>NC_142108.1:5601250-6300000 GCF_056152115.1 Neolamprologus brichardi
AATGTATTTCATTGTAATTTTTATGTTATAGACCATCAAAAAGTAGGGCATAATTGTTAAGCAGAAGGAAAATAATAAGCGTTTTTGAAGATTTCTCACAAATAAAAATCTGAGAAATGTGCTGTACATTTGTATTCAGCACTCCTGAGTCTACATATTGTTGAATCACCTTTCACTTCAGCTTTTGCCCATTCTTCTTTGCAGTCAGTTTGAACTGAGTGTCTGTGAACAGCAATCTTCAAGTGTTGCCAGAGATTCCCAATAGGATTTAGGTCTTGACTTTGTCTGGGGCACGCTAACTCGAATGATGCTGCCATCACCATTTTTTACGGTGGGGATGATGTGCTAGCGCCCCCACCCCCACCCACCCGATCCCACCTGCCAGATATGAAAACATCCTGAATTTATAGTCTACATTACTGTACCCTAGAAATGTCATCTGTCGATACACAAGGTAAGAATTCACTTACTGTTTTATTATATCTGAATTGTGCAAAATGTATTTTATGCATATTGTCAAACACTAGATTCAGTGATGCATACTGTAGACTTATAATATTATATATTATAACTTTCACTATCAGATGCTTCTTAAATTTAATTTACTAAAATTAGCTTGCTAATATAACTGAGAACTTAAGTGATGGTAGGATTATATTAGCTGGGATGATTTAGGGAAAGAGAGACAAATATTAGGGAAAAACCCCAAATCTGAGCAGAACGTGCTCCTTGCATATTTTTTTTATATGCATAAGCAAATGGCACTTTAGTGGCACTCTAAGAATTCTCCTTTACATACAGGCTGTTCACAGCTCTGATCCAGACCAGGTGGAGGCAAGTCGTGGTACCAAGTAGGAGTGAATTCATCAAATGTGATTTTAAAATAGTAATGATTTGATAAATTAAATAAGTCAAGTGGCTTTATTGTCATTCCAACCATGTGCAATGGTACAGAACACAGTGAAACAAGACAACGTTCCTCCAAGACCCTGGTGCTATATATGACATATAACAGACAATAAACACAGGACTACATAAAGTGCAAGTGTGCCAAAACTGCAAAAAACCAAAACAAAGACAGTGCAAGACCAGACAGAACAGAACGATAAAGACACAACAGTACAATAGAAATGTGCAAAAGACTGTATTGTGCAAAAAACACACAATAACTTGTTTTTCTTTCTAACTGATGTCAAGTTTTTTGTTGTTATTTACAGGCCAGATAGAAGCTAATATTTAATGATAAAGTTCTAAGGTTATAATTTGATACATTTTAATCAACATGACTGGAACATTTTTTCTGGCCTTAGATAAAGAAATGCATGTCCTGCTGATCTTTAGTAGTGATGTGTCATTATTAACCGAGGATGCAAAAATTATCAAGAATCAACATCATCAACATCAGAATACAAAGTTGGTTCGCTTAAATTAAAGTAGACAGTTAGCTGAAGCTGAAATACCACTGGATTACTGTTTATCTTTGGTCATGAATTCAACATTACTTCAATATTAACCGCAAATGCAAAAGGGATTAAGAATTTTGGTCGGGGTTTAACGTTATTCTGGTAAATTTAGTCTAACAGTAAAATCTAGATTTAATATAAGTTTGCAAACTATCAGTATTGTACCAATTTGACCTATATTCACTTTTACCTTGAGACCATTCACCATTAGGCTGGGGAATACAGACTTTTCCTTTGGGCCTGTATTCGTTGCCACTACAGTGTCACACGTCCAAAGAGACGTTAGAGTCCATTGGTTAGTGCTTACACAGGAAATGTTAGCATTGTTAGCCAGTCTTGCAGTACAGCCGGGGTTCATGTAGCTTTGGAAAGTCTCAAAAGATTTGGCATTTATCTGATTCACACACATTTCACAAACCATCAGCCACACGTTACATTTACAACTGATAATACTGACTGACATAGTCCCAAAGCCATAGATTTGATTGTTATTTATGTGTAATTCACAGATCTGTCTTTTCCTCTAGGCCATGTGACAAGACCTAAACATAAACTGACACACAAGCCTTAACAAATGCTGCAGTGTTGCTATGGCAATAACAGGAACGATTATGATTGTGAGCTAGTGGTTTTAAGGTCAGCAATCCTTGAACCTGAATCTAATGAAAACACAGAGTACGTCAGTTTCTTTGTCTCTGGAAGTGTGATGTTGTGGACAGAGCTCAGTCGACCAGGCTTGCATATTTCTGCTGTATCTCTAATAGCAAAGCATTTTACCTTGTAGTGCACCGTGTTTGAGCTTTACCATAAATGAGCTTTTTACACCATCAGATAGCCTTTCACCAGCACTAATTTTTCAACTCTAAAACCGTAAATAACCCAGCATGAATAATTCAGCTGAACGATATGCATAGCCACAGATTAATTTTAATGAAGTCAGCTTGACTAATGAAGCTGTCATCAAGTGCTGCATCTGCCTCGTCCAGATACACAGAGGGAAGCACGGAAACAAGCCCAACCCGGCAGAGGAAATCGATGGACGGCTTTTTAAGCCAACAATTTTGTGCTGGTGAGCAGCCTACGCTCAGACCCTAAAAGTCAATAAAAGACACAATTAAGGTAGTCGTTTTGTGCACTGGAACACAAAACACCACTGTCTCATTAACTGCCATCAAAAACTACAGATGATATCGAGTCACCGTGTCATACTCGGCAAGATAGAATTTCAGGTTCAGTGTCAGCCGAGAACTTTGCTAAAATGAGAAACTTGCAAAAAAAACCAAAACAAAACTCTATTATCCAGTGAGAAAACAGTGGCTTATTGTTTCTGAGAAGTTCCTCTTGGTAAAAACTAAGCATCATTTGCAGAGTTCTTGCTCTAAACCCACACCAATCCCACGTACACTACCGTATCCTACCACACTGTTTCAATTCAAGGGAACTTTTTTTTTTTTTTTTTAAGTTTTGTAAAACAAACAAACAAACAAAAAAAAACATCTTACCTTTTATTAGTGCTATGGTCCTACCTTTGATGCATGTTCCAAACCGGGGCTGGTTATTTTCTGTAGACCACCACGTCTGAACATTTGATATTTGCACAAACATGCAACATGCAAAATGCATTAGTGTCATATTTTCTAAGAAAGCTGGATTGCTCACTGGCTCGCCTTAGTAACTTAAACAGTGATAGTATGTACATGCAGTGGTTGGTTGGTTATTTTTCAGCATTTTACCAAATACAGCATAGCCTAGGCCAAAGCATACACAGCACAGACATGGTGTTAGGACCTTTGGTAAATGGTCCGTGACTTTACACCAAACAGCTTTGGATTGCCCCAAGCAATTCACAGATAATTCCACAATTGCAGCCCTCAGATTCTGATTCACCTGCTAATTTTATTCCCACAGAAATTACCCTAACTTCTGCTCTTCAAAGGCACCAAGAAAAGTACTAGATCCACTCTAGCCCATGCTGGTATCTGATATTTCTTCTTTCAGTAGAAATATCCAATATTATTTCTGTGTATCACAATTATGTCGCTGTTTTCCCGTTTTAGACGGGGTAACAGGAAACATAACCTGGGTAGCAATTATCTTATCCAAAAGCTATAATTGCTAAAACCATTTCCTAGGTCTGTGGATTATTTTTTTCATTTCATTAAGGGGCAAGCCAGCACTGATGATTATCTCTGTAATGGCTTTGATGGACTTTGCTTTTCTTCCAATTAGCATTGACTGCATGGATCGCAGTAAACTGCCGAGCAGACATTGATGACAGAAGATGATTTGTGCTGCACTGTAGTATTATCGTCATCAGCTTAACATTTTAATTTGTCTAATTCTTACTAATGACTAAATGCCATTAGCCCCTAATGTACTTGTTTTATGTGTTTGCGTTTATTGTCAATTGTTTAGAATCAAACTTAATAAGCTGGTGAAAGGATATCTGCTTAGTATCAGTACGTTAACATTATTATTGTGAGTAGCAGCGCGCTGACATTAGCATTTAGATGAAATCCCAGTTGCATCTACATCCAGCCTGACAAGCTGTTAGCATGGCTGTTGTCTCTTGTTTAAATGTAATTTCCATTGCTTTGAATGCACACCATACATTTGCAGCAGGTAGATACTCAGACGGAGCTCTACAATCAACATTCCTGCTTCTGATCACAAACAGTCGATGAGTCAGTAGACATGTAAAATTGACTCGTCTTTCATGTCAACAGTGGGCTTGATTCAAAGCAACCTGCCTGCGACACTCACCCTGCATTGCTGTATCTACTTTAATGTTCAAAGCACCAGGCAAACTAACATGGCTGAGAGTGTGCTTTCCTTTGTAGAAAAGTACAAATTTCTGTACTAGTCTTTAATAGCTCAGTGGCTTGTGGAGTGAGTGGATTTGACATGATATAGACAGATACACAGACCTGATGCTTTTTCTTCTTTGTTGTTTCTTGAAGGTTAATCCTATCCTTGCAAAACTAAACACATTGGAAAAAATAATTTTAGAATCTAGTGATAAGATGTACTGTATTGAAAACTGATACTTATTATTAATATTCCTCACTGTAGCTTAATCTAACACCAGACACAGCAGAAAACACATGGCAGGTTATATATGTATATATATATATACATATATATATATATATATATATAATGAATAATGAAAGTTGAAAGTATATATAATGAAAGTTGGTGAAACCAGAAAAATCACATCAAAAACAATTTTGTATTTTAAAAATAAATAAAAATATAATATAATATTACATATTAACTATTGTTACTGAGACAATACAATTACCCAGAAGGAAAAGCTAACAAAAATAATTATGTGGAAAGGTCGAGGCTGAGCGTAGCAGCTGTGTGCTTCTTCTCTCTCTATTTATGCCACTAGAGAATTTATTTTTCTGTCCTGTTCTGCATACTTTATATGCAGCTACTTCCGTTATTAAGTTAGCAGTTTTTACTTAGCGCTGAAGGGAGTTTTTCCCATATTTGTACTCTGCACACTAATGCTGGGCTCGGCATTAGTGATTGTGGAAAAGCAGAGGACATTTTACAGTCTTTCCTACATAACCTTTTGGGCAGAATACTTCCAGCAGACTATTAAACCTTTTAAATCAATTCAGTACAATCTGCTTCGAAGAAATGTCTAGAAGAAAAGACGTAAAATTGAATTAGCATTACCCTTGGACATGTTGACTTTATTCACTTTATTGGTTGCTGGAAATGGGATTGAAATCCTTTTATCAGCTGATGTACCCAAATCTTTAATCTTTAATAATTGTATACGCAGTCACGGTCAAGGATACAAGTCAATTTGATTTTAAGCTGATGATGCTCTTTTGTATCATTTGTTGAATCCCACATGTACACTGACCAAGGATTGAATACTAGCTGCTGTAATTAAAATCCATTTGTCTTAAACTATAGAGAGCAGTCATCTCAGATAAAGCATAGGTCAGCTGATTGCTGCAATACCAAAAAAAAAAAAAAGATAAAGAAATATCAGTGCAAATTATTTTGTAATTTCCATGTCTCCCTCTGCACTGCTACACTAGATCTTAGTGTTTCCCAATCTACCAAATTCCACATCAACCCCTGAGTTTAATTAACAATAGCGTGAATTAATCTGAGTCATTATTCAATATGTATTAAAAAGTTGGTGCAAAGACGTACAAATAAAAAAGAGTCAAGCAGTAATGAAGAATCCATTTCTGAAAATCTGATTAAAATGTACTAAATGTTTGAGAGACATATGGATATAAAAACTTTCAACAAGGCTTGGAAGCAAGAGTGGAAAGAAAAGTATAAAATAATAACAACTCTTTAACTGTTCAGAAATGGGGAAATGCAGTTAGGTATTGCAATTAAAGGATGAATACAGCTGTGCATGTCTACACATCTGGTGATCAAAGCTGGTTCTGATCGACTGCAAAGATGTAGCCATGACAAATTCTCTCTTTCCTTTATGCATGTTAGTTAGAAGAGGAAGAGGCCATTCAAGACATACAAAGCATGGTAGATGACCAAGAGACCAGCATCAAGTAAGCAATGAGGGGACAATGAGGTTTATATGGTTTAATAAGCTCAGACAGCAACGTTTCTACAAATTTCACTCTTGTTTTACTGATAATTAGTGAAAAGAAACCAGACTGGTTGCTAATTAATACAGTTTTAAACTTCTGGCTGGATTCTAGCTTCAGATTTCTCCTTGGGTCAAAGAGTTTGAGTAGACGATCTACAAAAATACAGCACCAGCATTTACACTTTGATGGAATGGGTTCAATTAGCTTTGATACAAGACACGGATATAAGATACATTCAAAAAGAACTCCACTGGCTTTGATGGTTGAGTTTCCAGAAATAATACAATCATTAGAGTTAACACTCAAATGCTTGCATGAATCCACACATCTGCCTGATTTAACAAATGCTTATAAAACCGTCATTAACCTGAAGTTTATGTTCATCATTTTATAGTAGACAGGCCTCTATAAATTCAGGTGTATTCTTCTTTGCACTAATAAGTATAATGCACGGTGTGACTGCCATGGCTATAACTTCACAATTTATGAGAATCTGCTTTAATGACTAAATGTGAACACATATGCACAACAGTTTTTGTATTTTTTATACGGTGCATTCTCTTGGTTGAAGAAAGCATAATGTGGTATAACTCAAATAATCTAAGACACACTTATGTCCTGACAAGTTACGAGGTTAATTACTTTATTATTCACTTTATTACTTCTTAATTACTCTTAATAATAAACGAACTCTATAAAGTGTTAGGAGCTGTTCTATACTTAAAGTTTCCAGGGGAAACACTTCATTGGCTACTTTTCTGCTTACATTTAACTTATTCTGTCTAACTGCTGTTCCACCATAATGCTGCTGCTGGCACCTTGTTTCACACTTTAAATGAGGTAGTCTGTCATCAGTGACAGTAAGTTATTGGAAAAGAAGGATGGGAAATGTTAGTAATTTACTTATGCTTAAAAATGATGCTGCCTGCAAGCGTCGATAAAATGTTATGTTTTCTTTAATAATGAAAATATCATTACTGCAAATCTTCTTGAAATGTCCTGATTTTGTCCTAATTTTGAGGTTATGCTGCCCACCCCTGGGTACACAACCAGTTCAGATCCTGCTATTTCCCATGTTTTTGTGTTGCTAATTTTGTCATGAAAGAATCTGTATTCTTTGTTTTAAATGTTTCATCTTAGTTATACTGAAATATTTACTGTGACAATGATGTTAGCGAAACAGAAGCATCAAACGAGCCTTCATATGAGTAAGTGTATGGCGAGCTTCAGTTGTATATTGTATAAAAATCACAGGCATTACTATTGGTAACTTAGCTTTAGCTCACTAATCAGTTAACAGCCAAGTAACCATATGTGCTCTTCATGTTTTAATCATGTTTCTAAGCCTTTCACTTATTAGAATATCAGTTATAGGAAGTTACACTCTAAAGATAACCCGTTACTAGTTAGTTTACTTTTTTTTATGCAAATGTAATTAGAGTTTTCCGAACTGAGGGACTATGCTAGTAACATGTAAGGGATATTCCTGGACCCTCACCATATCCTGGTCCCAGGCTGAATTATATCCCATTGCTTTGTGACTAGCATCGTCTCATCATGAAACAAAACTTGTATTTCATGGCTCTGAATTACAAAATGCACATTGTCTTTTTGGAGTCTTTGCCGTTATATTTGGTAAGACCTGTTCTGGATGTTGTTGTTTTGCTCATTCTGACCTCCGTGGTGTTTGAGTTTGCCATGACTTGGTAAATTTATCCCCATCAACTTTTAGGAGCACTGTTAAAATATTTTGGAACACCAACAACCACAGGTGAGTTTTTCCTGCCAGATGAATATGGACCAGCCTGTCAGATATGTTTAGCATTCATTAGTATTTATTAGTATTTAATATGACATGACATGGGTTTTTTAATCCATCTACAAATGAAGAGTATACTTCTTAATGAATAGTTTATATTTTAGTTATTTATTTGGTGTTCTTTTTAAGTCCTGGTGATGGCTGTCTTAGATGTGCTGTATATAGTTAATTTGGGCTGTGGTGAGGTGGGTGGTAGGAAATGTCTTTAACCGGGAGTCAATCCCACATCAAATTCTGAATGCCCATAACACCTGGGGCAGCTCTGCCTTGGTTCATTGGATTAAATTGGAGTCTCTGTTCTTTATTTACCTATTGCCACGGGGAATCCTCATATTAAAGCTCCATTAATGATGGTTTTGTTGCTCAACGCACACATGCACTTAACACAGCCAAACAAACTCAGAGCTGATTGAACTCTGAGATATCGGTTCCAGAACAGCCAATCAGAGTTGCTGATCTCAAAGTTAATCAACTCAAAGTTTATGATAGGACTCAGTTTGTTGAACATGCTTACATGTTACTTATAAAAAACAACAACAACAAAAACACCCACACATGTTAGAAAACAGATATGAGTTAGCCTTTGAGATCAAATTGATCTCTGAATACTACAATTCAACAATAATAACTTTATAGAAAGAGGAGACTGAAAGAAGGTCCAAAGCCTCCTGTTAGGATCCTGATCACCACAGAGGACAGATCGCTGCTGTAGTGTGAGGACAGGACAGTGATGGACGCCTCCGTCCTGCTGCAGAGCCACAGGTGTCATACAGAGGAGACCGCTACTACATCACCACTGTGACCAAGACAAAGACCAACCTCTTCCTCTGTGTAGCCACACTGAGGGATCAGTCATGTGACTGATGACGAGATCCACGTGCATTATCCATCATGGTGAGATTTCTTTTAATTTTTTTCTCCTTATTATAGTTGTTCAGGACTTTTAGCCCCTTGGATGCAGCAAGTTTATTTTTTTAGTAGGTTGCTTAAGACATTCATGGTAACATAAGGCTGTTAATCTTTATGTAATGGAGGCAAAAGGGCTTTAATAACTACACAAAGATTGATCGATTGAGCAAACAGTTAAATTTAGCTTGGAGTCATGTACCTGCTGCAGTTGTAGAATAATAAGCCCGATGGCTCACAGCTGTGGTTTGTTGTTAACAGTAAAATCTTAATAATCAAAGAGCTTCATTTGCAGTACAGTGAGTTAGATACTGATGAGTCTCATCACTTTGGGATCTTCACTAATCACGTGCATGTGTTATATAATGTTAAAAGACTTTTGTTTTGCCTTTTTGTAGCTTCTCAGAGAAACCAGATAGATGAGAAAGATCCTTGTAAAGGTGACCCAGAGCTGCCACTTAAATCAGAAACTGTTTAGCATCCTTCCTTCTATGAGGGTGTGTGAGCACATTGGTATACTTTGCAGGGAAAATGGAGTCTATATCTTTGAGATCAACTTTTATGTCTTAATTTTTGTATTTTTTGTAACTTTTCCATCTTTCATTCTGTGTCTGTGAATCATCAAATGTGAACTCAACTCTTCTTTTGTAAAGGAAATGAAAGCAGATATATGAACAAGAAAGAAACTGAAAAGAAACTCAACAAACCAGAGGAGTAAAGAGGGAGACAGCAAAACCAAATGAAAGTCTATTGAGTTCTAGGAGATCATGTTGATCATCTTCAAGTGTTTAACTCTTTAAAAATAAATCAGGGACTAAAACCAAAAAGGCGATCTGAGAAATCTGGAGATTTTTTTGTGCACTCAAAGACATTTTATAAAATGCAGTAATAGTGACTGATGTGTTGTTGATTAGTGGTTAATAAAGGGGTGAAAAGACCTGACTGAAAGGGATGATGAAGAAGAAGAAGAAGAAGCAGATTCTACTTTTGTAGATATGAGGTTGTTTTAAACATCAGTGCAGCACAGATTCTTCCTTCAAGGGAAAAACTGATTTAAAGGGTTTAAGGGTGGAAACAAAAATCAGCAGCTTTTAGTTGCTTGAACAGGACTCGGCTTCTCGTTAGGATGCACTTTTCACCATCGCTTCAGTTTTTCTTTGTTGAGTGAAGTGTGTCTTTGTAAAGGTGTCCAGGCCTGTTCTTAAAATCCTTTTTCTCAGGAGGAACAAACCATTATTGTCCTTTTATTCAGAATCATCAGAAACTCTGCTGCTCAGAATCCTGTTAAAACTGAAATCATATCTGTAATTTAGACCTAAAGTACCCGTTCTTTTTTTTTTTGCATACTTTATGTTTTTTAAGCAGTTTGTGGCGCTGGTTTTAACTGTGATACAAATATTATCCACCTAGTAGTGACACTTTTAACTGAGGGCCACGTTTCAGCAGGTAATTTTAGTTTTGTTTTGATTTAATTCAGCTTGGTAACCATGTAACTTCAAAGAGTTGGATTATGTGTATAAAATACATTATTGTGCCTTTTGAATGGATGGTCATAAAAAGAGGTCTGAGACAAAGATTCATTGTTTCTTCTAAAACAATCTGAATGATAATAATAATAATAATGGATTGGATTTATATAGCGCTTTTCAAGGCACCCAAAGTGCTTTACAAAGTGCCACTATTCATTCACTCACTGGTGGAGGCAGCTACAGTTGTAGCCACAGCTGCCCTGGGGCAGACTGACAGAGGCGAGGCTGCCATATCGCGCCATCGGCCCCTCTGGCCAACGCCAGTAGGCAGTAGGGTAAAGTGTCTTGCCCAAGGACACAACGACCAGGACAGAGAGCCTGGGGATCAAACCGGCGACCTTCCGGTTACAGATACGCTTCCCAACCCCCCGAGCCACGGTCGCCCAAAAAAAAAAATCTATTCTATTCTAAAGCTTTAGTATCTGAGGTTTTCACTAAAACAACCCTCCTTGTGTCTGTTGTGCATATTTGTGTAGCGCTGACATTCCCAAACGTCAGACTGTCACGACTCATTTTAGGTGTGAAAACCTTCTGCTGTTCTCCTTTAAGCACCACACTGGTCATCACAGCAGCCTCGGATGATTTTCGTTGATTCATTTTCATTTTTCTTGATCTTCCCTTCTCTTAACAGCTTTACCGTTAAAGTCAGAGGATCTTCATACTCAGGGACACGCTGCCCTCTGCTGTTCAAAATGAACTCAAAATGAACAAAATGTCTGATCTGCTGCTGGTCTCTGAGCAGCTTCACTGGTTCTAGTACTGGGTGCACTGGGCACTCGGCCATCCTGCTGCATATGCTCCACATCTGAGGGATTCGGGTTCTTTTCCGGGATCAGGTTTTAAATTTATATAAGATATAAAACTATTTAAAATTCAAATCCTCCCTTGGTTACACTGCAAGAGGTGTAGGCTGCTGGGGGCTTCTCTTGCACTGAGCTTATTTTTCTAATTAAAGTTTCTTCCTGTTAAAATTATGTTTTTTCTTTCTACTTTCACCAAGTGCTTGTTCATAGAAGGTTGTCTGATTGTTGGCTTTTCTCTTTATCACTGTAGGGTCGTTACCTTATAATATAAAGCTCCTTGAGGCGACTCTTGTGATGTGGTTCACTGGTCCACAGACTGTCAAATTCATATTTGATTCGTGAGTTAACATGTGAGTCAGTTTTTTACATTTAAGACTGTCACAGAGAAACAAACACAGCATCAAATAATTACAGTGACAGTGTTTGAATGTCGTTCAGCTGCCTCGGTTATTGTGGTCTGCTGTCAGTTATGCTGTCAGACTATTATTGTCCTTTCAGTGACGCTCTAACTGTTTATATTATAACTAACAGCTGGGATTTTTATAACAGGAAAAATCAAAAGGGGAATGTTCTCCACAGCCACAGTGTTGGAAAACACTGTTGTGTCAGTGATCTATTGCAAAATCCACGAAAAGGAGTTTTCACCTGTGGAAAGTCGGCGGCTCACAGCCTTATTCTGGCATGAGTGAGTTTATCTGTGGTAAGGATAATGTTTTAGTTTCAATGATCCTTATTTTTATTTTTTATTTTGGTGTCTCACCGTCACCAGTGATTTGACATTAGTTTTAGTTCGTCCGCACAGCTTTTTAGAGCCATTGGACAAAAACCTAATGTTCTTTTTCCCCCCTGTTCCATTTCTTGACCCATTGTGGGTGACATATAGCTCTAATTCATAGCAGTACTGAGCCCGACTCTCAGTGAGAGTGTATAAACTGAACTGCAGTGCTTTCAAAGAGGGCTTGATCGATTGTGTAGTGACATATTTTTCTGATTGTTTTTTAAGGCCTCAGTTACATCCAGGACGTTAGTGAAGACCTCAGACCTTTTGGGGGTGACGAGGGAAGTTAATTTGACCTAATGCTCTTAAATATAAACAGCAATATAAATACACATTTATCTTCTTTTGTCTCATGTTGTAGTTATAATTGCTGCAGAAAAATAAAACTATTAATTCTTGCTGCTTGTTTACCACAAGCTCATAGGTCAGATTATTCTGTAGTCGTTCATTTCACAGACTCCAGATGTTGAGCAGCTCCTCCTTTTTTCAGTCAGTGTGCAGCCACGCTCAGAGACGAATAGAAGTAGATGGTTTTAGTCCACGTGAAAAACAAAAACTGTGGTGCAAAAAGAAAGCCTAAGCTTGTTATTAAAGGGTGATGTGAGGAGCAGCAGAAAATGAATTAAGCTCAAGCTCAGCCTTCATCATTCTTCTCTGCACCACTTTCTGCTCAACGAGTGTCTGTCAAGTAATAACGTGTACGTGTCTCCTCGGCTGCTCGTTATTTGCATCCATCACTTAGAAGAAAAAATTTAAACGGGCCATAAAAAGCCTTCATTTGTAGTAGGACATTGCAGGTTAATAAACCAGTTTCGGTGACAAGTCATTAATACAACATACACAAAACACATGTAGCTTTTAACGTCATCGTGTATGTGGCAGCCGTGCCAGCCTCAGTGTCATTTTTAAGGTTTCTGAGCATGCACTGGTGTTCAATTTCTTTCTGACTTTTACGGGGAGACCACACTCTCGTCTGCCTGGTATTACAGAGGAGACCACAGACTTGTCTCCAGAAATGAAAGTCTTGGAGGTGACATTTAAAGGCTCAAACTGTCTCAGTACTGACCTCTCCAGGTTACGCCCACACTACTGTAATACTGTGAAGCCAGATCTCATCACAGTCAAAGAATCCACCGTTTGCTGTGTCCCAGTGAAACTGTTCAAAGGCAGAGACAGCTTTTACAAACCGAAGATCGAAAAGAACCAGGGCTTTGAAAATTAAGTGGATGAGCACATTCACTTGTTGCAGGAAAAGAAGGTGAAGAAATGCAGGAATCACAGAGTCTTTTTCTTCAAAGCATTAAACATGTTGAAGATCCCAACCAAGATATAAAGGTGAGCCAGGAAATGTGCCGGCCACTAAAAATTGCACTCACAGAGACCCTGCCTGACACCTAGGAGAGTATGTTAAGGTGTTAATAGAATAGAATAGAATAGGATAGAGAATAGAATAATCCTTTAATTGTCCCACAAGGGGAAATTTGGTTGTAACAGCAGCCAGAAAGACACATATACAACAAACAGGACACAGGACACAGAACAGAAATATACACAATTTTTCTTACATATTTACATTAAGGACAATGGTTACTATAAACAGAGTACTGTACAGTTATTAAATTAAATAAAATTAACTACAGATAAGAGGCAAACCAGGTTGTAGTGCGAATCGGTTGATTAAATTATTGCATTTACAGCGCAGATGTAAACATCTATGATTGTTGGGAGCATTTGATTGTACAGTCTGACAGCTGCAGGGAGGAAGGACATGCGGAAACGCTCCTTCATGCATCGAGGATGCAGCAGTCTGTCACTGAAGGAGCTCTGCAGTTCAGCAACATTTACATGCATGGGGTGGCAGACTCTGTCCATCAGAGATGTTATTTTGGCCAGAGTCCTTCTGTCTCCCACCACCTGCACTGGGTCCAGGGTGCATCCCAGAACAGAGCTGGCCTTCCTGATGAGTTTATCCAACCTCTTCCTCTCAGCTGCTGATAAACCGCTGCTCCAACATACCACACTGTAAAAAATGACGGATGCCACCACAGAGTCATAGAAGGTCTTTAAAAGTGCTTCCTGTTAAGGGTTCCTTTGTGGCCTGTAGCCTCACAGCCAAACAGATTGTAAACAACCTCAATCCTGCTGTGAAATTTGCAGATGACGACAACCTTTTATGCATCCATATAGTATCAACATACATATCAAAAGCATCAGCTAACGAAGAGATCTTCTCGGCAGAACTTCCTATGGATCCTCAACAACAACAAAAAAAGAAGAAGAAGAAAATGTTGTCTTGGCTGAGTAAACTGGCTGGATTTATAGAGCCATCAAAAACTTTGTAGACATTTCATGGTGTAACCAACCAATCCACACATAATTCTAAAAATAACATTAATACATTAACTTTATGCTCTTTTTTTCAGGTTTGATTTACTGATTTGAATGGGCATTTTTAGTATGCAAATGTTGGGAGACAAGCATCAAGAAAGCCATTAGGGCACACTGTTTCATGTAGCTAATTAGCTCAGGTAAGAACGTTGGTACAAACTCAGCTCTTGTTTTACTTTAATGAAGAAGCCAGAATGGTTGCTAACGGTTTTAAATGTATGTCATGAGTTCTAGATTTTTAATCAAGCAAAAGAGTTTGTGTAGCACATCTAGCAAAGCCAAAGAAAGGGCATGAATTAGAGCATCGGCCTTACACAGTGATGGAATGAGTTCAAGTCGCTTTGAGTTTCCAGAAATATATTTATATGCTTTACATTAGAGTTGACACTCAAATCCTTGCACGAATCCACACCTCTGCATCATCTAACAGTAACTGCTTTATTAGCATTTAACTAGAAGTTTGCATTTATCATTTTTATGGCTCTGTAAATTCAGCTGTGTATTCCTCTTTGCACTAATGTGTTATGGAAGGAGCGACTCTGTCATGGCTTCAACTTTACAATCTAAGAATCAGCTTTAATGACTAAATATCAATTTTTAAAGAGTACCACAGTTTTGTTGTTTTATAGATTTTATTTCCTTCCAATTTTGTTCATGGCTTCTTATGGAGCCTCAACGCAATAGAAGAAAAAAGGGAAAAGTTATTCTCTAGGCTATGTGAACTGAACATATTGAGAAAGCATGCACACAGGCCCGCAGCAGAGTGAGACACTGAAATATGAAATACAAAGAAGCACATTGGGGCTTTTGATCTGTCGTAGTTTTACATCATTTATTTTTTGTCCAGTTTTGGACTTTGTCACAGTTTAGTTTTCAAGTTTCCTGTTTTATTAACCCTTTAAGACCTACCATAGAACCAAGTCCGCCAGAGCTTATATTATATTTTTACATGCTGTGGAGCCATTTTTGGGAGCATTTCAAGTTGCTATACATCAATACAACCATTACAGCCTAGATTTTAATAATATGTAGGAATTAAGTGCATAGTGATTACATAAATTGCAAAAAAGTGCAATAAACTACAAAAAAATTGAAAATCGTTTTTGTTTTTTTAACATATATTTCTAGTTAGAGAAATTTAAGAGGCTTATCCCTCAAAACTGTAAATACAAAAAAGTTGCACAAAATAGTTTCCCACCACAGGAAATTTATTTTGAGTGCCTTCATAGTTTTATTTTTGAAATACACCAATTTTTATATACTGCAGGAAAAACGAAAATAAATATTATAGTGCAAATTTGCAAAAAAGCAGCATATGCATCAAAATAAACTATTTCCAGCAGTGCAATATGAGTCCTAAGCATCCCAGAAACGATACAGAAAGTCATAAAGTCAAACATAACTTTTAAAAACACCAGTATAGGCTCATTGAGGCCCGAACCATAAAAAACTACATTTCCGCGAAAATGACGTCACTTCCGGTTTCGGGCAGGTCATGGCGGACATGCGATCGTTCGCGCTGCCGTCTAATCCAATGTAGGAAGTGTTACAAACAGCTGATCGGATCGGCAAAGCGTGTTTCTGGAATATTATGTTTTTGTTGCTGCAAGCGCTTTTTATGCAGTTTTTGCAAAACTATATGTGGAAGGAAACTGTGACCGAGGACAAGCTGATGGCATAAGGTGTAAGTACAACTCCTCAGGTTTCATATGCAAAAAAAAATATTGCGCTAGCTTACGTGGTTGCAGAGCTACCGGGATTTAAAAATAGTTACACAAAACAGAGCGTGCCCGCTCCTACCGGTTTTAAAGGGTTAAGTTAGCTTCTGTCTATGTGCATTATGTCTAGGTCTACTTCCTGTGTTATTAGTTAGATGAAGTTCAGCTGTGTACTCACAGGTCTCTTATCATCATCATTAGCCTCTGCATTTAAACCCTCGGTTTCTCTCAGTTCATTGTCTTGTCATTGTCAATTCTGCATGTGTGTTTCAGTTCAGTTCAGCCAACCCTTCAGGCAGTCTCATGTTCTGTTCTTCCTGCCTTCCTAATAAAAACTGTCCACATGCTTCACCAACCCGTGAGTCCTGCGTTTAGGTCTTTTCTTCCTTCTCTCCACATCGCGACGTTCTGACATTTACAGGATAGTCTATTCTTTTTTCCTATCATTCAAGTAAAAGGAAATTTGAACTGAGACAATATCATTACAGTTTTAATCTTAAAATATTTTTTAAGTACATTAAGTTTCCATAATAAATTATCTAATCGCTCCAACACACATGATTACACCTTGAACCACATATTGAACGGCCATACAGTAATTTCAATTTCAAACTTTTTTTTGCAGACTAAATGCAACACATTTAAAATCTAAAAGGCTGTTGCACATGTTAGCTGCAGTAACGTGTACGGAATTTCTAAGTAAGCAGTAATTAGCAGTACACTCTTCACACACTTCTTTACGCTGTCACAAATTCTGCCTTTGCCATTATAACCATTTACAGTTTTGACTGTTAGAAAGATGTCAGTTTAACTCCATATTTAATATTTTGGTTATTGAGGTTTCACAGTTGTGTGGACTGAGCTGCATTAATATGACATTTGTTGTGTAATATTGTTTCATTATCTGTACTCTATACACATGAGTGCAGGGCAGAATATTGGACACTCCATCAAAGTCTGAAAAATTATGAAGTGCATTTATCTTCATGTATGCTGCTGTGTAGAAGGAGGACTGCTCAATGCCACTACCATAAAGTTTACCACCCAGCATAGGAATCTTAAAATGTTACGAGTCAAGAGTTCCTCCACATCAAACTGCTCAAAATATTCAGTCTTTTACCTTAAAATGGACCGTGGCACAGTGACGGGTTTCAGTATTCAATATCACTCAAAAATGTTCAAATTTAACTCAAATGTAATGACTGTAGACTAATTATCTGATATCTGATCTTTCTTACAGTTTGAAACCATTAATAGCTTTGGTGCTGTTCTGTAGTCTCCACATTCCCTCCTGACTCTTGCCAGTTTGTCCAGAAGGTGTCAGTGCTGTCCTTTAAATATTGTTGTGGAGTCTGACGACGATGAGGGGATGATGATCATTTACAAAAGGAGCTGTGGATAATTGTCTGGAAAATGAATGATTAAGCATGATATTATCTGGCCCTCTTGATCTTCTGCCATGATCTTGTAACACAGGACCAATTGAAGAGCTTATTCCTGCTGTAACACGCTGTGCAGCAAGCTGTATATATGTATATGTGTTACATAATGTGATGAATCTACCCTGCTGTACAATTACACTAAATGCAGAGTTTTTACAGAGTGACTGCAATCTAAAAAGTTCATTATCTCCTTCTGCATTGCAGTACCCCCATAAAAGAACACATAAGCAATGCATTGTAACAATACAAGATAATTATATAAAACTTCCTCTTTACTGAAACAGTTCAGCCAGTGTGATCCCCAGCCAGAGGATCAATGAGGGCTCAGTAAGTCCTAGCCAGATCGATCCCTTTATCTATGTTGCACTAGGCATCTATCTGCCATCAATCAAAGAGTGGTGGACACCTCCCAAGGTCAGAGCCCCAGCTGTCAATGATACACACGATTACGCACTTTGTCAACAGGCAAACACACCAGTCTGTCAGATACATATTTATCCAACTGCAATAATATACTGTACTTAACAGGTAAAGAAGGTTACTGACTAAAAACAGCTAACTGGTGAAGTAAGAGTTATCTGAACTAATAAGTGAACTGTAGACCTGGGTAGAGAGGCTCAGAATAATCAGCTCCTTGGATAGATACAGGAGGAGGTCTCTGCTGCAGCTGGCAGGCACAGGCTGCCACTTACTGAACATTATTATTCCAGATTATTCACAGGGCTGCTTTCAGCCAGCCACAGACTCCAGTAAGAAAACTTGCGCTGATCCTTTGCTGACCGACCCAAATGTACATTACAACGCATGCAGAAAAGCTTTTTATTCACCGGTCATTAATCGGTCCTATTTGGCTGCTGAGCTGTGGATAATTCCTTATCATAAATAAGCCACTGATTGTTTTTTTTTTGTTTTGTTTGAATGCAAAAGCCATATGGCATATGAAGAGGCAAGATTTATAGAGATATCAGTGCTCACAGACCTGGCACTGGCAGATGTACTGCAGGATGTGTTGAATCTTTGGTGTCTGGAAGTTTCACAGCTGTTCTCAAAACCTCTGGCATCCTCCCAGCCATCCTGCAGCATAACAACAAAGAGCCCGATCAAGCTGCATGTACTGCTGCTGTAGTCAGGAAATGGCTGTGAAGTAAACATGTGTGTAAAATGTGTGTATGTCATTGCCTGCTTCTTGTTCTTTGCTTCCACACATGGTCTGTATCCCATCTGCACAGTAGCAGGTTGAGGTGGTGGAGAAGGTCACATGTTGTGCATTGACATCGTCCCTCTGGGACATCTTTGCCTCGGTTGTTATCACGTCTCAACTGTCACGTTCCAAGCTATAAATCTCCTGGAAAATTCATAGTGTTAAAGCTGAAAACAAAAAAAGTTACACACACACACAAAAAGCATTCTGATGTACACCCCTCCCATCTGATGAGCACAGGTTTGTGCCTAAAAATAGTTAGAATTCAAACCCTACTCCCCCAGGTGAAAGCCCTCTGGTCACCCACTGTCACCCCTACATTTATCTTTCCACGTGGACTTGTCACCTGCTCTGAAAAGACCCATGACTTGAGTCCCCTGTCACATACTCGATTTTTAAAGCCAGAGGAAGTAAAGGAGCTATTACCATTACAATTTGCTGTAAGGTTATGATGGATTTTTTCTCCATCACTAAAACAAGATGCCAGCTTTGCGTCAAGTGGTAACAATTTCTAGAATATATTTCTGGTCAGGCTTAAGATAAAATCCAATAAAAACAAGCATGGGCTGAAAAAGTTAACTTATATGGCCCAGTGTCATCACATTAGGCTTTCCATACTATTCTCCAGCTTGGGGAGCCTGGAGGCCAAATGATTGCTACTGGGGAGAAGTAAAGCTGTGTAATGCTGCAAAGACTATGGGGGTTATTGGTTTGGAAACCCAAGAGAAATAATCAACACAGTTTATATTTGCATATATATTTCACACTCGTGAAATGAAAGGTTCTATAAATGGGGATTATGGGGGAGTTTAATGTAGTTTAAAAGGACAGGCCATCTGTCTTGTGTTTTAATGTGTAAAATACAAAATTTGAAGCAATACTTTGAAATGTCAGAAGGAATACTAGGGTCACATAAAGAAAAAAAATACATTATTGATCGATATTTGAGTATAAAGTTGAATTTTCGAGAAAAAGTCCAAATATGCAGAAAGCAGTTGTTGTTTCAAGCCCAACTCCCACGATTGCTGTACCCCGTACAAAATGCCCTGTGTAGATGGATCACCTTATACTGATCACCACACTGTGCTTGTGTGCTTGAAGAGAAATAATTTCATTCCATGTTGCTAAAACTGAATCTGAAGTACGATTTCACTAACTCAGAGGGTATAGCAACCGTGGCATTTTGACTTGAAACAACTAACCTCCACATTTTCTCAAAACAGAATTTTGACTTTTTTCTCAAAACAGTTTTTAGATTATTTTCTCACAATAGATTTTTGACTTTAATCTCAAAGTTTTGACTTTATTGTCCAAATGATCAATATATGTTTTTTCTGATTTTGGCCCTAATGCTCCGTTGTATAAATGTTACTTGCCTTAAAAGCTTTGTTGAAAGGAATAAAAAAAAAACTGTCACATTGGTGTGCCACTTGCATGCTAATTTAGCTTAGCATCAACTGGTAATTAAAAAGAGTTCAACAAATTTGCAGTTAGAAACTGTTATCTCTATGTGACCTAAGGTAAAGCTATCACCCCTCATCCCATTTTTATTCTGTTGCTGGGCTAAACTAAGCTAAGCTAAGCTAAGCTTTGGTATTTTTGTCAAAAGCCACTTTCAAATCACACAAAAAGACAGTGAAAACCTTTAAAGAACTGTCTGTTGGACCCTTGCAGAAACGATCAATCATCTGAACTAACCAAATAGACTACAGTCTAGGAGTCGCATAATATAAATTTCAAAGCTGTCTAAAGATTCGGACCCAAATCCAGCATTAGAGCTGACTGGAGCTGAAGGCTGGTGTGGATTGAGTTGTGAATCGGGCAGAAGAGCAACTAGCGGAGCGAATGAAAATGACAGCTTCATGCTCCTGTCACCCTGACAGAGGGAAGACAGATGAGCCTCTTTTTCCCCGGCAACCCTGGTCTCCATCCGTCATCTCCTTTTAAACTGATTTGCCGAAGAGAACATGTCTCCGTCATCAATTACAGCGGATTTCACCGCAACAAAGCTGATCAGATAAAAATATTGCAGAAGTTCGCTCTCCTCCGGTGAACACGTCAAGCTGCCCTCCCTGCTGTGAAGTCGCATGAATAAACTGATTTCCAGGATTTTTAAAGTTGTTGTGTAACAGTGTGCTACAGAAGTCGTATTAGATTTGTTTATGCATGAGCTATGATTTCCCTTCGCTTTAACAACACTGAGCCAAATCAACCACGTGTATTAGATTATCTCCAGCAGGGCATTCATCATTCCTAGTAATTGATGTGCCACTTTCATAGCCAATTACCTGATAAGCTGTTGATCTGACATTTTTCTGACTGTGTAAAAGTTATTAACATTTTTATTTCATATATATATATATATATAGCCTATATATATATATATATATATATATATATATGTGTGTGTGTGTGTGTGTGTATGGATAGATAGATAGATAGATAGATAGATAGATAGATAGATAGATAGATAGATAGATAGATAGATAGATAGATAGATAATGTGCCGTGGAGGCAAATAATTCGATTTATTTCTTAGATCCCACATGAAACATAGAAATCAGAGATATTATCATTTAATATATTATAAGAGAAATATACTATGATTTGTCCAAAAAAGCACTCCCTTTTGCATTTTAAACATTAAAACACTTACTTAATGAATTAATATTAAACTTGACTGTCTTAATGTTTTTGTGCTCAGTTTGGATTCAATTATAAACCGTAATTAAAGGATGTAATAAAAGGTGGTTGATGACAGCTCTTTAGGTTTCTCAGAGATCTAGGACTGAATTGGTTATACCATCTTTTGCAAAACGTTCTCATGGATGGATGCAAAATGAGGTTTGACTGACTGACTTTTTAGGGGTTTTTTTTACAAAAAACTTTCATCTCTCTCGGTGGCCTTAAAATACACTAAATTAAACAACACTAAATAAGCTATACTTTATCTCAAATGTTTCTGAAGGATCAGTAAAAAAAGAAAAAAAAGCTAAATAAGATGCTTCTTCCCCAAACGATGCAGTCAAAACAGGAGCCTTTTCTCTTTATGTTTTTAAATGCAAGATTAATAGAATGATCCAGGTTTGACTGATCCTGGTTATGGTAACTGGACTCTCAACTCTTTTATCTTTACTTTAATCACAAAGTTTTAAATAAAATACAAAAATATAACAAGTAGTATTCTTCTACAAAGCTAATATTTTTTCGGCCTCTAAGCAAATAGGATAATCCGGTCGTTAAGTCTGACGTCACTAGCCGTGTCTGGGCCTAAACTCTGCTGCACGTCCATATATCAAACGATCACTATGGCATTACTGAGAGTTGAAAAACTGTCTAAAGTCTTTCATCTTTAATAAAATGATCAGCGTTCTGCTCTACCAGGTGTAACAATTGAGTTTAACATCCAGGCATCCATGAAAACGGAATTTATGACATTTAACGGAGTTAGAAGTTAGCAGGAAGTTAGCTCGCTAGCTTCCATCTAAATACAATATAGCATGTCCTGACTGCGGGGTTTTGGAAACAAATTAAAACGTACAGCTCTGTTATCACTTCCAGCATAAATGAAGACAGAAAACTAAACAGCAGTGACGTTTGTAGGGTTACTGAAATTTGGCTAGCTGGTATAATAATGAAGTGCTACGTGACCGCTAGCGACACAGCTATGTTAGCATAATATAAACAAGCTAACTTTTTTTCCACTCGATAAAAGTTAACGTGAGTGTTCTCGGTGGTCAGGAACAAATGTAATCGCATGGCAGGATGCTGTAAAAGGACCAAACTTCAGCCAGGAGAACAACTGAGATAATCCATCCACAATACGAGGTTAGTCATTCATATACTGCTGCATGGGCTGGGCTGCAGTTACATCCTAAGGTTTTAAAAACTGAGCTTAAATAAATGATTAGCGGTAATCAAAGCTGAGGGAGGTCAACAGTGATCACTGACTGTTTTAGGAGCTTTTTGAGATTAAATAGAAGAAAATACAAAATATTAAACATGTTAACAACACAAAAGCCATATTAAACGCAGACTACTTTAGGCCTGGAAGTAGGATTCGTCACGTCATCACTTAACGACCAGATTATATGAGTACAAGTCAGATGCCCGAACCACCTCAGCTGACTCCTTTCAATGTGGAGGAGCAGTGGCTATACTCTAAGCCCCTCCCAGATGGCCAACCTTCTTACCCTATCTTTAAGGGAGAGGCCAGCCACCCTTCAGAGGAAGCTCATTTCTGCCGCAATCTCGTTCTTTCGGTCATTACCCACAGCTCGTGATACTTAAACTCCTCCACTTGGGGCAGGAACTCATCCCTGGCATTGGACCATCCCTCCTTTTTTCTTTTTGTTAAGAACTGTTAGAGGGCACTGATTATTTTCCCAGTATATGGCAATAATAGATTACATATGTAAACAATTCCTACCTAACTGAGATGGCAATTCCATTTATATAGCACATTTCATTATCAGTAAAATCAATATGCTTAACACAGAAGATTAGAAAAACAGAACTCCTCTCTCCATAATGGAGCTGCATCATGTATACATTAAATAAAAGTGCTCCTAAAAGAGGTCTGCTTTCTGGATTTATTGCTAACACAATCAAACACAATTGCTTTAAGGAAGCAAGGGAAAAAAATGAGTTCGACCCAGCTGAAATAATCATCCATGTATAAAGTGCATGCCCTAGAGCTAACAGAGTAAATAATACGTACAGTATTAGGAGTACAGAAAGACAAATCTAAATTAATCCCACAGTTACACAACATGTTGTATCACTAGATTCCACCCTGCAAAAAAACCTGATTGTAGCACAGTAATATCCTGTATACTGTTATAATAAGGCATGTGTATTTTGGAGAAGAGCTCATAAAAAATCCAAAGTTTCAGACCCATCCATCTCTCCTACCAGAATCCCATTTGCTCAGAACACATAAATAAGGCTCTTTGAATAATCAGATCTGCGCTGTTCTTTATTCTGCCTTTGGGAAAACTAGTTTTCACTAAGCCCAGTGGATTTAAGCACTTTTATATAAAAATACCACAACATGGAGGGGTAACATTAAGGTTTCAGAACACCAAACCACATATTTTCAAAACTTTTTCACTTCATTGCAGGAGAATCTTGCAATAAAGTGGTCCTTAAGATGACCAAGTGTTTTAATACCAGATGATGAGTTTGTCTTACTTCCGTACGTACATGTGTCACAATTAGATTGTGGGAGATATGTGTTACCAGAGATGCATTATAGACAAGACATTTATAACTGAGAGGCTGTTTAATGTGAGCAGCAGAGGCGGGACTGTAGTTTCACACCAGCATCTCTGACTTTCAGCAAAACATGAGCACAAGTGGAGAAAAACTAAATGTGACAAATTTGTTGTTGAAGCAAAAGAAGTTGAATACAAGGAATAAAAACACACACACAGAAAATCACAGACTGCAACAGTCCACCATCATCGTACGATGTTTCCCACTGAGTGAGGACACGTGATCCAGTGGGTAGAGCAGAGTGGACCTCGCTGCACTATATGCAGACTTGTTTGGGCCCTGAACTGAATTCACACAGCAGGATCAATCCAAGCTCGATTACACAAAACATTTAAATTACACTCATTTGTGTAGTTTAATATGTCAAAATTTCATCAACACTAATCAAAAACCCCATAAACGGATAATGCAGAGTAATATACTCTAAATATACTTAACAGAAAAAGGGAATGCATTTTTTTCCTTTGGTTGAACACACCAGTATGCTATGTACTGGTTCTTGTAGACCAGCGGTCCCCAACCTTTTTTGCACCACGGTTTGTCAGACAATATTTTCACAGACCGGCCTTTAAGGTGTCGCGGATAAAAACAATAAAATAAGATGATACGACCAAGACAAAAACTGTGGTATTTTGTAAATATAATAATAAATTCACTATGTAATTGTGTAACTTTATTAGCAGCGTCCTCCTGAAATGCGCCAACAACATTGAGAGTAAAATCCTCCTCCCTGCCCCTTAATGCTCTCTGGTTGCTATGGTAACGTGTAAATATTTCTTTCAAAATAATACACACAACTACAACACGGGAAAAGACCCAGGGAAACCGAATTAACGATAAAAACCCCGAAAACCATAAATTTCACACCTGAGCCTCAACTCTCGGGCCCGGTACCAAACAACTCACAGATTGGGTTGGAGACCGCTGTTGCAGACAGAAAATAGACTCTTACATGTGGTATATAACATAAACAGACAATCAGCACTGACAGGATAACAGTGAGAGTAAAAGTGGACAATAAATCCTAACCATTAATTCAGTCCTTTTGATGAACTCAAATTCAAACTAAAAGCACATAGCTCCAGCTAATACCTAGGTCAGCTATTTGTTAGTTTTATTACACAATTACATAGTTTTCAAGATTCTAATACATATTAGAAATAGGTTTTCCTCAGAAAATACAAAGGTAAACATCAGTTTTAGGAGTAACTGCAGTGAACCCAACAGTTATTAAAGCTAGTCGGTGGTGCAGCAGTTTAGGAAAACATGATTTAGCTCTCTACAGTGTTTTCCTACCTAAATTGTTTAGTCACGCAGCTTTCCCCCCATTTTTGCGGCGCTGTCTCGTATGAAAACAGACGAGTCAAGCAGCTTTCTCACCTTTTTCCTGCCTCAAATCTGGAGACAGGAAAAACAGCTTCCTATTAAAATCACCGTGGAGGGTCCCCTTTGGATAACTAAAACACAACGCTTTCTCTCTTTTGGTGGAGCCACCTGAGATACAAGCTAAATTACATGTGGGCCAGAGTGAGATCACAGTGAATTATTTATGTGCTTCCCACCCTGTGACCTGCTCATCTCAGTATAGCAGAGTCAGGCCAGAACATGCCTTCAAGCTGTTATGAGAACATAGTATTCCTCAGGCAGCCATCACTGCAATCGATATGGTCTTTCCCCGGCAGGGTTTTACTTGACTTCACAAGCAATACAGGGAGGGTGAGCCGCATTTAAAAAAAAGCTGCCCTTCAAAGACAGGTGTGGTGGTTTTGAAAAGGTAAGAATTGGATTGTATTTTTTTTAGCCTGGAGCAGATGACAAAGTCTTTGTTTTGCAGCCATTTACCACCAGCAGTCAGATTAGCTATTTAGTGTGCTATTGAATTATAATTTCCAAGCAGTCCGTGGTATTTTAAAGATCACTGGCCACAAGTTTCCTCTCCCTCAGACACTGACACAGATACATTGTAGAAGTGATTGGATTGTTGGATGTGGTTAAATTGGTTTGGCTGCGAGTGTTGTTTCCCCAGAGCAAAGCTGGAGGACAGACGCTGAGGGAAGATGATAAGGGACAATGGCACCTGATGAAGATGATGTCTGTGGGGAAGTCTTCGGATAGAACACAACATGTTATGTTTGTCTCCTTGAGACCACGGCTAATCCGATTACTGTCTCCATGCACTGTGGGATGTCATCTGAGTTGGGTGCAATAACAGAGCCCAGATGTGCGTAGCTCAGGCTTAGAGCTGTCTTTTGATGCCTGCGTGTTGTTTGAAGGGAGTGCAGATAATAATTTTTTAGACCCACGAGAAGACTTAATTTTCAAAGGGAAATTCTTAAGTAAACCAGTAGATTTGTGGGTAAGAAACAATTTGTTCTCGTGATAATTAAATAAAACCAATAAAATTAATAAAAAGTAGGTGTGTATTTATAAGCCTTTTTAAGTGACTAATAAAAAAGTGCCATTACATGTTAGAAAGCTACTGGGGAGCAGTTTGAATGTCACTTTTTAAAAATGAGTATAAACTAGATGTTAGCCTAATATGTAAATTAATGTAGCATAACTGTCTCTGTTCACTGGTATAGCAGCATATGGAAAATATATGTAATTTATAAAATTAAGTTTGATTCAAAGTTGCAAAATAAAAGTGATGATCTTGAGGGTTTTTTTATTACCACAAAGTTTCTCTTTTAGAGTTCTGACTTTAATTTTTCCGAGTCATCATGATTGCTTAGCTTTTTGCATATTTGAAACATTTACATTTTTCATATCAAACAAATTTTAATATTAGACAAAGATAACCTGACTAAACACAAAATGCAGAGTTTTTATTCTTTGTTTGCTTTTTTATTATTATTTATTAAAGGAAAGTCTTCCAAACACTATTTAAAGCAAATTAGATCAACTAAACTATCTGACGTCAAACGTTCGGTGCTAAAGTAAACTGTCAGTTAGAGATAATTATTCCGAACAATAACACAATTAATATTACGCAGTGGCTTGAAACCTTTGAAAGCCCAGTTTCCCAGTCCACAGGAGGCAGGAGTTGAACAGAAAGGGATCATTTAATGCTGATAAATTCAGCAATAAAGAAAGAAAGAATCCAAATATAAGAAAGCATTAGAGAAACAAGTTTAGCATAGGGAATACAGAGCTACACACACAAGACACAGGAGAACAGAGTCAATATATACATAAGAAGTAATGAGCGGGACTAAACATCTGGAACCCATAAAGTGTGAGGATACAAGGAGAGTAAAACCAGGAATAACTTTGTTTTTTTTGTGTGTTTTTCATGAATTGCGTCCTGCATGATCACATTAGCACATGGGTAAGATAAGAGAAATTCTGTGGTCTCGGTTAAAGAGTCGAAATCTTAGTCGTGTTAGAGATGATGAGTTCTGGATTTCTGATTGACCTTCACTGCCTTGTTTCTGTTTTTTTTATTATCTTGGTTCCACAAAGGGTGAAGTGTTTTCTGCATGCACAGAAAATAGTTGTGTGCAGAACTATCAAACAGCAACATAATTGCTAAAATACCAACCTGACCAATGACACGGGAGCAGTCAAAGCAACTAAAGAAAGCTGCCGTTAAAGACGCTCTAAGCAAATTTTTAACATGCAGCGGAATAAATGATTCTAGAAAAAGTAGAGGTCATATGTAATGAACCACGGGTCCTCTATGATAGTGATAAAGCTGTGGCAAACTAATTAGAAACACAACTATTTGTTACGGCACAGTGGCCCGTGGGAATGGGATGGACTCAAGTGCAGATACAAAATCGGAGGCTCGAAGTGCGATGCAAAAAAAAAAAAATTTATTCACAACTGAAAACTCAGACTATTATGTAGAATAAACATAAACTAGAACTGGCCAGGAAAATTTTCACCTCTGCATCTCTGTTGAAAATCTCAGACAATGCTTTTTTCTTTCTATGGTGACCAGATCATTTTTTATTCCAGTTATTTTTGCTTTGTTCCCATTTAATATTTTACTTTTAAATCCCAATTCACAAATTTTTTTTATCCTTCTTTGTATTTATTTGATGCATTTCACCAGATACATTTAGAAAAACGATGTTTACCTTGGGCCTGATGCTGCCTTCGAACTTCCCACTCTCTTCCTTACAGGATTACAGCTTGATTGTTCCTGTATCAGACTCAGACCTGAAAAAGTTGGATGGATGCATCCCCAGCCCTCCTGTTGTGTTCACCCCCACCCCGTACTTTAGTGTTCAGGTCACAATTGACCGGTCTGTTTTAACAGCTCTTAAATTAACATAAGAAACATTTTTCACCACCAAATTCAGTTCAATGGGTCATTCAGTGGGTTGTTCAGTGGGTCACAGGCCAAAGGGGTGGGTGGGGGTGGATTCATTTTCTATGGCGGTCACCACAGATATAACAAAGTTGACACACAAAATTCAACGAAAGAGGTGCTCATCACTTTTATATGTTCAAGTGCATAGTGTGGAGGATGTCATAAGGCCTCGAGGCAATCGGATGTAAAACACAATATTTATGAGTTTTTAAATTTTTAAATCGGTCAGATTTAACCCGAACACGACAGGAAGGCTGGTTTAAATAACAGAATGTAAAGGCAGAATATGAGCATATAGTCACATTTGTCTCTATTTGCGTAAGTTAAGTGCAGCTATATATGACTTATCTGCAACTTTGACGTTTATTTGGGTTTTGTTTCAGTTCTGTTATTTACAAGCATAAAATGTTGCTGCTTCTTTACATTTGCACAAATGGCAAAGCTTGAAAAACACACTCACACAAAACAAAAGCAAAACAAACTAAAGCAATATTTAGATCGCTTCAATTTCAGGGCGCTGACAGTTTTTCTTGTGTGCTCCACTTTCTTTGACTGCCTGTCAACAGATATTGCTATATTTGGCGACGACTCACATTGTGCTAAATTTGAAATGGTCTTTTTGATCCTTGAAATGTGCGGAGAAGTATCAGAAGTACTGGCACAGTTCCCCTTAGTAGAAGAAAAATGAAAGCTACGCTTTAAATGACTGACTGACATTAAATGATCCAATAAAGAGTCTTTTTTATTGTTCACACAATGAAGACGAATAAGAACAGACGAGAATACACAGCATGTATATAACACTTCCATTTATAGAAACATTGTTGCTTCATTTTCACTCATTTTCAAGGTTTTAGTAATTACCCCCAAAGATTTAATGATGCAGTTTTCCGCTGTTGAAAATTGACTATAGAAAGCCTGTCATACTTATTGCTTTGCATGAAATCAGCATCACTGAACAAAGATTTCAGAACAACACAGTGAAATCTCATTAAAACTTTTAACAAAGTGCTCTAACACTTCAACAGTCTACCACCCCGCGAAGATGAAAATTGCCAACATGGATCACATCTGCTGAATGTATTAATCAGCTCCATCTGATTATGCATGTACCCGCTACTCATTCACTTAGATGAATATGGGAAAAAAAAAGTTCTGACACAGAACATTAGCTGTCACGGAGAAGAACATTTGCTCAAAACTTTATAATAAAACCCAAAATCAAAGTCTCTCAGACTCTCCACTGTTCTGATTACATTAAGTTCATTAAGCTAGTGAAAGTGAGCTCACCTTTGCAAAAAAATGTGGTTAATCACAGTTAATTCATTAATCATCACACAGGGCCAGGGAGGTGTAGATAGCTTTCCCCCCCTATAATAGACATCATCATTTCAAAACTGCATTATGTGTTTTCTCTGTTATGTTTGTTTAAAACCTGTTTGATGATCTGAAACTTTTAAGTGTGACGAATAATAAAATAAGCAACAAATACTTTTTCACAACACCGTATACACCACAAACTGTTCAATAAGTTTGCGAGATATTGCAGACAGTTAAGATAAACACTGGATATATTGGAAAGTGCGGCTGCATCATTGCTTGGGTCTCTTTGTGCACAGATTCTCAGTGTGCATCTATGGCTAGCTTTTTGGGTGTTGTGTCATGAAGATTAGCACCCACATTATGCTGGTATCAGACATTAAAAACAACTGGTTTGAATAATAATGCTAGTGACTATGCCAGTATTGAAGTGCTAACATAGTAGAGAAGAAGCTAACAATGAGGTATTATTAGCAGTATGGCAATCTTCCACACATGTTATGCTAACAAGTTCTGCTTGTTTGCGGTAGTTTAATACTGTGATTAAAGGCAGATCGTGGTCAAGTAAGTTACTGACCAAAAATCAGTGTGACTTTTTCTGTTGCCTGCTCCCTCTCACACTCTTCTTCACTTGTTCTGCTGGCTTTAATACTTGTTTTACACTGTACAACAGTGTAATGTAACACGTTACTGTACTAAGCTCAGTAATTACATGACAGTAACAATTATGTCGTTACTTAGGTTACGATCTTCAGTTTTCTGCAAGCCAGGTGGATAGAAAGAAGAAAACATCAAACAAACATGCTTTTTACTACTTGCGCACTTGTGCTACATTTAGTTTGTGTGCGTGAGTAGGAAAATTGCCATTTTTATTGTGCAGTTGTAAAGTGGAAACTGTATATAGGACAGAAAGAACTGGTTTTACTGATAACACGTTTTAGTCTCTTTGCAAGTTTCCAAACAGACAACATCCTGACACAAAGCTAGCAAAGAACCAAGAGTGATGTTGTAGCTTGCAAAACACTTTTTCCTGCAAGTAATTCAGTAAAGTACTGCATTACTTTTACGTAAAGTAACGAGTAATGTGTAATGCATTATGTTTTTGACGACCGAGCACTGACACCACCAACATGTTGCCAATTAAAACCAGATTTAGAAAATGCTCCGATCATAATCTTTGTGAATAAACAGAAAGTGTAGTGAATATGAACAGTACAGTTCACTCACGCACACAGATGACGCACACAGGTAAAGTTTGGCCTAGGCTCCATCTGAGAAGCCCCAGCTGACAGTTTTTCCAATTATAGCAACAGAGAGACTGGTTACAGGGGAGTCAACTCAAAAATTGCCTGGTGTGATTCAATGTGGCCCATGCGACATGTGTAAAACTGACAGTATGATTTCTGACTGGGCTCCCAACAGAGATTACGTCCCACAGGACATTTCTTATACAGAACCATGGGCTCTCAGCCAGACGGAGAATGTGAATATTGTATAGTACTGTGGGCTGTTTGCTTTTTCAGCTGAAGTTTCTAATAAAAGCCTCTTAAAGCAGCGTGACTGATCTATAAATATAGAAAAACACTTTTGAAAGCATTTGTTGCACAAGGTGTGCTAGATGCTATCTGTCTGGATGTTAGCTCAAAGCAAAGTAAACAAAGCAGAAACAAAGACCATGTCTGTGTGTTTGTTCACCAAGCCCTGATAAGTGGTCATGTGAGTGATTCGTGCGGAGCACCTCAAAAGGCCACGTCCACTGTCGTCTCTCTTCACTTGCTGTACAAACACTTGCATCTGATGCAACTTCCACAGTGATACAAAAAGTGTATGCTGTTGCCGAGCTGTATTATTGACTCTTAACATGTGTTTGACCAAGGCAAGCAAGCAGAGCCTCTCATAGCTTCTCTATCCTCTTAAGATATTCACATGGTGCTGAGCAGCCCCACTCATAACTACTTGACGGTGACACTTGTTGAGCAGAAACTGGTGCCGGAGTCGGTGTCAGGCTGAGACTGATGGAGGCTGAGTTCTTTTTGTCACAGCTGCCTTTGGTTACAAACTTCCGCTGCAAACTAACAGAAGTTGACTTCTGGTTCTTGAAAGCAACAAACACAAAACAAGAATTATTTTTATGCAACTTGTGGCCTAGTCGGTTAATTGAAACAGTATTTATTTACTGCCATACTCCTAGTGAAGACCGTAAAAGAAACAAAAGACGAGGAGTGGTTGAATTACTACATTTTTTTCTCATGAAACATACATACAGACAAGTGAAACATAGCTCGCGGTCCCACTGTAATTAGTTTGCATTCGGGTAATGGATGGGCTTTTTTTTCCGCCAAAACAATCTTGAACTGGATTTTGAACAATCTAAAATAAGCCTTGACGCAGGCATAACTCTTGTTGCAAACAGACTTCTTTTTCTCAAAGCCTGTGCAGAGACGGCAAGGCCAAGGCCAGGAAGCAATTTCTTTCCATTTCTGCGGCTAACTTCTCTGAAGCAAACCATAGAAGTTAAATGGACAAAGCGCTGCAGAAAGACTTGGAAACACTCTGAAATGAGGTCATGGGGTCGCTCAGCACAGAAAATGCTGCTTTTGTTTTATTCCTGGTAACAGCAGCACCAACTTTTTTAAAAATACTAGAGATTAAAACCTCTTCCTTTTGGTGCAAGTTAAATTTTGACCCAATAAAACTTACCAAACTTAATAAAAGTCAGTTCAGTGCCATTGATTATGGTGCAGAAAACGACTGGTTGAACTCCATATTATTTCAGATGTATCAAAGTGCTCTTTCAGGTCAGCTTAACTGCCAAAACAAGTTTTATTGACAACAAATTCCTTAGCCCTGTGTCGCTATCCTGTATTTATACTGAAGCTGGGTGAAAGTTCAAAGAATGTACAAGTGACAAGTTAGACTGTTATGAAATGAAAATCCTAACCTGGCATATAATAACTCAGCAGCACATCTTCTGCGAGCTTCTAGAAAATGTACGAGTAGCTGTTCCAGCAGCTCCAAACTCCCATCTTCTTTGGTAATAAATAATGTGGTTTGCTGTGAGGCTGACATGCAGCGAGCACGGCTCACTTTGAAAAAGTGCTTTTTTTCCCCCTGCTTTAGTCAAAGTCGCAGTTGCCATGCAGAATATTCATCAGTTTGCCTCAAATATGACACCCCTTTTGATGTGCCTCAAGCTTACACTGATTTGCTGTGAAGACGTTCCTCTCATTAGAAATTCTTTAAACTCACGGCTTCAAATCGCATTAGCTGAGCATGACAGAATCCCCGGTGATGCAGCCCCACACAGTTACTGTACGAGTGCACCTATTGTGCGGACGGTGAGGCGCTATTTATCATAACGGGCCCTTAAGACACAAGCAAGGAAGTTTTACCCTCTCAAGGTCAGCAGAGTCAGACATCAGACATGCATACTGATGATGGACATGATAGGCTATCCTGTGCGTTGCATCTGCCTCAGAGCAAGTAAAAATGAGTCTTGGGATGAAAACTAATTAGCTTGCCAAAATGTGTGGTGATTGACAGCAATTAAAGCATGCTCACGCACTCACTCACACAGAACCATTCCTTAATATGTCTTTAATATACTTTTCTGCAAAGTCATCCAAGGAAGCCCAAGTGCAACGTCTGCAGCTTTTTCCTTGTTTTTGTCATACAAACACAGAAAACAAAGTCCCAATAAATGTTCCAGCTTGCAGAGTCAATAATGCATGGAGCTGGGTAAATAATTGATCACACGCTTCTTATACTTTCTGTTCTTGCCTGTATTGAATAATTAAGTGAGGGGAATTGTTATCTTCTGGGGTACCCCAGGGTTTCTGCTTCCCTGCAGCGGATGGAGATGTAATTACATTTCCAAGTGCAAGTAGACCTGTGTTGGGGATTAAACGGCACCTCGTAGTTGGGAAGAATTACATCACTGTTGGCAGAATGTGTGAATGAGCGTGGCTCAAGTAGAGTAATGTGACACGAGAGGATCGTTCACAACGAATTAAAAAGAAAATAATAAGAAAAATGGGCCAGAAAAACTACAGAAACCTCCAGATTATCAGACATTTCTCTTCCCAGCTCTATGTTCTTTTCTGCATTTCACTTGGAGTGTATGATGGTGAAGAATATTGTAGCTTCCAGCTGTGAGGTGTGCAACGAGGATTTGAGTGACTCTTTTCTCGTGGAGCACTTCAGTGAGATCCAGCTTTTTAAAGAGTTCTTTATGCTTTCTTGTGTGATGAAAAATAAAGTTTCTGTGTTAAACGCGACAATCTTCTCGAGCTGTGCAGATGTTTCCTCATTGTGTAAATATCTCAGCTTGGCAGCCCATCCAACTCATAGCAATAATCATAACGTTTCAGTCACTGTAGCCAGCTTTTCTTATCCAACTTTTCAAGTACTTTAGCTGTGCTGTTTGCTGCCATATCAGTCACGTAACCCTGTCTGATTAAAAATTCTACTTTTAAGATTTGTTTGTTTTCTTTCTCAGCTTTCCTCCTGACCACACTTTTCGCTGTGTTTCTGGGTTGTTTGCTCAATGTTTCCACTGTTAATTTATTATCGTTGTATATTTTATATCTCATCTTTCATAGCTCATCTCCTGTTTATCGTCTCCTTTTGTGCAAAATCCTGATTTTGTGCATGCAGACGAAAATTTGTAGATATGAGACGAGTCAGATGAGAAACTGGATTTGTATAAATGAAAAGGGGAGGAGGGCATTTGTGTCCAGGAATGTAGAAATGGGGGGAAACTCAAGGATCAGACTGGAATGAGAGTGTGATGGGTTTATAAGGTACTTTAGCTCACTGGGTGTTTTGAGTTGTGTTTTTTGGTTTTCTAATTTAAATATAAGTGAACTGAAAGGTACATTTATTGCTAAAAGGCACCTTACCACTTTATGCTTTATAATCAGACCAGTTTTTCCTTTATATCCAGAAATCTATGTTGAATCATGATTTTAAAAAATACCTCTGTTCAGAGTAGGGGTGGGTTTAAAAAACGGATTACCCGATTCAGATTATTCTCAAATCAGATTATCTGCTATAAAAATCCAGGCCAGGAAAATCTCCTTCATGTTTTATCCTCAGTTACTTTGACACAAAGACATCTGCTGTGATGCTCACACCTCTGATGAAGTCTCCCAAGTGTCAGCTTCGTTTTTATACATAGATATAAAAATGGGGATATGATACTCCACACACAAAGGCCCCAGCCAGGTGGTGGGATTGAACTCACAACCTTCTTGAAGTGAAGCAACACTGCTCGTGACTGTGCAACTTTATGCTTTTATAAATAGAATATTTCTGACTGTCTGAGTCAAACTTGAATCACATCAAATCGAATCGGGACCTTGTGAATCAGAATTGAATCAGCTGTAGAAATCAGTGATGACACCCAGTCCTAGTTCAAGTGTGTGAATGTGTGTGTGAATGTGTGGATGACTGGATGTGTAAAGTGCTTTGGGGTCCTTAGGGACTAGTAAAGCGCTATACAAATACAGGCCATTTACCATTTAGTTCAGAGTGATTACTGAGGGGTGTATATTGAATCAAGAGTAACAGTAGTTTATGCTTAAAAGCCTGGTTGGGTGCAGATTATGTTCTGAGTTAAAAATGGGCGGAGGCACCAAGTTTTCATTGATTCTTTTATTTCTTACGTAGAGTCCCCGCTGCAGGAACGAATGCAACGTGTTACTGTAAGTCGTACCACAGTAAAAGTAAAACTATGGAATGAAGCTCAGTTGTAAAGATAAGACAGAAACATCGGCGTTCCCACCGGAATGTGCATTTATTTGTTGGGTGATGCAGAAATTGTAAAAGTATTTTTATACCTAATTTTAATCTGCTGCTGAATCTCTTTTAAACTGTTGGAAATGCAGCTGCTACAGCACAGAGAAGAAAATTGATCAGGAGAGAGGAGATGGTTATTGATTTTAAGAAGGGTGCAGTTTGCCCTTACCCACAACCATCATTAAAGATCAGAAGATTGATATGCTTGGTGCCTACAAGTATCTGGGCACCATTATTGACAAGAAATTGAATTTTAATGCAGGCACTGAGTCAATTTATAAAAAGGGGCCATCAAAGAATATATTTTTACAGAGATTGCTTGTCTCCAATGTTGACAGAAAAATGGTGGCACCGTCTTTTATTGAATCTATGCTTTCCTTTTCTCGAATCCCTTGGTTTCCACCTGATTTCCACATCTCCTTTGTTAGGCTATGGGACTGTAACATTTAATGCTGTGTGAGAATTCTTCAATAAACTAATAAAATACATTTTTTAACTATGTGTGTTTGCTATATTAGTGTGAAGACTTCTCAGTGGGAAGATGGCAGCCAGTAAAAAGATGCTTCTCACACATTAATATCTACACTTTCCAACATATGAAATAACTCCTACTACCAATAGAATTAACTACAGTTGTGTTACGACTGCCTATTTTAGTACAAGTGATTAAGATTCTGCATCTTTCTACTATCAGTCTCAAGAACAGCTGGAGCACAGTAGAGTGCTTTATAGGGCCATATTGATCTATAATGTCATGCATTTACAACCGTCTGGCTCAAATTTAAATATACAATAATAAAAGTTCCTTATTTCGAGTCATACTCATGTCTGGAGAGACAAAACAAGTTTTTCTTTTCTTTTAAGATACATATGTATGTACACTTCTGAGGATGTCACTGTATATTCTTGGCGCACCAATCACAATGTTGCAGTTCCAAGATTTACAAAAGCAGTCGACTTGGGAGGTTTCCAAGCACAGAGGCTTGTTTCTATTCTGTGAATTTATGATACGATACAATAAAACATTTTTAATTGGGTGCCAAAATTCATTGCTGCCTCTGTGATAAAACACTAAAAAAAAGGGCTATTCTAAATCTAACTACATTGTCATAAAAACAAACAAGAAAACTAATTATTATATATAGAGAGAATATTCACCTGTGATGTTTGCAGCATTGAAGCATATGCCATAGGAACACAGCCTCACAGCAAGAAGGTTCTGGATTAGACTGGCAGCTGACTGAGGCCTTTCAATGAGGAGTTTGGATCTTTTACAGCGTGGGTGCTCTCCAGGTACTCTGGCTTTTTCCCACAGCTCAAAGGCATACATGTTAGTTTAATTAGCGCTTCTAGGAAGGTGAGCATGAATGGTTGCCTTAACGTGTTAGTCCTGTGATGGCCTGGCAACCTATGCAAGGTGTTCCTAACCTCTCGTCTACTTGGGATAGGCTCCAAAGCCAATATGCACAAAAGCCTACGTTGATGGATGGAAATTGCACAGGTGCAGGTCTCGAGTTTTACAGAACATCCAGATCAAACTTCAGAACAGTCAGGGGGCTGTCTAGCACAGACCCACCGCTGGAACGAGCCAATTCTACTACAACAGCAAAAAGCATTGGACACCAAGCAGAGCTCTTTGTTTGATCTCGTGCACAAGGGAGAGAACTGTGACGCTCCTTCTGCTCGAACCCCAGTCGCTCTCGTCTGCTCCCTCGTAACACTGCTCTTTATTGCGGTTCATTAACATATGACGTCTTACATAGGCATACATGTGAACAAAGAGTACCTTGTCTGTGTGTATGTATAGGCACACAGACAAGGTGGGTGTGGGTGTGTGTGTGGGGTCAAGATGTGACCCTGTGAAGACTCCCCAAAGCTGGTGCCCACCTAAACAAAGGGCTCTTATACTTAAACAGATACAGAGTAGGTGTCCTCCTATAGTATAAGTCTCATGACCTTAGTGTGTGTGTGTGTGTGTGCATGCCAGAACACTCTGGAAGGCACACAGAGTCTTTACAGACTGCTAAGGATCAAACCTCAATCTACAAACATTTATATACTTCTAAGCATAAATTATTATGAATTTCTAAGCATAAATGACAATAATAAAACATAAACCCAACAACGTGCAAACCTAATCACAAACATGGGAATCAGTCTTCAGAAAGTGACCAAACTACCATATCTGACATCTGTATTACGGAGCTTGGGTCATCAAAGTCATGCGCTTTCTCTCCTTCGCAGCCCAAAGAACCTCTGCGTTTGGCCTGCTTTCTATATTCCATAGTATGGCGTTGGACAACCAAGGCCACTTTCTTAGCACTAGATTTACTAAACCTGCGCAAATCTGCGTAAATCCCCTGAACCTAAAACCTCCTATATAAATAAGATATAAGATACCTTGAAAAATTACATAAATAAAACTTATGTTTTGGATACTTACTAAAACTGGCAGAGGACGTGGTCATGAAACTGATGGAGTCGTTTTTGGATGATGGGAGAAATGTCACAATGGACAATTTATTTCACTGTCAATGTCACACAGACTGTTGCAGCGCAAAACAACGTTGCTGGGCATGGTGAATAAAGTCTGGCGTGAAGTTACTCAACTTGCAAAAGACACTGCACAGCGAAAGGTACTCTCCATTTCAGTGCTTAGAAGTGGCAGTGTCTCCTTGACAATTTATGCACCTAAAAAAAAACAAGACTGTGTGTGTTCTCAGTTCCATGCACCAAGACGGTGCATCAGTGACGGCAGAAAGAGGAAACCCAACACGATAACAGACTATAACTGCATGAAGGTATGTGAATGTGTGTATAATTTTACACCAGTGCTACAATGTTTTTTGCTATACAGGCCTATAGAAAAAAACATATACTCACGACTCTCTCTCTCTGCTTTTACAGTGTGGTGTAGACACGTTGGACCAAATGGCGCGGATGTATTCCTTAAGAGCAGCAACACGCAGGTGGCCAGTAGCGGTTTTCTACAATATGCTGGACCTGGGACTGTAAAGACGACGCAGTGCCAGGTGCAAGAGAGCTGCAACAGAAATCGCAGCAGGTTTACCTGTGCAACATGTCACAAATTCACCTGTGCCAAATGCAGGGATGATGGACACTGGGTCTGCAAACTTTGAAACACTTTGAAATAAAACATACGTGTGTATCAATATGTGAATGTGTGGCTTTTGCAGGAATAAAGCAGGAATTTCTGAAGGTTGAAACACAGAGGTTTGGCCTGCCTTGGATCTGAGTAAACAAATGCAAATGTTGCGCGCACACACACACACACACACACACATACATACACACACACACACGCAGCAAATCTGCATTTATTAGTCCCCCAAGTGGAAAATCTGCATTGTCATTGCAGAAAAGTGGACAGTGCAAGACAAAAGCAGCAAAAAGAAAAACTGTACCAAGAGTACAGTATAAAAAGTGGACTATACAAACAATCTGGAGACATAAATATGGACACGTGCATATTGTGTATATGCACAACACTGTGTATATATCTTTATGGACAGGCATGCAATGTAGTGACAAAGATTGACAATAACTAATATTGCATATGAGAAATATTGCACATAGAATCTACCAAGGTGTATTGTAGGCTGCAGGTACTTTGAGTCTGACAACGATTGGAAGGAAAGACCTTCTGGATCTCTCCTGGTTGGGGGTTGGGGAAGGGTGTGTTTGCACAACAAAAGCAGGAGAACAATGGAGCTGAAGGCCTGTGAAAATCTCAGCGGGGTGCTAGGAGGTGTTAGGTTCAGGGAATTTACTCAAATTTGCGCAGGGTTAGTAAATCTAGTAGTAGGGACTTGCACCAAGGAAAAAAAGGGTCAGTAATTCTAATGTTAGAGTGGGAGTGTATAGTGGTAATGATAAATGAGGCCGTCCACTAACAGAGTATCATGAGCATACTCCACCCAAAAGGTGTAGTGAGCTCCAGGAGTTGGTGTTATATACACACAACAGATGGACGTCACAAGGACAATGTGAGAGCCCATGTTTAGTTTTCCTTTAAGTCAAATTAAGTTAAATATTTTATGGTGGTCTACAGAGATTTGTAGGGCAGAGTGTCTGCTGAAACTTGATGGGGGGAAGTTTAGCTCTCCCCTTCTGAAAAGCCTGAGGTAGAGTGGGCAACCGTGGTTCAGGGGGTTGGAAAGCTCATCTTGTTTCGATTCCCAGTTCTGTCTGTCTTGGTTGTTGTGTCCTTGGGCAAGACACTTCGCCTACCGGTGAGGGGCCGATGGCGTGATATGGCAGCCTCGCTTCCGTCAGTCTGCCCCAGCGCAGCTGTGGCTACAACTGTACCTTGCCTCCACCAGTGTGTGAATGTGAGAGTGAATGAATAGTGGAAAAGTACTTTGAGGGTCTCGAAAAGCGCTATATAAATGCAATCCATTATTATGGGATAAATTTTACAAATGGGGAAGATATTTGACGAGCTTGGGAATTCCAAGATTGTCGTCTCGGAGAATACGAGTGAATAACACATACAGGTGTCATCATAGAAAACATCCTGAGGAGCGATGTAGACTCTACAGAGAACACAGCCGCTCTTCAGAGATCCTGGTGGACATTTAATCTTTTAGTAGTGCTGTCCATGCCTTTTCTTAACCTCCATTAGCTCCCATGCTCAGGATTGCTGTACAGATAAGTATTGATTAAATGCGCTGCAAGTAGGTCTTTTATTGTCGTTATTTATTATTTTATTATTTCATTAGCTCTGCAATATTTAAAGTTAATTTCCTGAACAATAAATTAAACACAAAGGAATGAAAGCTATTTTCCACTTCTCAGCTTCTGTAGCCTAGAATAAGTTGGCCAGTTGCCATGCCTGATTTTATGTGGATAAATGTAACACTTCATCCCCCGCAGCAGCTTGTCCAGGCCTTTGCTGTAAATAACAACTCTTTCTCATATTGCTTGGTTAAGAGTTTTTCTTTATCCTCCTAATCCTGCCACATCTGTTTTTCTTGGAAGCCACAAAAATGGCTGTTTTGCTTTGTTATGTTTCCTTTGTTTGGGTCTGGTGTACAGTAAGCATGTTCAGTTTGACTGATATTTTCTCAAATGTTTACATCACAGTCAGGTACACTCTGTTAGATTACATATCATAAAAACAACCTTCAATGTATATGTAACATATATCTTTACAGAACTTAAAAAATTAATTAGGAATTTGCATTTCTTCATGGCACCAGTGTTATAATTCGCTTTACTCAACTCACTGAAGAAGGAAAATGATACACATTGAAACAGTGAAGTGGCATCCATGCAGGCTGACATAACAAATCTTTGAGTACTTTCTGATGTGTGTGAAAAATGCCAGTAATATGGATTCCAGAGGGTTTAAAGACAATATTTAGCTCAGCTCAGAGGCTCTCTTTCAGTTCTTTTTTCACATATCTCAGGCTTCATCATCATCTTATTTTAGTTTGACTGATAAAAAAAGGCATCTTCAACATCTGATTTCTCATTTGGAGTATATTCTACAACATTCATATGTACCCTGTCTGGTCTAATTAGTCATTTGGGATCCATAAACCCGCCAAATTATCTTTGTTTTCATGGTAATGGATTTTATACTTGCCTAAGTATATTTAGAAAGGGCTAGTTAAGCTTTTCAATTTAGGGAAAGGGGCAGTTAAGTGTTTCCGTGTGGTCTGCTTGACAAACTGCGTGCCATTACCAGCCACCAAGGGAGCTTTTAAGACACATCCCTCTGTGCTCATCATCTGCCACTCACAGCAAAAAGCTGATATATATTGCAAATATCTGTAAGACACATGTTTTGTTTTTTTTGTTGGAGATGGAAAGATGTTCTTCATTTTGTCTGTATTAACAAATACTGCTGCCTGCAACCACTGATAACATTTTGTTCATTGTTTATTTATTTGCTATATCTTTGTAACAGCACAATTGTAGCATACTTATGTATGTTTACATGTATGTATGCATCTCTTTAACAGGCGGGCCAATCTGAACAAAACTTTGCACAAACATCATCACCAATATAGCGATTATTGACATCTATATGTTTTTAGAAAATCCAGTTGTTTTCTTCAACTCCCTGCAAATCTGATGTTACCTTCTGAATTTGTCTTTTTCTGTTTCACATGTCACCCATACATAACTTAACAATGCAAAAAAATGCATCTGCAACAGAATTTTGTTCGATACACCATTAAAGGCAGAATGAAGAATGTGAAAAAGTGCCACAGGCCTTCATATATCATATCATTATTATGAACATGGGCATTTTACAGAAGATAACAAAGGCAGAGTGGCTAAAGCTAAAGCTAGCCAGACCTCAGACCCAGCCACAAGCCAGCAAGCTTGCTGCTGATCAAGGGATTAAAGCAGTTCTAAGGAAAATTATGGAGATAAGTGAGAAGATAAAAGGGTGGATGCCCTGGAAAATTATTAAAATACCTATTAATGAATGTGTTTTTATTTTTATATATATCTATATCAATATATCTATATCTATCTCTCTCTCTATATATATATATATCTATCTGTTACACATTCTTCAGTTTCAGGTATTTGTACATATTTCCAGTAGCATTTCAATTTCAGTTACTTCAGAGACAGAAGAGCCTGTAAACTACTGTAGTTTGAGGCAGTCAAACTGGAATCAGCTGAGAAATTTTAGTTTGAGGATTTCTTTCATTACTGACTTTAACACAAAACTGAAGAGGGCCTTTACTAAAAAGTGGAGGCCTGAAAAGAGGTGCTCAGGTGATGCCCTGTAGAAGTTCGGGACTTGGCAAAAGAGCATGAATCAAATGATTATTATCAGCATGTTATAGAGGAAGAAAATGGATGATCTCAAAGACGAAACTGCTGATCCAGAAGCAGAAAAACTTGAGGAACCAGACCATGAAAGGCAGCCTCAGAGAGTTTGGAGCCTCAGTGAGGAATCAGGAAATCTTCATGTAATGCTGGTGGGTTGATCCACGGCGTTTGTTCATATTGAAATATATAGGCAATAACTGGGTGGATTTGACATCACTTATGTGAGGTTCGCTTAAATGTAACAGCAGCTAGATTCCAATTCATCGCTCAGGTGTCTTAACTCTGAGTGTTCACAAAGTGTTCTGTTTCTGCTGTAATAGCTATTCTTATATTTTTTCCCTGTCACCCTTGTACTGTACTCAGAGTACACGATTCACAGATTCACAGATTCACAAGATTCACAAGATTCACAGATTCACAGATTCACAGAGCTACTAACGTGGGCGTACACGTGTAGCAGTGTAGCAGCTGTCTCCTGTTTCAAGTATTACTAATATTTTTGATAAATGCCACTTTAGTCTTTCCACCTTACAACTGTAAAGCAGGCAGGTAGCTGACAATACTGTGTAAAAAATAGCAGTTACAAAAATAGACATTTTCCTATACATTCCAAAACCCGCAACACTTCAAACATTATTTTGATGATCTATTTGCGTCTCTTTAGTTGGGAGCCATCATCTATTTTTGGGAGGAAGTTAATTTTATGTTTCTTTTCTCCTTCGGCTTGTGTCGGTCCCATCTCAGTTGCTCTCCTTTTATGAAAACTTTCAAAGCCATCAGTGGGACACAAAGTGGAAGACATCATTTGAATTTCAAAGGCCTGACAGAACACATTGCCTCTATCGGCGGAGTAAAGGTCCTCTTGACAAGAAAGTGCCTTCAAAATTAATCATCCACGCTGAGAGTCCTCCTGGATGCTGCTTCCTGTGCCAGTGAGGCAAACAGCCAAAGAGGTTTTTGGAGAGTACAGGAAGCCATAGCCAGACTTGATAAAAAATAGCTGAAACCCTCCCACCCTGATAGCTGCCATTCACACAGAGACCGAACATGTGTTTTTTTTAAAGGGGTGAGCAGCATGAGGTCAACTTGTTTTGTGAAGACGGGTCTTAAATTGTGTCATTTTCAATCCACCCCAGAGAGAAGTAAAATGACCCATGAAAACACAAAGCTGGAGGTTCTTCGCCTCCAGAGCTCCTCTTTAGGAGACATACGGCACCAGCGAGCAGCAGACAGCCTCCAGTCATCATTGCTATGAGCTAATTAGCCATCACTAATGTGAAGCAGCTTCCATTTTTACTCACGTTGATTTACAGAGCCTGTCTCCATTACATCACCATGGAGACAATGCAGTCTCTAAAGAGTGTTGTGGGCTCTGCACACTAAATAAAACCACTGAAAGAGCTCTTATGGCTGCTTAGGAAAGATACCTGAATGTCCTCATCACCAGGAAGACCTTGTTGTGAGGGTTTGTTTTGAGGACCTTGTCATATAGGTGGGTTCATAAGTATGATGCAATTTTTGTAATCTTCCATCTATGCAGCAGTGCACTGGATTTGTTGTATCATCTTTTTTAATAACAAGAAAAACTTTTTCTTAGATAAGGAGAATCACCGGTGAATTCTAAATATAAATAATGAGCCATTTTTGTAGTCCATCTTCAGGATGTTGTAGTTTGACCACAGTAACCAACATCATATTAGTAAGTGCTGTCGGATCCTCGCTCGAAGCTTCTCCCTTCTCATCTTCTCCAGACCTCATTGTGTTTTTATAGATGAAGGAAAAGTGATTAAGGAAAGGCGGTTGGAGGTGTGTTTTTTTAAATATCTATTCAATTCAATTCAATTTTATTTATATAGCACCAAATCACAACATAAGTCGCCTCAAGGCGCTTCATAGATACAGAGAAAAACCCAACAATCATATGACCCCCTATGAGCAAGCACTTTGGCGACAGTGGGAAGGAAAAACTCCCTTTTAACAGGAAGAAACCTCCGGCAGAACCAGGCTCAGGGAGGGGCGGGGCCATCTGCTGCAACCGGTTGGGGTGAGAGCAGGAAGACAGGATAAAAGACATGTTGTGGAAGAGAGACAGAGGTTAATAACAGATATGATTCAATGCAGAGAGGTTGCTGACTGCGAAACCACATGCCTATTGGCTAACTTGCGGTTAAAATCTCATTAACCAATGAGAAAACCCTGGAGAATCCTCATTTCTGATTAATAATGACAATCCCAAAACAAGGGAATAAAGCTAAAGGACAATTTCTAAAAGACAGAACTGGAAGTGTGTTTACACCCACAGGGGTCCCCTCCTGCTGGTCGTTAAATATAATTCCAGTGTCGGGCTCTTTGGAATAACTGTCTGTGGTGTGTTTGCCAGCCACAAATGTTACTCCACATTTGTGGCTGGCAAAGGGTCTCTTAAGACTGTGGGTAAGTTGTGGGAACTGTTTGTAGCACCCTCAAGAATTGACGTAGGCACGATGTAGAGTTATAAAACATGGTTTATTCTGGTCTTGACAACCAGTGAGAACTGCTCACGGACAAAAACAATAAAGCAAAACATCACATCAAAATGCACTCCTGTACTTAGTGTCAATCAATCAAAAGTCCTTAATTAAAGACAATAAAACATTTAAAATACACAAACCTCATGAGCTAACATCCAGGAGGGGCTTAATAGTCCTTTAAGGCCTTCTTTCTCACTTATTTCTTCTCTTTGAACGATATTTTATCCATGTGTGGAGCTTAACACGAGCTGCAGCGTGGAGACACCATGTGCGCTAGCATAAAGTGGCTGGGTGGAGACCCAAACTGCAAACAACTGAACCCTCTATACTTCACCACCAGAGGGTGCAAAAGAGCAAAATCTGGACATACAGCTCAACAAAAGATAAAATGCAAAAGACCGTTACACTGTTCTTATCAGTGATTTATATTTAGGACATTTTGGAAAATACTTATTTACTTAAATACTTATTTTTAATTCTTTCTTCTTCTATAAATATTACAATTTATAACAAAACTAAAATTTAACTAACAAATGACAATACATGAATGTATTCCTGACACAGTTCTGAAACTATCACATGAGACTCAGACAAAACACAAATCCAGCACTAGTGAAAACAAAACAGATGCTACCACTCTTGGAGTGTGATTTGTGCAAATATGCTGTAGGAAGACTTTATAACCTGCTTCAACTTAAGGCTAGCTGGTAATGTTTAGGGAGAGGGTGTAGGACAGGAGAGGCAGAAACTCAGTGAGCCACACTGAGTTAGATACAGTAAGTGATAGTAAAAATTGACACAAGTAGTGATGAAATATGCTAAAATCCGTCAATTTAGGGCCATAGCAGATTGCTTTAACAGTAAAGCCTTGTTAAGAAAAATAATAATGTGTACTTTATTGATCCCCGTGGTGAAATTACTCTGCATTTAACCCATTCATTCAGTGAAGCAGTGGGCAGCCGCAAATCAGGCGCCCAGGGAGCAGTGTGTGGGGATGGTACCTTGCTCGGGGGTACCTCAGGGGGACCTTCCGATCATGGGGCGACCACGCTACCTACTGAGCTATCCCTGCCCCTGGATACCCAAGAATGGCACAATGGTTTTACTAGTGAGCAATCCCCACACTCTTATTTTGAAAAACATTTACTCATTGGCTGTAGACGGTATTAAGAGGCCAACGTAGCTACCATGACGTCACACACTGCTTTTCCCAAGTGTCATTCTGAAGCCTCGAGATTAGCGATTTCACCATTGCTATCTTGGTTGCAAAAAAAACCAGGATGTGACAAGGAAGGGCAGATCTGACTGGGAAACTTCTGACTGGCTAATGGCATCTGATTGACAGCTTGTTAGCCAATAAGCACGTAGTTTTATACCCCAAATATTATATCCATTTTAAACCTTTTATGAACAAGATTTTCAAAATAGACTTTAATTTTTTTATTCAGTCTGACCAAAAATGAATGACTGAGCCATAAAGTCAACAGGAAGGTGTTTACGGGGTTCAGGTCAAAATGCTGTTTTCCCAGTGACTTCTATAGGTATAGAAGTCTTTTTGCAACTACAGCTATCGCCATCTGGTGGCCTTCAGATGGAATACAGGTTTAAGACACTTCACCACTGGTTTCATTTGTCCGACCTGGAAACTACATCAATATTTATATTATATAGCCTGTTTATATGTATGTCAGGCACACAGACTGCCTTTAAAACATTAGAAATGTGCTTACAGTTTTTAGTGGTGCTGACTAATCTATGAATGTACATGCATCCAATTTGTTCTGCTAATCATCAATTAACCTAACCCCACTTATTAACAGACTTGTTAAGAGGAAGCCAGAATACTGGGAGAGAACCCGCACAGAAAACCCTTGGCCAATAACGGATTTGAACCCAGGACCTTCTTGCTGTGAGGCAACAGTCCTGCCAAACGTCACCTAGTGAGGAATGTGCAAAAAGGGCTATCTGAAGTGTAGCTGTCCATTGTATACAACAGCCTCAAAATTAAATCACTGGCCTTTATTTTGAAGTACGCTTAATCAAAACACCACAACCTTTCTAGCATGTGTAAAAAACAAACAAACATAACACATCAGTTTACGAACTTTTTAGTTATTCCTACATATATGTGCACAACATGCAGATTTCAATGCGTAAATTCCTCAAACTCTATACCTACTCAGCTTCTGTCAGCTGAATCCATGTCATGTCTGGGGGGGAGGGGAATCAATCTACAGGGTCAGGGAAGGGGAGGAATGACACAGCACCCATCGCTCACCCACGCAGCATCGCTCTGCTTGTGACAGTAAACCCTGCGATGATGGGAGGAGTGTGTGACAGAATGGGGAAGAAAAGCGATAGGGTCTCTCCATCACAGCCAGGGCCCTGTCAGCACATCTCAACTGCTTTTTTATCCTCAACTTCAACTTTCTGAAATCAAGCCCCTCCCCCAGCAAAAAATAAACTACCCATTGTAAACCAGCCACGTCATCTTCCTTCTCTCTCCACCTGCAGATGTCCGTGCTAATGAGAATGTATTTACTGTGGTAATCATTTCCCACGGATAAACCTGGGCTGTCTGGTGAGATCTCACGGTGGAAGGTAAAAGAGCAACGATCTGATAATTCAGATAAGCTGGAATTCTTTCTCACTGCAGCCCTCATCACCCTATCCTAAATCCAATCTAATTTCAATGAATTTTGCATTCTCACAAGCCTGTAACTCATCTAATATGTGCAGCAGCCTCTCTTTTGGGGAGAGCAGATAATCATTTTAGAAGCACCATCATTTCATCTCTCACTTTTTCCACCCTAGTGACTTTGAGCAATATTTCAAGAATCTTAAATGCGTGGACGTGAGGGGACTCCCTATTTCAAATGTGAACCTTTGCTTCTGCTGTTAGAACAACTTTTTTCCGGCACTCTGCCAGTCAGTGGAAAAGCAACAGCAGTATTTTTGATATTGTGAGCCAAGGTGGATTCTTAAAATGTGATTTAAAAAAAACCCCAAAAAAATCACGTGAAGCACCCTGCTTGGTACGATGCAAAGGATCAGAGAGCAGTCTTTGCTTCTTAGCACTTCTCTGTTCATGGGCAGCAATCCATAAGCCTCAGCTGAATACTAAGTGGTTATCAGAGATGGAGGCAGTCTAAGGACCAGAAAGAAGCACAAGTAGCAGCTGTGTTGTGCTCTATCGCGTCTCAATGAGTCACAGAGCCACTAACTTTGACCACAAATCCAGCACTATTGCTTCACTTCACTATTGCGTCCCTTTGTATAGCCATTTTTCTTCATTATATAAACCCCAGATATCAGACAGTTGAACCATGTCAGCCACAGCCTACGATTGCCTGGCCATCACAATTTATTGGCCTTAACAAAGAACTATAGCTACAGAAATTAATAAGACTTAAAAGAAGTGGCTAGAATGAGCCAAACCTTAAACTACAGTTAAAATGTGACTGAATATGGCGACCTAAACTTATACATTTAATCAAGATACTTTTAAAACCGTTAAATCAAAAGTAAGAACTCCGACAGAACACGTTAACGAGCTAACCACGCTAACGTGTTGAGTTTTCAATCTTGTGGGAAACAAATTAAACCCTATTGTAACCCTTACAAAGCTTACTTTGGAACAAAGTGAGATTGAATGATTATTGTTATGTGTTGCCTTGAATCCGGCTATGCTGTCTGTTAGACAGTTGTTTTTCTTTATTGTTGTGTGATTCATGATTTGCATTGTTACATAGAACTGCAGAAAAATGTATTTGATTACCGGTAACCTGAATCGAACTAGATGTGTTAATGGACATTCTTCTGACCTACAGGTCAGGTTTTTTTCCCCCCTTTGAACTGATCTTCTTCATGTTGAAGTGGCGAGCCGGTAGGACCATTCTTTGTTTTTTTCCCCCACGTTGCCGTCTTTGGATTACGGACATATTTCCCCATTGTATGAAGTTGCACCCTAAGGAGGAATACCTTAAAAGTGAACTCTAAAAAGAAAAGGACCAAAAAGGACTCTTAACAAAAGGACTCTTGCACAGAAAATCACAGCAATTACTTTTTTAATTAATTGTGGGCATTTGTTTATGTTGTGTGTTGCATTAATTATTTTGTTCCACTTCCCCTTTCCCCCATTTATTCAATATATTTTTGGCACAAGATATTGCAGTTTTTGGTCTCATCATTCACACCATCTAGGCTCCATAAAGAACTACTTCTTCTGCGTGTCAGTCAGTAAACTCATCCATTGCAATAAAACTAGTCCTTAAATAACTTTGCGTTACACGTGGCGAGCCAGCCAGGAGCCTGATGTGCGAATGAGTGTTTTTTGTGTTATTTGATGTAACTGGATATTTGGTATTCTCTGTGGTTTTGATAAGGTCCGCGACAAGAAAAAATGAAGTTTATTCAGGAAAGTGGGGTCAATATTGCACATTCTGTCATTGTTTCTGGTGCCACAAACACTGAGAAAGATGAGGAAATTCTTGATTATTTGAAACAATACGGTCGTATAAAACGGGTTATTTTCGTGGATGATACAAATAGCGTGTTTTACAAAAACCTGATCGTTGAATATTTTGATAGTTCTGCGTTAACTGCTCTTAATACATTTTTCCCATATACTCATCAGTCAAAGAATTACTCTGCTTTGACTTTTTGTGTAAAATCGCTTGCCGCGGAATGCACAGCCACAGCAGGAGTCCAGACCCCTGCAGATTACCTCGGCGAGCTCAAGCAACTTGCACGCCGCAGCGGCAGGGAGTTTCCAGATATTCTGAGGGAAATGATGGGACAAATTAGTGAGCATCTGGAAGGAATGGGACAAGACAGTGACTTAGAAGAGGGAGCCTCAGTTAAAATCGTGGAGCCTGCACCATCTTTGCCTGGCCAGCAGGGGTCGTTGTCTGGACACTCCGCAATCCCTGAGACAGCTACCAGCAATCCCTCACCTGACCAACAAGGGTCACTGCCACATCCACAAAGATGTTCACTGTCCCAGACTGAAATGAACCCCCCGGAAATACAAAAAGTAGTGGTGGAGCATGTTGTAAAAACAGACACCGTACCTGCATTCAGACTTCGTCCTTTCTCTGGGAAGATTCCCAATCCAGCCAACGAAACAGATTATGAGACCTGGAAATCTCACGTTGAACTGCTGTTAGCAGACCCAAATTTGGCACCTCTACAGATCACTCGTCGCATCCTTGAAAGTTTGCTACCTCCGGCAGCAGATGTTGTGAGAGGACTGGGCTCAAACACAATTCCATCTGTCTATTTAAACGTGTTGGATTCTGCTTTTGCCTTAGTACAAGATTGGGGAGGAGTTGTTCGCTCAATTCCTGAATACGTTACAGGATCCAGGTGAGAAACCCTCTGCTTTTTTGCAACGTTTGCAACTCGCATTAAACACTGTGATGAAAAGAGGTAGTATCTTGTCTTCAGACTTCAACAAGCATTTACTCAAGCAGTTTTGTCGAGGATGCTGGGATAGTGATATCATAAACAAACTACAGTTGGAGAACTTGAGGAGCAATCCCCCATGTTTTGCAGAGTTCCTCCTACTGCTTCGAACCGAGGAGGGTAGACAGCTGGCCAAGGAGAATCTCATGAAGAAACACCTAACTGCATCCAAGCCTCGTGCCACTGTTCATTCCCAGAGCACATGTGCTTGTAGCGATTCAAACACCAAGGCTATTAATGAGCTGAAGCAACAGATGCAGAAACTGCAGAGTCAAATGGCTGCTCTTCTCTCACAGAAATCTCAGTTCTCCAAGCCAGCACCACCTCAACTCAGATCAGCAGCAGTGCAAACAGTTCCCGGCCTAGAGCAGGCTACTGCTTTAAATGTGGAGAGGATGGGCACGTGTCAGCAGGATGCGCCAACCCTCCGAACCCGACATTGGTTACGAAAAAGAAGAAACAACTTGAAAAAAGACAGCAGGCTTGGGACAGCAATAACAAGTCAACAAACTAGATGCAGTCTCTGTGGAGGGACAGACGGAGGCTGCAGTCGACCCATGTCCCAGTTACAAGCAGAATGGACATTCCATCACATTGCCTAAAGGACTCATTGGAACCAGAAGTACAGCACAGGTCACAATTGGAGGAACTGTATTCAACTGCCTGTTAGACACTGGATCCCAGGTAACCACCACCTCTCACTCCTTCCACCATGATTATCTTTCTGACCAAGAGATACAACCTCTGAGAAATCTCCTGGAGATAGAAGGAGCGAATGGCCAAGCTGTTCCATCCCATATGGAAAAGATATATATAAATCTTATAAAGTTTGTATCTGTCTTGTATGAAACTTGTATGAAAAGCATACAAGAGTGAAAACACATATAAGATCCCTTGAAAAATTATATAATGAAACTTGTATGTTTTGGATACTTACTAAAAAAATATATGAAAGTAATGAGAAAGTGGCCACTTTCATGAGTAAATCATGTAAACCTTATATGATTTATATATGATTTACTCATGAAAGTGGCCACTTTCATGAGTAAATCATATATGTTTTTACTATGTACAAATGGGTTTCTGCTACTCTGCCACTGTGAGAGGCTCACTCCAACCCAGAGGACCCTGGGTGCGCACTGTCTCTCCAACTCCGCCTGGTGCTGCTCCTGTTTCACCGGTGGGCCCGCTTCTCGGCCCGCGCTTCCTTCAGACGTCTGGTTCGCTCCTCGCCATGCCGGCGGTGGCGTTCTCCTCAGTTGAGCAACTCTCTTCCACCTCCGGCCCGCGCCTGATGCCTGCTCCTCTCCTGCGTGACTCTCCAAGTATGTTGCTGGTTGCTCCTGTTCCGGGTGCTGGGTCATCGGCTCCTCTCCAGCCACGGATCCGCAGACTTGGTACCGTTATTTCAAACCTCCGCCCACTCAGCCGCACATCAACCCCGATGACAGCTACTGATCTCACCTTATCTATGGCTTTGATCAACATTCGATCCCTCTCCAATAAGACGTTTCTGCTCAAGGATTTCTTCTCTTCTCGTGAACTGGATTTTATGTTCCTGACTGAGACCTGGCTACATGCTGGTGAGACTGTGGCTTTCTCTGAGCTTCTTCCTCCAGGCTGTTGTTTTTTCAACTCTCCCAGGTCTTCTGGTAAAGGTGGAGGCCTTGCCTGTGTTTTTAAATCAGTTTATGACTGTCATCAGATTTCATCTTTCTCCTTTTCCAGATTTGAACTGCAGCTTTTTAAACTGAACTCATCTACTCCATTACTGTGTGCAGTAGTGTACCGTCCTCCCAAATTCAACAAGGATTTTATCAGTGAGTTTGGGGAATTCTTATCAGGACTTTCAGTAGATTTTGATCATTTTCTTATTGTTGGCGATCTGAATATCCATGTGTGTTGTCCATCTAAACCTCTGGTTAGAGACTTTGTATCACTGCTGGACTCTTTTAACCTGACTCAGTGTGTGTCTGGCTCCACACATGAGAAAGGTCACACACTGGACCTCGTCATGTCTCACGGCCTGAGTATCCACGTCTCTGAAATCTGTGAGAGTGCGTGTATCTCTGATCACCTTCCTGTTCTGTTTTCTGCTACTGCACAATGTTCTGTTGCTGCAGTTAAAGCTCCTTCACGCCGCCACCGGATCATCAATACCCATGTACCATCCCAGTTCTCTGCTGCTTTCAACAACTCTGAGCTCTCCACGGTGGACTGGATTGACTCCCTGTGTGCAGAAGATTTAACTGCTCTTTTTAACTCAACATGCATTTCTATTCTGGACTCCATCGCTCCCCTAAAATCACTCCGTCCCAAAGCTCACACTGAACCCTGGATTACAGACTCTGTTCGTGCTCTCAGGCGCTCCTGCAGGTGTGCTGAGAGAAAGTGGAAAAAGGACAAGCTGCAAATCTCCTTCAATATCCTGAGAGACTCTCTTTTAACTTATCAGAAAGCTGCTAAAGAGGCTAAGTCCTCCTACATATCTAACCTGGTCAGCAGTAATGTCCATAAACCTCAGACTCTGTTTCGTGTTTTAAACTCCATTGTTGATCCTCATACGTCCACTTGCCTCACACCTTCTGCCACCCTCTGCAATGACTTTTTATATTTTTTTGTTAATAAGATTTCCTCCCTGCAGCCTGTCATTCCACCTCCACCTTTAAATCCCTGTGTTTCTCCCTCGTGCCAATCTGCCTTTAACCAGTTTGAGCTAATCTCTCTTTCTCAGCTGCATGAAACAGTCTGCAAGGTCAAGTCTACCAACTGTTCCACTGACGCTATCCCCTCTCGTCTTCTGAAGCAGGTCCTGGACTCAGTTGGACCTGTCCTTCTGGTCCTGATCAATGTCTGTCTCAGCTCTGGTTGTTTCCCAACACTTTTTAAGCATGCTGTTGTTCAACCTCTCCTCAAAAAGCCTAACCTGGATCCATCTATACTCTCTAACTATAGGCCCATCTCCAATCTGCCCTTTCTGTCCAAAGTACTGGAGCGAGTTGTCCTCAGGCAGCTCCAGTCATTTTTAGACAACAACAGTCTCTATGAGAAGTTTCAGTCTGGTTTTAGAGCTCGTCACAGCACTGAAACCACCTTACTGAGAGTTTTTAATGATTTGCTTTTAACTGTAGACTCTGGTTGTGCTGCTGTCCTAGTAACCTTAGACCTGACAGCAGCCTTCGACACTGTTGATCACAACATACTGTTATCCCGCCTAGAACACTGTGTCGGTTTGAAAGGTACTGTCTTAAAGTTTTTCCAGTCCTACCTGGATAACAGGAGTTTTTCTGTCCACCTCGGTGAACTGTCATCTCCCAGAGCTCCTTTAACTTGTGGTGTACCTCAGGGGTCCATTCTAGACCCCTGCTGTTTACTCTGTATTTGCTCCCTTTGGGCGATGTGCTGCGCAAACATAATGTGTCCTTCCACACCTTTGCTGATGACATTCAGATCTACCTCCCTCTGAGGTTAGACTGTAAGGACTCTCTGCAGCCGTTATTCTCCTGTCTGTCTGACATTAAGACTTGGATGGCTCTTAACTTCCTACATCTAAATGAAAGTAAAACTGAAGTCATTGTGTTTGGGCTTCCTAAAGACCCCAACCTTTCCTTTGATTTTATGGGACCCCTAACTTCCAAATGTACTTCCTCCATTAAGAGCCTCGGTGTTACTTTTGACAGTGCTTTTAAATTTGATAAACAAATCAGTTCCGTAATCAAGGGATCTTTTTATCATCTACAGATTCTAGCTAAAGTCAAGTCCTACCTGTGCAGGAACGATCTAGAAAGGGTGGTCCATGCTTTTATTACATCACGGCTGGACTACTGTAACTCCCTTTATGCTGGTTTAGATCGTTCCTGTCTGCATCGCCTCCAGCTGGTGCAGAACGCTGCTGCTCGCATGCTGACCGGTTCCAAAAAGAGAGACCACATCACTCCGGTCCTCTGCTCTCTCCACTGGCTCCCAGTTGCTTTTAGGATTGATTTTAAAATTTTACTGCTGGTTTTTAAGGTTCTTAACGGTACTGCACCTCCTTACCTGGCAGAGCTTCTTAGCATTTACCGCCCCAGGAGATCTTTGAGGTCAGCAGACCTGATGCTTTTAGATGTTCCCAGGTACAGATTAAAGACTAGGGGAGAGAGGGCTTTTGCTGTGGCTGCACCCAGACTGTGGAACAGTTTACCTCCTCACATCAGATTCTCCACAAGCCTAGGAACTTTTAAAACTGCTCTTAAAACTCACCTCTTCTCATTGGCTTTTAGCAAGGTTTAACTTACTGTATTAACTTATTGTTTTATCAGTGAGGTGTTTTATGTACTTGTGTTTTATTGTATTTTATATTTGTATTTTATTGTACAGCACTTTGGTCAGCCTTGGTTGTTTTTAAATGTGCTTTATAAATAAACTTGACTTGACTTGACTTGACTATTTCTTTTCCATTTGGGATACCTTGGTTATGTGGAGATGAATGTCACTTTCCCTCCCGACTTCTTGGGTTCCACCACAGCTGTTGATACACTTGCTCTGGTAGTTCCCGATGTCCAATCAGCTCAACAGCCATCAATACTGATTGGTACAAACACTCTGGACTTGGCATATGAGAAAGCATTCTCAGACCAACAACCCTCCTTTCCAGCCCCTCATGGATACAGAACGGTGCTGAAAATTCTTGAGCAACGGTACAGACTGGCCAACAGTAGTCATCACGGAATCATCAAACTGCACACTGACGGACCACAGACGATCCCAGCTGGAAAAAACTGTTGCCTTGGAGGGGTTAATTTTTGGACGCTGCCTCCAGGCCGAGAAGGCTGTGTTGGTGGAACATCCAACTTCGTCGCCTCTGCCAGGTGGCTTAATGGTCCCGTCTTGTGTCATGGATTTCCCTTCTCACCAGCCATACCACTTACCTGTGGTAATCTGCAACCAGTCTGAACACGATGTAACTCTCCCAGCCAAAGCCATCATTGCGGAGATCAGTGCCATTCAGTCTATTCAGTGTCAGGAAAGGAGTCATGACAGTATGCCTCCCAGCCCTGTAACTTCTGGATTCAACTTCAACTTTGGTAACTCCCCCTTAACACCGGAATGGAAGAGTCGTATTACTGAGAGGTTAAACGCCCTCCATGATGTCTTTGCCAAACACGACCTTGACTTTGGGAAAACCGACAAAGTGAAACATCAGATCAAGCTCTCTGACCCTACTCCCTTCAAACAGCGCCCAAGACCAATCCATCCTCAAGATCTGGATGCCGTGCGCCAACACCTGAAGGAGCTGGTTGACTCTGGGGTCATCAGAGAGTCAGACTCACCCTTTGCGTCACCCATTGTCGTGGTGCGAAAGAAGAATGGGAGTGTGCGGCTCTGCATTGATTACTGGAAACTAAATCTGCAGACCATCAAAGATGCATATGCATTGCCGAAGTTGGAGGATACTTTTACAGCTCTCTCTGGATCAGAATGGTTTTCAGTCCTTGACCTCAAATCTGGTTACTACCAGATTGAAATGGAGGGGGAAGACAAGAGCAAAACAGCATTTGTATGTCCACTTGGATTCTATGAGTTCAACAGAATGCCCCAGGGAGTCACAAACGCACCCAGTACCTTCCAACGACTAATGGAAAAGTGCATGGGAGAAATGAACTTGAAAGAAGTCTTGGTCTTCATTGACGACTTGATTATTTTTGCACCAACACTTGAAGAGCATGAGAGGAGACTACTGAAAGTCCTTCACCGTCTGAAGGAATTTGGACTCAAGCTCTCAGTTGAAAAGTGCATGTTTTTCCAGAAATCTGTTAAATACCTGGGGCATGTTGTGTCAAAGGACGGTGTGCAGACAGATCCAGATAAAATCGAGACACTTAAGTCCTGGCCGGTTCCAAAGAATCTTAAAGAACTCCGCTCTTTCCTGGGTTTCGCAGGATATTACCGCAGGTTCATCCAAGGCTACTCCAACATCGTCAAACCCTTGCATGACCTTACTGCTGGATATCCTCCATCACAGCGGAAACTCAGAGCCACCATCAAGCGAGACCAATATTTGGATCCTAAGGAACCACTTGCCAGTCGCTGGACTCCTGCATGTCAACAAGCCTTTGACACCATTATCAAAAAACCCACCACAGCACCAGTACTTGCTTTCGCCGATCCCCAGAAGCCTTACCTTCTCCATACAGATGCTAGTTCTACCGGGCTAGGAGCTATTCTGTACCAGGAGCAACAAGGACAAAACCAGGTAATTGCCTATGCAAGTCGCGGTCTGTTGAGGTGTGAGTCAAAATATCCAGCTCACAAACTGGAATTTCTGGCTCTCAAGTGGGCTGTTACGGAGAAGTTTCACGACTATCTCTACGGCACCAACTTCACTGTCATCACTGACAGCAACCCACTCACCTATCTACTCACCTCTGCTAAGTTGGATGCCACCAGTTACCGTTGGCTCTCTGCTCTTTCCACATTTTCATTCAAAATCATGTACAGATCTGGTAAGCAGAATCTAGATGCTGATGCTCTCTCTCGCAGGCCACATGGAGAACTCTCCAACGACCAAATGTCCCAAAAGGAGAGGGAGAGAATTCTCCGATTTGCTCAACATCATCTGGACCAGTCTTCCTCAATTTCCATCGATCAACACACGGTCAAAGCCCTTTGTGACCGGCAGCTCGTTTATAGCATGGCTGAAAAGATGCCCACCACCGCACTCATCCAGTCACTAACAGCCCATGCCGACAGTTTGCCTGACGGCTTCGTCAACGACACTCAGTTTGCATCTCCTGTTGTTCCTCAGCTGACGAATGCTGAAATCGCTGAGAGACAGAGGGAAGACCAGACCCTGAGGCATGTCATATTGCTGCTAGAGACTGGGGAAAGTCCACCTCCCATCTTGCGGGATGAACTCCCAGAACTGCCCCTTCTACTCCGAGACCAACATCGCCTGGAGCTCCAAAACGCCATTCTCGTGAGAAGGAGGCAAGTTGGGGACCAGCTCTATTACCAGCTAGTTGTTACCTCAGAAATGCCGGGCTGAAGTACTGTCAGAACTGCATGACAAGATGGGTCATTTGGGCATCGAATGTACTCTTGACCTCGTACGTCGAAGATTCTACTGGCCAAAAATGGCCAATGATGTGTGGAATAAAGTGAAGACATGTGAGAGATGCACCAAACGGAAAGCCTTACCTGAAAGAGCAGCACCCCTGGTGAACATTCGAACTTATCGACCTCTGGAACTGGTTTGCATGGACTTTTTATCACTGGAACCTGACAGGAGCAGAACCAAAGACATCCTTGTAATAACAGATCACTTTACCAAGTACGCTGTCGCTGTCCCCACTCCAAACCAAAAAGCAAAGACTGTCGCCAAATGTCTCTGGGACAATTTCCTGGTTCATTATGGTATCCCAGAAAAGCTGCATAGTGATCAAGGACCAGACTTTGAGTCACGCACAATAAAAGGACTCTGCAAAATGGCTGGAATTCACAAAATGAGAACTACACCATACCATCCACGAGGTAATCCAGTCGAGCGCTTTAACAGAACACTACTGAATATGCTCGGAACACTCACCAATGAAGAGAAAACTCACTGGAAAGATTTTGTTAAGCCCTTGGTCCACGCATACAACTGCACCCGGAGTGATGTTACTGGCTACTCACCCTATGAGCTCATGTTTGGTCGACAACCTCGCCTCCCGATTGACCTGGTCTTTGGACTGCCTGTGGATGACAATCAACCTACTCATTCACAGTATGTCCAGAACCTGAAGTCAAATCTAGAAAAGAGCTACAAAATTGCCATCGGGAATGCAGAGAAGCTCATGGGAAGAAACAAGAGCCGTTTTGACCAGCATATCACCCTCTCTGAACTGGACGTTGGTGACAGGGTGCTGGTACGTAATGTGAAACTCCGAGGACAGTCGCGGCAACTCTGAAAACCGGCTGTGGAGGGATACTTCTGGGTTTGACTCCTGCTGTGGCTGTAAGCTTATGGCGTTTAGAATGGCGTTGGAAAACAAGGCGTTTTCTCCCCTCAATTCATCTATAAACTCATTTCACCTCAGCGGTAAGTGTCCTTAATATCTACCAAAAACAACCTTTTGGTTGTCAGTAAGCAGTCAATCGTTTTCGCGATCAAAAAATGACTTTGTTCGGCGGCGTTCCCACCGCGAGCAGAACTCCAGTTCGAAAACCGCTGTTTTTGAACACTTATTTACTTAAGCACTTTAATGGGCTTACTTTGGAACAAAGTGAGATTGAATGATTATTGTTATGTGTTGCCTTGAATCCGGCTATGCTGTCTGTTAGACAGTTGTTTTTCTTTATTGTTGTGTGATTCATGATTTGCATTGTTACATAGAACTGCAGAAAAATGTATTTGATTACCGGTAACCTGAATCGAACTAGATGTGTTAATGGACATTCTTCTGACCTACAGGTCAGGTTTTTTTCCCCCCTTTGAACTGATCTTCTTCATATTGAAGTGGCGAGCCGGTAGGACCATTCTTTGTTTTTTTCCCCCACGTTGCAGTCTTTGGATTACGGACATATTTCCCCATTGTATGAAGCTGCACCCTAAGGAGGAATACCTTAAAAGTGAACTCTAAAAAGAAAAGGACCAAAAAGGACTCTTAACAAAAGGACTCTTGCACAGAAAATCACAGCAATTACTTTTTTAATTAATTGTGGGCATTTGTTTATGTTGTGTGTTGCATTAATTATTTTGTTCCACTTCCCCTTTCCCCCATTTATTCAATATATTTTTGGCACAAGATATTGCAGTTTTTGGTCTCATCATTCACACCATCTAGGCTCCATAAAGAACTACTTCTTCTGCGCGTCAGTCAGTAAACTCATCCATTGCAATAAAACTAGTCCTTAAATAACTTTGCGTTACACTATGATTCCATAATAGAACCACCTTTACCAGAAACAACTTGAATTTTGTAGGACATTTGTCCCACCGTTCTTTACTATGTTGCTTCAGTTCATTGAGGTTTACAGACATTCATTTATGCACAGCCCTCTTAATTTCCCGCCACAGCAGCCAAGTCCATCTGAGGTCTGGACTTTGACTGGATCACGTTGAGTCTTTTATTTTTTCAGCCATTCTGTTGTAGATTTGCTGCTATGCTTGGGATCATTGTTCTGTTGTTTAATTCTAGAATATTTTGGCATACAGATGAGTTCATGGTCAGCTCAATGCCTGCAAGATACCCAAGTACTGCAAAATAAGCCTAAACCATCACCCCTCCACCACCGTTCTTCGAAGTCTGTATGAGGTGCTTGTGCTAATATGCACAGCATGGTGCTGTTTCATCTCTCCAAATGAGATTATTCCTGAAGTCTTGTGGTTTGTTCAGCGCTTGGGTTCTTTTTACAATTTTTATGAGCGTTGCATGGTTTGAGCTTGAGGTGAATTTGTTGAGATGTCCTCTACTGGGAAGATTGTGGGGTTGTGTTAACACATACCTGAATGTTCCAGACCAACATATTGCCAAACCTCCAGCTTTTATAGAGGTGCTCACACTTGCTGATGAACAGTTAATTAAGTGCTTTTGAACAGCAACTCCTGGCTGCTACTTAAGATCTAACTTCCCAATGCATTTCATTCTTTTTCACATGACTGCAAATGTCATTAGCATCTGATATTTTTAAGTTTTTCTTGACTCATTATCAACAGTCAAAATAAAACGTTACAAGAGTCTTCAATGTAACAAAATGAAATGCACGAGTGAACATGGTATCACAACAAAGAAAAGAAATATGTGAAAGGTCAACAGTGAATCAAGGAACAAGATGAAATCTAACATTACTCAGCATATAGTGTATGTCCCATCTTTATTATATAAATCTACTCAGCACAGTTTATAGGCTTCATTCATATCTGATTGCCCATCAGTACTAGAAACCCATTTCAAATGCAAATGCATTTGATATTAGAATTCAAAAGGGTCGGTATAGTCTTACATGTCGTATGCAGATTTATTCATTTATGCTGTTTGGCTGGTGAATAGATAGATAATGGTATCCTTTCAAAGCAGATAACGCAACATCAGCATTACATTGGTTGCTAGGAGGAAAGCATGGGAATAGTTGAAGCAAAGAAGACTAAGTGGATGTAAGGTGGATTTAGGTCTCCAGGGAAATATAGAGCCTCGGGTCATAGGCTGATGAAACTGGGCTCTAATACTGATGGTCTTAGTTTGTATGGGTACAGTATGTGTTTGCAATTGGTCTTACACTCCTTTTTGTACCCTTTAGGCTTAAAATTGCCAGGTTTATGAATTAATACATTAAAGTGAAAAAAATGAATTTCTAGTTCTGTATGTTGTAATTAAATGAATATAAAGACTTTTACAGAAACACATGCTCAGATGTTCGAGTCAGTGGTGTTTTCTGTCCAAGCATCTAGTCACATGTAAGAAAATAGCAGTTAAGAAAAATTACATGGTGAATATTGTTTGGGGTTTTTTTTTCAGAGATAGTGAAATATGAAAACTTAATTGTATCCTTAATGAATCAGTGCCTTTTCCCCCAAAGATTTTTGTTTTATTTCAAAAAGAGTATCTGAGAGTGTGTGACCCAAATCTCAAGTGCCTCTAATATTTTTTAAGTAGCAGTTCTGGTTTTCTAATTTTGCAAGTGTGTTGTCATCTTGTCAGCGGTCTGTAAGGATAAAGAATAAAGAAAATAATCTACAAGGATCTTAAATTTCAAATGGTTTCAAATTGGTCCGGGGCAAGGTTGACATTAGAAAGTTCAGCCCTAATGCAGCCCATTTGATGCTAAATGACATATCTCAGTATGGCAGGCCAGTATCACACACACTGGTGGGCAATAAATGGCTGCAAGAACCTACTTATGCTGAATACTAGTTTCTAAGGCCCAGGACACACATTTTTCATATAAAGTATTATATCCAATAATATTTTTATTGATTTTATTTTTGAAAATGCTTGTTTCTGGTGATGTTTTTTTAAAAGGCTTTATTGCTTACTTTTAAAATCGTAAACAATATTGCACCTAGTAACTGCTCTTGGTGCAACCTAGGTCCCGGCTGAAGACCAGAGGTGACCGTGCCTTTGCTGCACCTGGAACAATCTTGCAGCTGACATTGTCAGGGTTGGCTGTGTGGCAGGCAGGCAGGAGTGGGGGACCCAAAATGCAGGACTCAACACGGAAGTCAAACGTAAAGCGCAGCTTTATTGCTGGGACAAAAATTCCAAACATAACTCAAAATAACACCCTAAACTGAGAACGCAAAGCTACTAACAAACACTTGGAGCCAAGAGACAAAAGACTGGAAACACAGAGGCAAAACACACAGCTAGTTGAGGATACGACGTGACAGGGAACACATGGCTTATATACACAGGGAGTAATCAGGGAATGGAAAACAGGAGGGAGACACAGCTGGGAGGGTTTGGGCTAACGAGACACGGGGAGCAAAGCTAGACACACTGACATGAGGCACAACCTTTCACAATAAAACAGGAAACAATTCACAAAGACGTAGACAAAGAAACACAGACTTTAAAAGGGCAGAACAAAACCAGAATGAGCTAAAACCTACTAAATAATACTTATCATCATCATCATCATCATCATCATACCATAGATCAAGAAAATACCCAAAAATACAAAATCAAACCAAAACATGAGAACTGAAAATCCTGGGTCAAACTGACCCAGAACCGTGACAGACATTCGCGCATCTGAATCTATTCAATCTTTTAAACTACAGTTGAAAACTTGTTTATTTAATCTACCATTCTCGGCTAGTTAGTGTTTTTATCAGGTAGTATTCTTTGTACTTTGCAATCGCACCTATATGCAATTTTAACTTATATTATTGTATTACCGGAATAATCTTCCAGTTGATAATCGCGTGTGTGAATATATTCAGTCCTTTAAATTGCGATTAATAACTTATTTATTTAACTTAGCATTGCCAATTAATTAGTGCTCTGTTTCATCTGGCAGTGCATTTTGCCCTTTGCCATCGCATCCTTGTGTAATTTAAAATTTATTTAAGACTATTGTATTATTAAGAAGCACTTTGGTGTACCTCTGGTCTTTAAATGAAAAATAAATTTGTGTTGTATTGTTGTTAAAGGAAGTTCAAATATTACCTTATTTAACGTTCACTGTATTTATAATGAGTATACGTTTCCTACATTGTCTCTACTGTGATCTGTTCACAGAGAAGAGAGAATATGAAGTACATCTACTGATGTTTGCAAAAGGCTGTATGATCTCTCCAGGACCACCTGTACTGATGATGCTATTTGCATTTCTTACGCTCATTTTTTATGCGATTGTGGAAGCACGTGGGCCGGACATTCTTGGCACCTGATAGCATGAGAGAAGATGCAGTGGTTTAGAATGAAGCAAACTCACACTTATGCCAAAGGGAAAAGGCAACTGGGATTTCACAAACCCAAATGCTTCGATCAACCCCAGCCCAAGCTCAGATGACTTCAGCAGTCAGAACACCAGTCCTTCCTACAGGAAAAACACTGACTTTGAATTAAGAAAGTAGCACGGTCGACAGATGGGCAGCAGTTACAATATGTCCTTCCACGAGGTAAGAAGGAGCTGACAGTGATATTATTGATTATCTTTGAGCTTACTTAGCTTCTCTCTTTGATAGAATAATTGCTATCCTGGCAGGTCTCCAGTCTGCATGGTGTCCATGGACTGTACTGTCATTATATACTGTATATGCCCCCTGTATGACTTTGTAACCCTGATAAGCATACGTGCAAGCAATAGCTGCTCATATAACTGAGCTGCAAATCTACAGTAAGTCACTCAGCATATACTCTACACTCAAAGCCTACTGGTTTTTAAGCACCAGTACACAAAAATTGATTTAAAAAAATAGTTCATTTATTTTAATGCAGCCAGAGTTTAGAATCTAATCTCTGAGTTCATTACTTCCCACTAACATGATGCTTATATAATTGGGGAGTAATAAGTAGGAGGATGTTGGGTTGAAAGAGAAGGTAGAGATACGGGAAATGACACATCTCAAATAGGCCACCAAATTATGAGAGTGTGATTTGTATATGATGTGAGGAGCGTGATGTAAGTTCCATTCATGATGCAGAGACATGTGAGACATCCAAATGTCTTTACTTCAGTAGTTTGATGGAAAAAAGAGGCGAAGCTGAGTTATAACTGAGTTCAAAGTTGCCATTAGTTACAGCTTTTCTGGATTAACAAGTTAAAGTTTCATTATTTGAGCCTTGAATTTGAGGAAATGCTCAAGTCATTTAAACTTTATATCTTCTATGGTGTGTTTGATTTTTTTTAAAAAAAGGGATTTTTTTTTATAGTACATAACCTTAAATAGACAACAATTTAGTCATTAGTCCTGTGAAAAATTAGCTGTCTGTCTAAGTCTTAGCTTGCCTTTATGCTGGGATGGCTTCACCTCCCTGTGACTTCACACAGCATACATTTAATAGATGGAATAGCTTGGAGCTTTAACTGCTGTTGCCCTGGAAAATACCCTCTTCCACACTTAACCTGCACAGTCCGGGTCTTACTATTTATGACTGCTGTGATGCCATCTCAAGATTACTGTGGTGCTGGTATTAAACTGTGACAGGTAAAGCCTTTAGATGATGTATTTATGCAAGCCAAAAATACCAGTAGCACAGCTTTTAATTTTCTTATTAGATTATAATTTGTTCATTATGGCAAGACACCTGAGATACTGGAGACACATTAACTAAAGAAAGCAGAGTCCTGCGAGTTGTGGTGGCAACAGCAGCTAGATGAGACTGAGCCACGGCAACTGCAGAGAGAGGGGAGCGCACATGTACGGATATTCAGACCTCCTGGTACATGCAGACAGTGAAAATCCTATTTGTCACAGAACTGTGTGGAGGCTTTAATTAATCAGGCTTGTGCTGCTAGAAAATTGAATTAGGTGATTACGGTAAATAATGTGGCGGTAATTCAAGGAATGGAATCGTAATCTGGGATGCAAGGAGATCGCCAGCTATGCAGGAAAAAGCCACACAGTACTCGGAGACTCTGACTTGACAAACAGTTCAACCAGTTCACACTGAACCCTTCACTAGCACCGGGTTAAGATGTCTGCGATCTGACTGAAACCCTAAACACATGACAGCAGCTTACAAAGACTCACAACAAAGATAAAGTTGTTACATATATGCAGCTCGTGATGGGCTGGTCATTGTCATCATAGATTTGGCACACAAGCCCAGATGCACTAATATGACACGTCAGCACAGTTTATCTTACAGATCTTTACATTAATCCGATTTCAGCTGGCTTCATGTAAGATAAGTAAGGCCCTTGGTCTCTTTTCTTATTATTCTAATGTCACTACATCAGACCAAGAAACATTTATGTATCACTGACGTTATTATAGTTAACTAAAACTAAACTAAAACAAAAACCTCCCTTGCTCTTAACCTGGTTATATACCTGGTAAGTTGTCTATGGAGCCTTTCAAAGAAAAGTGTCTGGACTTCTTTGAGCTGCTTAAAGACGTTTCACTTCTCATCTGAGAAGCTTCTTCAGTATTAAGGTCAAATGGTGGAGAGTCCCAGATTTAAGTCCTAGGGGGAGTGAACCCCCTGTTTGTCCTCTACCTAATCACAGGTGTAGGTCACAATCAGCCGTGAAACCTAGCCCCACCCTATCATGTGATATCCTGAGGTCAAATGGCCCAGGATGTGAGTGGGCGTTAAGACGTCTGGGATCTCAAAACTGGATTATAGATGGCAGACAGTTGGTAGGGTAAACCACCGCCTCTGTTCAAAGATGGTCGTTCACAGTGGACATTGATGGCTTCTTTCACTCCTCTATCAAACCGTCTGTCTTCTCTGTCCAAAATGTGAACATTGGCATCCTCATCCAAAGGAATGACCTATGTCCTTAAATGCAGATGGGCTGCCGAGTCTTGTCCTGTCAAGGTAGCTGTTCTATGCTGTGCCACGCGTTTATGAAGTGGCTGTTTGGTCTCTCCAATATGGAGGTCTGGTTTTGACCTTAACACTGAAGAAGCTTCTCAGATGAGAGGTGAAACGTCTTCAAGCAACTCAGAGAAGTCCAGACGCTTTTCTTTCCAAGCTCCTTAGACTACGATGACCTGGATGACTGAGAACCTTCACAGACATACCTGATAAGTTACACTCACTAATTAAGTTCTTCTTATCATTCTGTCTGTGAAAAAGATTAAAGGTGGTTCAGTGTACTCCTTCTAATATACCAACATGTTACTGTCTCTTCATGTTGGAAGTGTAAATTCATTCCCCATGTCCCCCTCCTCTCGCCTCATGTGTGTAAGGCTGCACATGTACAGCTCTGCTAGTCTGAGTCACCACACAATTAGCAATTAGCATTTGGAGATATGTAACGAAAACATGTGCAACATTAAATTGTACCACGAAACTACGTGCTACGCAGCAGGTGCTGCACATTTGTTGGCTGAACTCTTTGACGCCTCACACAGCATCATAACCCAGCTTGTATTTGCTGTCTCTTTATTCTGCTTACTTCAGCAACATTTTCAAGGAGACACACTCTGGTTCTCTCTCTCTCTCTGCGGAGAACTTCTCCCCTATACTCGCTGCCATGCAAACAGTCTCATTTTGGCGTGCGTGCCCTCGTTTCCCCAACCAGCTCTGCTCTGCAGGAGGATTTCCGAGCAGAAATACTCTCTTCCTCCACATGGGAATCCCTCTGTTACAGTGACAAATGTGTTGTCAGCGTCTGAGCTGGGAATACTGACAAATAGGTGTGCTCAAAATAGTGATATACTGCAGCGGTTAAATAAAGTTAAGTGTATGAATCAGACGAGGAGCTTCTATGCTTTATGTTACATCACTCTGAGGTAAGTTATAGGTCTTCATTAATCACCACAGAGCTCTGTAGTGATATAAGGAATATGTATAATCCTGATGGATAAGCAGGTTCATTGTGTGCTTATTTACCTTTTGCTGAGAGATACAGGTCTGGATTGGTCTACGTAGTAATTCCTGGTTTCTCTTCATAATTTAAAACTTTACCCAGCTGCAAATTTACACAACATGAAATTTAGCCGGATGCAGTCACACAGGAACTGCAGCGACCAGCAGCTGTCTTTAATAATCCTGTAACTGTTGGGTAGCTAGCATATTTTCTGTTCTGAATTCAAAACAAAAAGGCAAAATTAAATGGAAATTCAAACAAAATGAAAACAAAAACCACTGTGGGGAAGTGTCTGCCTTCCTTTTAATGACAAGCTTTCTTTCACGTTAATAATAGACCATTGAGTACATTTTGTGAATTGTAATAGTAACAAAGAAAGCTCATGACTTGCCAATCACAAATCTGTCGCCTCTATGAGCGAGTGCTTTCACAGACACGCCCCCCTCCCCTCCCTTCATAAAATCCAGTTTCAGCACAAAGATGGCATCGAGACAGTTATGACATTATAGTAGCTTCATTTAGTGAATAACTTGACGCTGAGTTTGCAGAAAGATGAACACAATTCATGTCGCGACACCAGGTGCGTCAGTTCCATGTCTCCGGGATGTTAATGTTTTGTCATCAGCTGACACGTTTTGATAGATATCATTAATTTCTCTGGCGTGTCGTTACAAAATGGCATGTCATTGTGTTTCCATCTGTTTTTTTATGCAAAGGTCACCTACATTGGCATTCTGAGGCAGAATTAAATTCCCATCACTGAGAGAGAGAAATCAGTTTTCGCACAAGGGACCAAGCAGGGCCAAGACGGCCCTGTGAAAAGTTCATTTAAATTATGGATTGCAGTCATTCCTGTAGCATTTTTCAACATAATTGTTTTGAGTTTCCCTGGAACAGAGTAAAGGTTAATTGTATAATTAAATAGCTGTTACTGCCATTGCTATTGTCAGTATACCAAATGGGAAAGCACTGCATCGGTGTTCGATTTCAAATAAATGATGATGGAAGAGATATGAACCTACATCACATTTTTCCACCTATTAAAATATTTGCAGTTACATTTGGACGAACTTGTCGGTTTAACAATTATTGAGGACTTCTAGGGACATCCTTTTGAGAAAAGCCAAAAAAAGTGTTTGTTTTTTTGTTTTTCCCCAGCGTTCACCCCTCTCTGAAACCCGTTCTCTTTTCCAAGGCATCTGCCTGAGATACAGAAGTGTCTTTGTGACATTTTTGCATGTCTCCTCCTCCCATACATCATTTACTAACATTGCATGCACCAAGGCAGGTGTTGGGGAGAGGATAGGCATTCCTTCATAGACTCAGGCTCAGCCTGGAATACTGGAGTCACTTTTCCCACCCAAGGAATAAAGCCTTGCCATCGCAGCTCAGACTGGTCCCATTCTCTTCCATTGAGTCTCAAGGTCACAATCCCATAGCGAGGGGTCAAGGTGATAGGCTGGCAGCCGTATGCCTCATGCATATGGATGGCAGATGCTCCATCTGCTCTGCTGGAGAATGCAAATGTGCAAGCCTCTTTCTCTGCTCTCTTTTTCTGCCTCAAAGGGCAACCCTGCCAGACCTTACATGGCATCAGTTCCACTTGTTGGTCGCAGAGTGACGATTTATGCAAAACTGTAATAGAAATGCAAGTCATCGCCCCACACCAAGTCCTCCCACCCTCCCACTATAGCTCCTTCGCCGGCAACTCTTATTCATTTCTTCCCGACAGTGTGTATTGTCGCTTCAGAAAATTACATCTAGGTTGTTTTATTCTATTGCTGCACTTATTCTGGGGGAAAAGAAAAGACTGTTGTTCAGTAACAGTCATCTGATATTGATTTGTAGTCTGGGCATGAATCAGACATATTAGAAAAAATAATGTTTCTCTTTGCCTTGACATATTCTAGCAAGAAACATTAATCACAGCGTTTGACCCTGGTGCGCTAGATCTGTTCTTCTTTGTGTTTTAAAGAATGAGATGGTGAATTAGAACAAGCACCCTTTGTCAGGAATACTCCGCTGTTTACACTTTCACATTTAGAAACTCCCAAGGTCAAAAGTACTTTTCTCTGGTTTCTACCTCATACCTAAACTGGACTAGTTAGAGGTTAAGTGGCTTCCTCTCTGATGAGACTGTGGCTGCTCACGGGGAACTCTGAACAAGTATCTGCTGAAGAACATAAATAAAAAAAATGCAGAAAAAGCAGCATCATGTTTTGTGCAGTCAGGTTATTTCTAAAACAATCCATAGCAGCACTTTTGAGCTCCAGATGGGAATGAGCATGCTCAGAGCTGAGGTTTGTGGGCACAGTGTTCTGTTGCTTTGTCACTAAAGCAGCTGATTGGTGCACCATTTGACCGATTGCCTTCAAGGGGTCAATACTGTGATTATTTCCATGCAAAGCTCATTGCGGACTGTGGGCACAGGGCAGCGTTTCAAAGGTGATATCTAGAGGTCAATGCGTGTTGAGGCCTTTGTTCCGGCTGCCCTCGTGCCACATGAGCGCTCGTGGACAAAAACGTCACGAGAAGTGGGGCGTGTGTCTTTAAAATGCAATACGTCAATAACCAAGATGGGCTTCAGTGGTGAGATGTCATGGTGTTAGCCAAGCTGCCACTTGGTCCACGGATTCTTGATCCCCATGTGGTTTGTCTTTAAGCTCCTTCTTACTGGGTGGATAGGGAGGGGGCGTGCTGAGGATTGGCTGGTGAGCATCGACTCAATCCTCTTTTGCAGTTGTCACCCTGATGTGTTTAAGAGGACTGCATTGTCTCATTCCTACCAAAGGACAGCTGGTGTAGGCTTTTGTGAAGCATTTTCAGCAGAGCTTTGCTATTAATCTAATACAACATCCAAACTGAGACTTTCATGAATGCCTCCCCGCCTGCGTGTCTTCATAAAAGTTCGAGCAAGTAAATGCGTCTTCTGGTTTTTGTTTTCTTGTTCTGCTGGCTGTTGACGGGGAGGAGTCACGGGTAGGGATTTTATAAACAATCCCATCTTGTCTTTTCCAGAAACCCTCTCATCCAAGCTGATGTTCTGCGATGGCTGAGTGTACAAGCAAAATGTTCACTGGAGGGGAAAATGACAATAAAGATGACATGTTGACTCTAAATGAAAGTCATCTGCAGTCAGGTGATAATAATAGGCTCAGGACAGTGAGATCCAGGCCCTGCGAAGGACAAAAATCCCTGGAGTGAGGGTAGATAAAGGCTGATGAGAAGATAAAACGTCCTTTTCCCTTTGGTTTAGTAAGTGTTATTGAATATGTGAATATGCATGATCTTGAGTACATCTCAATATCACTTTGTAACTTTAGCCTGCTGAGACAAAGTTGGTAATTTTCTCTTACAGTTAATTTTATGATGCAGACTATGTGTGCTACAGTGTGGCTAACACTCTGTTTTATCCCTCAGTCCTTTACTGTGAAGGCTCCATGCAATGCTAAGGCCTTTTTAGTATCATACACTAATTTATATCATAAAGAAGTCTGACGGGGAGGTTCCTGGGTGGGTTTGAATCTTGCTGTGGAGAGTTTGCATGCTTTCCCTGTACTTGTGTGGACCCTCACCAGGTAATCCGACAACCTCAAACAGTACAAGATGCACATTTGCGAATCTAAACTGATCATGGATGTGAGATAGGTCAAGTGCTTGAAGTGTATAGAATAAAATACTGCATGTGGTTAAAATGTAACTTGTAGTTTAAAGCTCTTTGACAATAAAGACAACCAAAGAAAAAAATGTGAGTACATTGATCTATTTATCTCGCCTACCTCGCACTTAGTATGTCCACCAGTGAAAATGTGTCTGCAGAGGACTATTTCCTGTTGTTGGCCACGTTCGGTAAATGTCCTGTGTTAAAGTTGCTGTGTAGAATCCAATTTTTCCAATAGTCTAATATCTAAACCTAATATCTTTTGAGTGAGGCATATACCCCCACAATCTGAGTACAGAAGATAACAATTTCTGCCATTAGAGGTTCAACATACACATCTGTGGATTATGCATCAAATGTTTCTCTCTCTCTGTTTTAGCTCTGACAACCAATCCAGGCGCACCTTATGACAGAGGGACAGACTCCAGAATACCCATGACCTTTAAGGGATAAGCAACAAAGAAGATGGACGGACAGAGAGAGGGATGGAGGGATGGAGGGAGGGATGATTATAGCAGATAATTCACTCTTGATCGATTAATTTACCTGAGTACAGGAGATTCAATACATATTATTGAGCACTAAAGCTGAAATAGATTAGACTTGAATTCACCTTTAAACTTTTACTTTACTGAATCATATTTTCATTAACTACCCTGTTTTTTCTTTTAAAACAGCCACAGGTAGATGAATAATACAGTATGCGCACACAATAACAGCCCATGACTCTGCCAGAGGTTATAACATGCACTAACATCAAACAAAGCAACACTTACAACTGGAGTCTCGAGAGAAGCTGATGAGATTATGTGGATTAAGGGCATGCTGGTGGGACATTTGTATGCAAACACTATGACTGAAGCATGTATAAACACTGCAGACTATTTTTGCCTGAGAATCCATCTAGGGTTTTATTTCTCCCAGAGAGAACCCCAAGAGAATAAAATGTGAGAAGTTTGAGAGTCAGAAAGAAAGATGGCTGTCATGTCTAGCATGAAGGTTACGCAGGCAAGCTGTTTTGAGTGGGAACACTTTTCAAGCTGGGAAGAGTTCCTCATGGATTTTTTTTTTTTTTTTTTTGTCTCTAAACCAGCAACTGAAATCACCTCCGAGCTCTTGGGCTCCTGGAACCTGATTATGAATCTTCACAGTGATTCCCGGCAGAGTGTCCCAGGAAATGAATCCATCCATTCGCAAATCAGTTTCACTCCCAGCTTTACCCTGCAGGTGCTCAGTGGCCACAGGAGGTAATCCACCACTGTACTTACCAAGAAATGGCAGAGAAGGCAAGAGCAGATTTTTGATCCGTCTTTGATGTCGCCCTACCCACATCCCCAAACTCTCCACCTCTCAGTGTTCCCGCCATAAATCCTTCCATTTGACTGAACAGCTGACCTCTCTCTCAAACTTGGGCAAAATCTGCAGAGGAGAGCACAGAGAGCTCATGCTTGGTTACTAGGCAGATATCATAAATATTTAAAGACTGTGTTCTTGTGCATGTTGTGGTGTAAATTCATTTCTTTAGTGGTGCAAAAGCTGCACGCTCTCTTGGGATAAAATAGGGAGACTCCTCGGGATGTGAGATTGCTCCTCTGGAATTGTCACACACAGCTGACAGAATACAGAGGAACCCACTTACTCTGTGTTTGCTTATTCATATCCTGAAGCCAAAAACCTTTGAGCACATACACAAAGACACTCTGCAGCCTGTGGCAGGAATGTTTCTCAGCTGTTGTATGTGTGCTAGAAGTCTGAATTTAGTGCATACAGGTAGACTTAAAAAAGGCTGATAGGCATGTGTCCTGTTGTTGGGATGCATGACTGAAGACGGTGAAGGAAGAGCGAGCGTAATGAAACACCTCTCAAATCTGTTACATTGGAAGAAGGCAGCTAGACGGGGAGAGAAGGAGGTGGAAAAAAGAAAAAGAACATGTGAGAAAGTGATCAGGGTGTGTGAGCAAGAAAATGCTGCCAAATCTGCCCAGCAACCACTTTTAGTTTAGCAACCACCAGCTGACTGACTAAGAGCTTTGTTGCTCCATTTGACCTTTTCAACCTGTAATGTCAGTGTTTCTGGTAAAAGCTGAGCTGCTGCATTAGCTCCAGGAGCTGACTGTAGACTGTCATGTCACACACACACACACACACACACACACAAATATATGTATATCTCTATGTATAACTCTCTATCGATCGATCGATAGATGTAGTTACAGAGCTCAATTCCAGAACAAGCATGCACATCCTGGTTGCTGATTATTGACTGTAAATAGGTGCAGTCAATGAAGTATATAGATCAGAAAACGACCTCTGAGTTGTCAGGGAAGCATATGCACACATGCACACACACAAATATACACGCACAATGTCATAACAGGCTGTCAGAAAGAAGAGAGCGTCAAAGGAGCACTGAATGATGAGTAATTACTGTCACTGTATTAAGAGAGAAAACTACACTACAGCATCAGACTGTACATTGCTACACTGCCTGACAGGACAGGACAGGGAAAACAAAAAGGGAATATATATTTTCCTTACAATTTGAGATGTGGAATAATATTCCACCTGTAATGAAAAACTCCATTGATGAAAAGTAGCCTTTTTGGCTAATTACGCAGCCATGGATTGTTTTGTCTTCTGCTCTTAAACAAAAATTTCCCCATATTTAGCTACTCTGCAGATCAGTTTTCTATAATCTGTTTCTTGTTTTTTGGCCACTAACTTGGGCTACACCCGTGTCTAATAGCCTAAAATGAAGCTTTATAAAAGTTTCTTCTGTGTTATCAACGGGAGATGAAAGTAAAACTGATTTGCAGCAGCACCCCAGCCCTCAGGTGACATGTTAGAAGACAGATTGGTCCCTGCATCCTTTAGTGGCTCAGCCTTCTTGTGCTGGACAATGCTCCCTCACCCAAACAAATGGATAGTTTGCTTTGTGGGAGGAAAGAGGGACGTGAGATCTGAGACTAACAGGAAATAAACAAAAGTAGGGAAGGAAGAAGGGCAGGGCAGACTGCGTGAAAGGTTGGGCAAAAGATGGAGAACCCGTCCTCTCGAGGCAGATGGTTTATACAAAGAATTCAGTTCTGGGAGCACTATTTGGCAAAAGGTTTGATGCAGCGCTGAACTGTGCTGGAAAAAACACACCTTGGATTAAAAACCTCACCTTTTCGCTTTATCAGCTGGGTGCAAAGTGGGCTTACGAATCGGTTTTCCTCATCATAGCAGGCGACTCGCACTTTAACGAGAGTTGGGAGTTTGGTTCGCAGTGGCTCTGGTCAGCCAGTGCCTCGGCCTGCTCCCTGCAGCATCACTTGGCTCGTGCTCAGCTGACTGTCAGTTGTCCTGACAGCCTGACCTCCCGGAGGCTCACACAGCCAAATGCCACATCACACCAGGCTCGGCTCCGGCCCTCAATCATTTTCACACACACACACACACACACTCCCCCAACCCCTGCTATTGACAATACCTGGAAATGAGAGCTATTTGATTGTTTATCTCTGTTTCTGCAGTGTACAGAGAGTAGAAAGAATAAAATGTTATCATTACACACACTGCCTCCACCGGGAGATCATAAGTATTTGTTCTATAAATCTGTCTTGAAACGAGCACTCCTACAGATGCACATTCCTATGACAAGAGCTAATTTCAGTGATGCTTACTTGTCTCTAATTCTCTGTACAACTGATCTGTCTTTTGATTACACCGGGCAGTCTTCAGAGCAAATGTTTTTTTGGTTCTGTCCAGCTGCTGAGACATTAAAGTTTGGGTTTGTTGCTTTACCTCGCAGCCTGTTTTGAAGCTGGTTATGTTATCTAGAGCTCAGCAGACGCAGTGTTTCATTCTGTGATGAGATGACAAGCCCTGATAAACTGCAGTGTTTACTGCACAAGTTAACAGAGCCAATCAATAGCAGCACTCGATACCTTGAATACAGAACGGCTGAAGTAAGAGTATATCATCAACTGGGGTAATGAGAAGAAACAGAGGTCTTTATAGAATACATTATTATGATAAACAAGAAAAAAAGAAAGAAAACAAAGGCTTTTCATTAAACTTTTTTTCTCCATCAAGTGCTATGATCTTAATAGGTTACTACTGGAATCAGACCAGGAGCACAAATGATACAAAAAGAGGGACAAGGACATGAAGGTAGGACAAAAAAACACACAATAAGGAAAAAAAGCATGAACAGAAGCATCAACTAGTTCAGGCCATCAACCCAAGGTAAATTGTATCACACAGAGGTGACATGCCTCAGTCGCCTCAAGTCATGTGCAAACACACGTTCACAATTTGGAGATCTATTTAAGCAAAAAAAACTCTCGTCTCTTCCTCTAACATGCCAGCACAGCTGCTGACCAGGACCCTCAGCCCACCTGCAGGCTCTGAGGAGATATTTACTCACACTTACCCTTCCATAGTTTTATATGCAATATATTTGGTGAGAATGAAGGATAGTTCACCGCTCTGTCACATTGCTAATGTGGAAAAGCAAAGAGTTCCCAGGGCATAAAACATGAGGTATCCAAAAACAAAACAAAAAAACAACTGCCAATGCCAAAGTAGAGATTTGATTGTGGATAATAGCGATGTGATGGACATCTATATGTTTTTATGCTATTTCTATCATGTACTTTCTATTTTGAATATAATAACCATTCTGTTGTTTTGAAGTGCACTTTACACAGCGTCCCAGCTGTTTTTTTCCACACGTGTCTGGCCACAGACAAAAATAAGCGCAGACAGATTGTGTTTTTTAGCTGCTGCACTTGGAACCCTTCACACCTCTGTCATGAAATAAGTCTGGATTCCAACACAACCTTTTGGGGGCTTAATGGAGTCGAGTGCATTAGGTACAAGTGCAGTATCAAGGCTTCTTAAAAACTTGGGCCAGTGCAGGAGGACTTTTTGGCACTCTGGAGTTGCAATATGAGCACTTGAGGAGCAGATCAAACATGAGGAGGAGTGAGAAAAGATGAAGCTGTGTTTGGTGGACGTCCAGGATGCAGACCTTGGAGTCTGTGGACTGTAGCCTGGATGCAAATATTCTACGAAACAGCATGTGATAGAGCTGATTAGCATGAATTTAAGAAAGCAGAGTGAAATATTTTCCAATGAGTAAATTATTCTCTTGTCACGGTAAATCCAAACAAACATGTCACTTTAAGCGTGCCAGTGCTTTCAGTATATCTCTGTCTCATCTTTGGCTCTTGGCCCATAAGAGGTAAATCAAATTTTTTACAAGCCGGTCCTGTTTTTGTTTTAATTTTTTTAAAGCTAGATGTGTCGTTTTTATCAAGCGGGAGAAATGAGGCATCTATATTTAACTTTGGAGAGCTATTGAGCAGGATGGTGCATGCGGGACTGACTCAAAATAAACTAGAATGACTGTGTTTGTGCCAGAGGAGGAACGTGTCACACTGTGCAACAGTATTTCTCATTAATGCGTTTTTAATAGCTTTTGGAAACAATGCACTTTTGCTTCCAAAAGCCACAATGTGGGAGGAATCCGGGCTGCAGTGGTCACATTTTTCAACACATTGTTTTACATATGCAAACCGAAGCTTTACAGAGAGACATAAACAAAGGCTACGCACTCATCGGATTAGCCGTGATTTTAAAAAAAAAGGTGAGGGATTTCATTGTGAGTCTGCTGTTGGAGAGCCACTGTCTGTGAGCTCTCTGTGGAGCTGAAGTCACTGCTGCTCAATAAAGAAATGTTGATCTGTAGATATTTGGAGGTCCTGGTTTCATTTAGGACCTAACACATGTTTAAACAACTATTTATTTATTTAGTTAATTAGTTATATATTTATTTTAAATGGTAGAGTGGTACATTGAGCCTTTTAGAAGTGCAGAGGTTTTCTTTGGCTGCAATGACCTGACTCATGAAGATAACTTAAATCAGATGATCTGACGCCTTAGAGTAGAAAGTAGCAAAAACCCACTTTTTCTTGTGTGCATCCAACATGCAGACATCCTTGTATTTCCGTCCACCTTCATTAAGCGACTTGGAGTGTGTAGGTCCAGCAACACAACCCATCTGTCTCCATCTGTCTATGAGGACCAGAAAAGACATATAGCCCTCTTCTTCCTGCCTGCCTATCTACTTCCTTATTTTCTCTTTATGTCACCAAAGGTGGCTTTGATGATAGACGCTCCTGCTCAGCCTGCAGCACAGTATGAGTCCTGGTAGACATCTACAGCTGCTTTGAAAATCAAACTAACAAGGTGCTTGTGCAGCTCCTTATGTGCTTTGCGCTCATGTGATTTCTACCTTGTTGGAAATTAGCATTTGGCTAATGTGTCGTGTAATGTATGAACAGATCTCACGTTTTCTTGCCGTTATTGCCACATAGGTCACATCTAGAATAAGTGTAAAAATTAGTGCCTAGGATGAGTGCTTGCACTTGCCTCCCAGGCACCCGGCTCTCTCGTGTGAAGCCCTGCATTAAGATGTTGGCGCTTCAAAGTGAAGGACACTCGTGGAGCAAATTGATTTTAGAGTACAGTGCTCGAAGCCTTCCAACAAAGACTTTTCCAACTAGTGAAAGCGAGCAATCGCTAGGAATGTGCTTTGACCGCACATGTTTAGGGCATATTTAATCGCAGATTGCAACACCGTTGCGGTGGATTTAAGGAAAACTTGAGGTGTTACCTCTGCACGAAGCCTTGTGGAAAGTAACCATTTTTCATTTAGGGTCTCCTCTTCAATCCCTTTACATCTCTCTCGGTTTTTTTTTTTTCTTTGATGCCGTTGCCATGCACTCTGAGACGTGACAACAGGCCTGAGAGGGAGCGGGAGCAGCACGCTGAGCTGCTGCGCGTAACGCTGGCTACATAATCTCCTTGTCTTGCTGCAACCGTGAGCAAATGGATTCTGGAAATGCTAATGCTTCATCATACACGGTCGCACAGATGCTAATGGAACCAATGTGCTTTCCAGCCTGCAAGCCAGTTTAATGATTCTGCATCCAGCTAAATTTATATTTAAAGGTCGGAGCATGAGATTACTCCTGCCCTTTGCACATTCTTCCTGTGTGTTCTCGACTGATCTCGATTTCACATGGGTGACGTAGGGTCGGTTTGGAATATTGCAGCAATTAGGCCCCAGTGTCTGGTAATTGTTAAAGAAGAGCATGGTGCCAGTGTGGTGATATTTGGTGATTTTGTTTTCAGTTTTCTCTTATCTTGTACTTTTAGAGCACTGGCTGGAACTGATTGTCTTATAGAATTCTCTTAATCGAGGTGTGGAAAGCTTGGAAGAAGAGCAAGTGTCAACATTATTATAGTTAAGAGTCTGAAAGGGAAAACTGGCAAAGTACTGTCAAAGGTGGGAGAGGCGGGAGTTTCTCAAAATGGGCTCATTGAGTCAGCACGGATAAGATCTTGGAGAGGCTACGGCTGCTGTGAATACTCAGAATAAGATCTCTGACTGCAGACTGGATACATCTCGGAAGGGCTAGCCTGGAATAACATCTCTGGGAGCAAAATTGGATGACATCTTGGGGAGGCACACTGCCGTGAGTTCTCAGAAATTGGCTCCTTGAGCACAAGAAATGACAACATCACAGAACGCAAGTATGGCGAAGCTCGCGGCTCTCCAACGGGAGATTGACCAGTGTTGGACTGTAGAACTGCTTTGAAATTCATATGAGCTGTTCGCACTAAAGTAAAAAATACCATCACTTATGCGGATACCCCTTTGGCGCCAGCTGCAAGGCCGGAGCTGAACAAAACACCCTGATAACGACTGTGTTTAGTCTGTTCCTTCCCATTCCATGCAAGGCCACCTGGGTTGGCTGGAAGACTGTTTACTTAGCCTGGCAGGGCGAAGGACACTGTCTCAGCTGAACTATGGACACGCACACACATACATATACTGATACTGATAAGCACTCACTGACGCATCACCCTCCCTACCCCGGATCCAACGCCACCTCCAACGCTTACCTCCCCTCTGATGTGGACATCGGGTCAGTTGGAGGCTCAGTTGAAAGATTGCAGCGGTCCCAGATCAGATGTACACACTGGAACTCTTTCCCATGTTGCTGTCTGTGTTTATTGTGCTATGGTGTGTTGATATCTGTGCATTCCTGTATTATCCTTCTGTGTTACACATTTCAATGCTTTTTTTTCCTCGCTACCTAGCCTGACCTGTCTCCACAATGTGATGTTTGTGTATTGTATGTACGGTCGGCAAGGTCTGTCATCTCGGTTGTGGGCAAAAGACCTGCAACTGACAAATAAAGGCTATCTCATCTCATCTCATCAAAGCAAGCAAGAGAAGCAGACCCATCTGCTTCTGAACAAGTTATCTACCTGATATCTATGACCAAAACCTTTAATGCTAAGAATACTACAGGGTCAACAAAGCTGTGTTAAATGCACCAATGACAGGACAATTACAAAGACAGGTTCATCTCTAAAGCCAGAAAAAGACCATGAGTGACTTTCAGTGCTGGTATGTGCTCCTGACTGAAACTATTGGACCATTCCTTCTTCTTACGATCATGCATTTCATCCACAAAAACTTGTTTTGTTTTGTTTTTTTTTGTTTTAATGAAGGGATAGTGGGTTATATATAATTGATACATGATTGTAACAATGGAAACATCCATTGCATTTGGGTTACTACCTCCCTATAACCAAGCCTGTATGACGTCCACTTGTGCCAAGAGAGTAGTGCAGATTATAGTGAGGTTAAAGCAAACCAGTTGCCATCATGTGTGCTTCATTGTTTAGTTGTTTAGGTTTTTTTATGGTATCATGGATTGCCCAATTTGCTTATTCTTCGTGGAACTCTTTCATAGCCATCTTACTATCTCAGAATGAACAAAAATAGTTCTATCAGCACTGTTTGTCTATATCACAGCATGCTACAGTATGTTTTGCAAGCCAAGACGACATTTTTCATGATGACAAGGCTGTCATCTTAATTTCTTCCATCCACTAAAATTGAAATATTCCTGAGTTTTCATTAATATTTGTATCATAACTTATTTTAGGAACTTTAGAATCCTTTTTAGAATCGAACATTCAACTCAGGAGTCGATGTTCGGATTTAGAACATAATAATAATAATAATAATAATAATAATAATAATAATAATAATAATAATAATAATAATAATAATAATAATAATTCTCCCGTGTCCAGTAACACATTATATTGTCTTCGAGGTTTGCATCTAAAGGAGGCTAAAAGGGGAAGTTGTAGGTCCACCACTTCACCCCCAAACCCCCAACCCACACACATCCTCCCCCCATGCCCCACGCCCCATGCTCCGCCACCCCGCCGCCCTCTCCTGCCTTTGTTCTCATCACAAGCCCGGAGCAGATGGTGCTCTGCTTTGCTTTGGCCGGCGGTGACAGACAGGCGCGCTCAGCCAATAGCCTGCTGGGTAATCAGCTGAGCGGTCTGGACAGCGCCAGGTGTTTTTATAATTTTTCTTCTCCCATCCGTAGGAGGAGGAGGAGGTGCAGGCTGTGGCGGTGGTGATAGTGGTTGTGGCAGAGCGGAGGAATATCGGAGCGACAACGCAGTCGGTGGCGGGTTGCAGCAGGTTCAAGATCTCTGTGCAGACCACACCATGCCTCTCTCCGAGGCGCCCTGGGACTGATCGGATACTCGAAGCGACAAATCGCTGTAAACAGCCGCCAGCTGAACCCACCGGGATACCGGAATATGTGTTAGGACGCTGTTTGATGAGCCCCGTTCACTTGGCACCGGTGGCGTTTATTGTTGTGTGCTGACGCGTGTGTCTGGATAAAGGACCCCGTGCGCTCGGGAACATCAGACTGGAATGCCAACAAGGTGAGACCCGACAGGAGGAGGGGAAGGAGAGGTTCCCTCTGCTTTATCGCGTTAGTTTCCTCTCATGAACTGCAATTTCTATAAGAAAGAAATGAAAACGAAGACGCCAGAAAGAGATTAGTGATGTTTGATGTGTGTAGTGATTCACAGAGTGTGGATATCCGTCTCCCCCTGCAAGAGACACGCAACGAGTTTGGGTATATTTAGGATGCAGACGCACTCAAGGGCATTTTTTATGCATGCAGTCTGGTTTCAGCCCATCAGTTCAGGTTTGCAGTCTTCTCTGAACACACGTGAGAGCGTTTAACCTTACAGTGCGCGACACGTTTCGACTCTTATTACGCCTCGAATCTTATTCCACCGAAAACAAACTTTGATCTCGTTGCGGCACTTGCCGTGCCAGCGGGGGCTACGTGCGGCGTGCTCGGCGCTGCGCGTGGATGTGATTTGCATATTAATGTTAAAGTGTGTCGGCAGATGTCTCGATCCCTCCGGTTTAAGCGAGAGAAAAAAAAATAGTCGCCAGAGTCTCCTTATGAGGGAGGGGAGGGGGCCCACTGCGAAAGATGCTGTGCTGAGAATGGGGTTGCATTAGCGGGGGGTCCATTGTGGCTCACAAACGCTGCTTGTGTCGCTGCAGCTGTTGCGCTTTTGTGACGGGAGACTGCTGCCGCTGCCTTGCATCACTCAACGAAACTTCAGGCAGACGTGGGGTTCGCTGTAGAGAGTTCAGGTTTGTTTTTGAGTGTTTTAATGCGTGGAGTCTCACTTTTTCTTTATCATTATTATTATTTATATTTCTGCTGTCTATGGCCTCTTCCCGAACCCAAAGCACCCAGAGTCGTGTTTCCTCGCAGAGAGCTGTGGGTCAAATTAAAGTGCCGCCTCAGCAATTTAACATTAGAGGCTTCTCTGTGCAGTTTTTTTTTAGTAGAGTTAATAGTGTTTAAAGGTTGGACATTCGCTTGGCCTTCTTTAGTTGATTCTTTCACTCAGATTTGCAAAGCAAACAGAAGGTCAAATCGTTCATCACAACCGAGTGAGCTGGATGAGGCAGGATCACCTGATTGATTTTCTTTTTCATGCCAAGGGAGCATCTGGTCTCACATGGACAAAGTGCGCACCACCAGGCTCTCTCTCTCTCTCTCTCTCACACACACACACACACACACACACACACACACACACACACACACACACACACACACACACACACACACACACTGTCTCCTACTGTGCATATGTTGCAGGTGTCTTTCTCTACATCTATCTCTGTGTAGGGTTTTTAGGAGACATCAGAACTCATGGGAGGGAGGTTAAAGCCCCACCACCACCACCCCTGACAGTTAGGTCCCGAGGGTATAAATCAGGGTGGAGAGGAGGGAGCTGGGTTACTCACTATTATTCCTGTAAGAAGGGCTGAGGCGTTGAAGCTTTGTCTTCCACAGACACTTTGGTAAAGACATTAGTATACAGGCTGCGTGCATGGTATGGTGGGAGGGCTTAAGTGCTAGGTGGTAGTGTGTTATTAAAGCCTCGGTTTGGAGAACAGACGAGTGATAACAGAAGTTGTTTGGAGTGAAGGGAAACTGAGTGCTAATCACAGTGAAAACTATCTGCAACAGCTATTTTTGGTCTTCAGTGTCTTTCTTTCTTTTTTTTAAACTTATTTTTTCCTGTTGTTGTTCCTTTTCCTCCAGCACTCCTCTCTGACCGGTCAGGGGCTTGACAGGAAAGAGTCTATTTGCTTACATAACACACTTAACTGTCATTCACCTAACATCATCTTTTGAAATAATTTAACTCCAAGTGCTGCAGGTTAGGTGTCACAGGTTTCCAAATTCTAAAATAGCTTTGCTGGAGAGCTTCTGTAAGATTAACAAAAGCGTAAAAGGTTGTATTTACTAGAATATCTGCCCTGCACACAGTGCAGTTAAGGGAATTGGTGTAAAAAACGATGGCAGAAAATGACTCTTCTGTTGACCTTCAATCTCAGTTTCATGTGAATCAGCGCTTAAACCACAGCATCCTGCTTTTCCCAGAGTGTAGCTTGATATCAGGGATTTTTTTGTGTATGTATGTGTTCAAAAGCATGTTTCAAGTTACAAAATATATTGTTTGCCACATTTCCCCAGCTAAGTAAAACTTTTTGTGTCCATAAACTGAAGTCCATGTGTAAAATTTATGGTGCGCACCTTTAATCAGCTTTGTAACTAAAAAACATATTTTATGTTTGCACGCTTTGATCATTTATGCTCTTATCACTTCCTCTTTGACCAGATAAATGGCACGTATTCCCACATGTAAGAGTTTAATAAAACATTTGTGCATCTGGTGTGATCACAGTTGAAGAAGAAGTCTTTAGGATCATAGAGGAAGACCTAAAAAAAAAGCTTTAACAAAACAAAGTATGAAAAAGGTAAATAAAAAAAAAAGAAAAAGTTCTTCTCCCCCCAAAAACCCTGGAAATTTTCAGGACAGTCAGGCTTTGATGTTATCCACTGATTTCCTTTATAAAACATAGAACACAGCAGTAAGCAGCCCGCAACAGACCTGTGTAGTTTTGGCAAAGTTGACAGGAGTTGCCAGGCTAGAGCGTGCAGAAGGCAGCAATCCAACATCACACAGTCTTCGTACCGGGGACTTGGCTGATTAAAAGCTGATCCAACAGCACCGGACACTGTGTTCTCTCATACACCTGTCGGGTGATATTTAGAACATTTGTAGGAAGGTGTGTCACTGTGACTTTTGTGGAAATTAAATGAAAAGTACAGTCCTTTTTGTACTTTTTTCAGTCAGCATTGAGATCTTTAACAAACACATTGCTGCTGCTGCAGTAGCTTATAGGAACATCATCCAGTTATAACAGGTCATCAGTCATTGGTGAATTGCTTTTGGTCTTCCCATAAATAGATACATATGTAGAGGTGAGAAAAAAGTAGACAAAAGTGACATCAGTAAGTGAACAATTAAAAATAATTATCAGCACTAATGTCCTTGCTGCTTTACTGTTACTCTTTTTACTGCTTCAAATTTGATATCTGTCATTCTGTTTGCTATTAAAAAGCCCATAAACAGGCTCAAGTTTAATTCGGTCCATGGAGACGTTTTATTTAAAAAATTTCTCCCCTATTATTTTTCTCATCGGCTGTTTTAAAAGTCAGAGGAAAAAGCTGGTTTAAAAAGTGGCAATTATCGTTTTCCATCCTCAGAGGTGACATTGCTGATAATCCCATTTTCAGAAAACACTCCAAAACCCAAATATATTCAGTTAGCTAAGATTTAAATCATCACTTTGGAGACAGTTTCTGGTTAATTTTCTTTTGATTGACTATACATTTGACTGTTTAGTCGTTTCAGCTTTTGTCTGGGTAATTTATCCTGTACTGGGTTTTTTGGGGGGGATCAGTGGCAAGTTCAAACCGCCTGTTTTGTGCCATTTCAACGTCTGCATGTCCCGCTTACTGTAAGATCTCACTCACTGTTGTTCCTCCGAGACATTGTTGTGTAATTCAGACTTGCAGTATGCATCAAATGCACTAAATGCAGATTTCTACACACTGGAAATCGTGGGCTTTCTGGCTGAAGGTGAAACAATTTTAAGAAGTGCAGAAATGAAGCTGTTGTAAAATAAATAACGCGTACATTCCTGGTGACGAAGTAGCCCTGTCATTTCCAGCCAGGGAAACCCTAAAGTGAGTCATCTGCTATAAAACCACTTGAGCCTTCACACTAGCTCATATGTTAATATATGGCAGAAATCCAGCATGGTGACTAATTTGTCACAGTACTGTCCAAAAATACATGAACGTGTACGTAACACCGGCTATTTGAGACCCTGCAAGGAAGGCAAGTGAAAAGTGTTGATGACCTCATCATCCTAATAAGAATAAGAATAATAAAAAGTTTACATTGCAAGAGCCGCCGAGGAAGGTTTAACCATTATTATTATTACATTATACAATATTATTATAATATATAATTATCATTATTTTGTTAACTGACATTTAGGTAGATTATATTTTTCACTTCGACCTCTTGTTGTGTTATTTGTAGAACATATCGCTTCCCGTCACTCAGGTTCTCTCATCTAATTCAGGAGTGTTTTTGTCACCTCACTTTGGTTCCCTTTGTGTCATGATGTGCTTATAGCCTCCCTGGGGTTGTTTATCTCACCTGCTCCGCCTGTAATTTGTTTTCCCTCATTTCTGTTTTATCTGTTTTTTTTGTTTTGTTTTGTTTTGTTTTTTTAATCCGTGCACACTAATAAAGTAAAACTTAAAAGGTGAACCTGGACCAGAAGGGAGAATTCTATTTCAGGCTCCCGAGAGAGCCCTAATGCAAAACTCTTGTTATCAGTTTATTAAATCTCCTTTTCATATTTCGCATTTTACTCTCAGTCGATGTTACATTTAAGGGGAAAAAAAATGCAATCAGACAGACATCATAATTTAGAAGCTTGAACGTTTTCAGAGAGAGACCTTTTGTACTTTATGACATATTCCACTGCACACACAGGAACCACGATTAAGTGTTCATCACAGACACGTTCTACAGATATTGATGCAGGGAAACTGGATGCTGTCATTATCAAACACAGTATTAGTATATTAGCCAGGTCATGACCTGTGGCTCACCAGTTCCTGCAGACAAATGTGATATTTTTAGGGATATTTGAGGTCAGATGTAAATGCCATGTGTCCCGGTTCCCATTAGAGTGTGAAATTTTAAGTATTGCATCAAAAGTTTCTAAACTGGCCGGGGTCGGCTTTTACAGCATGACAGACTCAGTTGTACTGACAGACTCTGTACCTGCCGCTATCCATGCTAAGTGGATGAGCTTCGAAGTTAGCCAAATAAATGGGACCCATCATAATAACAATGGGGAAATTATTCGTTAAAATATTTTTGAATTAGAGCATATGAAACAAATTAATAAATTGCCTGTTGGTTTCAGCTTTTCTTTTGTATGTTTCTTTCATCTTTGAGAGCTTTTATTGAAGCACACATGTGCAGCTGGTAAAAACGAGCTGTAAGTGTTTTTTTTTTCTTTCTTTTTTCAGATTTATTTTTGTCTTTTGCCTTTATTAAAAAGTGACAAGACAGGAAAGGAGACAGAAAGGTGAGGAAACAGAGTTGCAAAAAAACATGATTTGGCACCTGCGTGTACTTATTAATTTAATTATGCATGTAACAATTTGAACAAATGTTATAAAAGCCTCTTTTTCACATTCTATGTAATCTCCATGTGAGCTATGCGCCCTGTTGTGATGCTTGAGTATCCACTGAGGTATCAGTGGATTGAGGGCTAACTAAACGGCGGGGTCAGCTCACTCTTTTTGAAAGGAGGAAGCTGAGTAACCGTGAGATACTGTGATGCAAAAGATGGATGTGCTTTGCATTAGAAACAGCTTAAATAACCAACAAATGCCTAAATTTCATCTTAATAATGTCCTGTCTTTGTGATGTGTCTCACCAGAGCATTGCACAGCAGAAATCATGTCTTCCATAGATAATGTGCAGCTGTTTTCACAGGTGTCCGTTTGTGCCCACCCGGGGTAATTAAGTTAATTTCTTTTGGCACTATGAAAAAGTTCTGCACTACCACGTGATGAGCTTAATGCATTTTGTCAAATCCCAGGAAATGAATCATTAAAGGACACTGCCAAGATCTGAAATTTAGAAAGCAAGCCACAATCCCCCATTAGCGTTAATAGGTGCATCTGGCTTCACTCTAAGGGCTGCTGTGATTACCATAAGATCACTTTGCTAACTGCGTAGATATTGTATTAATAGACTTAACCCACTAATGATGAAGGTGGCAGAGAAAATCATTCAGTTTCCTGTGTAAGGAATTGTGAATCTGATCTTTTTCTTTTTCTTTTTTGCAGTCATTGCATTGAAACCTATCTGAAGTGTGCCTGTGTGGGTAAAATGTGTAATTATACAGTAAAGGTAGTCATGAGAGCTGAAATGAGTCAAGCAGACTAATGAAAAATAAATGTGTGTCTGTCGAAGAGTTGAGAAGTTTTGCAGTTCAGGAAAACTTTGTATTTCTGTGAGCTGTGATGTTAAAACACCTACCCATCGGTGTGACGAGAAGGTGACACAAAACACTCCATAACAAACTGCTATTTGTAGCAAACTGCTACTGCTATCTGAGGTGACAGAGCTGAAATTTCAAGCTGTGGCATTTGGTTCAAGTGTCCCATTCACAGGTTCAGAGGTACCTGCGGTTAAAACCTGTTTTTTCCTCTTTCCTGCCTTTGCTGTTGTGTTGTTGATTTTTCCTCTACCTCCTGGGTTCTTTAAGCTTTCCCGTGTATTTGTGCTTACAGTTGACTTGTGCTTTATCAGTTTTGGCCCCAGACATCTTTCACCCTGTGTTTGGAAAAAAAGTCAGGATTCTGATATTTATGTAATTTTCACCTTTTACGTGGTTGTAGATATATCAAAACAGCATTTAAAGTATGAGTTGTGTTTTATGTACAGTACCAAAAGGGATAAGAAACTTCTTAATCTTACATTGTATAAAGAGGACAAAGCTGACAAAGTTGTCAGCATTCAGCAGGCGGGGAGAATCTAAGATTAACCCCATTTGTGTTAAATACAGGAGGGCAGACAATAATATATTCCTACATCTGCCTTATAATGTTGATGTGTGGCATATTTTAAACATGTTTTGCAGTCGTATGTCGTGGATATGGATTTAAACACTGCTTTGAAACACATCATTTCATTAGGATGACACTGATCTAACAGTGTCAGAATGGATCTTCATCATTAATTGTGCTCTTTTATGCAAAATAATTTCAATATTTACAGAACAAGTTTAAAAAGTTTACATATACTGTCATCATCTTTATCCGTGTTTCTGAAGATATTCCCATGAACTCAGCTAACTCATTTTAAATACCGTATAACAACAGAACATTTAGTCATTGACCAAGTGACAAACAAGCACTTAAGCAATTGTTTCTGTAACGAGATTATCCGTGCATTAACGCTGCTCTCGGGCTCTCTAGTCTTAGATTCCACTGATGTGCTGCTATTAATTAAAGTGCCAAGTGACCTGTTTCTCTCCTCTGGGTCTGATTCCAGTACACTACACCCAGCTAATCTGCACTTCATCATCTCCATCTGCCAAACCCCGACTGCGTACGCAGCAATCGTCACAAAATACCAGCCTTTAGCTTAAAAACAAGATCTGTCTCACCAATGCTCCGCCCTATCCAAGGGGAATCCCTGGTATAGGCGGAACAGAGTCGCGTTGCTGTCTCCTTGGTGCTGTTGCCAGGCAGTTTGCATTCAGATGTATTACTCAGCTTTCTTGCTCGAAAGCCTCTTAAGCGGTATCTTCTTAAGCTGGTGTTGACCACAAAGAAGGTGGAACCACTGTGAAGGCTGCTGTGTGGCTCTACACTGGGTGGGTGGAGTCCTAAATAGGCCTAATTAACTTAGGGGATAGCTTAAGTGTCTCTGTGGCTTACTGAAAAACCACTGAGGACAACCTAATATTACTAATTAGCATTAGTAAAGATACAGCAGTGACAATAGTTATTAAGTGGGAGAAATGCATGTGTGCTGTAAAGATGTAAACAAATCGAAAATAGAAGAAAGGTTGTTGAATGTAAAGCTGCGCAGCATCGCTTTAAGCCAAGTGCTAAAGTTAATGTGCTTACATTAATAACAGAGACAATGATAATGTAGTATTACCATAGCTATCATATTGGTAAGCCTTCCCATATCTTAGTTTAGCTTTTAAGTATGTTAGCATTTGCTAACAGGAAGTAAGCACAGCTGAAGCTGATGGGAATTTCTTTACCTTTGTATCTGATTTTGAGAGAAAATACTCGACAAATAAATGAATAAAAAACCACGTTGGATTTTAAAAAGTTTTGGCTCCACAAAAAATCTTACGTTTCATCTCCAGAGGCAAAAGGGCAAGTTAGATATATTTTATTGGCAGCGCATCCAATGATTATTGAGATTCACTCAAAACAGCAACCGTGGGTGCACTAAAAGAACAGCCTGGAGCGTCACCAACATAATCCGAATTCATCCAGTGGAAAAGTCAAGGAGTCAGAGTAAAGTTTCTGTACGGTAGCTACAATATTGAAGTCCAGACCAAAGTCAGAATTATCAGTCCTAGAGAAAAATGTAATGACTGTATTTCACTTGCTGTCATACACAGTGAGGGGTCTAAAACGTGGCAGTGCTTTCAAGTAAAAGCTGCCAGATTTAATGCTTTATCTTCCAACTCGGTGAAGTAGGTGTTACTGCCATATGGGCTAGCAGATGCCCATCACACCATTTAAAGCTCCTACTCCTTAAACAAAGTGACTGCATGGCCAGATCAAGGTTTCTCTTCTTCTCACAACTAACAACCCACTCCTTGAATTTGTAGTCTTAAGCCTTGTTAGAGCTGAACAAATAAACTTTTGATATTCTTCTTTCTATATTCAGCTATTTGTGAAAAAAAAATCCTAGGCCTGCTGAAATCTTTTTTCACATTTGCCCCAAATTCTGAATGCTGAAGACACTGCATTAAAAATTAAGCAGTGCATCTTTTTTTTTTGTTTTCTTTGAGGCTTGGCATGTACCAATATCTCACAGGGTGTAATGATGTTCGGAGAAGCTAATGATCGAGTCCTTATGGGCCTGTTGGAGAGATGAAAGCCCTCGATGGAATATGAGCTGTTTCCAAGTAGTTCAGAGCAGTGTTTTGTGCATGCATTGTAATGAGCTGAAATTGCATTTTCTCAAAACTGTTGATGCTGCACATAACGACAAGTCTCACAAGGATAGCGGAGAGGCAGTTGTTCTTACTTAATCTTCTGTCTTGTGTAATTGCTGCGTTTACGAGAGACATTAACGATTTTTGATATTTCATTAATTCCTACAGATAACAAGATTAAGCATGTCGGGGTAACTGTGAGGTGTACTGTGGCACAGTGGCGCTTTGACCTAAATGCTAGTATCAGCATACTAACATGCCCACGGCAGCAACAATACTGATCTTTAGCAGGTATAATCTTTACCATGTACCATGTTATAATATAGGCTCACTTAAGTTTTAACATAAATTTCTGTATCATGTTTCATCCAATAGTGAGTGAGATATACAAAAAGAACAGTCAGAGAGGCACAAAAGTCATTAAGGATATACTAGGCTGGTCTCAGTTGCACCTGTACCTTGCCCAAGCACAATTGCTACCCTCCCCCTCCCCCCCCTCCCATCCCCCCACTGGTCTGTGCTCACGCTGCACCTAATGATTCTGGCCTGAGCACACTTCACGTTGTCTCAGCATTTCAACCCATTCTCTCCCACGCACATTCACACTTTTGAGAAGTGCTCTTGCAGAGCTTAAGGAAGTTTCTGATTTTCTTTTAACATTTTGTGGCTTAATTGAGTCCATATTTGGAAGCAGTGACACACTGTCCTCTCACATGTCTTATAGATGTGTTAATTACTTAGCGATCATTTTTACAAGGGCAGCTGTCATTGAGGAAGGATTTAGGTTCTGTGTTTGGTTGCTCAGTAATAACACTACGTGTATACTATGCTCAAGTCCAACTGAACATCATCTGGGCCAACATCTTCAAGAACTCTACAAAGGAGTGCACTACAAAGATCAGAGGTGCTCGGACACAGTACCCATAGTGGGGATACACCCTAAGATTCATTTTCTGGGCAACAAAGATATTTGTAAAGCTTGAATTAGCACCAGTGTCTGGATATGGAAATAGTTGCTATTTCAGTCTGGACAACAAACCGGTACTGGTATTGTCTTTTCAAATCTTAGGGCCAAGATAACAAGCTAGTTAAAAACTATCAACCCTTTATATTCTAAAAATGAGATGGAGATTATTTTCAGTATAATGACATACATGTTTTCTTCTTCTTTTCAGGTTATCCTGAAACTCAAAGATCCTGCAGTGAATTTCCTGAGCATTTGATTTCATGGACTTCAGGACATAATCTCTGGAAAGTCTGGTTGATGACTGTAACACACCGTTTTCCCAAGTCATTGGACCCACCTGCTGTCCCTCTCTATCATGGCTAGATGGAGGTTAGACTGCCTTTTTCTGGGCCAGGTGTTTATTGGCCTGATCCTGGTATCAGCAGGGTTATCTTTTGTCCAGAGCAATGAGTGCCCCCAGCTGTGCGTGTGTGAGATCCGACCCTGGTTTACCCCCCAGTCCACGTACAGAGAAGCCATCACGGTAGACTGCAATGATCTTCGTTTGACACGCATTCCAGGAAATCTTTCCAGTGACACTCAGGTTCTCCTCTTACAGAGCAACTATATTGCCAGGACCAGTGAGGAGCTAGAGCAGCTGTTTAACCTAACTGAGTTGGACCTATCCCAGAACAATTTCAGTAGCATTCGAGATGTTGGTCTTACCAATATGTCCCAGCTCACCACACTTCACCTGGAGGAGAACCAGATCACTGAAATGCCCGATTACTGTCTGCAGGATCTCAGCAACCTGCAGGAACTCTACATCAACCATAATCAGATCAACACGATCTCTGCCAATGCCTTCTCTGGGCTCCATAATCTGCTCAGGCTTCACCTCAACTCCAACAAACTCAAGACCATCAACAGCCAGTGGTTTGAATCTACACCCAATCTAGAGATCCTAATGATTGGGGAGAATCCTGTTGTTGGAATAATGGACTTTAATTTCAAACCACTGGGCAACCTGAGAAGCCTGGTATTGGCTGGAATGGATTTGACAGACATTCCTGGAAATGCTTTAGTAGGACTTGACAATCTTGAGAGTCTCTCGTTCTATGATAACAAGCTTGTCCGAGTTCCTCAGGGAGCACTTCAGAAACTACCTAACCTTAAGTTCTTGGATTTGAACAAAAACCCAGTGCACAAGATCCAAGAAGGAGATTTCAAGAACATGCTGAGACTGAAGGAGCTTGGTATAAACAACATGGGAGAGCTAGTTTCAATTGACCGTTATGCTTTGGATAATCTTCCTGAACTCACTAAGTTGGAGGCTACAAACAACCCTAAATTCTCTTACATCCACCGCCAGGCCTTTCGTGATGTTCCAGCTTTGGAGAGCCTTATGCTGAACAATAATGCTCTGAATGCCCTCTATCAGTCCACAGTGGACTCACTGCCCAACTTACGAGAGATCAGCATCCATAGCAACCCTCTGCGCTGTGACTGTGTCATCCAGTGGATGAGCTCCAACAAAACAACAGTCCGCTTTATGGAACCTCTTTCCATGTTTTGTGCCATGCCAACAGAGTTCAGGGGTATGCATGTGCGTGAAGTTTTGCAGAATAACTTAGCAAACCAGTGCTTGCCCATGATTTCTCACGATACCTTCCCCAGCCACCAAAATTTGGACATTGGAGTGACCGTGGACTTGGACTGCAGAGCCATGTCCCAGCCGGAGCCTGAAATCTACTGGGTGACGCCCATGGGAAACAAGATATCCATCGACACCAGATCTGACAAGTACAGCCTCAGTAGTGAAGGTACACTGAGAATTTCTCACATCCAAGTGGAAGACTCTGGCAGATATACCTGTGTGGCCGAAAACTCAGAGGGAGCTGACACTAGAGTGACTGCCATAAGGGTGAACGGCACCCTGTTAGACAGCACGCAGCTTATGAAGATCAATGTCAAACAGACTGAATCTCACTCAATTCTCGTTGCCTGGAAAATAAACTCCAATGTAATGACCTCTAACCTCAAGTGGTCATCTGCAACCATGAAAATAGACAACCCACATATTACTTACACTGCCAGAGTACCTGTGGATGTTCATGAATACAACCTGACACATTTACAGCCAGCAACGGAGTATGAGGTGTGCCTCACTGTCTCAAACATCCACCAGCAAACGCAAAAGTCATGCGTTAATGTGACGACAAAGCAGGCTACCTTCGCCGTTGAAATGTCGGATCAAGGGACCAACACTGCTCTTGCAGCAGTCATGGGATCAATGTTTGCAGTCATCAGCCTGGCCTCCCTGGGTGTCTACATTGCCAAGAGGTGGAAGAGGAAAAACTATCACCATTCCCTGAAAAAGTATATGCAGAAAACCTCATCAATACCACTAAATGAGCTGTACCCTCCCCTTATCAATCTTTGGGAGGCAGACAGCGAGAAGGACAAAGAGGGTTCTTCTGAGACCAAACCCAGCCAGGTGGACACCACACGCAGTTATTACATGTGGTGAGAGCAGCTTTGCAAGTGGGACACTGTTTTAGGAGCACAAATATACATATTTGCTTCTTTGTGTAAAAGTGAACTGAGCTTTTTTTGTTTCTTGATTTATTTATTTTTTGTTCTCTCAGACTGAAGCGGGCGATGAACCGCCATTTTCAAATCTCTAGTTTAGCATACTGCCTTTTTACCCAGTTTGACACACAACACGGCAGCTTTGTTTAGCTTCCTGGACTTAGTAGTCACTGTGCTTTACTTTTAGTACTCGTTTTGATGAACACAGCATGAGCATCATCACGGATTCGGTACGCGTGAGCAAAGGAAAAAAAAACTGAAATCCAAGATGTTTTTGATTCGTTTCTCTGGCAAAACTGTTAGAGACTGTAATCTTTCTTTCTCTTGTAAAACAGTTTCACCGTTGACTGTTGTGCACTGAAATATATATATATATACTAATTTGTCTATCAACTCAAATATAAGCTGACAAAGTATGTTTAGACTTGATATACTGTCTATTGAATAATGTTAGAACTTCTTCCGTAACGTCGTATCAGCTATGATTTAAGTTTCTTTTTGTCCGTTAAAATAACCATATGTTTAATTTAGAGTTTAAGTTTGCAGAGCCACTGCTGTAAGCCAGCAATAGAAATATGAATGTTATAAACTAGGTAAATAGATGTAAGGCTTTTTAACTTTCTTAAATACTTTGTTTCTTATTTTGCTATAATATGTCTACAATCACTGGTTTTGTTGTGGTTTACACACACCAACATGTTGTTCGTTGAGGAACAAGTTAAATAAAATCTTTTTTCCTCACATTTTCTAAACCATGATTTCAACACCAAGCGTCTTTTTTTTTTATTGCAATACCATTCATTTACCATTGTGTGGTGCATGCAGCCATCGATTAATTGATGAATGACAGACCGAAGCAAAGGTTTAACAGCCGAAATTGTTCTTAAAGGGGAAAACTCATCATCTGTTAATCTCCTATGTTGGGTTTTATTAATATCAGTATGATGAGAATAGCTGTAGGTGTTAGGCTGTAACCCAAGTCTGTCAAGACTTAGGCTGTGGTCTAAGTGTTGATGGAAAGAAAATTGAAGATAGCAGTTTCTTTCTGCAAAGCAGTTATCATAGAACAATTTAAATTCTTCTCTCAGAAGACTATAATTACTGCACAATATGCCTTGGAGTAGGTACAGTAACTTGAAAAACCAAGAATTTAGTCAATCAAACCCAAGACAGTGGATGTTTTTGTTGTCACAGCATTCCCAAGTCCATAATAGAAAGAAAACACCCCAGGAAGTATAACATAATCGAGACAAACCAAAGGAAATGGGGACTATGGATAATCAACGATTACAGTAAAGGCTGCAGCACTGTTTTCCACTAGGAAACCTTTCTAATAATTACCCAACTGTCTCATATTCTCATTTTGCATGTTGTGCTTCATAAATTATACATCATTTCTCAGGCTGAAAATTATTAATCAGTGTGCCATGTTGGATTTTCCTTCGCTGGAATATTATTAGCATCATCTCTGCTTCTCTGTCAGTAAAATTATACAGTGCCCTTTCTGCAAAAAAACAAAACAGAGAAATTCATGTTGAGTAATGTGCAGCCCAGCACTGTCCTAGCGAGGTCCAGAACTACATCGCAATGCAAATCCAAAATGCAATGGCTCTGTGTCTAGAAAAAGTGTCTCTCCGGTGGGAGTCCTGAAGCTCTGTTTGTTTCTGATGTTGACTGACAGCTCTGGGCCTTGTGGTGCAATCAGACGATCTCCGTTTAGTCTCCCCTGACAACGTGTTCATTCTCCTGTATGCTCTCTCCGCCCCTTTTCGCCTCAATTATTGCTGCAATGGAGACAAATCTCCTACGCTGCAGGGGGAAAAACAATGGACAGTTCATCAGCCATTCATTACTTTATGTGTAGCAGCTGTTTCTCTGTCATCAATTATAGTTTTCAATGAACAGATATCGCTGCTTTATAGAGTTTAAGGATTCTGCATTGATTTAATAGCAGGGAAAACAGTCACAGTTTGGTAAGTTGTCTTTATTAGAAAAGATGTGATGTTGTGTGAATGCTAAATAGCAGGTGTAATGATTCGACAGGATGTGATACTATTCACAACAAAACAGTCTGGGCAGAAACTCACAGGATGCTTACACAATCACTATAGATTGTGCAAGGAAATATCAGGAATGTTGTTCATGCTGCAAGAAGAAGATGCCTCAGGAGTGGTCGGGCATTTGTAAAACCTGAGCATTGAAAGTGCTACTTTGAAACATCCGCTGCAGTCCTTTAATCTGCAGGAAATGGGCGAGCCTTTATACAGACTCAGCGGGTAGCCTAGTAACAGACCGGAAATCAGCTCATTGGGACAGCTATCAATGAAAGCTTTTCAAAGCGTGCGGCGGAGCCTGCACCGTGTCCCATCCCAGTGGCCGGTTTCCATGACAACTCCTCAATTCATCCACCTGCAGGCTCTGGCAGCCAAGTGAGAGAAGTCCCCGGAGCCTGAAATACCACTGACAAGGTCAACACCCTGCAGGTGGGAAACCACTAAAACATCATGTACGCTTTCAAAGGTGCAGAGCGAGAGAAGCTCAGTCTTTGCGCTGAAGGTGAAGCAAAATGACATGGGGGAGTCTATGGCTTCTTTTTCTTTTGTTACACTCGAGGTGAACGACGTAAAACTCCAGCTGAAGTGAATGAATACTGTATGAGAACCACAATGTCAGTGTGCAAATATTTGTGCAGGTTCTAATTCTGTTGGGGGCCATTGGATGATCTCTGTTTCTTTGCTTGAAGAGGTTTTGTCTAATTTATTTTCCATATTACGTCAAGTATCGTAAATGGGTCTCTCTTAAAGCAATGCACAGAAGTGAGCTTAGCTTTTGTTAGACATTTACAGACACTGTGATTTCACATTCAAGATTAGAAAAAACGCAATTTTTGATGCCTACTAACCAATATGTTTGGAAAATGTTGAACATATTTCACAGCATATACTAGCTGTGAGAAATGATGGCATTCTACATATACTTACAGCTGAAGACATATGTTTTTCTTACGTGAAATCTTATGCTAAATAGAAATCACCACTCTACATGACCCCTGCTCACCTGGCAAATTAAATATGTTAGCATCATCCAGTAATGACCAAGTTTAACCCCAACGAAGGCCACTGTTGAAAGCAAAGTACTAGCATATATTGAGAGCCCTTAAGATAAGTGCAGTAAGAGTTCTCACAACCCAGGCTTCTCTCTGCATGTATTTGAACAAAGTGATGAGCTCACAGGCATACATAACCACCATGGCTCCATGTTGGACATTTTCAGCGTTCTGGGGAGATTTTGGGTGTGACTTCACACCTCCTCTGGAAAGTGAGTGGCTCTCCTGCAGAGACAGCACCTGTGAGGGTTTTTACTGCTATCCCCAAACTCTCAGACATGAAATTTTCACTACCAGTAAAGTGCTCCTTACCTAGATTGTATATGGCGAACAATGCTATCCAGCTGATAGAATGAAGCTACGCAAATTAACAAAAACACATCTTTTATCCCTTATTACGACAGAACACTGGAGAGACGCTAATGGCAGTGAATTTAGGAGAGCTGAGGCAGGATTTGTAACAGTGGGGATGCAGACATTTAAAATGCATGTAGCTTGATAGTTAAGCTGCGATTTCTTTCATATACTAGATGCTGATTACATACACCTTGTAGCTCACATTCTGTATTGGAGCAACTTGGGGTTCAGTATGTTGCCCAAGGATAATTTGAGACATGCACAGGAGAAGCTGGGGACTGACGGCCCACTCTACCACCTGAGCCACAGCTAATTACCCTCTGAGTTTTTAATATTAAAATGAATGCACTAAACTACGGTAAAGACACACACAGAACCTTAAGATCTCAGAACCTTTATAGAAGCCTATGATAGAAAAAAAAATCACATCTTGCCCCTCAAGGGTGACTGAACACAGCTAACTGCAATGGTTAAAAATAGTTAATTTATCTTGTGTTCAATAATTGTTCTTTGAAATTAATCTACTGTGTGACAGTAAGGGATTTCTTGCCATGGACTTAATTAGTCATTCATTCCATCTGGATGTTTACTGTGTCATTCCTCCCCCATTTTCCTCCTCCTGCACATAAACTGAAATCTGCTGATTGTAGCGCAAATACACAGGAAGAAAAATATGTGTTTGATTGTTTTTTCTTTCTTTCCACCTGCCATGAAGATAACAGAAGAACAGAAAAACTTAGTGTAGCAAATTACTTTGTGACACAACACACCGATGAACACTGTGGTTATGAACCCCTCACTAATATGAGAGTGTGTTATAAAGCCCTTTATGTTGAAGGGCTTTATAACACACTCCCAATTAAACCTTACAGGTTTTAGGGTGCTGGTTTAGCTCAGACGGATGCGCAGGCAACCATATCCCACATGGCCAGGGTTCGAGTCCAACCTGTGGCCCTTTGCCGCATGACTTTCCTGGTGATCTTTACTGTATCTATCCAATAACGCCAGTTAAAAGGCCAAAAAATATCTTTGGCCTTTTAACTGGCTTTATAGACCACATCAGCTGTTCTTTGTCCTTGTTTCTCTTGGTGCTAACATTAGCATGCTAACTGTATAGTGGTAAACATAGCTGATGAACTTCCGCATGTTTACAATGTCCTTGCAAATTCATAGCATACATGCTCAGTATTATAGTTTCATCATTGGTGCACACCATTAAATCAACATACTCTATATTTCTATTTCTTTCTTCTACATTGAGTCACACAAAGCCTTTCCTTGTTAGGTAAACTCCAAAAAACATCCAGATCTATGTTTTCAATGCAGCTTCTATTCGTTTTTTCTATCAGGATGCAAATGGCCTCTTCCACGAACGGTCGCCGAACAGCAGAAATGAAAAACTGAAATTATGGTAAACAAATGCTGTCTCTGAAGTATTGGGGCAATGAGGCAATGAGCTTCACCAGTGTCAACACAATATCAATTTGCTCGTTGAATAGTGGTGAGAACATCGCTTCGCAGTCCGTACGCTGATGTCACCGTGTGATGTTAAACAAACTGAAATTCATAATGCGGAATACAATCAAGAAGAAAGAAAGTGATTTGCTTCACTTGTTCTTGTCGTGTACTTGTTGGACTCGACTGTGATGAGATTATTACTTGTGTAGTGTCTGAATGATGGCACACAAAAACACAATAACAGCGTGGAACCATAATGTATTTCAGTAATGTTAATCATCTGTTAAATGCATAATGAATTGTTGGATGGATTGTTCCGCTGTTTTCTCTGAGGGCCCAATTAAAGAGCTACGCTTTTTGCCTGCAGCCTACTGTGAGCGTGAATGTGTGTTAAGTCTCGGGGCTCACACAGAGGATTCAAGCTCATTTCCATCTTCTTAGATGTAGCTCCTACTATTACAGTTGTGTCTTAATTCAAACAGGCTCGGCAATGAAAGTCAGCATCCATGTGAAAAATAGCCCAAAATAAGCAAATAACGAAAGCGGAGACAGATGAAACTTTGAGGGTCATGAAGGTGAAACAATGTGTATGTCATCAATGTACTGATTGCTTCGTTAAAACAATGCGAAATGTACTCATACTCATATTAACTGGTGTGTGGGAGTGGCCGTTTTTATCTGTGTATTAAAGTTAAACTAAAACAAAACGCAGTGGATTTCCACCTTGGTTTACATCTGACCTTACGCTGCTTCTGACTTTTCCTCCAGCACAACTCTGACATTAGAAAGCAGGTTGGAAAAGGTCAGCCATCTGTTGACTAACACAAACCCAAATGGGTCTCACCTTTATGAAGCTCCTCCTTTACTTCGAATCCTGAATGGTAAAGGGTAAAGGAGGTGGGGGTTTGTTACTTTATCAGGGCGGCAGTTTCAAGTTCTCCTGTACAATGACTAAAGGTTTACTTTTTATTGATAGGCATTTCTGTGCAAAGATTTATGAACACATTGGTCAGGCCTGATTATGTTGATGCTTACCTGACTAGTCCTTCAGGAATGAAAAGTGCGAAACAAACTGCAGTTCCTCGAGTGGCCACTTGAAGCTCATCCCAAAATGTTAAAATGCCCAATTTTGCAATAAAATTAGCAAATGTATCATCAGGTATCAAAAAATAATTTAGTAATCTTTTTTGGTAACACTTTATAACACCGCCTGCGAATAATGCCTCTTTTTTTAAATAACTCATCATGTGATCTGCCACAGGCAGCTGTATCCTCTGTTACCTGTGCCACAGTTTTGGTGAGGGAAATTTAAGCTACTCATCACTGATTAGCAGGGGTACCTGTGTTTGTGGGATAGTTTGCCAACAAAGCTGGCCAGTGTTAAAACTTCAGTCCTTCATCCAAATATGGGCACGTTTGGATTTAAAAATATGGCAGCAGCCAAAAATGCTAAGCTAAGCTTGGTAAGAAAAAAGAAATAGATGTGCCGTCTTTGTTTATATTATAATCTGTGGAGCCATTAGCACTGGTGGTGCAGCAGGATTAACATCACATATGAAGTAATTTAACAGCTTACTGTACTAAATTCAGTAATTACATGACACTGACAATTATATTGTTGCTTGCTTAAAAGCAGGGGGGCTTCAGTTATCTGCACCTTGAGCGGGTTAAAAGAGAAAAACTGAGCACAATGAACAGATTTCAGTTTGTGCGCAGGAGGTAAATAACAGAGTGGCCTACAGTGGCAATATGAACATTACTTTTAACCAACAAGAGCAGGGTGGTGAAATCCAAACTGCATCCAGAACTGTAGCCTACGATTTATGTTGCTAACCAGAAATTATAGGACAGTTCAGTTCAACTCAATTTTACTTGCCAAATCACAATAACTGTCGCTTTTATATCCTGTTGTAGTGCATTTTGGATCGTTTCAGTGAATAACGAAAAATTATTGTAACAATCAGTGTGATAAATGACTTTCTCAAGTAAGTGATTAAATAATGTACTGCTGTTATGAAAAAGATTAACCTTTTTTTTGAGCAATGGCCATCAGCAGGTGAAAGTCTCTGACTTATGTTAAAAATCTTTGTATGGTCACAGCTTCCAAGTGACACAGCATGATGATTCACTGATTTCTTATTTATTTATTTTCATTGTATATAAGATGTTGGCAGCCATGGTTTTTACTCAAATTAAAATTAAGAACTTTCCTCGTACCAAAATGTTTATATACCCAGTAAACAATACACCTGGGAGGTATACAATGAAGCATGTTTGACATAGACAAGCTTAAAACTTGAGCTTTGGTTTAACAGTTATCACGATGGTGTTTGCCAGAAACTCAGCTTCATTGGTGATTTGACCATCAAAAGTGTGCACAGAGGTGAAATAAATATATCGATATCTTTATATTAGTGCTCACTGTGCTTTTAGTGCTGCTTTTTATTTCTAAGATGAAAGCTGCACATTAAAGCTGTGAAACATTAAAAGGCATATACTTGAAAGGTAAAGGTTAGTCTGTGTGTTCAGCTCTGATACCGCCCCGCTGTCTCTAAAGGAGACACGGAAATCACTTTAATCTGTCGCCAGCTCAAAGTTTAATGAATTTTATTGATTAAATAGGTATTCTTGGTGACAGCCTACAAATGTAATTGATCAGTTTAGTAATCTGGGTTCTAATAGCTGAAATTCCAGCAGTGTAACAAGAAAAGTGTTGGCAGCAGATTTGAACCAAAAATTTAAAAAATAAAAAATGTAAATTTTTTATTAAAAAAAAATACATTTTCTGCATCACAATCTGAATGTGAATAAATACAAATTCCAGTGACAAAGTGAAACACAGTTTATGCTGTAGTAGTTTTGCAGAAGTAGTTTTTAGTTTTGTAGTTTTTAACCTCAACAGGTTGCACCTATAATACATTTCTTCAACAGAGAATCTACTTTGCTCTATATTAATAAACCTGTCACTTCCAGCTGATTTAAACTAGCCTGCTTAAGATCAGGTAATATCTGCAGTATGGGTTACTTTGGTGCTGAACACAGAAAAAGAGAGCTACCTTTTCCTAGTGGCCAACGCTCACCGTTAGCATTTAGCTTACATCATCATTCCACTTAAGAACAGCTTTGCAGACATCGGCATGGCTCGAGAGAGGCGTGCAGTCATTCGGCATTTTAAGTTTTAACATCAAATTCAATTTTACCAGCAAATATTTGCCGAGAATCATATAACCTAGCTTCTGTTTTATTCAAGGAAACAAGGCTAACTGTTTTTTTCACTTGCTGCGATAATGACACACCATTAAAAAATATTCACTGCTGAGTATTGGATTCATTCTCTGCTTTGAGTGGTGCAAGCTGACATCTCGCAGACAGCCCATTTCATGCCCGTGTGCATGCAAAGACAGCATGCATATGGCTTTCAGAAATATGGAGCCCGTTTGGCTGCATGATAGTTACTGATGAAGGACTGAACATCAGCAGTGAACAGTGAGCGCACCCACTGTTTTATACTCTGACAGTTACAATTTACAAGGCAGAAGCTGAAGAAACGCAACACGTGCATAGACACGAGCTAATGTGAAATCTGTGCCATGGTATTGTTCTAATGATTTCTTTGAACTTAACACTGACACGTTCTAATTCCATGGACGCGAAGTGAACGGCTACGTTTAAAGGAACATGCTTTTAGACCCTTATTAATGTAGGTAACTACCTAAACTTTTGACCTGTCTGTCAAAGAAGGCTAACAAACAAATCGTCTTCAGGGAGAAATTCTTTCTTTTCTCTCCAGAGTGGAAGAGGTCCTGCTGAGAAAGTGTCCACTGGTTATTACACCCACTTAAAACACAGGGACTGACCCCGTAGCAGGCTAAGTGGAAATTGACAAAGGGTATCGATTTGATTTAGAAGAATGGAACCTCTTGAGAGATTCAGCATCTTTACAGGGATCCTGCTTGGCTGACTTCATTTGTGAAAGCTGTGCATTGATTGCAGTGCTCTTATTCCCATTTTTACTCTGTAAAACACCGAAACACTTTTGCTACTGCGTGTTATTCTTGAGAGTGACAAGAATTTAATTATAGTAACTAAATGTGACTACAACACAGATCTGAGTTCATTATAATCATACATAAAAGTCAGATTTCACTCTTTTACCATCTTAGCGATGTAGTATTTTTCCATTTCTTTTTCTGGTGTAATTATTGTTATTATTGCCTCCTGTTACCTTTGTAATCATATCTTACGTGACACTTTTGCTGGTCTACTCAAACCAACATTGCACAGGATTAGAAAATGAAGAAGACTCATAAAGACGTAAAATTTAAAAAAAAAATGATGTCAATATACTGATACAGACTGGTGCAAAAGTCTTGAGTCAACCCTCGTTTCTTTATAGTTCCCTATCTGAAAGTCTTAAAGCTATTCTTTGGCTGCTTTTTCACTCATTTTTAGTCCAATCTTTGTACCTGAGCCAAAGTCATCTAACACTGACCTATTAATCATTCAATTATAAAAAAAAAAAAAAAAAAAAAAAGACACCTCACTCAAACTTATTCAAGAAGTGTAGGATCATCTTGAAATCTCAAATGCTCTTCATGAAACCCGGGAAACTATTCTTGAAGACTACCTATAGAAACGACAAGAAAGTCCAGGCTGTGATGATGAATAAAGGCGGTCATACCAAATATTCACTCTTAAGCTGTATAAGTTATAATTCTAAAAAACTCTGTTTTACCCTTTATATTTTATTTCCACGTATGTTTGCACGTTTCAATAATTCATCGGTTTCTAATCGTTCTAACAAAATATAAAGAAATGAGGGTTGGCATGAGATTTTAGGACGTTACTTTTTCACTTTTTCATTACTTTACTAGGCCGACACATCTGGGATCACTTTGACTTTTATGTGGCTTATGAACTAAAACGAGTTTGACACCACTGCCTCATTAACAGGTCCAGTATTCTGTAAACAGAGAAAGTATTCGGTATTTAACTTAGACCAAGATTTTCTCTTATTTAATTGAGGGTTTTAGTAAAGGCTAATTTTATTTACTTATTGGTAAATGGTAATTGGCCTGTATTTGTACCACCCATTCACACACACTGGTGGAGGCAAGCTACAGTTGTAGCCACAGCTGCCCTGGGGCAGACTGACAGAAGCGAGGCCATATCGCGCCATCGGCCCTTCTGGCCAACACCAGTAGGCGGTAGGTTAAGTGTCTTGCCCAAGGACACAACGACCGACAGACTGTCCGAACCGGGGCTCGAACCGGCAACCTTCCGATTACAAGGCGAACTCCCAACTCTTGAGCCACGATCGCCCCGATTAACTAGTTTTAATCATTTTGGCCTGCGACATTCTTAATATAGCAGGTCTTGACTGTAATTTAGGGTGACAGGAGCATCTTGTTTGTGCGTCTTTCAGGTGCCTGCAAGAACAAAAAAGTTTTAATCAAAATCTGGAGCTCTGTCTAACTTATTGTCTTCTTGTAAACTTCTCGCTAACTTTATTCATTCTTCAAACTCGGAGTGCAGAGCTAAATATGAAGCTTGCCTCAGGAGGCTGATGAACCCCTCTGACTCCTTGCTTAATTGGTTTTGCAAAATCTTGCCATTTGAGTGAAACACATTGTAACTGCTGTTGCCTGGCAGCAGAGGAAGGCACATCGAAGTCTCGTGGGATTACAGCTAAAAGGTGCGTGAATGCGACCCGAAGTTACCTGTTTTCAACCACCCAAATCCGAAAACACAAACATGACTCTCCCAACTGCCTCTGCGACTGATCCAAACACGCCGCTTTCCCTGTTTGCTTCACTGCCTTTGATGGCCTCTGAGTAACTTGGAGGAGCAGTTGGAAGAAGCCCCTTTGAAACCTCTCGGGTCAGCTTGTCATAATCACGCCTTCTCGCGCTGACACATACAGATGAGGAAAACCTTTGAAAATTTCTTTGTTCTCCACTGTCAGAGTCGACAACAGGGCATCCAGCAGGCCAGGCCACGGCACAGCTTTCCTCGCAATCTGGAAGAAGGATCGCGGCCAATTTGAGGCCAAGTCAATCAGCACAGTATCAGAGGGAGTGCCTCACCGTGGTTGATAATCTCCCCGGAGAACATGCTCTTTTCATGCCTTTGGTTCATTAACTCTCGAACCAGTTGCGGTCCAGCCTCGGCTCCTTTGTGTTGGGACGCGTGTGTGTTCTCATTAAAATCAAAGGATCCCGAACAATGGCGCCCACCACGGACCCCCATCAACCTGCCTCATCTGGAACAAGTGAAGCTGTTTCACTCCTTTATAAACCAGCACAAGTACAACCACAATGCCAAGTCATATTATGTCCTCCTCTGGATGTGAGAGAAAAAGAAATACCACATTCATATTTAATTATTTAAAAGCAACATTTTTTTTAAATGTAAGCTTGGAGATATACAGCTTGTTGTTTAATTAGTGCATCAGACTATGTGCCCTATATACACTGCTCAAAAAAAATTAAAAGGGACATTTTGAGAACACAAGAAAAAAAAATCATGCTGATATCTGTACTGGTTAGGACTGGGTAGTGCGTTAGGAATGAATGAATGCCACAGTGTGTAAGCAGAGTTGAAAACTATCAGCCTACAAAGTGAAAAAAACCAAAAGTGATCACATAATTCGACCATCATTGATGCTGACAGCAGCCAAATGAAAAACTGGTGGAATCCAATCATAAAGTTCCTCAGAGGACGAATTATGACTTTGTAATTCCCTGATTTTCACCATTTAGTCAAACGTTTTTTCTTGGCCTTTGCATAATTTAAACAGCAACAAGTTAACAGTTGTGCCACTTAAAATTAATTGTAAGAGCGTTTTCAACACAACCTTGAGCTTTTATTTAGAACATTAGATTAATATTGTCTGACTTTTATTATAAATCTTACTGTTGTGATTATTTTTATTTTATTTTATTTTATTTAGTCTGAGTGAACCGTACAAGAATTCTAATATATGACTGTGCCTGTGCAAATGGTACCTAAGTCTCCTCAATCCCTAAATCAAAGTACCTGTAAAACTTTAACCCACCTTATACTGGCCACATCCCCTCTAACCTCCCAGCACTGCTCTGCTCCACTGCACTGTAGCCTGTTCAGCATCTCTTTTAGTGTCAAACACAAAGGTGTTTGTAGCAAATCCTATAAGTCCTGTAAGTTGCGAAGTGGGGTCTTTGTGGATCAAACTTGCTTTTCTAGCGTATCCAAGCAGTGGGGAATATGGAGGATAATAAACACTCTTAGCTCTTAGTCATGTTCTTCAGACTATCCCAGAACAGCATCTGCAGTGCAGCCTAGCAGATTATCCTGCAGCAAGACACCCCTTCCATAAGACAGTAGCATTGACATGAGAGGCATTCATGGTCTGTAAAAATGTTTATGTAGACAGTAGGTATCGAGGTAATATGCAAAAATCTCCCAGCAGAATATTGCACTGAGCCTTATTCTTGAAATACACCCTGTTGTCACTGCTTTCATGTACTCCTGTTCTGTGGGCCTTTAACAATGGAAAGAGGTCAGTGTGGACACTTGACTAGTATTTGTCTGCAGTCCCAAATGCTTCAAGATGCTCTGCTTTTACAACTTTTCCACAGACTTGGCTTTCCTTGGACCACATTTGGTACATCATACCAAAATAAGTGTTATATTACAGCATCTATCAGTGAGGGTTTTTTAAACCACAACCATTCATTTATACTCCACAATGCTTGCCCACCACTGAAAATGCAAAAGGGCCTCTTTGGTTTGGTTTGTCTGTTCTTGGGTACTTGAGAAACACGGCAGTGCAACACAGTCGACTAAAAGAAGAGAACCTGTTCCCTCCTTAGAAAGAAAGGACTCGTTCTGAGGTAAGAGTAACACAGTGATTCTCATTCTCAGGTGATTACAAACTAATAAAAATTTAACTGAATATTCAATTAATTTTCTGCCAATATATTCTTCAAAGTTCTGCACACTGGACCAAAATAGCACTTGCCATTGCATGACCTCATAGAGATCAAATGGATGAAAACTCATATATTTTGGATAATTAAGCGGAATTCTAAGTCTGTTCAATAGAACTGATCAAATTGACAGATTTTACAATTTGCACAAATAAACAAATAAAGGAGATCTCATGGTACTGTATTCGTAGAGTAATCTTGAATTTCAAAAGCTTTTATATTTGTCAGTCCCGCATGTTGTCCACTTAGTCACATTGTCAATTAGTTTATTGTCAAAAGCTTGCATTTCACTTCAGTTGATTGAATATGCAGTCCCAACTCTTGATGCAGGCTTACTGACAGCACTAATTTCGCCCAAGGACAAAGATGAAGGCTGGTTCTCAAAGGAAAATCCTCGGTCACTTGTGTGCACCATGGAAATGCCAGCTGACAATGTGACCTCCCTCCATCTGCTTCTGATAACCACCACAGAATAAAGCACTGCATATCAATTACACATGCCAGTGTAACACCACAGAAAGGTTAAACATGGAATCGCTGCATGGTTGAAGAGATGGAAGATGAGGATGCAGATGAAAAGTCCCATTGCAGAAAACAGAAGGTATAGCACATTAAGCACATAAAGTTGTTCAGCACTTTAAATGCACTTTAAAATGTTTGGCTTCTGTTAAAACAAGTGCTTTCCTCTCTTGCAAATGTGCTGGAGATGAGGACTCAAAAGAGTCATAATAGTGCTTTCCTAATGAAATACTGCCATCTGGAGGCAATACTGGAAGCAACTGTAGGATGAAGTGCAAAGGATGCAGATGCAAGAACAACTGAAGACCAAAGACGGAAAGTTTTTTCTTCTTCTCAGTAATAAGATTTAAAAAAAAATAATAATAATGTCATAAAACTGATTGATTTTGTGTTTGAACTCTTCATTTTCACGTGGAAAAATAAGTGTCCTTGTCCAGCTGGTAAATAATGGCCATCAGGCTTTAATTGCTGTGGTGTAATGCCACCACTAGAGGGCGAAAGTTGCTAATGAAGCCACCGGAAGTTGGTTTGTTGACATCTGTAGCAGATTCGCTGTTTCAGGCAGCTACAGGAATGAATGTGACTGACGCGCACGGCGGTGATCTGAGTCGAGGTCTGGAGGATGTTCCCGTTTTATTTGAAGGACTGGCATTTCATACTTTTCAGGTAATGATACTTTAATTCGCTTTTCTCTCTATTTGAACACGTTTGAGCATTTCAAAACACTGCACCGATATTTTAGCCGCTATGTTTAGCTAGCTTAGTGTAAGGGTGGTTAAAATAGAAGTAGTTCTTGCCTTTTTACTAATGTGGTGGCATTAAAACTTAATTAAACGTGTTGTAAGTTAAGACTTACAAACAGCAACGATACAGGCCAATTACTATTTTTCCTAGTGGTGTTTAGATTAATCATGGGACATCGGAATTTTTAATTAAACTTGGTGGGAACATAAAAAGCTTTTTAAAACATCTCAGATTAACTGTCCTGTGGATATGTAACTATAAATAAGTAGTACGTAGCTGTACAATATATGGACAAAACCACTTTGCCAAAACCACCTGGGCAGCTTTTATACACTATGAGCCTCAGCACTTAGTGACGTGGGCTGTCACTTAATGGCTGAGTTAGTAAGTTCCTAAACACTTGCACTTTGCAGCATCAACACTACTTACAGTTGGTCATGGAATATCTTTAAAAGAAGAAATTTCAAGAACTGACGTGTTGCAACGATGGTATCCTGTTGCAATACCACACCGGAATTTACTGAGGTCTTTACAAAGACCCATTCATTCACAAATGTTTTTAACAGCAGACAGCATGGCTAGAAGCATGATTTTTATACACCTGTGGTCATGAGATTCAGATATTAAGAGGTAGTGTCCAATACTTTGGCCCGTATAATGTATTTTGGATGAGACACACACAAAAATATGCAAATATAATCAAAATGTGAGCACTAATATTCCCTCCATTTCTCAGAAACTCGTCCTTTTAGTTTTACGTCAATGCTCGAGCCTGTGCCAGCTGTCATAAAGGCACAGGTACAACATGAACGCATAAAATAGTGTTTTTAGTTTGCTGTGACAGGTAGCCACACACCATTATCCAAAAGTAGTCAGTAGCAATTTTAATCGCTAATGCTGCCATCAGCTGTTTACTGGGTGGTTAACATTAATATAACACCTTGCAATTATAACACTTCATTTCAGTCTTGACACAAATGAAAAACTAATGTTACTGTCAGTGTGCCTTGTTTAAACCGAAACTACTGGACCTACATATTTTTTAATAATAAATAAAGGGCCAGTAATTACCCGGAGTGGAAAGAAAGTGTTTTGGTCAAAATGTAATGATTAAACCATCATTAACATTAGCTTTCAAAGTTGAGTTCAAGCTTCATATTCACCACGCATCATACGAACAGTTGTATTCAGCCAACATGAGTGTTTTTATTATGTTCTAATCATCAGAAAGCTCACAAGAAGTGCCAATCACCGTATGTGTAGGTTGTTACATTACATATTTATATAGTGTACATGCTTATTAGATGGAATTTGAATACATTTGTATTACACTGGAATTACTTCTACAATTCCCCTCCCCTAATATTGACTTTGTGGCCGTGGCCTCGATGACAGCACAAATTAAAACTGACGTGCAGAGAGAGTGGACTTTGAATCACAGCTCCTCTCTCTACCTTCTGTTCATGCCCTGTGCAAACATGGACATAAAGCAGATGCATGCCAAAGAGGGGTATGGTGGTGCTGCTGCAGGTCACCAGTGTAACTCTCATTTATATGATTTTGAGTGTTGATACCAATGTTATGTTATTTTAGAGTTTCAAAAAAAGACTAATGCTGTGTAAACGGATCAACCAAACAAACAGAAACAATGCTGTAATTCATTTATGCCATTTAAAAGATGAGTATAAAAGTAACCGAGTGATCTAGAAAACCCTCAGTGTCAAAAACCTCCTAAAATCATGGTGGTTTTTAACACTTTTAAATGCAACACATTGTTTTACCAACAGATGGCAGCAAATCATCACAGCCACATTACCAACACGCAGTACCAGAAATAACTGCCTCCTAAACTTCAACTCCTTAGTCGTGACGCTCCAGAGGACATATTATGATTGTATGTGTGGATGTGGTTGTTAATGGAGGTTGACAGTTTTCAAATACTTGTATGCTTTAACAAACTGTCCAAAAAAACAAAAGAATTTGATTACTATCTGTGGATTGTCTTCTTGATCTGTATTGTTCTACACAATTTCCACAAGTTGTTGGTTTTTTTTTTTTTTTATTTTAAATTGCAACGCTCATTGTATCTTTATGTTGTCTTTCAGTACTCTCCAGATAACGTTCAGGGGCCAGGATCCACTGTAGACCCCAGTGAAGTTACCCTTCCTGGATGCTCCTGCCTTTCCCACTCGTGCTGCATTGACAGCTGTTCCTGCCTGCAGACCCATGGCCAGACGTATGACAGCACAGGCGCGCTGCTCAACCTCAACAGAACAGACTCGGGTTTCTGCTCACCTGTATTTGAGTGTAATGCCCTTTGCACCTGCAGTGACGATTGCTCTAACCGGGTGGTGCAGAGAGGGCTGCGGTTTAGGTTGCAAGTGTACAAAACCCGGGACAGGGGCTGGGGAGTCCGGACACTAGAGAAAATCTCACATGGGGCATTTTTATGTGAGTATGCAGGGGAGGTGATCAGTTTTGAGGAGGCCAGGCACCGACAGCTTGCCCAGAGGTCTGAAGAAAATAATTACATTATCGCTGTAAGGGAGCACGCGGGCACGGGCTCCGTCACTGAGACGTTTGTGGACCCAGCCCAGGTGGGAAACGTGGGTCGCTTTCTCAACCACTCCTGCATGCCTAATCTGGTCATGGTGCCAGTGCGTGTGCACTCTGTAATTCCCAGATTGGCGCTGTTTGCTGGACGGGACATTGACGCTCAGGAGGAGCTGACATTCGACTACTCAGGAGGATACAGTAACCAGCGTCCTGCAGAGCTGCTGCCCATGCAAAGCGATGGCGCCGCACAGGCCAGGAGGACAGATGGACTCCAGAAGAAAGTGTGTCGCTGTGGTTCCAACAACTGCACACAATTCCTTCCTCTGGATTTATCCATTCTCAGCTGAAATTATCATGCACATTGGGGAAAGATTACCGTAAAACAAGAGACTTTCAGCTTTTCTTTTCTTTTGTTCTGATGCTTATTTATTTATGTCTTTGTTTTCTTAAAATCTTCATTAATTCAGCTGCTTGTTAGCACAAGACAACGCAGCATGTTGGTGGCTCCATAAACACAATGAGCTGGATGAGTCATGTCTGTGCCCATCTCTGCTTCCTTCCTGTTTGGTCCCCTGAGTGTCTGCTGACCTGCCACTGTCTTAATGCCGTCTCCCACTAACTGCGAGATGATGCAATGAAAACAAGAACAATTAGATTCTTGCTGACATTCTTATCTGTTCTTTCACTTGTATAATCTATTTCATGTATTAGGACAGGCTTGTTCCCAGGTGATTTACAGTCTTATATTTATTGTCCTGTCCTGGCCCATTTCTCACACCATACATGATCCTGGAAGAAGTAGTGAAGTCATTTGCACTGGCAGGTGTGAAAGAATGATGTTTAATAGGTTTCCTTTTATAGTCACATAGGATCAAGGTTGGAACCTCTGGTAAAGCTCAGTGCAAGTAAAGACGTGAGATGTTTTATTCCAAAAAGAAAAACTCACATAAAAGGTGATAATTGTCATATGTCTCCATCTGCTTGACGTGTCTCTGTTGTCGTTGTGCTACACAGCCACCTTTCATAGATATCCTCAGTTTCTCATCGCACTCAAACCTCAAGAGAAGTGGGACCAATTAAAAAGAGCCACGGGGTATAGTTTATATAGAAACAGACCTTATTCCCCTGTCGGAGGGGGGGCAAGGTGTCCCACTTAAGTGTGACCATTCTGAAATCAGAACCTTCTCTCAATCTGCCCCATTTCTAGTCTAGACCTGCTTTCATCTTATTAATATCCACATCTGGGTTAATTAGGATGGAGACCATGTTTCATCCAGAAATGGGACCAGTACTCCAGCCACAGTGGGGCTGAGAAAGACTAGCGGCAGTGGTGGTGGTGGTGGAGGGACTGGCAGCCTTCTGTTAATTGGAGACCGCTGTCAAGTTGATTGGTTTTCGTGTCACCCAGTGGAGAAGCAAAGTGCCGTATCAACCTATATTCCTTCCTCTCTTAGGGTTACCTGGAATTCTTTCTGTTCGTTGAGCCTAATCTGATCCACGTTCAAACTTAAAGGAGTCATTTGGAATTCTAATATTTTTCTTCCAAAGAGTTGGATGAGAAGATTCCTCGCATCGGTCTGGACATTTAAAAAAAACACCCCAGCTTTAAAGCATTTTTAAAATGTGCTAAATTAAACTTTGGGTATTATAAAAAAAAAAAAAAACACAACATGTCTGATACCTCCCCTGTCTGACTCCAGTAACACAGTACAAATGTGCAGTGTTATACAGCAGATGCTAACATGTAGCATGTAGTCAGAAATAGCCAGGCAAAGTGTCTGGATGCTGCTGAGCCTGTGACCTTGGACTCAACACTAACAGAGAAATGCAGAAAAGGAGCAATTGTGCATATGTAACATAAAAGAGAAGAGTGTACAAAGTTATACATCATATTATATATCATTTGTATAACTCGTGTGTGCAGCATCTGCTATGTCTTTAGTTTAAGGTCAAGTCCTTATAATTCTTCTGGTCTTTTCTTTGTTTTGCCTTTGTGAAAAATTAGATTCCACTGTCAGTGCAAAAAACCCAAAAAAACAAAAACAAAAAAGAACCGAGTGTAAGAAGAAAAACAGTCTGTCTTCAAAATCATGACTCATGTCATTTTTTTGAGTCAGATGTCCCTGGAATCCCCATGGCAACCGGCTGTGTGTACAGGCAGTGGTTTGGACAGCAGCGGTTGGTTCGGAGGTGCACGATGGACGAGCTCAAATCCTGGCTGCTACATGTCTGGCTCCTTTCCAGGGTTGTCACCTAGCAACCAGCAGTTAATCACATGAGGTGAACTTCCCTACCAGACACCCTCCCAGCTCCCTCCACCAGTCGGGGGGAAAAAATAAGCCAAACATGCTTTACAGTGCCATGTCACTGTAGAGTAGCCTGTGGTCATTGTTTCTGCATGTGTGTGGTAGCGGCTTGAATCAGTGTTCAGGACAAAGAAACTGGAATGTCCAAAAAATTCCACAATAGGATGATGTGCTGTTTCATACCAGTGTGACTAAAATGTACTCTTTTGGATCTTTTCGAGACTGTTTGGTATTTATTTTATGAAATGTTACCTGGATATCTGCATAAAGAACTTCTGCTAACATAACTTCAAAGTGAGAACCTTTGACAGTACACATTCTTTTTTGTAGGGGGTCATTCATAAATGAAATAGCTCTGCATACTAAAAACATGCACTACAGCTCTATATTGGGTTTCTATGTGGTGTCAGAATCCTAAATTGGGAAATTTAAGAACATGTCAAAATACAGCATTCAAGTTATTGCTGTGTAACTGAAATTAGTTAACCGACTCCGAGAATTTATTGCTGCGTTAGCATGGTGCAGATAAACATGTCATGGGTTATCGCTGAAGTAAAACAAAAAGCAAACACTAGCTGGGTAGATGGCAGGTTTGTGCCTTCCTGTTTATGATCTCATGATGATGGATTTAGTAACGGTTAATTCATCATAGAAATAAGTTTCATGTCTTTTCTGTAAGAAAGTTCAGTGACAATTTTAACACTGTCTCTTTTGCAAAGGGTAAACAAGCAGTTAGTCACCATACTTAGCATTAGGACAGAAAATGGCTTCCCGTAATGCACTATTTCTTCTTCACTCATCTCTTTGTCACTCTGTGTTTATACAAAACTCTGCACAGAATCAGAAAGGGTTTTATTGCCAAATGTTGAGCAGGTTTACAACATTAGGAAATTGCTGCGGTACTTAGTGCAAACATACTGTCATATAACGCTTAAATAGACATAAAAATAAGAATTAAAAGTGCTAAGTAGATAGATATATACATGAGTGCAGGTGGTGATCAGTGCCAAACATGGAATGATACAGTGAGCACAGCGTAGGGTCATGTGTTAGTGGTGGGAACAGTCATATGGTTATTGTTCATGAGTCCAACAGCAGAGGGGAAGAAACTGTTCTTATGGCGAGAGGTTCTGGTGCGAATGGACCGGAGCCTCCTGCCTGAGGGGAGCAGGTCAAACAGACTGTGTCCAGGGTTAGAAAGGTCAGCTGTGATCCGAGCTGCACGCCCCAGTGTCCTGGAGGTGTACAGGTCCTTCAGAGATGGGAGTCTGCAGCCAATCACCTTCTCAGCAGAGCGCACAACACGCTGCAGTCTCTGTTTGTCCCTGATAGTGGCTCCAGCGTACCACACGGTGATGGAGGAGGTGAGGATGGACTCGATGATTGCAGTGTGGAATTGCATCATCGTCCGTGTTGGCAGGTTGAATTTCTTCAGATGCCTCAGGAAGTACATCCTCTGCTGGGCTTTCTTAATGACGGAGGTGATGGTGGGCTCCCACTTCAGGTCCTGGGTAATGGTGGTAGCCAGGAAGTGGAATGAGTCCACAGAGGTGATGAGGGTGTCAGTCAGGATGATGGGGGGGAGTGGGGCTGTGTGCTTCCTGAAGCCCACAATAATCTCCACTGTCTTCTGGGCATTCAGCACCAGGTTGTTGTGGCTGCACCAGGACACCAGTCGTTAAACCTCCCTCCTGTAGGTAGACTCATCCCCGTCCGAGATGAGTCCAATAACGGTGGTGTCATCTGCAAACTTGATTAGCTTGACAGACTGGTGGGTGGAGGTGCCGCAGTTGGTGTACAGGGAGAAGGGAGAATCATTAGTTATGTTTAATTCTTCGCTCCCTTCTTCCACGAGTCTTTTGTCCTGGCTCTCTCCCCTCACCCCCAACCATTCCCAGCTGATGCCCCTCCCTGAGCCTGGTTCTGCTGGAGGTTTCTTCCTGTTAAAAGTGAGTTTTTCCTTCCCACTGCTGCCAGGTGCTTGCCCATAAGTTGGGGTTTTCTCTCTGTTATTGTAGGGTCTCTACCTAACAGTATAAAGCAGCTTGAGGTGACTCATGTTGCGATTTGGCGCTATATAAATAGACTAGAATTGAACTCAGAGATGAATAGAAGAGTACAGTGCTGTCAGAGCACTCAGTCTTCCTTTAAGAACAATTCTTCATTCTTCTATATATAATGTTTGTTTTCATCATGACACCTCTGCTTTACTGCCCCCACTTTGATTTGGCCTGATAGGCTTTACCTAAATGCCGTGCCTGGTGTAGCTCGAAAGGACAAAAGATAAGGTACACCTTGATCCTTATGTGAGCAATGCATCACTTTGATAAAGGAGCGAGACACTATTTAAGGGTGAATGAACAGTGGAGAAATTACAACTGGCAGTCCATTTGTTCAGAAGTGGGGCACCTCTCTGATGAGGGAGCAGATGTCCTTGTCGTGAATCTTGCAACCAAATCAAGGGGAAAAGAAAAAATGACATATATCTGCGGGGCCTCATATGGCAAAGGCATTTCAAATTCCAGTTTGGGACACGTTTTAAAACTCTTGACTTTGTTGTTTCAGTGTTAAGAGAAGACATATTTTAATCGGCAGTCTCTTTCAACAACACGTCATTAATTCTAATGTGTTTTAAAGAACTTGACAACACCTGACTAGCTGTGCTCTCTCAGGTTGTAGCAGAACACATAAAACATTTGCCTTTGTGCTGACATAATTGCCGAATGTGTGAAATAAGTTGTTTTTTGTTCTCATTGTAGCCATCAGAGCAAAGTATCTCAACGTTCAATAGAACTGCTGGCTGCTCTTCTAAGGAGTCAGAGTAGTTTTTTTCCTTTCCTCCCCCTGTCGTGCGCTGATCTAGCGGAGTAAATTGCAATTTGCAGTTTCACTTCAGTGTTAAAGGAAGGTAGCGTTAAAGAGGGTTTTTAACGTGGCTCCTCCCTTCACAGATGTGAAGTTAAATTTGGCCCAGGGCACCTGCAGCAAGCTCAGCAGGAAGTTCTGGAGCCCAAGAAGCACCCGCCTCCACAGCTGCACTCAATTCTGATCAGAACACCACATATGTGCATTTTTTCTACTCTCACATACAACAAATTGTTAACCAGACCTGTCCTTTGGAGTGTATTATTACTTTAGGAAATGCTTCAGTGAAACGTCACACCATTATTAGTGTGACTTAAATTGAAGGGAGACTCTTGAAAGGATGGATATCAGTTTTAGAGAACCTGAAAATAACCAGTTTGATCACAACCTCACTTATGCCAAGGATTTCCACTGATACAATCACTGTCATTATTTCCCACTGCAATCACAAGCTTTGCTTAATGACCCGCTGTTTCACAGGTTTAAACACTCGGTTGAGCAAGAGTGCGTGTCGGCATAAGACGACTCATGTGCAGGCTATTACACTTAAGGATATTTAAATCATGTGCAGCAGCTCACTGAAAAATATAAGCCCCAGTTCCATTATCGGTCTTGGCACATCTTTCCACCATATAACACAGACTAAGTTTAGTAAGTTGCTACTTTATAGCATGCAGTGAAAGTGAAGCTGAAGTCCTGACATCCTCCTGATCCTAATGGATTACCCGTCTTTAAAACAGCTTATGGAACATGTTCTCCAGGTTAAATAGGTGACTTCAGACCACTGTCTCCTCCTCCAGATATTGTTTCCCTCAGTGGGACTGGGTCACACAGGAAACTCTGCTAACGTCCACCTGTGCACATCAGACGCCTGGGAGACATATGGATACGGTGTGTCATATTGATTATGCCGTAACCAAGGTGACGTGGTGAAGTGATCCTCTGGTCTGTGCACATTGCTTTTGAAGAGGAGACTCATCGGACGTGAAATATCCAAAGCACACTTCTATCTAGATGCTATCAGGCTCACTGTTACATTTTTTTTTAGAGTGAGTGGGTTACATTTGCTATAAATTGAATATAGATCCAGCACAAAATGATTTTTCTTATATGAAAAAAAAATCACAAGGCCTAATTAGAAAATCTCTGGTCTAATCAGACTATTTCCATTGGGGATATGCAGGCCATTATACCAGCATAATTATCTGGTATTTTTAGTGAGGTAGATCTCTACTTTATGCCCCAGTGTCTTACTAATACCTGTTGTCTTACAGGCTATAAAATAGCTAGGATCTGTATTTCTTTACAGCTTCGAGATGAAAAAAAAAACTCTTATCTTATCTCCTTCTGGTTAATTATGTTCTCCTATTTCACTTCTTTTGCTGTCATTGGTCAACCACTAAGCACGTACAGGAAGCTTCCTCCGAGCAGCTTGCTTTCATGCATCGTTGGGGCTGCCAACTACCCTGCTTACCACTTGTCTGCATGTGGTTCTGTGTGTGCAATCTGACTAAAACTGAAGTACCATGTGTGGACTCGACTCCACGGGGGTGTGATGTCATTCACAGCCTGCATACGTCACGTACTGAAAAAGGCTGGGAGACCAGGAGAGGAAAGCAGATTGTTGTCTCTTTTCAGACTTTGCAAGAAGATCCTGTGCTCAGTTAGTGTGTTTTTACACCACATTTGTTTACGGCACATTTGTTTACGCAATCTGCCGCACAGTTGTGCATGTTGCATGCTGATATTGACTAAACTATTGGTTTAGGAAGTCCAATAATAATAATTTCCGTCGGGATTCAGAAGTAGTATTAAAAAAGCACCAGGAGTCAGCCAACCTAAAACAGAAATGAGCCTTTATAAGCTGATGCAACAAACTGAGAAACACAAAGCAAGAACCTGGTACAGGAACACTAGAGAGGCTACACAAAACAGGGTAAAGAAGGGACTAGTACATGCACACACATACACACTGGGTGACAGGTGATTAGGCATAGGTGGGAAATAAATACATGAACCTAAGACAGTGGGACAGGCAGTCATGGAGGATGGAAAGGAAGAAATAGTATCACAACAGGACACATAATAAAACATGCCATCAAAGTAAAAACAGGAAATAACTAACTTCACTTCTTAGTATTAGAAAATACCACTGCAAGAGAATCTCGAAACAAAACCAAACAAAGAAGTATAACAGGAACCATGACAGTGAAGTTCTACCAGTATTCTACATTTAGCTTGAAATTGCTAATAAGTCATTATCTGTGGTTCTTGCTCCCAGTGGCTTCATGCCTTGAGTGGTTTCCTGTCCCAGATCCACAACACCAATAAGAGAGTGATAGGGTTACAGAGCCCTCCTTTCCTCCTTTTTTCAACACCGTAGAGCTGATGTGGACTTGGGAACTTAACGTTATAACAGTGAACACTCTGTCACCAAGAAATAATCTAAACTGAGTTGTTGCCTTTTAATATATCTTTTCCTCAATTTCCCCTATTTTGCTTGTATACCATCATTTCCGATGAATGCGGGGCTTGGTTTCGCAAGCGTGGCCCACACAGGGCCTATCAGAGGCTCAGAAGAGAATACTACCAGCCATTGTGCCTACACATTGCTGCAAAGGGAAGGCCTGGAATCTGCATGAGAATACTCGCTGTAACACACGCACAATGATGAGTCTCACAATCTGTGCTCCCACACAGATGGTCGCTGCATTTTGTCATCCCACTGTCTCCTTTGCACTCCCAGCATGCAGATGTTGTATTTGCTAATTTGATAGTCATTTGTAAATTTAGTTCATCTCCGTCAGCTACGAGATGAATCACCCGTCCTTCCAACCAATCTTGGGCTCTTGTCCACGACCCTTAAATTACACGAGAGATCAAGCTGTCTCCACACCTATCCTGCCTCATATCTATCTATACCGCTGAGTCTGTTGTGTTCATGCATCGTATGTGTGAGTGTGTGTGTGTCTTCCTGGAGCACGTGACTTCTTCACGTTAAAGAAGGCTACTAGAATTAAAACGCTGACCAAAGGAACCCAGAGAATAAAGAGGGCACTGTGTTCACCAAGCTACAAATCAAGCCATTTCTGACATCGTTTTCTGCAATTCACAAAACACAGCAGCAGTTGTGTCCAGTTTTATATTTATAAACTTCCTCCCTAGCCAGTCGTCTGTACAGTGTATCCATGACAACTGAGTACTCAGTGATTTTTGTTCAACTTCACTTAATGTCAAATTCAACCAAAGCTTCTAAATATTTTAGAGTAAAGAAAGGTTAGTGTCTGATGTCGTGAAGTCCTGACAGCGATGCTGAGAGACAAGTCACCCACCTCCCATCTGTCCCCCAATGATTAGGGCAGTCTGTTTTTGCATTGTGGTTTTTAATGCTCTTTTGATCGAGATTGTTTCATAGTTGGGTAACGATGATGGATTAGACAGCCGTTAAGCTGGAAAAGCAATTCCCTGTACAGAAAGTGACGTAACACGCGCAGTAATAATAAGTGGTTTTGTACAAGTAGACTGCGAGATGTGGTCAACACAAAGAATACAGAGCATCAGAGCATGAATATCAGAGGGGTTTTGGTCTTAGATAGCTCTACTACATAACAACATGCAGCCATTTACATCTGAAAGACCCCACTGTGTGTGTAAAAAGCAAATGTGGAATGTAGAAAGTGAAAAGAAGCACTTTTATGGTAATGGACACTTATCCAACCCCATTTAGTCCTCTTACAATCTCTCCACATCCGGTAGCTAAGAAACCAAATCAAGAGCTAATTGATGGGCTTGGTTAATACCACTGGGCCCATTTTTGGGATGAAAGTGCTCTTTCTCCTCGTACATCTCTTGCTTCCTCATTGAAATTGCAATTATGACTCATTATGAGTTAATAAAGCTTTTAAGGATTTTCAGATATTCGTGTTTTGGAAGAATTGCTAGGATCACTTTAAGGACTTTCTCCTTCCTATTTTTTTTTTATTAATCTTTGTAAATTTGGCATCTGGCAGTGCTTACAACTATTTCAGTGCACAGAAGAGTCTGTTCCAGTTCATTAGCCTAAAATGACACACTGTGGTTTTACTGGGTCGGCTGCAAAAAAAATAAAAAAAAAATAGATCACTCAAAATTGACTGAGAGAGACTGAGGTTGTGAGGTTGCCAAAGCTTACATTAGAAATTTAAAAACTTCTTGGCAAGTAGGCAGGTCCATCTCTGTTTCTAGGATGCATAGACCATTTAATTTAATGGAAGTAAAGCAAATAAATACATTACAAACCCAGGAATCTGACTGCTTGCGACTGAATCAGTGTTCCTGACAGGAGGCTGCCCAGACAATGGATGTCTTTATCTCGTGTCCTTTCACTTTGGCATGCACAGCATGACCCCCTCTTTACAAGGCAGTGTGATTGCCTCTGTTTTTGACATCATATACGTAAAATAATGTAGACACTAAAAAAACAAACACAAAAAAACAAGTCACATGCATGTGACCCCCCACCCCCCCCAAGAGATATGTTTACTAGTCCAGAACATGTGTCTATGGGTTTTATTTGTATTCAAAAGGCTTACGGCATGTGATATTACAGACGTTTTATCACTGTTGGCTATGGGGTGGCTGTAGCTCAGGCGGTAGAGCAGGTCATTTGCTAATCGGAAGGTTGTAAATTCGATATCCTGACTGCTCCAGTCTACATGCCAAATGGGCAAAATACTAACCCTGAGTTGCTGTCTGATGCATCTCTTGGAATATCAATGTTTGACAGAAAGAGTGCTTGTGTTAGGCACATAATGTTCTTTGAGCGCTCAGATAGAGTACCATTTATCTCCAGAGTATTTAAAAGACACCATAGTTTCTTCATTCTTATGGCTAATTATACATTAAAAAAAAAAAAAAAAAAAAAAAAAAAAAAAATATATATATATATATATATATATACTTTTTTATTATTATGCCACTGGGCATGAATACATTGTATTTATTTACAATAATTAAGGTCACGTATTTGGTTGAAAATTGTTTCTGTTTGTGAGTTAAATGCCTAAAGAACTACATTACCCAAGAAGCACTGCCGTATTATAAATAGTAACGAAAGGGGCGTTCCTGCGGTGACATGTGGAGGAGGTAAGAAGAGGATTGTTGCCGAGGACGCATTCAGCTGTCAGAGATAACGTCGCTCAGGCTGCTCTTACCTGGAGTTTCACTGCCATGGACTTAACCAAGGATAGGACTGTGGAAATTATCCCGTGCTGACCCACTTCTTCCCGCGGTTCTCTCTGCCTCTATCCTTTGACGCCTTCATTTTAGTTCTGTCAGGTAAAGTCCTTGCCTGTGCGCGCTAGTTTTTTTTTCCAGGCTCGGGCTTTGTTCATTTTGTCACTGAGATGCAAGCATCCCTGTCAAGGAAGTAGCCCACGCGCTCGTTTGTTTCTGTTGTCTTGCTGCAGCTCGTGCGACCTGACATGTAATGTAGCTAGAATGCTCGTGCAACTCGGTTCAAATGTGCCACGAGACGTGTAAATTAGTTTACGTGCTTTGACACAGGGCTGTAGAGAAGGGAATAGAAAGTTTATATGTGTAGCGTGGATTGAGACTTCTGATTTCATTTTTTAATTGTAATCTTTTATTATTTTTGGTAAATGTCTCTGTTCCTTCACAATCACATCCAGGACTATAAATATGTTTGCCCCTTAGTGATGTTTGATGCTACAGTGTTACAGACAATGAGCTTCTCAGTCTGAAATGATGGTGACATAGGTTTTGGATGGTTCTTAGTAATTGCAAAAATCACAGATTATATAGACCACAGAAGGTATAGCTGGTGGTCTTTCATTCGAGCTGAGGTCTCGTAGCCTGAAAACAAACAGGTGACCTAAATGCCAGACCTATTGCTTTCACCCAGCTATAACAGCACAATGCACATGCACGCCTTTTACTGTTTCATTTCTAACAAATCTATGAACGAATATTGCATAAATATGTCCAAGCTGTACTGTTAGGCAGAACTGGCAACAAAATGAAGCCATACAAGGGGAATGGACGGCTTTGTAGTTCAGTTATTTGTGGTTAATGTTTATAATAGTAGTTTTTGTTATAGCCATTGGTGATTTTGCAGTAGGTGGTGCTCTGAGAATGGCCTAAAAAAATCAAGTAGACAAACTATGGGTAGCAAAATCATAAAGGTAATAATAGTTTAAATAGGTGATCATAACCACTGCAGCTTACAGTATAGGTACACCTGAATTGTATTACTGCATGAAATAATTTAAATGTCTTAAATAAGTATGGCTTGGTTGTATTTGCTGTCTGTCATGATTCTTTAAATTCTCATGTTGTCAACTTTTTGCAGGTGTTATCACCACAGAGAAACCATGTCAGACAAAATGTCCAGTTTCCTCCATATCGGGGACATTTGTTCCCTGTATGCAGAAGGCTCCACCAGTGGATTTATCAGCACTTTAGGGTAAGCCTACCTGTGTTTATCTTAATTTTCATGACTCCTCCACCATCTCCCTATTCCAACACACTGCAAAACGAACATACTAACCCATGTAATGAATGAGTTGTTTCGAGCCAAGGCCAAAAGACCAAGTGTTGTTTTTCTTTAAGTATCTCACCCAATTTTCTTTCATAAGCTTCACTCATAATGTACAACATGAATGGCGATACCAATGTATATATTGGCCTCTAACAAATATCAGATTGGCCAGTCTTTAGTCGACATAAAAAAGGTTACAGTGAATAACTGATTTAACCAAAATTAATGAAAAAGAAAGATGAGGTTTTTTTCAGGTGTTTCCAGTTCAGTTGAGGTATTGCAGAGACTGGGATAGAAAAATATTTGGACTAGGCAGGAAAACGTAACAGGATTTGGTCCTTTGGAGGCTTTATTTTGCACACTGTTTAGCCTGTCTTGCAGATGGCCAGGCATCAATTTTTTAGCTCAAATATTAGTACAGTAATGGGTAGAACTTGTTTGCTATGCTGCAGTTTTGTTGCTTGGTTTTACCAGCAGTGGCTGGTAAATGCTGTCTCTTAGTAAATTATTTAAAATAGAACACAGTATCTACCAGCTCTAGCAGCTTTTACAGAAGACGCTGATACACCTTGCTTGTAATCTTCAAATTTAAGGACATCTATGCTGTGTGTACCTGATGTGTTGCAACTTATTTCAGTCAAATGTGTAGCTTTTCTTATCTATGAATACACAGCAACATACTATGTCATTCTGGATAACCGTGTCAGTCCAGTCTTCTATCTGAGAAGTGCTAGGTCCTGTAGTTGTAGCTTTATTTATTTATTTTGTGTTTGCTTGCTGTTCTGTGCCTGAAATTACTCTCCCAGTACATGCTGAGTACCATGTTTTCAACTAGTTGACATCTCCACTCCTTCCTAATTGTAGGCAGTGAGTTAAAAGTGCATCTCATTATGTGGAAATTGAGAAAAGCCTTGACACACAACTGGCACACAGAGGAAAAACAGAAGGCTAAAAGAGGAACAGCGGGTGATCATTGATGTGAATGTTGCTGTCCAGCGTCTGGCATCTTAGGCTTCAGCACCCAGAATTAGCCTGTCTCTCTCCCTTCTGCTTCTTTCTGTTTGCTGTCCTGGGGAGTTTGTTTTTCTTCTCCTGAGGTGAAAATGGGCACAGCATCTGTATTGTCCTGTCCCTCTCCCTTTTAAGAGCTGCAGTTTTTCTGCTCTTGCCTTGTCACCATTTCAGTTTGCCGTTTACCAGAGGATGAGTCGAGCCCTTCTCCTTGCCTTCAGACGCTATGCTCTTAAACAATTTTAGTGTTATGCGTCACCTACCATAGCAACAAATGTGAACACAGCTTTGAAGGCTACCACCATGACGGAGCTTGTCAATTTTCGTATCTTGTGTTGTTATGCCAAGTAATCCCCCCTCCCAGCCCATCCGCTTCTGTCAGTGCTCTCTGTTGTAGGGAATAGCTTAGAGGACATACCTATAAATAGATTTATTGTATTAAGTGTTGCACTCCTGAGAGACAGGTGCATTTACCTGGATCACAACTGGTGCGGGAAGGCTGACAATCAATGATAGTGTAGCCCTGAAGGCCACTTTCTGCCCTTGGATTTCACTGACTCCCGAGTTTCATGTTTCTTTTGGAGCTCGGCCCATCGGTGCATCAGTGTGATCAAGGTGATCAGCTCTTCATTTCTGCAGAGAAGTTTCTCACGACATGTGACTTCTGCATCGTCACAGGGTTCCTGCAGTGTGCAAGTGTGTACAGAATGACCTATAAAAAGATGCACCTGAATCAACCTACATCCTACACAAGTGTCCTCTTTGTGCTGATATACTGTCTTATAGTTTTCCCAGGAGCTTCCCCTGAATTGTAATTATCGTACTACTGACTTTAAATTTGTGCTTTCACTGGAGGTTGATGATTTAGAAAACTATGATTCAAAGAGGAATAATGTTCCCAAAATAGAGGCCCTGAAAGACAAGAGAATTCCTTACAGCTTATAATTTTAAGCTACAGGAATGATTTCAGCAACTTCTCAAACCCCTTTGAAATGTGGTGGTTTACACTGTTTGGATTCTAAAAAAGGCTTTCAGACACCTTATATCTGTCCAGTTCTTTGAACTCAGGTGTCACATCTGAACTTGGACAGATTTCTCTTTTGCAGCAAAAGGAGTGCTGACAGTAAGGCTGAAACTGTCAATGTACTGGTCAGTCTGTGTTCCCACCTTCACCTATGGTGATAAATTGTGGATGGTACCCCAAAATGATACGATAAATAGATACAAAGCAGCAAAAATATCTGCAAAGATTACCTGGGCTCAGCCTTAGGTTGAGGAGCTTAGTTATTTGTGAGTGGGTAAGAATAGATTTGCTTCTCCTCTGCATCAGAAGAAATTTGAGGTAGCTAGGATGCCTCCAGGGACATCTTCTAGATGAGGTCATTAAGGTGAGTCCCACTGGAAGGAGACCCTGGGGCAGACCCAAGACATGCTGGAGAGATTGTGTGCCTTTGCTTGCTTGGGAACATTTTAGGGACATCATTAAAAAAAAGATTTGTCATCACAATGAAACTTGTATTTCCTCTGACTGACAGAGCTGTGACAGAGCAGAATTAATATTGCATATACTGTTGTGTCAGATTAATTCGTCTATGATTGTAGAAGCATGTAAAATACAGAGAAAAGTAGCAGTTAGTAATTAGTTTCAAGCAACCAATTTATTTATATAGCACTTTCAGACAACTCCCAGCTGAAAACAAAGTGCTGTACACTTGACACGCCAAAAAACAATACATTGAATAAGTTAAAAAATTTGTATTAGTTACAAGCTACTAATGCTGGGATGGGGCTCCTCTGTTATATTTGAGCTGGCAAGACTGCAACCATCCACGGATGGATGCATTAAGCGTTTACACCTTGGACGTCTACTAGAGGTAACCTTGCTTCTCTATTCTGAACTGAGCAGTTGCTTTCACATTTCAGGTCTGCTTTCAGAACAGAATGATTGGGTGTGCATCAAAAGTCATAGTGAGAGCAACCTCTGCCTATATACACATTATTGCCAAAATTATTCTCCCACCCATCCAAATCATTGAATTCAGGTGTTCCAATCACATCCATGGTCACAGGTGCATTACATCAACCTAGTACCTAGGCATCAGCTCAGTGAATTCCAGCGTGGTACTGTGATAGGACGTCACCTGCGCAACATGTCCATTCATGACATTTCCTTGCTACTAAATATTCCACAGTCAGCTGTTAGTGGTAGTGGAAGTGATTGGGAACAACAACAACCCAGCCACTAACTTGTAGACCACGTAAAATCACAGACTAAGATCAGCAGATGTTGAAGAACATCATGTGTAGAGGTCACCAATTTTCTGCAGAGTGAGTTGCTATAGGCCTGCAAACTTCATGTGGCCTTCAGATTACTTCAAGAACAGTGTGTAGAGAACTTTATGGAATTGGTTTCCATGGCTGAGCAGCTGCATCCAAGCCTTACATCACCATTGCAATGCAAAGTGTTGAATGCAGTGGTGTAAAGCATGTTGCCACTGGACTCTAGAGCAGTGGAGAGATGTTCTCTGGAGTAATGAATCACAATTCTTCAACTGGCAATCTGATGGCCGAGTCTGGGTTTGCTGGTACGAGAATTGGTATAAGAATAATTTCAGACTGCATTGTGCCAAGTATAAAGTTTGGTGGAGGGTGGGTTTTTCAGGAGTTAGCCTCAGCCCCTTCTGTGAAAGCAACTCTTAATCCTTTGTCATTTAGAGACATTTTGGACAAGTTCATGCTCCCAACTTTGTGGGATCAGTTTGGGGATGGCCCCTTCTTTTTACCACAACACTATTCACTAGTGCACAAAGCAAGGTCCATAAAGACATGGATGGGTGAGATTGGTGTAAAAAACTTCACTGGCCTGCACAGAGTCCTGACCTCAACCTTAGAACACATTTGGGATGAATTAGAGCAGAGTCAGGCCTTCTTGTCCAACATCAGTGTCTAACCTCACAAGTGTATTTCTGGAAGAGTGGTCAAAAATTCCCAACAACCCACTCCTGAACCTTGTGGAACAGCTAAGGCTGATATAGCTGCAAAGGGTGGACTGATAACATATTAAGCCCTATGGATATGGCTGTGCAGGCAGATGAGCAAATATTTTTGGCAATATAGTGTAGCTTACTGGAGCTACCATCTGGAATCTATCCTAATGGTCATCAAACAATCTTTATTGATAAATACTGAAGTGTTAAAACTCATCGTTAAGGGTACAGTGGAGGTTGGCAAAACAGTCTACAGTGAAGTTTGACCGGTCAGTGCAGTACCCCTAAGTTTAGTCAATTTCAGGGTTTTGTTTGTGTGTTTATTTTTTTTTATTTTTTTTATTTTTGATGCTCTGCGCATTTGCACTGAGGTGATTAAAGTCGGTCAGCACATGCTTAAGTGTCCCACAAATCCAGGCCAGTGAGTCAACATTCATAATACCAGAACAGCACTCATAGATTCTGGATATTTGGTCGAGGGATGTACACTAGTAGTTAAGTCCATGTTTAAAAGTTGCTACCTTTGGGAGTTGGCACCAGAAATACTACAAATATAAACAAATTATTCTATAAATGCATAAAAGCATTAGAGCATTGGTTTTACGATTTTATGATGCCACTGCCTCTATAAGGGGTTGCAACCCTTTGTGTGATGGGTTTAAACAAGCTAGGTGAAGAGTAAGTGCATGACACTTGTGTAAACCAGCACAGTTCTGCAGTACCTTAAATGAAGAAAATGAGAGCATCTATATAGGTTGTGTCAGGGTAAAGCGTCAATATGACCAGTCAACTAAAGCAATTTGTAACCACCTTTGATACAGCTATGTTGATGCTAGCATGCAAGAAAAGCGGGATACTGCTGCTAGCATTCCTTACATTTGCACACTTGGGGTGTTTGTTCCTGTGTGTGTGTTTGTGCGTGCCTGCACAATTCTGTGATGGCATAAACAGAAACATGTCAAAAGTGGCCTATATTCCATACATTTAAAGCATTAAATTTGATTATTAAAGTATTGAATACTTGAATACTCATGCACTGTTTGCATGGTCAGTATTTAACCTTTTCCAGTAGATTATGCTTTTCGGTATTTTGAGTGTTTTGCTGTTAGACTTCTTCTCCATTTTTGTCTTGTTTAAACGATTTTTGAATTGTTAAGACATCAGAAAGCCTTTAATTGTCATTGTACTTTGCATTACAGTGAAGTTAGGTGTTCTGCTCTAATGTGGTGCTTTAAAATAAACACATACATAAAATATATTTAAAATACATAAAATGACATATGTTTAAGTGCACAGTATAAAACCGTTATGTAGCTATCTTTATTTGTTGGGAGCGATTACTGGATTTGGAAGCTGTGAGTGAATCTGGTACCTCTGGATTTCATGGATCAGTAACGCCTACAGAAGGCAGCAGTTCAAACAGATGGTGACCTGGGTGAGATGGTCTTTGATAATGTTTTGGGCTCTGCAGAGAATGTGGCTGTTCAAAATGTCTGTCCCAAACAGCATCCCTAATTCTGACTATAAACTGTTAAGATACAGCCACAAGATTTGCATACCTCATTCCCATGAAACACCAGCTTGTGGCTGAAGTTATTGAGTTTGTAGCTATATGTTACTAGTTCAAGGCCACACAATAACCATTTTTGTCTCTACAGGGCTCCATAGAATATGCTACAGTGAACAAAAAAAGAAAAAAGTGTTGGAAACACAATACTTTGCTTATTTTAAAAAAAGGGTTTTTTTTGTTTGTTTTTGTATTCAGTCATATTTTGGGTACATAAGCTGCATGAATTAGAATAATCCAGATAGTGATGGGTTTTACCTGAATTATCGCCCTAATTTAATATGACTCTCTCATAATATTGTAATATCATTAGGAATGCTGTTATTCCAAAAGTTATTAAACCCTTCTGAGGATTAAAGCAAATTTCATTTGCATATGTCCTTATTGACTCACTCATAATGATGGCTGTCTGTGCAGGCTTGTGGATGATCGCTGTGTGGTACAACCAGATACAGGTGACCTCAACAACCCCCCTAAGAAATTCAGAGGTAAGGTCTAAAAATCACTTGCTTTTCTCTTGATGAACATTTCATGAAATGAGTCTGTGTTGCTGCCATTTTATGCTCACTGCTGCCTTACATTCAAACTGAAAGATGCCGTAGAAACATGCAGGAGAACGCATCAGTCTCACCTGTTACTCATGAGCAAATTGGTCTAATTGTTTTGTGCTCATTTGTGCCCATACTCAGGATGGATTATATGCATTCATTTTCTGCTTGGATCTTTTATTTAAAAAACTATTTAGAAAATGCGGAGTATAATACAATCCCAATAAGTTATATAAGCCCTGTTTGTTTTCAGAACAACTAACAATATATTTTAAATGGTTTGAAATGGTCTTTACTCTTTTTTTGGATATTAACCCTCACAACTAAAGGTGACTAACTTGGAAGCTGTGTGCACAACACTTAAAGTTTTTTTGTGCTTGTGAAATGATTTCGAGATGGAAAGGGCAATGGTTATACTAGGATGTCGAGTAGGGAACACCTAGAAGGACTGTGTTGCCATAATTACCTGAAGCAGTCGAGTACTGTTCAGATATGCTCTCTTGGCAGCAAAGGTAGTAAGAATACATTTGACATATCATTGTACAGCAAACCCTTTTTAGCTGTAATGGATTCATGAATTTTGCTGTTCATATTACAAATTCTGACCCTATTTTGAATTGTTTTGCAACAGGTAATTCAAAGTGAAATGGCACAGCTGCCAAGGACACATCCACTGACTTGTAGCAGTGCTCCTTCCAAACAGAAAAATTGGTCTCATTAGACACGAGAAGCCTAGCAGGACTTCAAGTGTCCCTGTCATGTCTCAATTGATGATCTCTTATGTCAGGTCATCCCTGAGTGATGATATCCAGGAGGAGAATAGTGTGTGCCCAGAGCCAAAAAGCCAAAGATAAACCTGCACATTACTTGACCAAAAGAAAAATCAAGAATGAATAAAAAGAAGTGTCATTTTGATGGTTGTCTTCATATAGTGTCAGTACCAGGCAGCCAGAAATGGCTGATCCTTTATATCTACTGGCCTCGGGTAAGCAGTTTCCCAACTAGTACGCCGATGGTTTCAGATTCAAGTCTTCTAGTCTAGCAAGTGTTGTTGTGTGGACATAATAGCTTTGTCTCTATCACATGTGGTTGTGTTATTGTTCTTATATGTAGTTTCTTTCAGGCAGAATGCCAGGCAGCTGTAAACAAAAAGCTTGTCACAGGAACTTGCCATCGCTGCTTAATAGCAGGGTCTAAACTGACAGCGTGAACACATGCACAGATTAACTAGGAGGCATGTGTCTAAAAATACAATAAGACTGTGTTTTGCTTTTGAACACCAAGTATAGTTCTGCTTTTGATTGTATGCCAACGCTATCAAAGAGGATTTCTACATCACCTTCCACATTCATTGAGATCAGAGTGGCTTTGTTAAGAGCTGTGTGAGCTCCAACAGTGTTTACAAAATATAACCAAAGCCTTTATGATGTGCATTCACGGGCCAACCTATTGTTAGGTACAACAAAAGACTTTCAGTCTTATCATATTTCTTTTTTTTTATGCAGATGGTGTTCAGTGTACCTCTCGGATGTAGATAATTTGTGTCACATCCTCTGAATCACTGAGTTTAGCTTCTTCTAGCTTCTCTTTCAGTTTTCATACACATTCTTTAATCGCTGACTTTATTTCCATGTTTCCTGAAATTAGTCTTAATTCATAACTAAGATTTTTTTTAAAAAGCACAGAATATTTTCACTTTAGTGCTTTGAACTCGTCCTGTTCTTCCTTCTAAAACCTGTGAATACCTGATTCAAACTAATTTAGTTCTTTAAATCATGGTATTCTTTTGAAAATGCATTATGCTTTTCATCAGTGTAGCTGTAAACACCACAGACCACATGCATGAAGCATTTCTTTGTTCAGTTATATTCATAGTTTAGCTATAATTGCTTTCCACATAGCATGGTAACCATAGACTGACCTGATTTACTGAAGCATCAGATTCAAAGTAGAACATTTGCAGCTGTGTGTTATGACATGGGGATCTGATTGAGTCACTATTGGGGGAGCGGAGCATTTTAGGTTCAATAAAATGGTATAATTTTCATAACCACTTAGTGGGAGCAGTCAACCAGGAACTGCTCCAGCCACAATATAAAGTAAATTGTCCTTAGTGGGTCCTATTCATGCTTTTAACACACAGGAAAACATCACATCAGAGCATGAACCTTATCTTCAGGAATCATGCAGATCTTTTGATTTCTTTACGACAACATTGCCCTCAGGCCACTGCAGTAAAAGTGGCCACAGTTCTGTAGTGGAAATGACAGCTTAGGTACGGGAACACATTTTGTTGCTGTGAAGTTGGAAGTTAAAACTAGTGCACAGAAAAAAAAATATCCAGAGATGCTGTCGTCTTCTCACAGTCTGAATTACTTTTGTCGTCAGCGCACAGTTCAGACACACTACCCTTATGAGTCTTGCACATTTAAAGCCTTATATGCTGCTTTTCTGTACCAGGGAAAATTTGGATGAATAGCAGATAGGCAGCAGTCTTTTATGAGTTTAAACAAGGCCTGCTTTTCCAGTTGAGGATGCAAAGAAATGTGTTCATGTCTGACTGACCTATTCAAATCATATTCAGAGATGTGGTTAATGAATACACTGCAGTAACTGCACAGGGGAACTGTATAAATGTACTTCTGGTATCATGGTAGGGTTCCTTTTATGACATAAACTTACATATATTATCCTAAATAGAGTGGTATATTTAGATTACAGATCATTTTTATGAGTTAAAGAAGCAATAAAAAGATTTTTCTTTTTTTTTTTTGGGGGGGGGGTAGTATTGTGAAGTAATACATAATCCAGCCACAGACAGTAGTATCACCTCTTCTATTAAGGTGAGTGTTCAATAGAAGCCGAGTGAAACCAGAGCTAAATCCTGACGTCTTGGTTTGGTAATAATAGAACCTGTAAGCTGTTTAAAAAGTCTTTATCTCAAGGATGTATGTAGGGAACCAGTTTTATTTTAAATCTACGTGGCTATGATATGTGTATGTCAGTCTTTGTTCACATACAGGTTAACTCCATGATTGCATGTCATTTTACCTGTGCATATAAAACTTTGTGGGTACAGGACAGCTTGGCGCTCAGCTCTGCTCAGTCGTCCTCTCGTGCGCAATGTTATGACTGTTTTTGTTGGTAGAAACACAAAATCCAGAAAACTGATAAATATTATATAATTTGCGATGCCATCCAAGCTGCACTTTGCATATAATTAGTAAAAGCTGGAATGTGTTGTTGGACTCATTTGTTATTTACCTGAGAAAGAACAGATAGCATGATGCTCTAAGGGGAAAAATGCAAGAGCAAAAAGCCATGGTTAGCAGGGGAAATGTTTGGTTTTGGCATTTATGTGAATTCTTTGCTTCAGACTGCATACTGCATGGGATGTTTTAAAAATGTAAATATACCTGCCCTGCCACACTGTAAGAAACTGTTCATGACTGCTTTGGGAATTGATGTGATGTAGCATCAGCTGTCTGTGGCATGTGCTGGACAAGCAAGTCAAATCCCTGGAGGCCTCATCTTCTTCTTAACCACCGGACACCTTCAGAGCTCGTTGAGAAGTCAACAATGCAGTGGATCAGAGCTGTTTTGGTGCCCAAAATGTACGTCATGCACCAAATGTGCAAGTAAAATATTTGAAATAAATGTCCCCATTTCTGTTCTACCTGCTGTTTTAAATTTAAATTGTTTTTAAATTAATTTACCATCAAGTCAGTTAACTTTTGAGATATTTAACGGTACAGTTAAGTGGGAGAAGGGGTTTTAATCAGTTTCAGCTGCTTTGGTGTTAATGAAATTAACAGGTGCACTAGAGGGGCAACACTGAGACAACACCCAAAATGGTTTTAGAGCTGACATTTTTCCTCCTCATCTTCTTTGACTGTTTTTGCTAGTTTGCATTTGGCTAGGGTCGGTGTCGCTGCTACATTTCTATCAAAAAATGTGGTATCTTTTAATTCCTAACACATTACTCAGTCCCTATCAGGATACGGGAGGTTTTTTTTACCCCCATTGAGATGTTTTGAAAATGTTCCCTTTAATTTTTTTCAAGAATGTATGTATACCAATCTTACATATGTTTTTTTTCCAGGCTCAGAGTAAACATATTATTTCTTCACAAGTATTTTCAGTAGGGCTTGAGTGCGCATGAGGAATGAAAAATGTGAATTTGAACCATTTAAATTAATGAAAAAGGTTGTTTTTTATGACAGCTTTCAGTTGGGAATTAGGAAACCAAAGTCATGAAATCAAGCAAGAGATTGAATTAGAGATGTTTAAGAACCATCACTCAGGCACTGACATCTCCTTTTGAAGTTTGTCATGATTAGCTTGTTAAAGAAACAGGAAATGTTAAGTAATCAGTTGGGAAAACCACCAACTCTGAGGATTTTGTTTTGCTCTGTTACATTAGGATGCCTGGGGGAACTACACTGGTAGGCTTAACAGAGCTAAGGCAGAGAGACAGGGACCAATAAAAGAGAAGGAAGCAGTGGTCTTTATGAGTAAAAAAATTACTCACTTGCCCTCATGTTAGCGTAAAAGGGTATTGCATAGGTATTGTATTGGATGCACTGTGTAAGGCCTTCATTTTATGAAAATATGATTCTCTGTAGAAGTCTCTGTAGCTTCATCTTACTTCCTAAACCCAGATAAAATTCAGTGTTATTACTATGAATCAGGGATCAGGGCTGCCTCACTTCACTCTGTTGGAGCAAATTGCGAGCTTTAAATCAGAGGCCAAATGTGAAATTCATTTTCTACAATGCAGTATTTCTAAAACAGGAAATACTGCTTTAGCTTTTTTTTTTCTTTCATTATTCACTGATGTTACAGAGTAGAATGACGCTACCATTCAGTAAAATGGATCCACTAGTATTTTTCTGCTATGACAGCTCGTGATGCTCTCTAAAATGCCAATGATGACAGGAAAGTGTATATAAATCTCTTTATTTTGTTATTTCAGTGATTTCAGTGATTTCCTTTGCATATTAATTGGTTAAGTGTGCAAAAGGTGTGCTTTAGAGTTTTATTGTTCAAAGATTGGATTTGGAAAAATTTGAATTTTTAACTGCTCTATAAGAAAGGACTTTGCTCATTAGCGATTGTAATGTGTTAGTTTCTTACTTCCATCTCTTTTTGTTTTTCTTTCGCTTTTGGTTGAGCCTAATTGTGGTAAATGCTGTAAAAAATGTAGCAAGTCTTTTAGGTAAATTACACTATTTTCTCATGTTATTATCGTTCCTTCAAGCAAATACTTCTCTGCCCGTAATATTTAGGTCCTTCCCAGTCTATTTTTGTCTTTTCCTGGCTGCCTACCCCATCAGACAGATGTTTTTGCCACTGCCCACTTTTCTCTATTGATCCTTGGCCTCCTGTCATCCTGTCCTCCCTCTTCTACCCATGCCACATGATAGATAACTCTGGGACGCTCCTGCAGTGGCTGCATTTCCAACAGCAGCATCCACTCGGGCTTTAAAAAAACTGTACCACATTTATAGCTCACTGGGTCTCCTGTTCCACTTACCATATACAGTACAGTGTCTACAGTATACTATAAAGAATTGAGCATGTTTGCTTCTAGTGGGTAATTCAGTCTGACCAGATAAAAGACGATTCATTTACTTCATATTGCAAACATTATCTATAAATACCTGCAACACAACTCAATTTCATTTTGTTCTACTGTTATAATCATTACTATTTGTGGATTTAGTAGTTCACTGTTTTGAGGCGTTGTTTTTGAGAGACTGGCAATTTATCCTTAATCCTGACATGAACAGCTAAATGTGAAGATGCTCAGGTCGTCGGTGTCACAGTGAAATCAACCACTGGTTCTTAGATTTAGCAATTTGCAAGCTTCTGTGTTAGCCTTTTGTCCATCACTGTGTTACTTGGAGCCACAATTTACCATGTTTGGATGAAATGTTGGATAAGTCATCAGCCAATACTAGCAAGCCTGTCCATGTACCGCACAGTCACACATAGCTGATTATTAGTGCTATGTAACACTCTAAAAAATAAGTTTCGCCTATTAAATATTACTGCATGTACCTCACAGTAAGCCAGCTGAATCTGCCCATATTCCTAACTCTCACATTCTTTAGGAAGTAGGTGTCCATAAAATTCAAAGCTTTTTATACCCAAAGCTTTAAACATGTTTAATGTTGTAAACTTTGAGGGCACTTTAGTGTGTACGTCTGTAGGGATTAACTCTGTTATGGAGCCAAACTGTTTTGGCAATCGGACCAATCAGCTGACCAGCATTCATTGTGACAGTGGGTGAAATTTATGTTCATACTTATCTTACATCAGTTGGGTGAATGCTGTAGGAATTCAACCTATTGAGTTCCTGTTTCTTTATTCTTTGCTCCCTTTTAACCATTCAAATTTTAAACTGTTCTGTTATTTCTGCTAATGCCAGGTACATCTTTTGTTGCTCATAACTTTTATAGTTTTTAAAATTTTAACATTTCAACTCGTCATATCTCTTAAACTCCAGAGACATGAGCCATGTGCCAGTATATCTTCAGACACTACTGACACTGAAAGAACTTTTTTGATACCGTTTACCGTTTTTCCATGAATTACGTTTGTTTCAGGATAGGAAATCTGTCCTTCTCTCAGATTTCAAACTCTGGATTTGAAGCAGTTTTTTCTCTCGTCATATCTCTCTCTGGGGTGAGTGCAGGTTTGCCTCATTGGGGCAAGCAGACACCCAGAGAGCGGGCGGTGCAGGTTCGACTCCTACCTGCATGTCTTCCCCGCTCTTGCTCCCTCTGCTTTCTTGACACTCTTCAGTGTACCCTTTCAAATAAAGCCATCTTCAGCAGGCAGTTCAGCCTCTTCAGCTGTTTTTGGGACATGATTTCTGCTACATGGCATTTTAGCAGGAAATGCAACTTTTTCTAGTATGATATTGTATTAAGGTTATATCTTGTAAAATGAATGCAGGGTAAAGTACTATATAGTACTGAATATCACAAACTCTGGAGAGGAGTGTCCTGTGCCATTAGTGTTGACAAAATAACTTATATATATTTTTTCAAAATTAAACTCAGGAATGTACAGTGTTTGGTGCGACTCAGTAAGGCTTCTCTAGTCTTTCAACATTTAAAACTATCAAACTAAATTGCACACAGGTCATCATTTGCCAAAACCTTGCTTTGTTCTACTGACACATTCCTCTGTTTGCTGAGGTCAAGCAGACCACTGCTGATATGAAAAGATGAAGTGTAACTTTTCACCTTCCTCTTCTTATTTCCCCCCTAGATTGCCTTTTCAAACTGTGTCCTATGAACAGATACTCGGCACAGAAACAGTTCTGGAAGGCAGCAAAACCTGGAGGCAACAGCACTACTGACACAGTCCTCCTCAATAAACTTCATGTAAGTCTGACATCACCATTCCAACATCTTGCAGTGCTGCGTAACTTTGTGCTGTTGTGTAGAAAATGTGCACAGACAAAACTGCTGCATGTTTCCATCTCTGTACCTCTGTTCTGTGCATTAGCATGCTGCTGATCTTGAGAAGAAGCAGAATGAGTCTGAAAACCGAAAGCTGCTGGGGACAGTTATCCAGTATGGAAATGTCATTCAGGTGCGTTTAAGGCCCAGTGAGATAAGGTTCTTTGCTTAACAGAAAAGCTGCAGTATTTAAGATTGAAGATAACTCTATTTAATGAAAGAGGCGTTTTAAATAACTGCTACAGCACAAAGATGTGCTGTAAAGTTATCTGTTGCAGGCTCTCTTATCTTTACACATTACAAAGGAATGTTTTGCACTCGAGTATGAGATCATCGGTAACCAGAAATGTAGTCTATGACACCCACAAGGACTACAGTATGTGGGGCTTGTGACCGTGTGATTCTGTTTTTTGATTTTGCCAACAGTTGCTGCACTTGAAAAGCAATAAATACCTGACAGTGAACAAGCGCTTACCTGCACTGTTGGAGAAGAATGCCATGAGAGTGACGCTGGACTCTGCAGGAAACGAGGGATCCTGGTTCTACATTCAGCCTTTCTACAAGCTCCGATCCCTGGGAGACAGTGTGGGTAGAGCAGGGTGTGGGAGTCAAGTTAATTATGCTCAGCAAGAGAAATCAAGGATATATTTTTAGACTTTTAAAGAGGTTTGAAAACAGGAGTTACGTAGACTGATGTGTAGCACAGAAAATTGGAACGCCAGAATAGGTTTACATTTAATAATTAGTAGTCAGCAGGTGAGTGTACAAACTACTGATAAACTTTTTCAAGTCTTCCCAGTTTGTTTCTGGGTTCTTGCAGCTGTTTTTGCAGTATCCAAAAAAACAAACAAACATTCAGCAACCTGCTTTAGACGGCTCAGGTTTATTTATTTACTTATTTATTTTTAATGTGTAGCCCCAAATTATGTCAGTACTGTAAACATTTGCTTCAGTTTTACTAGTTTACAATGATAATGTTAAATACTAGAGGAATTTAGGGGAAAGCCATGTATTTTTATGAAAGCCAGTTCTTATTAAATATATAACTACATAGTAATAAATTATTATATCCACTCACTGGACATTTTATTAGGTATCAGGCTGAACCCTGTTCCCCTTTGACCTACCGTAATTAATTGTGGCAGATATTCAGCCTGGTGAGGGACATTTCTTAGAGATTTTGGTCCTTATTGACATGGTGGCATCACAAAGCAGATTTGTCTCCCTCCGCCACATCTTAAAGGTACTTTAATGATTTGAGCCAAGATTGGTGCACTGTGCTCCTAAAGCTCATGGTCGGCAGCAATACTCAGGTTAGATGTGACAATGTTTATGCCAAATTCTGACCCCACTGTGCAAATGTTGCAGCAGATATTAAGACTCAGTTCAAGCAACATTTTTCCAATATTCTGCAGTCCAATCCTGATGAGCGCGTGTTAAATGTAGCGTCAGTTTCCTGTTCTAGGCTGACTAGAATGGCACCCGGAGTGGTCTTTTACTGCTGTAGCCCATCTGCGTGCTGCGTATTCAGCGATGTCCTGTTGTCTTCCTGTCAGCTCGAAGTTGAATGGTTTGAACATCAGCAGGCTGTGCTGTCCATGTCCATTGACTTGAGTTGCTAACATTTGATTGGGTGGTTAGCATTGTATTAGTGATTAGTATTACAGTTAAAGTGGTATACCTAATAAAGTGACCAGTGAGTGCATATCAGTTAATGTCCTTCTGTGAAGTGTCTTTAAGTGGATTTAATGGAAAACTATAGATTTTATTGTTTTTGTATTTGTGTTTGGGAGTTTTAGGTGCAAGAAATCTGAAATCTGAAAAGAAAAAATATTCATGTAACTGCACTCAACCTCTTAAGAAGTCTGCAAGTTTGAAAAACATTTAGGTGTTTGCAGTTAAATAGAAGTGGATTTACTTACCTGGCTTTACCTGTAGTACACTTTCCTCTAGCAGCTACATTGGAGGCTACTGGTTTAACACACTTTAACTATTAGTAGTGTAGTTATGTTGTGGATATTGTTGGTGCCAGGTTTTGACCTGGAAAGTAAGATGCGGTGATATGGAAAGAGCGCACACTACACTGACATAACCTCTAATCCTCGGGCTCCTTTTTCTACTCCTGGTGGATGGAAGCTAATAGAGTTAAGACGACTGATCAGCTAATTAAGTTGCATTTTATTAATCCTCTTGGACCAGTTTTTCTTCTGCATATGATTCATCCTCCCTACATAGGAACAGGGGCTGCTCCAGTGCAGAACTTATACATTCCACCAGCGCCACCAGTGGAAATGACAGGAGAGGCTAAAGGCTTTAACTATTCTGTTTGAATATGAAGGTTTTTCTTTGAGGGACAAATGTCTCATACTTGTCAGCTGGACTGGTTGCAGAAAGTAGATGTTTGTCTATTAAAGTTGAGCTGGTTCCTTGCCTGAAAAGCAGAGATTTGAAACTTGTTGTGAGACTGTTTTTAAAATACTTCACCTAATTCAGATTTCTTTTAATGTTCAGATTGTGTGCAGCAAAAACAAATCAGCTGTTGATCAAAAGATGTTTGTTAGACTGAAGTTTCTTTTTATTATTTGCTAATACCTGCTCTTATTCATATGTGGTGAATATGTAACGTTAGAGACAAGGGCTACAATTTCATTATTTTCCTCAGGCTCATTCCCACACAGTATGGTCTACAGCACCACCTAGTGGATGACTGGAAACTAGCCTCCTCCACTTGTTTCAGTATTGCAAAATAATATACAGTAGTTATCCCAATCATCCTCCATTTAATGCACCATTTTTCTTTGTTTCTCTTGTTGCTCCTGCAGGTGGTGATTGGAGATAAAGTAGTCCTTAACCCCGTCAATGCTGGACAACCTCTGCATGCAAGCAGCCACCAGCTAGTTGATAACCCAGGGTGCAATGAGGTACAAAAACACACAGTTTTATTAAACTTCATTTCTGTCAATCCAATTCTGGGTGAATGCACATACACTTTATTTTATATATATATATATGAAGTAAAATAAAATACTCCTATCTTTCAGGTTAATTCTGTGAATTGCAACACAAGTTGGAAAGTTGTTCTCTTCATGAAATGGAGCGACAACAAGGAAACAATACTCAAGGGGGTCAGTGAGCTTTTTTACATTAAGCAGTTTTTCCCAAATGTACATATAACATCCTTACTGGCTACAAAGCAGGCGTATTAGAACACATGAAACACAGTTTAATAGGAACAACAATAACCTAAAAAAAACATTTAGGTTTGAAAATAAAACAGTCGAAAGAGAATTAAAAACCATGGTAACTGTCCACGTGTGTTTATCAATGTAACTGCAGGGCGATGTAGTCCGGTTGTTCCATGCGGAGCAGGAGAAGTTTCTCACTTGTGACGACTATAGGAAGAAGCAATATGTTTTTCTTAGGACAACCGGCCGGCAGTCTGCGACTTCTGCCACAAGCAGCAAAGCACTGTGGGAAGTTGAGGTCAGTAATTATGTAAATGCATAATGCCTTTGAAGCTCAGTTTTCTGATAATTGAGTACTTAAAACTTAATGTTCACCACTATCTTTGAGCACAATAAAAGTGATGTTGCTCAAATAAATAATGCGGGTTTATTGTAATTTGTGTTTGCGTGCTTTGCCGTTGCCAGGTGGTTCACCATGACCCATGCAGGGGAGGTGCAGGCTACTGGAACAGCCTTTTCAGGTTTAAACATTTGGCCACAGGGTGCTATTTGGCTGCTGAGATGGGTGAGGTGTGTGTCAGCATGTTTACTTTCGTATTTTGATTTGCAGTTATCACTTTGTACCCATGCTACTTTGTCATGAGCTTCCAGAACAATACTCTGAAATGTTTGGTTCAAAGCTTTGTTACTGTATATACACATGCTGGGATGTTGAAAGCACAGCAAAGGGACAGCAATATGAAAAGTAATGATGCTGAGGAGGCTGTTTTAATGTATGTTTGCCAGGTTAATCCCGACTTTGAGGAGGAGAATGCCGAGCAGCGGCCCTCTGTAAGTAAGCCTGATTGCTTCCCCCCTGAGTGCTCTGCAATGCCCTGCTGGTTGCCTCGCCGTTATTAATCTTGCTTGTTAAAATCTCTGCTGGGTCTCTGCTTCCTCCTCTAGGTGGTGGACTTTACACCCTTTAATTTCCAGGTACTGTCACACAGTCTTTACATAGTTGCAGCAACGTATCTCAAACATTTCTTGTTGTCTCAATGTTGATCATGCATGCTTGTTGTCTTTTTGTTCGCTGCAGTTTTGGTGGCACCCTGTTCATTTGTGTGTGTGTGTGTGTGTGTGTGTGTGTGTGTGCGGCCTCATTTTTAGTTGCACTTGATAACCACATGGTGTCACCATTCTAGCATCCTACCTGATGCATGTCTTAAGTGAAATTGCCATTAGGTGTCAGTGTTGTTATCTATGGTTTGATCATGCTGTTGGTCCAGCAAAGTCCAGCTGTATGATCAACTGTTTGTTTTTGTTTTTTCAACTTCCATCAGATATTAAATCTAATTTGTAAAATCAAATTAGCTGGTGATTAGTGGGTTGACGTAAGAAGACAACCTGGATATGCCTTTGCCTCAGTATAGTTGAATAGTGTAGCCATATTTTTTCCGTAAGCTGCAATCATTTTGTGTTTTAGTGGTTTGCACCTCCTCACTGCATGCTTTCTTCCTTTAGCTGGATGGAGATAATGAAGCTTTACGTGGTCGCCTGCGGGGTCCACAGGAGAAAATCATGTACACTTTGGTGCCTGTTCCTGATGGTATGGATATTTCCTCCATCTTTGAGCTGGACCCTACCACTCTGAGAGGCGGGGACTCCATGGTGCCCAGGTTTGGCATTTAACACAACTTTTTTTATTCACATACACATGCCACAAATACTGCTTCTGAAGCCACTGGATTTATGCAAGTTCACAGTATGCAGAAATCAAAAGTAAAATGTTCCTAGTGTACAATCATAAAAGATGTTAAGATTAGTGTTCAGACAAGTCCAATCAGACCAATAAGTGGTTTCATAGATTTTTTTTTCAGTGGGGGAAAAAAAGCATCAGGAATGTTGTAAAATATGGGGGAAATATGCAGATGACAAAAATCTCAACAACACCTTGGCTAATCAAAAAGACCGCAATGATGTCAAGACTTCAGCAGTTCAAACAGTGACAATAGTAAACTTTTGACTCATGTGCATTGTGAAGGGGAATTTGGAACGGCAGTGGAAAGGGAGTTTCTGAGGTGATGACTGCGTTTTGCAAGGCTGGACAAGGGCCAGTTTTGTTATGAGTGGTCTGACACATCTTTCACACCAGAGACAGACAAAGACGTCGTTGTGTTGTTTGGGTAAATTTTTGTTTTTTTGTTTTATTTACTTTCAGAAATCATGGAGTCTGTGCGTGTGTGCGTATGTTATACTGGTAATCTTGAGATTGTGTGAAACTTACCAAGGAGAGTTAGGAAAGTCCCAATATGGCATGAAACAGGAAACCGCTGAGGCTTGGATAGTGTTCACAATAAGGGAAAAACTTTCAGTTTTCTAAGATGACATGCACTATCACTCAAAAACACACTTAAAAAAAAAAAAAACATCTGGCAGAAATGTTTTTTGGATTTATTTTCTTAGATTAAAATTTGATGATGCAAAAGCAGTCGCACGATGCAATATATCATGTAGTCTCTGTCCTAAGGTTGGTGATAAGCCTCTGGCTTATTCATAATGAGCCTCAGTTTGGTTTCTCAATTCCAGCTGACAGCATTGTGTTAAAGAGAGAATGTGTCGTTCTAACATTACAGTTGTGTAATCGTCATTGTCACTGCACATAAGGTGAGCTTAGATTCTCCCCACCTTCTATCAAAGCCTCTATTGTGTGGCATAGTCAGGTGTGTGTCTGCATGATGCAGGCTACTACTACGCCTCCCACTCCAACCTAAAATAACCTTGTCCCTCAAACTTCAGCCAGGGGACTAACTAATGCCTGGCAGAACTGGTACACAAAGGTAAGCCTGTTAGCCTCAGTAGGCGGTTATGTAATGCCTGCCAAGAATATGGCTGCTGTCTGCTGCCTGTGCTGAAGACCTCTCTCTCTCTCTCTCTCACACACACACACACACACACACACACACACACACACACACACACACACACACACACACACACACACACACACACACACACACGCTTACTCACTCACACACGTGGAGCTGGCTGGATGCTTTGAGAATGAAGGACGTAGTTGGCTCAAACTTGACTATGTGTAAAGGTTCAGTGCTTAGTGTAAGAGAGATAATACTGTACAGGTCACTGCTGGCTAATCTGTACAAACAACACACTTTCCTGAGGAAGCCACTGTAAGCAGCCTTTTCCAGAACCAGGAAGCTTGTTTACAATTATCAGCTGCACGTTTGTCACATAACAGCGTACAATAATAAATCTAATCAGAGTGCTTATGGTCTTCTGTGTTTTTTCAGAGAGGAGTTGATTTATGGTCTTTTGTAGGTCTTAATTGTGAGCCATGTTGTGAGCTGAAAATGGAGGTCTTGGCCTGAGAGTGGAATAAAAGCTTGTTGAATGGAGCTGTCTGTCTTAATGAACGCTCAAAGCCTCCTTAAATCTGTCTAATATTCATAAAACACAACGGGATTTAAAACAGAAGATTTAGAAAGTTATTAAAGAAAGAAAATACAATGTGCGTGCGTATCTATTCTTGATCACACAATGCCCACAACATTAAAACAAGGTTGTGTTTGTAGCTGTTGATAGCATCAAAGGCTTATACATGGGCTAACAATGATTTTACTCCATGATTAGTCTGATTATTGAAGCACTATGCTAACCTGTCCCCATCACACTCCACTGTGCTCTGTAGCTGATTCGCAGCTTCTGTTTGTCTTTTGTTTTATTTCATCACATCAGCTTCCTCTCTTATTTACAGGAGCTCCTATGTGAGGCTACGGCATCTGTGCACCAACACATGGGTTCATAGCACCAACCTCCCCATTGACAAAGAGGAGGAGAAGCCTGTTATGCTACGGGTGAGTAGCTGCTGTGGATCAACATGCGAATGAGTCTTTATTAACAGTTACAGTGATTGATTTGATGTTTTTTCCAGATTGGAACATCAGCAGTAAAAGAAGACAAAGAAGCGTTTGCCATTGTCCCAGTGCCACCAGCAGAAGTGCGTGATTTAGACTTTGCTAACGATGCAAGTAAAGTGTTGGCGTCCATTGCTGGAAAGCTGGAAAAGGGTACCATTACACAAAATGAAAGGAGGTATGTATGACAACAGACTGCTAACTTTCTTATTGGGTTTTATATTTTATTTGTTAGTTGTTTATTTGGATAGTATAAGTATAGAAGGAACTCTTTCACTGAAATTAAGACTAAACTGTTGAGTTGGAACTTGTACCCTCTCCAGGTTTGTGACAAAGCTCCTGGAAGATTTAGTTTTTTTCGTGGTAGACATCCCCAACAGTGGGCAGGATGTCTTAGAGATCATGGTCAACAAACCTAACAGGGAAAGACAGAAACTCATGAGAGAGCAGAATATTCTTAAACAGGTAGGCCTTAAACCTATGTGACCGTTTATGTGCTGGTTTAAAATGTTCACTTTAGGCACTAAAACAAATCCCTGTTGCCTTTTACAGATTTTCAAACTTCTTCAAGCCCCTTTCACTGACAGCGGTGATGGTCCCATGCTGCGACTGGAAGAGCTGGGAGACCAGCGCCACGCACCGTTTAGACATATTTGCAGGCTTTGCTACAGAGTGCTCCGCCATTCCCAGCAGGATTACAGGAAGAACCAAGTAGGTTCAACAGCACAGCTTCACTCAGAGCTTGGGTAGTGTGACATTTTCTCTGCATTGATTACCCCCTCCTTTGTCTGATTTGCAGGAATATATAGCCAAACAGTTTCGCTTCATGCAGAAACAGATAGGATATGATGTGTTGGCAGAAGACACAATAACGGCTTTACTTCACAACAACCGGAAGCTGCTGGAAAAACACATAACTGCTGCTGAGATAGACACATTCGTCACACTAGTGAGGAAGAACCGGGAACCACGGTAAGGCTCACAGAAAGACACGGGCCCTGGCTGCTTTCTTCAAACTGTAACAGAAGGAGCCCCTGTGGCTAGACTGGGTCAGATTTGCTTATATAGCAGCTCTGAAGGAATGCAAATCTATGTAAACGTTTTCAAATGAGTGAAGAACAAATATGAGTGGAATTGCTTGTGCAGGACTTTGGTACTAGAGGGAATATGCTGACAGCTAGTGCGTAAATGTATTTTGTTTATGTCATGTAAATTGCTGTTAATGATGTGTGAACGAGGTGAATCCAGTGGTTCAAACAGAGAGGACTGTTTGAACTGTTAGAGTACTGAGGCAGGCGGAACAGCCAAGAACATTTTAATATACAGTAGTTTATTTATTCTTCCTCACATAGGATAGTATGTACAGTGGAACCTCGGCTTACAAAGACCCCATCTAACGAAAAATTCAAGTTACAAAGTCACTTAACGGCAATATTTTTGCCCGTGGTACGACAAAATGTGTAACGAAATCCGTTTGCGAAATGCGTTTTGCTGTTCCACATGAAAGACATATTGTTGTTGCAGTGCGCTATTTCGTGTGCTTTTCGTTTGCAATTAGCCCATCGTTCATTCATAATGGGGCCGGCATAAATATGAGCGAGTTTAAAAAAATGTAGAAAAAAATATCATTGCACAGTGTACGTACGTACATTAATTAACGTAAATGTAAGTTTTAGTTTTGTTTAGAATTAAATTCCATAATGTTATGTACATGTACACGTACGTATGTATGCATGCATACATATGCTTTCTTCAGCCTCCACCAAGACCTTCGTCTTCAGCCGCATCGCCTCACTCAAAAGGTGCTTCGACTTACGAAAATTTTGACTTACGAAAGACCCTCTGAAACGAATTAATTTCATAAGTCGGGGTTCCACTGTAGTCTGAAATTAGTTTCTTTATTTTTTAATTTAATATATTGTCATCTGTCACCAGGTTTCTGGACTACCTGTCAGATCTCTGTGTGTCCATGAACAAATCCATCCCTGTGACACAGGAGCTCATCTGCAATGCTGTGCTGGACTCTAGCAATGCTGACATCCTCATTGAAACCAAGTGAGATGCTCATTTTCATGTTTCAGGTGTTTTAATGTGGTCAACTGAAACAAGAGCTTAGAAAAAATGTTGGTGTTGTGTACCAGATTGGTTCTGTCGAGGTTTGAGATTGAGGTGGTGACAAACGGGGACAATCCAGTGGAGGCGGAAGATGAAGAGGAGGTGTGGCTCTTCTGGAAAGATAACTCTAAGGAGATCCGGAGTAAGAGCATCCGGGAGTTGGCCCAGGATGCAAAGGAAGGCCAGAAGGATGATCAGGAGGTGGTCAGCTACTACAGGTGTCATGTCTTTATGATGATAATTTTAATAAAAAGATTACAGCTCAGATTTAGAAAGGACTAAGAATACATTTTTCTTCCCAGGTGCCAGCTGAACCTTTTTGCCCGGATGTGTCTGGACCGTCAATATCTCGCCATCAACAAGATCTCCGGTCAGCTGGACGTGGATTTGATCCTGCGCTGCATGTCCGATGAGGACCTGCCGTACGACTTGAGAGCATCTTTCTGCCGTCTGATGCTGCACATGCATGTCGACCGTGACCCTCAGGAGCAGGTCACGCCTGTCAAATATGCTCGTCTGTGGTCTGAGATTCCATCTCAAATCGCTATTGATGAGTGAGTTCATATCATAAACCCTTTAAAGGGGCGTGTATCGCCATTTCAGAAATGACGCAGTGTCTTTTAAAAGCGATTCTCCTCTAATTATCCAGCTATGACAACGATGGGACCACACGGGATGAGATCAAAGAGCGCTTCAGCCTCACCATGGATTTTGTGGAGAACTACCTGAGAGAGGTGGTGTCGCAGAATATTCCCTTCTCTGACAAGGAGAAAAACAAGCTTACTTTCGAGGTAACGCTTCTTTGTTTGTGGTATGAACAGATGAGAAGTGACAGCCGTTTATTACAGTTGTAAATCATTTGTTGGTTCTTTTCTTGCTTGTAGGTCGTGAACCTGGCAAGGAACCTCATATACTTTGGTTTTTACAACTTCAGTGACCTGCTTCGACTGACAAAGATCTTACTGAACATTTTAGACTGTGTACATGTCAACACCATCTACCCCATTAACAAGATAGAGAAGGAAGAGGAAAACAAAGGTAAAGAGTGTATGTTTTCCCTTAGCCTGAATACTTTCTTGCAGCAACGTTGCTTAAACAATATTTAAGGGCAGATTTTATCAAGCTCTCACTTTTCCAGGTGTGTAGAGTTTTAAGGAGAAATAGTATCAACAAATAACATCTGACCTAAAATTAAATTAAATTTCATTTCACTATTTTTTTTCTTCATGCAGATTTCAATGTTTTCTTGATCTGTCTGTATTATAGGTGGCAGTAATGTGATGAAGTCCATTCACGGAGTTGGGGAGCTGATGACCCAGGTGGTGCTGCGAGGAGGCGGTTTGCTGCCCACCACACCAACTCATCAGCCTGAGGGTGATGCGGTTAAAACTCAGACTGAACCGGAGAGAGAAGATATCATGGTCATGGACACAAAGCTCAAGATCATTGAGATTCTGCAGGCACGACATCAGAATCATCATTATTATTTTTTAAAAATCCTTCGACTATATTGTAACTTTTTATCTGTTTTATTCAGTTCATTTTGAACGTTCGGCTAGACTACAGGATCTCCTGCCTGCTCTGTATTTTCAAACGAGAATTTGATGAGAACAACCCACAAGGAGACAACGCTGCTATTCAGAATGGATCCAATAATGTCACAGGTCCAATGCCAGGTGTGAAACTCTTAACCATGTTAATTACATTATTTAACATATATGTATATGATTATAAAGAACTTATTTGAAGTCTTTTTTCTTATTTTTTTAAGGAAATTTTGACTTTGAAAACATTGAGGAACAAGCAGAAGGGATCTTTGGAGGAAGGTGATTCTTAAATTGGATTCTTACGTTTTTTTAATGGGCTTTAATTGCCTGTAGGAATTTTTTTTTTTTAATAAAGTAAAATTGAGGTAGTGTTTGTCATTTTTTTTGTTTAGTGAAGAAAACACCCCACTAGACCTGGATGACCATGGTGGTCGCACTTTCCTGCGGGTCCTTCTGCACCTGACCATGCATGACTACCCGCCCCTCGTGTCTGGAGCGCTTCACCTGCTCTTCAGACACTTCAGCCAGAGACAAGAGGTCCTCATGGCCTTCAAACAAGTAAGTCATCCACACCTGATTTTAATAGCAAGTCATCATCTGAAATCATTCTAATAACTTGACTTTTTACAGATGAAGTTAAATTTGATGAAAACATTAAAAAAAATTTGTTAAACCTTAAAAGGTCCAGCTCCTGGTGACCAGTCAGGATGTTGAGAACTACAAGCAGATCAAGTCAGATCTGGACCAGCTGCGTTCTATTGTGGAGAAGTCTGAACTGTGGGTTTACAAAAGGCAAGGAGAAGATGGGATGGATGGAGATGGCCCCTCAGAATCTGACAACAAAAAGAAGGTACGCTGAAAATTTGAATGTGGAAAGGTTTCCCTGAATATAGAGTTATTATTGAAAGGACTCATAATTGCTTCTTGATTTACAGGGAGATTCAGACAAGAAGAAGACTGAAAGTACCAGCAGTTACAACTACAGAGTTGTAAAAGAGGTATAAGCGTTTGCCTTTTAAGTTATATTTTCATTTTAGATTTACTGCTGATTATTAAAATGTTGCTTCTGTGTGTGTCTGTGTTTTTAAGATCCTGCTGCGCCTCAGTAAGCTGTGTGTCCAGGAGGGAAGCTCAGGGAAAAAGAGCAGGAAACAGCAGCAGAGGCTGCTGAGGAACATGGGAGCTCACAGTGTGGTGCTAGAACTCCTACAGATCCCCTATGAGAAGGTCGGACACTGAAACAGAATACAAATGCAGAATCGTTAGAAAGCTTTAAAGATCCTCATTGCTTCCCCTTGCTTGCAATTGTCCATTAATGTTACATAACTGAAAAGAAGCTCTGTATTATCTGCACCAGGGTGAGGATGTACGGATGCAGGAAATCATGAAATTGGCCCACGAGTTCCTGCAGAATTTCTGTGCAGGAAATCAGCAGAACCAGGCTCTTCTCCACAAGCATATAAACTTATTTCTCAACCCGGGGGTAAGCATCACAAGCATCTCACAGCTACTCCTTGGGCGAGTCGAAGAGTTAAATATCCCAAAATACCACATATTGGGAAAATGTATGTTCTCTTCTGTTTCATTCCCAGATCCTGGAGGCTGTCACCATGCAGCACATCTTCATGAATAACTTCCAGCTCTGCAGCGAGATTAACGAGCGTGTGGTTCAGCACTTTGTCCACTGTACTGAGTCGCATGGTCGGCATGTCCAGTATCTCAAGTTTCTGCAAACCATTGTCAAGGCCGAGAACAAGTTCATCAAGAAGTGTCAGGACATTGTCATGGCAGAGGTCTGTTGTTTGAGTAATGCTTGTGGTTTCTAATACAGGGGCGACAGTTTGGGAATAACACTGTACACTCGGCTGTGACTCTCTCCCACTCAGCTGGTAAACTCCGGCGAGGATGTCCTGGTGTTCTACAACGACCGTGCCTCATTTCAGACCCTTGTCCAGATGATGCGTTCAGAGCGGGATCGCATGGATGAAAACAGCCCCCTGATGTACCACATACACCTGGTCGAACTGCTGGCCGTTTGCACTGAGGGCAAGAACGTCTACACCGAGATCAAGTGCAACTCTCTGCTGCCCCTGGATGATATTGTGCGGGTTGTCACCCATGAAGATTGTATTCCTGAGGTATGGAAGACTTTTTCTTCACTCACTTTAAAGTTGAGTGAATACACTTTATTCTAGTTTATTCTGATCGAGAAGAGCATTGGGAATACATGTTTTAAAAACTACTGTGATTACCAGTGCACTCATTTAGTTTCCAACAATCCAACAGGTGAAGATTGCCTATATCAACTTCCTGAACCACTGCTATGTGGATACAGAGGTGGAGATGAAGGAGATTTATACATCCAACCACATGTGGAAGCTTTTTGAGAACTTCCTGGTGGACATTTGTAGGGTAAGCCACAAAATATTTGACAATAAATAGACAGAGAATCCAGTCAGCACATTGTGAAGTGAACACACAGCAAGTTACCTGTCGGCCACATGCAGGAAGTCCGATCCAGTGGCCGTGTGTCATGCTAACGTCTCTTCTATCTTTGCTTAGGTGTGCAACAACACCAGTGACAGGAAGCACGCGGACACCATGCTGGAGCGTTATGTAACCGAAACAGTCATGAGCATTGTCACATGTTTCTTCAGCTCTCCTTTTTCTGACCAGAGCACAAGCCTTCAGGTAAAATGTCTTTTTAAAGTATTTTCCAAGCAGTTTTGCTACTGCGAGTTCTTTGTGCAGTCTAGAAATCGGAGACTTTCTCAGCACTGTTTGGGGGGGGAAAAAGGAACTGTACTCAAGCATGTACCGTACATACCATGAAATGTTACGTTTTTCCCTTTACATAGCTGGCTCGTCATATATATGTAAGTAATGCTAGCACTTCCCCAAATTTGATTTCCCAACTTTTGGCTGTGAATGTGAAGAAGTATTCAGTGTGTGGGTTTTTATATGGTCATAGTTTAGTCAGCACACAGACTCTGTTCTTCCCAGATCTGTGGGTGTGTTGCACAAGGTTTTGCTGGGACTTTGCTGGTGCAGATGATGTACTGATGCAATGTGGTTACTGTGTTTCTTAGACTTGTTCTAGCCCTGTTTCTTCTCCCCCATGACTTTCCAATAAGTCATGACCAATAACCTCCAATTTCCAAATCCCTGGTACAGTAATTTTGAGGTTTTTTGTGTTAGACACTTGTTTCCTGTTATCTGTGTTTGGAGCTTTTTTGTTGCTATTTGGTTCCTCTAGAAAATGGCGATTATCCTTTATGTAACTGCACTTTCTGGGAACTACGCTCGCTAAAGTGTACCATTACGTGATAATTCCGCAACCCTTTTCCTTTTTCTCTTGCAACAGGCAGCCATTGTTGGAAAGATAACTGAGGTACTTATTGTACTTTAGGGCTGTGGCCAGGTAGAAATGTGTTGTATTCTCTCTTAAACACCGGTTTGTTTTGTTTTAAGGGGAATGCATGTGATTAGGAAGCTTGCCCAATGGATCTTAAGCTGTTAACCCGTCTGCCTCTGATGCCCTTATATGCTCATGTTGTCACGTCTACCACAAACTGGGTTATGAATTCAAGCTATTCAGAGAGCACAATAGTCACTCTGTGTGTTATTAAATATTTGTTAACAGTTTCCCTCCTTTACACCACGATTCCTCCTTCCTTCTTTTGTTGAAAGGCAAGATGTAATTAGTTTTCCCCCTGTCTTACAGACCCGTCAGCCCGTTTTTGTTCAGCTTCTTCAAGGAGTGTTTAGGGTTTACCACTGTAACTGGCTTAACCCTGTCCAGAAGGCCTCAGTTGAGGCTTGCATTAAAGTACTGTCAGACGTGGGTAAGATATTAAGACTAACACAGACTATGAATTTCAGTAAAACCTCTCAGTGTTAAAAAGTGGCGCATATTATATGTACTTTCTGCTTCTGCCTAGCCAAGAGCAGAGCCATTGCTATCCCAGTGGACCTGGACAGTCAGGTGAACAACTTGTTTGTCAAGTCCAACAATGTCGTGCAAAAGAGCATCCTCAACTGGAGACTGTCTGCTAAGAACACATCCAGGCGAGACTCCGGCCTGACCACCTCAAAAGACTACAGAAACATTATTGAGAGGCTACAGGTCAGTAGACGGTCTGTTGCTGTTTCGGTGTAATAAACTTAATCCATTTTCATCCATTTAAATTTTTTGTGTGCTTTAGTCGTAAGCCAAAAATCTTGTAAAATGAAACATAAACATCAATGAAAGCAATAAAAGCTATAAAAATAATGCAAACACAGACAGAAAAAAACACTGACTGCCTTAAACATTGCTAAAGTAAATGCATTGGTTTAAAAAAAAGGCAATCTTTTAACGTTATTTTTAGATTGTGTACTGTTACCTGTGTGTTCATAAAGAAGGCCAATATATCAGGGGGCACAGAAAGCAGTAAGTGCTTTTATGAAGCCCATTATCGACACATCAGATGGTATGGTGGTACAGGACATCCAGTTCTGTTAGTTGTGGTAATATGACCATTTGTGCCATTGTCAGCCTGACACACAGGAGCTCTCTTAAACAGGGTGTAGATGTCCTACATTTCCAAATGCACAGCATACACATGCAGCTTTTTTGCTTTTCTCTCCAGGCTGATTACATAAATGGATCTGTACTGATTCGTTGTTTATGGTATTTGTGTTTTGCAGTAAAATTCAAATTTTCAAAAATGAAAGTTTTGCTCTAATATTGATGTCTTATCTTTTAGGGTATTTGGTGTTTCTCTGAAGAAGAGGTGATTAAAATCTATAAAAGTCACTTAAAGCAACATGACTGTCTGATATTTACCACAGGTTTCTACCTATCAGGCAGTAGAATGAGTGCAGTGAATCTCCACTTCCTCTTTGGGGTTTTTTGTGGAAGAAAGTTAACACTATATGAAGACAGCTCGGTCTGCCTTTTTATCATAACTGAAAACTCCAATGTGAAAGTACAATGGGTTAATTAAGCCCCCTCACCATTGCTGTTAATTGTTGCCAGTATGCACAGGGTGACATAATGTTCTTGGTAACTGTGTGGCAATCCAAAAACCATAAAAGATGTGTCCAATTACATCCTAGAAAAATGTGGTTTTAGCAGCAGACCATGTTGCTCCACCTTATTCTCTAGTAACACATGACTCAGTATTCACTGGAAGACTGAAAAATCAAGCCAAGGATCAGTGAGCACACTGTTGATACTACTTATGAAACCTTAGGGCTTTTTTATCCTGTAATTCCAACGATAAAGCAAAGCTGTTTTGTTATGGAAATAAATTTTCAGTGAGGTTTTAGATGTTTCGTTCCTAATCCACCCATTTCTAGACGGGGTTTTATGTGGTTCCCACAACTGTGTACTTCCCAAATTCCTGTTGTCTTTGCAAAGACTGCTGGAGTTTCACAGCTTTATGTTTTTTCCCACCTCTTGATGTTCTCAAACTTCTTTAATCAGCACCCAACACAAAATCACTCATTTTCACAGTAATCATCACCAGGCGTGACAGGAAGTGCACTGCAAAAGGTGGCACAGTGGTGTTTATTATGGTGTGATTTGATGTGTAATGCACTGGATGTGTCCCTTCCTGTTTCTATATTAAATTAATATTAAAGCAAAATAATGTGAGGCTGACTGTAGCTGGATGTCTTTGAACGAAATGCAGGAATAGGAAGACCGTTTTAATTATAACAGTGTAGCTGTTTGCCATAAAACACAGTTCTGGGTTATTTCTAACCTTTGCTTCTGCTCAATAGGACATCGTGTCTGCCCTAGAGGACCGTTTGAGACCTCTGGTCCAGGCTGAGCTCTCGGTGCTGGTGGATGTCCTGCATCGTCCGGAGCTGCTCTTCCCTGAAAACACGGACGCTCGCAAGAAATGTGAAAGTGGAGGATTCATATCAAAGTGAGTCTAAAGTTGTCTGAACCACTTCCAGTGCTGTTGCTATTTTTGGAACGCTTTTGGAAGTCCCCTTGTAACCGCTCGCATGTGTGCATTTGTAGTTTTGTCTTGTACCTCAAACATGAATGGAGACAAGCATCTTTGTCAACCTGATGAGACTAGTTTTTCAGCAGAGGAGGGTCTGTAGCAGGGCCAGGAGCCGCTTGTTGTTTGTTCCTCGTAATCAGTTCTACTGTAACATTCTGAAACGTCTGAAGGTGAAAAAGCAGAGAAAACGATCTCAACTGTGGCTGCTGGCATCAGCCTGCACTGGCTTTGGGGAATCACTTAGTCTTTAAGTTTTCTGTGAACATGAAGCATCTGCTGTAGTCAGCTGAAGTCATTTTCTTAAATCACCGTTTTCAGTTATGCCCAAGGCACCTAAATATGCTTTAGACCCATAACTCCCAAGTCTCCTGTTCAGAACAAGGATAATCACTGTGTCATAGAAATGATTTATGTCACTGTGAGACTTGAAGTATATAGAGTTTTGGAGGAAGGTGATGAGTTCATCAGTCTATTTCTATTGTTTGTGCCGATTCTGCCCCCCCCCCCATTCTCTTTGATCAGACTGATCAAACACACCAAACAGTTGCTAGAAGAGAACGAGGAGCGCCTGTGCATCAAAGTACTGCAGACACTGAGGGAAATGATGTCAAAAGACCGGGGCTATGGGGAGAAGGTATGTTCCTCCTTCATTCCTGTTTCTCATTCTCTGGTTCTCGTGTTGCCCAAGATTCTCCCACACATGAGTTAAAATGTTACAACACTTTTCAGGATGTCAGGATGTTCTGCGTCAAAACTTAGGGTGAGACACGACATCACAGAGCAATAAAAAAAACAAAAACAAAACTGAGTGCTCTCTGCTTACCTCTGGAGCCTCTGTAGAACACAAAAAGTAAATGACTCATACACAGCGAACGTCATCAAGTCTTTCATTTGATATTCCTGCAGCCAGGGCACTTTGTGATTTTTCTTTTCTAGTTTTAGTGTTTTTAAGAGTCTGCAAAAAGTAATGATAAAAAGATTCCCATGTTGCTTTTCTCCTTAAATTAAAAAAACTAACTAACAAAAAAACAGTGTTATGTGTATCAGCTTTATTAACTCTATTAACAATGTGCATGATCCAACATTGTCTCTCAACCATTTTACGCACCATTCATTGGCTACTAATGATCACTTATACTAATCCTAAATAAATTGTCTCAACTGTGCCAACTTGTTTTCCAGTAAAAGGATAAAGCGCTTTAATATCAGATGAAAACATTAAAACAACTTTCAAAAATCTTGTTGTTGTTTTTTAACTGCTAAAATAACTATTTTTATCTAGATTTGCTGGCAGGGAATTTGTTGTACGTTACCCTGTGATTTATTCACTTTTTTTAATTAGTTTTTTTGAGTGCTTAGTAATGACTGGATTGTGTGTGCACACTGTGTGTGTGTGTGTGTGGCAAGCATGACTGACGGTAACAGAAAAAGTAAGAAGCTTGTAAGGGATCAGGTTCTAATTGTTGCATGGCAATGATTCCTCAACAGATGGATAATTGAACATCAACATATGGTTATTTCAAATCGGGGCTCCTCTTTGCCTTTTTTTTTAGAGATTATTAGAGATTAAAAAAATAGTTAAATCTGATATTTAACAGGGAATGATGGCTAACGTCCCTTTGAGTTTGGTGTAAGAATCTATGAAGCTTCAAGAACATTTTAATCAGGCCAAGTAAGATTAACAGGAGAGTGTACTTTAATCACAACAGTCTATCTCTCATTTTATTGGTTTGCATACTGAACCTGTTTGGTCCATTACAGACTGAGCTCATTCTGGAAAAAAATCTGCTTGCTTGTCTTTGTGATGAAAGCACTTCAGAAAGGGTTTTATTTATTTATTTTTTTGTTAGTTAGTTTTTTGGGGGTTTTTTTTTGTGGTGTTTGAAAATGGTTAAACTTTTTTAATTTAATTTTGTAATTAAATCTCCAATTTCAACTTCAAAATCTGCTGGATTTCCTGTTTTATTGTTTAACAAAACTCAACCATAACTGATAAAATAAAGACATTATTTTTGTGTTGATAAACAGGGAGGGAAAGAAAGCAGCTGGTTGGGGGAAAAGTACTAAATATTTCACCTTCTCAACCAAACGGTGTTTAAAAACAAACACTTGCACTTTTATAGTCAGTTCTCTTAACATAAAAATATTTGATGTAATGCAGTGATGATGTAAAAAAGGTCTTTACTGCAATTAACTTGTTCTGTTTTTGAGCCTTGACAGCCCTTTCTTCGCCCTTTTTCACTAACCTGACATGCTGCGTGTGTGTCTGTGTGTGGGTTTCAGAAGCTTTACATTTGCACACTTGTTACAGAGCTCTAACTCACTAATCTAGCTCTACTAACTCTCTGCTTCCTATACTTCTTCTCTTGCAGCTGATTGCCTTTGATGATGAAATGGATGTGGCTGAGGTTGATCACTTTACTTACTATTGCGATGTTCATTTGTCTCCCACTAACAGCATAGATGTGCTTGTGTTTCACATAGGCTTTCTAGCGTTTCAATCCCTCATCTGTGTCAGCAGCTTAGTCCATTTCCCCGCAGTGTGCCTGTTAAGAGTTGCTCCTGAATTTCATGGAAAAAAGTAGCATAATGCTAAAATGTCTGCCTCACAAACTCTATATGGCCAATAGTACTGGGCCACCAACACAGCTGCCGGGCCATGGAAACCCACAAAGCTCCCGGTGCGCAGTTTTTGTGCTGATGTTAATGCCAGAGGAGCATTGAGCTCTGAAGTTAGTGAGTCAGGTATCTTTTATGCACGTCAGCACTTGGTGAAGTTACCAAGTACTGCAGCTCAGCAACTTCATGGCTGAGTTTTTGTGGTTACTAAACACTTCCACTTTGCAGTGATACCATGTGCAGTTAATGCTGGAATATACAGTAGGGGAAAAGTTTCACTTGTTGCAACTGCTTTTTGCAATGGTGGCTTCCTATTACAGTACCACACGTGAATTCAGTAAGCTTGTAATATATATACATATTTGTAAAGGCAGACTGCATTTTATTCAGCTGTGGTAATGGGACTGAGGTGTGGCCCAGTGCTTTTGTCAATATACTGTATGTGCTTTTGTGCCATGCTGTACTTTGTTCTATATATTTTTTGAGTGAACTGTTTAGGTAAAGATGTGTTACATTTGTAGAATATATCCTACAGGATTTTACTGTTATTTTTAAATAACATAAGTTAGCATATTTTGGTTAGACCCTGGATTGGTCGTGTTAATTTTGGGGTCTCAAGACGAGACTGTGCTTACTGAATAGATCTTTTGTGCATGTGGTTTAAAGCTGGGTGTGAAACAGCCACCTGCTAGAATTTGAATCTTCTTCCTCATTGCATTGTGCCCTTTTTAAAGCACTGTCTGCTGTCATTGCTACAAGTTTGTGGACTGTCAGAACTGAATTTATGGGTCATGTTATTACTGCATATCCAGTAGAAATCTGCAGAGACATGGATGTAAAGCATAACTTGGTTCAAACTTTCTTGAAGTAGTTGAGAAATGCGAGAGACATTTTATAATCAATAGTTACTAATGTTTGGATATAGCATGTATACAAAAGTTATCCATCCATCAAACAACTATTATATTTTTGTGCAGGTTAAATTTTTTGTTTAACTCTGTACTCGTATTTTTTTAAAGATAGCTAATACAGGCTCCTCGATAAATGTATTCATTCAGTGCATCACTGTCAGCACACAGGCGGCTTAGCAGTAATATTTGTAAGGCCATTTTGTTACACTGCATTACATCGTAGAGCTGTTTCTATTTGTGGCACGAGTCACTCTAAATGTCGCACAGCCCCCTGATGATGGATGGTGATAAGATGGCATATTTTTTCCTCTAAGCCCTTTGCCACAATTACAAGAGCAGGTGTGAGTGTATATATAGCTGGGGATACTCCATCTATCAGCTTTGTAAAACAGGCCATCGGGCCGTGTGTGCTGGTCATGCCTTTTGGCCTTTAAAATAGCTGATGAAACATGTTTCTGCTCTCTGAAGATTATGCGTGCCGCCACAACCACATCATATCTGAAATGTTCCTTCAGACCAGTATTGCGAAAAGATTACTATTTTACACGAATGTAGATGTTTTGTGAGGAGTTTCGTTTTATTTGATCTTTACAGCTAAACTTACAAATCTTTTAAGCTCATTTTGAAGGAGTTATTCACACTTTTCTCTCCTACTGACCTATTGCCAGATCTTTACTCATACTAGATGTCTGTTCACCAGCCTTCAGCTTTCTCAGGCTAGCTGCTGTATTTTAGTCATTTTAAGTATAGAACTGTGAGTTCTAGACTCAGTTTTAGGACTATAGTATTGCTTTAATGACTGTATTGTTGCTTTAAATTGGTACACAGACTTCTTCGGTTTCTGGCCAGGGTTATTGAGCGTTTCAACATGTGCCCCCTAGCATTGGAATTTCTTTAAATATTTAAAAGTGGAACCAGATTTAAAGTGTTTTATTGTAAAGCACTTTGTATGTTTTTCCAATTCTGCTCTAATTGGATAAAACGACCTGAACCCATTCCTCTGCTTCACTGGGTTTTTATCGGGACTTCTGCTGGCTTTCATCAAAGCATCAAATTTAATTCTTGACCTTGGTTTGATTTAAAATGTACTGAAACCTTAATGTTCTGAATAATAGAAAGCTTATATATCTATATGTTTAGCCTAGTCGGGAGCTTGTATTGTAATCAGTAAATTGATTAAAACTGAAAGTATTGCACGGGAGGAAGCGTTTCTGTGGCAGCAGGAAACACTGAAGTTAAAAGCACGCCAACATCACAATAGCCACTTAATCCAGAGTGTGGTGCAGGGCGTGCGTCTGTGTGTAAGAGAAGTGAACAAAGCTGTTAAGTAAGGAAATGGAGAAATTGTCGGAAAGGGTCTTTCCAGAGTTGCAGGAAGCAGCATGCTCTCAGTTTCTCTGTTATGTCTCTGTCTTGCTTTCCCTCCTTCCCTCTCTCCCCGTATATACTGCTCAAGTGATGGAAATCCCCAGCTTCCACAAAAACAGGGCTGTTCTCACAGAGCACCACTTTGTTTCATCAACTCCTCCCACGTGCAGCATCCTAAGAATGTCCACACACTCCCTAACGGCACATATTCTCTGCCACTCATTCGTGTTAACAACAGCATGAAGCGGCGTGGCTGATGGCTGGCAGCACGTCTCTGGGTACTCGGATTGATGGCAGGAAGGCAGACGGGCCAAAACCCCAACTTCCCCTCATCAGCAGCAAGATAAACTGCCATTATAGCTGTTACGTAACTCAAGTGTGTAGCCTGCTGCTGCTCCCTGACCTTTTACAACACGCCCCCTCTCTTTCAGAATCACCCACCCAGGGACCTCTAGGAATGAGTGCAGCTGTTAGTTCACTACTGCCTGACAGACTCCATCGTGCTTCTTGTTGCTGCACGCCCAGACGCTGTACTGGATTTTGCATATCCAGTCAGGCTGATGAGGGAGCAGGATCAAGTGGAATGACTTTTCACCCATTAGGAATAGCTTATCTCATTCTTCCAGAAATAGCAACATGATCAAATGCAAGCCGGGAGAAAACAAGACCTGACCAGCTAGGCGGACTCATTGTCAGGCCTTATCGCATCAATCGCTGCGTGTTTGTTCTCGCTTCGTGTGCACGGCTTTCATTTGAGAGGCTGCACGAGCATAAGGGCGCGAGATGGAGATCATTTCTCCTTCTAATTCAGGTGATACAGAGAGATTAGCTGAGGTCGAGCGTGTAACCGGACACGAAGGTTATATAAGGGAACTATTTCTTTGCGGTCTCTCTGTGTGGGCGCAAATGTCTTTTTCCAGTTCGCCAAATTCTTTTTGTTCACCGTCAACCCATAACAGTCTCTTCATTATCTCAGCCAATCAGAGTTTGTTTTTGGGAGGTTTTGAGTTTACTATTTCCTCTATTTTTCTTGTGCATTTTTTTTTGTCACCACATTGTTTTCAATCCCCACACAAACGTTGTTTTGTCTCTTTGCCTTTACCTACTTCCTCTTTTAGCCTTCTCTGTATTTACCAGTTGCCACTCCCATCATTCTCTCTGCCAAGCTGCCTCAGATAGCCTGCTCCTGTCCTCATTTATCCTTCTGCCCATTATAGTGACTGAATTCTGGAGACTCCGAGCTGCTCTGTTTTTTCTTCTCAACAGGGGGAGCTGCGGACGTTTCTCAGCAACAGGCAGCGCTGTCCCAGTTTCCTTAACTTAAGTTGCACGATTCTTGGGCTCAAGCCAGCTATCAAGCAGCAGTTACATAAGAGCCAAAAGCATTTTTTTCCCCTCTGTTTTCCTGGAATTTTAAACTCTCCACTGATGTGTGATCTCCAGTGGTAATTGGAAATCAAAGCACTTCAGACATGTCTTCCAGGAGACAGTAGGAGCTGGAGCTCAAGTTAGGTTAGACGGACTGCCATGAGAAAAATTGAGGCCTTAACTTGGGTAGTAATGAGCACATGGTACAGGGCCAGCTTTCTACTCCCGGTAAACTTATAAAAATATAAAAAAAATAGATAATAAAGCTCCATCTAATCCTATGTAGGTTTAGGCTTTTAGTTCTAATATTCTTAATAGAGAGATGGTTTGAAAACTGACTCTCCAGAGAAAGTGCAACAGATTTTCCTGGTCACTGAGACCATGTGACCCTTGCTGCCACTATTTACTGCCATGTTCACAGTGCCATTATGTTTATTTGCCAGGCCTCGCCTCTGTAGTCATTTTAATCACACATTCTGGAAACGTTAAAAATGCTGGCAATTATAGGGTCGGGCTGTCCTCACGGTCAGATTTCGATGCACGTGTAAGTATATTAAGAGAAGTTAGTTTTGCTACTAACTAGCTGCTGAATATAACTTAAGTTGCATGATGTGTGATGCATCACCGTTCTTCTGTGGAAGTCAGTGTGTTGACATTAAAGGAGGCTTGATGCAGGGAAATTCCTGTCCAGTTGCACAATTAATCAGCATAAAGCAGCATGACTGGTAACCCAGTCATGACAGAGAGAGACAGAGACGTATGCCCATGTTTGGTTGTGTATTTGTTATTTAGTCTTTTTTTCTTGCATTATCTGCAGTGAGATGTTTCGTGTGTGTGCGTGTATAGACTTTTAGTTTTTTAAATAGCCGTTCACAGAAAATAATCATCTACTGAATAGGCTAGCATTAGCACTTTATTTTGTTTTAACTCATTTAAGGTAAATGTCTACAAAACTCTCTGTATAATTATGCCATCAAAGTATTCATTGTTTTACTATGTGGTAGGAAATTATTAGAATTTCTGTTATTTTTTTATTTATTCTTTTTTACTCTTTCTCTCTCTCTGAATTTATTATGTATCTGTTGTTTTTAGTTGGTTTCATTACTTATTACTTTTTGCGTCTCTGACCATGCAATACATACATTTACTGTTCAAACAGCTAGCATGGGAAAAGTTTTGTCATTTTTTACTTTTTTAATTACTTTTTAAATTTATTAATTTATTTTTAGGCAATTTTCCAATTGTAACAATATGATTGTAACAATATGATTGTAGTCAAACCAAGCATATCATGACAATGGTTTGAAAACATGCTCAGTCATAAATATCTCTTGTTGTTTCTTTATGTCCTCAGAAGAATCAAAGTGTGCATATTTGCTTCTGCCATCTTTGGTTTCTAATGTTATTATCATTTTATTAAGAGGGAACCACAGAATACCAAACACACCAGTGTTGCTTTAATAACCAGCAGTCTGTGGTGAGGTGGGGGCAACTGAGCTTTTGCTGTTTTGCTGCGATGTGGTAATGCTGCTTATCTCATGCTCTGTCAACAAGCAAACCCCATGAACACTAAAATGAGAAACATTTAACAAAAACAAACATCATTTTGTGTCTGCTTTCTCTGCTCCTGGCTCTTTGCACATTGATGATGAATCGCTGACGTTACTGGTAATAGAAAGTTTTGGTTTTGGAAGCTGCTCTTGGAGGGTGGAGTGACCTAACTAATCCGACTACTTCTAACCCCAACTAACTGCGTCCTTTTATTTCCAATCAGCTGGCACCTCCACCTGAGCCCGAAATCCCGGCCGAGGTGTGTTTTACTCATATTGGCCCGTTGCCCACTAACATGCGTCACTACTGATCATCACTCATACTCATGATCGGCCACCATCCTGTATTATTTGTGCTGTGCGTTTTCCAGATCCTTATTTAAACAAAGAAAAGTCACAACCTTTCCTTATGCATTTCCACTTTTATCTCCACCCCCCTGCCCTTCCTGCATCACCCCTCTGCCACTGCTGCTTCTGTGGAACATGCTACATATATGCCCTTGTTTGCATACAGTCTTCCGCTTCTCTACTCATCCTTTCCTCTCTGCCTCCGTCATTTCTCCCATCCGCTCATCTGTCCTTCTAGCTCTTTGATGAAAGTTCAATTCACTGACCTCCTTTCATTGGGGTTGCTGTAAGGCTGGGGTGGGGGTTGGAGTCATGGGTGAGGTGTTTTTCCATGCCAGATTGGTGCTTACAGTGTGTGTCAGTAGCTCACTGCTCTGTTATGTAACCTGAAGTGTGTCTTTTCTCATGGCTCTTGGCTTGTTTCTTCCCCTCCAGCAGTCTATCATTCTTTTATGTAAATCATTTAGGCACTTTTTCCACTGTGAGCGTAAAGTAATGAGGGAGGTAGTCTGACAAATGGTTATAATTTTAGATTTTAAAAATGTACGATTTTTACTTCAAAAACTTCTTGAAGGTGTTAAAAAAAAAGCATGTCAGTCCTCCTCTGCATGAAGCCCTGCACGCCTTTGACTCGACCTCACATCTTCCCTGACACAACCACTTCCCTCTTAACTGCATGATCAATTTTGCACCCAGTTTCCTGCATGCTTGTAAAGTAACTAATTTGCACTGTATTGACACCCTATTTTTGTTTTCCCCAACTTTCCTTTCCAACCTTTTTTTTTTTTTCTTTCTTATTTTAATGCTTTCTGCTAACTCACCTCACCTTTAAGGAGCTTGATCCCAACCAGCCGCTGAAGCAACTGGAGGATCAAAGGAGGGTAGGTAAAGAGTTTGGTTTGCTGTGGTCTGGCACAGGCCTGCATCTTACTGACTGACTGATTGTGATGCCCTCACTGTTGCACTGCTGCTACAGCATGGCACTCACTCACTCCCCTCCCAGTTATGACACAAAACATGTGACAGAGATGAGCCAGGAAACACTAATGTGGGTTCTCAGTCTGCGCTTTGTGTTTGCTACAGACTGACACAGAGGTGACACACTGCTGTGATTTACATACAAGGCCGAGGGTTAATGCATATGTTGAGACCGAGAAAGAGCACAATGTCAACTCTGAACATCACTGACTGAGGTCAGAGTGCAAGGATCAAATAAAAAATGTGTGTGTGTGTGTGTGTGTGCTCTATTTTTTCCCAGGTGGACATCTTGATCAGATTAATCTTTAATTTTTTTTCTCTTTCTTTTTATGTTTTGTTTTACTTGCACAAAAGTTCAAGGCACGTGTATGGCCATAAAATGCCATAAAACACCAAGATGACATGAAAAACTAAAAGGAAACCTTTCAAGTGAAGCGAGGAGATTTCAGAAATTCATTTTACAAAATGAAGTTTCATTTTTGGTTTATGTGGAACCTTGTAACCCTTTATTCCTTTATGTTGTGGCTTTGTCTATGTAGGACATACTAGTATGAGTGCAATTCTGTATCAATTTGATAGTCTTGTGTCAGCATAGGAACTCTGGGTTCAAGTTCCATTTCTATAGCAGAAATAGATCCTTATCTCCTAACATTCATTTTCCTGGTAGGGAGAGGCTCTGCGGCAGATTTTGGTCAATCGATACTATGGTAATATCAAAGCTGGCCAGAGGAGAGATAGCCTTACCACCTTCAGTAACGGCCCACTCACGCCTGGAGCGCAAGGGAAATCACCTACAGGTTTGTGTAACAATGCTCTACGTGTCTGTGTGTCTACATGGTTATGTTGTAAAGATAAGATGAAATGAAATGATTTACTTGGGGAAGGTGAGACAGCGCTGCACACACAACATAAAAATTAGATCCCTAATAGTTTTTAGCCTGCCAGCTATAATATATGACCGCTAGCTGGAAACACATGAAAAATTTCAGCTTCAGTTGTGCAATTATGGAAATGTGGTTTTAAAAAAAAAAAGTAAAATAATTGGGTAGAGCTATTAAATAATTAGGTTTTCAGCTCCTGTAATGAAATCTTTCAACCAATACACTCTGCTTCAGCTATTTATCTCCATCTATCGCTGCATAGCTCCATCTAGTTTTATTAAACCGTCTGTTTTGATAGCTGCAGTCATTACAGTTTCATTAGGAAATAATTATTTATATCCAAGTCAAACCATGTGTGCAGAAGCTTCTGTAAAAGTCATTTTATTTTTTATTCAGATATTTTTTTAAACTAAACAAGCTGCTTAAAAATTACTGTTTTGATGAATTACATGGGAAAATACAGTAACAATGCTCACAGTTTTAACCTAATTAAAAATAAATAAGTAAATTGATCATAAACTAATCTGACCACATTTTGTTTGTCAGTATTCAAAATAACTTTACCCAGAAAGACTTTCTCTCTCCCCTTCCTTTTTTTTTATTACTTTTTATTTTTTAATTTTTTAAATAGGTTAATTGCTACTTATTACAACCAGATGCTCATGTACATAAATGAAATGTTATCAAATGTATCTTCTTAAGGAGGGAAACTTTTAACTTTGGCAATAATAAAAGACTTTGTGTCATTTAACTCTTTACAGAGTAACTGGTTTTTGTCAACAGTCTAAATTATTTACAAATTCGCAACAAAGTATTTACTGATTATTGTACATTCCTTATAATGCTGGAAATATTTCTGTTAGTTGCACAGATTACAAGGAAAAGTGAGCGAGTGACAGTTTCCAGTGGGTAGCAGTCAACAGAGCGTGCTCCGAGCATTGTGTTGGAACATACTTTGTAAATGTTTTTATCTTAAACTCAGCGCCCACATTCACAGTCATTTATCTGATAGACGCTGCGCATTTACTTGAAAATAGTAAAGGACAACACGGCAAATGATGAATCTGTAATGAATTTTGAAATTGACATTTACCACTGTCTTAAGTCTTCAGTGTTTAGGAACTGAAGAGACTCATTGCTGTAGTACTGAAAGTGATTTCAGGTGCTCAGGCTGTCTTGGTCCTCCGTTGTCATACTGCTTCGGATTTTTTGTGAAGCAGTGGAAACGGGTAGGCTGAACTGTGGCTCTTTAACTTTGGATACATTTTATAGGTTGAGAATGTGGGTTAGCATTGTGTTGCCAAAAAAAGCAAGCGCTTAACTGAAAAAGCCATCATCTGAATGTTAGCATATTTTAAAAAAACAAAACTGTTTTTTAGGTCAAATTAAAGCCATCAAGGTCATCTTTTGCTGCCACTCTGGACTCTGAGCTTTGCTTATTTTCCCATTGCATCTGTCTGCTTGCACTTGTACCACTGCCATGCCTGTTTCTTCTCCACTGTGGCTAAATAGTGAGCCTTAAACTTGAATTTCATTTCTGGAAAATGGACATAGTTACAGGGAGGCAAATCTGGTGAGTAAGGCAAGTGGTGAATGACATTTGGGGCAAGGAAGTTGCAGTAAAATTCTTCTTGGCTGTCTGAATTTCTGCTTCTGGTTAAGCTTCTGACCAGTGGGCCTAATTAGTAAAAATATAGTTATTCACTTCACCTTAGTTATGCCTAAATGACAGAGAAAAAGCAGCAGTACTTCCGGAACTGTCATATGTGTATACATAATTTTTTTTTTTTTACTTACCGTAACAATAAATAAATAACCTTTTTTTTTCTGGTCCATTAAAAAAAAAAAAAAAAAAAAAAAAAAAAAAAAAAGTACATATAATTTATTGTAATATATACTGCTGGCATCAGATTTGAAAATGCCTCAGTTTGCCTCAATGAAACTGAATAAAATGTCCTTTTATCAACATTTAATATTTTGCCATTTTAATATTTGCAAAGAAATATACAGTAGAGTATAAAGAATTTGCAAATGTGTCCTTAGTTATTTACCACGGGTCTCACCAAATCAGGAATTTGTAGAGGAAACAGTTAAAGTGGTGTTTTTATCCCCCCTCACTCTTTTTGCTTACATGAGATTGAGATTCATAAATTTAATAGATTATTAGTAGGTGACATTTACCCATTCCAGTGAGTCACGCCGTGTCTCTCATCAGCGATGACTCATATTTGGTCTATAATGCTTTAGAAGGCATGAAAAAAGAAAGATCTTATTCACAGCTGTGGCCTTACACTGCTTTAAGCCCTTGGACCTGGGGGGCTCTGCTATTGAGCGTACTGGCTCTGTCTCCCGCATAACGCAGGTCGTGTTGTTGCCAGGCGACCAAAGAGCCAAGCTCCATCTAGAATGGGATGTGTTGTTGATTCAGTGACTCGCCCAGCCAGAGACGGCTCTGATGGGTGCTGTTATCTCACCAGTTCTTCTCTTACTGGCTGTGGTAGGCAGCAGTAGGAGTTAAAGTACCTCAGTGGATTAGAGACACATCTAACGTGCTTTTTTTTTTTTTTTGAGTGTGTGGTGGCTGAAAAGACACCTGTGGCTTATTACATGACTCAAAATCGCCTTACTTCCTCCTTACCCAATAGCATCTTAAATAAAATAAACCGAACTGAAACAATCGCTCGTGATTGAATCAACCACATGTAGATTTTTTTAAATATAATTATTAGGACTTTCCCAAATGTCATTGTGATGTTAGCTACATTTATAAGCTAAATGCACAGCATTGTCCACCATGTCCACCTTTTAAAAACACACAAAAAAGATACAAATCCTGAAATTAAAAAAACAAATACCTGCACAACCAACAAATATCCAAACAAGGACTCAAAGAACACAAACCTCCGCCACAGTAGCTCACTGTCTCTGTAGTATTTACTTTTAAGGGAATAATTAATTTCATGTGTGTATAAATTCTGTGTGTGTGTGTGTGTGTGTGTATAGATATAGATATATATATTAGGGGTGCAACGATACACAAAATTCACGGTTCGGTTCGATACTTTGGTGTCGCGGTTCGATATTTTTTCGATACAAAAAAAATGTTCATGCTTTTTTAATTTGTCATTTATTAAAATTATAAATATATAATATTTTTTATAAGGCAGCACGGTGGCACGGTGGTTAGCACTGTTGCCGCACAGCAAGAAGGTCCTGAGTTCAATTCCAACATCAGGCCGGGGTCTTTCTGTGTGGAGTTTGCATGTTCTCCCCGTGTTTGCGTGGGTTCTCTCCGGGTACTCCGGCTTCCTCCCACCGTCCAAAGACATGCAGCTTGTGGGGATAGGTTAATTGGAAAATCCAAATTGCCATTAGGTGTGAATGTGTGAATGAATGTGAGTGCGAATGGTTGTCTGTCCCTGTGTGTTGGCCCTGCGACAGACTGGCGACCTGTCCAGGGTGTACCCCGCCTCTCGCCCTATGACAGCTGGGATAGGCTCCAGCGCCCCCCGCGACCCTGAAAAGGATAAGCGGAAGCGAATGGATGGATGGATAAATATATATTTTAACTCAAAAGTACAGTTTTTAAATTTAATGTTCCTGAAACAACAAAGTAATAAAAAAAATAAATATATCTGATTGAGGAATCACTCATCTTTGGAAAAGAGAGTTTATTACAGAGAAATGTCTCTTTCCAAAATAATATACATAATAATATACTATACGCTTCTTCTGGGCTATATTCTCAGCAGCATATTAAACATATCAGGTTCCCATAAGGAGAATCATGTGTTAACGGCTGTCTAAATGACTCGGGTAAAGTTTGTAGCATTCCTGCTTGTTGTTTTTGTCTGCTTCCACTTGTCTTTGCACTAGGATGATGTCGGAGTAAATGTGCAGTCATATTCATTGTGTTCCCACTAGTGCTGTCAGCGTTAATCTGAAATGACGTTAACGCCACAACACGGCAAATATCTGTTAACGAGCTACCGCGGATCGCCGTGCGTGGGGCTGGACAGCGTCAACACGTTAACGAGCTAACTGCGCTAACGCAGTAGTTCCCACCCATGTAATTGAGCATTGCGTGGCACATCCAACATACTGTTTTACTTTTGTCCATGACGCGCTTACCACCAGGGTCATACTTCACATGAAGACCAAAATAGTTCCAGATCTGAATGAGGGTGGGGGAGGTTCAATTTGCCATGTTGCAACGAGCTTAGCTTCTGTCTCGCTAGCTTGTGCTGCGCTCAGTGGATCTGCGCTTGACAGTGCAGCCTAGGCGGAGTAGTCGAACGCAGATCCACTGAGCGCTCAACACAGACAGCATCGTCAGAAGGAAAGTTGATAAAATAAATAAAAAAATGTTGTATTGTTGCACCCCTAATAAATAAATATATATACATACACATATATATATATATATATATATATATATATATATATATATATATATATATATATATATATATATATATATATATATATATATATATATATATATATATATATATATATATATATATATATATATATTGACAATACACAAGAGGAAGTAAGCTATAAGGCTTTTTTTGTTTTTGCCCAATCGTCATTAAGTTGACCTTGAATACCTTGGTGGGGCTAAAAACTTTTATTCAATTGTTTACCTGACCCCACTCTACATCCCTACAAAGTTTTAGCAGACTTCAGTCAAAACTTTTTAAGCTGTCATGTTTACAGACATAATGTCAGAATGATGTTCACACTACGGAAAACATAATGTCCTTGGTAGAGGTAATAAGGGTATAACCCAGTGTTTATAGTATCTCTCTGGTTATTCAGGTTGGTCTGAAGGCCTGCAGTAAACTGTTTTGCGTATGCACTAAATACCTGATACTAACAGTCACAGTAATCCACCTGTATTCATGTTTGATATCCCACTCTCTTTGTTAGTTGAGCTAGTTTACAGAGTTCCTAAATAAATTCTGCACTAAATGTTCCCTTTCACTCAGTGTCTAGATAAAGCTGCTGCTCTTTGTACTTTGATGGAAACAGTGAAGGGGAATGATTGGACTTCTGACTTCTTTGCCCTTAGTTGTCAGCTCTGGGGTCGGAGGTCGAGGGGAGCTGAGCTTAGCGGAGGTCCAGTGTCACCTGGACAAAGAAGGGGCTTCTGATCTGGTCATTGACCTCATCATGAACGCCACCAGCGATCGGATTTTCCAAGAGAGCATATTGTTAGCCATTGCACTCCTGGAGGGTGGAAACACAGTCATTCAGGTAAGTGGGGGGGAGTGGGTCACAGGGTTCACAAGTAAAAGTTCAGCACTTACAAGTCTAACCAGTAATTAAATGCACTGAAGCCTTTCCCTACACAGAGGCATGAGCAGAATCTCAATAAGATGCTATCTCATGTGTTCACCCGCAATGTCAAGAATTTAAGTCGGTGCTGCTCTGCTGCTGTCAACGTAAAACAACAGAGACTAAAGATGCCTTCAGGCACATATTTGTTGTCAGAGTGTCCGCCTGGCTGTATTTTAAAAGCTCGACTTCACAATGATGCAGAAAGCATGTTGTTGTCACATTTTCTATGTTTAAAAAAAAAAAAAAGCTCAGGCCAAGAACCAGAAAGGAAGATGAACAGTAGCCTGCTGGGAGATGTCCGAGCTGTGCAGCCAAGCACGTCATCACCTCTCTACTGTCAGGCAGGGGTTGCTACGGCAACACTAACTCTTTGCAAACCTCACAGAAAGCAGGTTGAGAGTGGAGACAACCACTGTGTACTATTGCATTATTTCAGCCTTGCGGTGTGTCTGTATGTCTGTGCGTGTGTGTTTGTATGTGCATGCTGCTCATAAGCTGTCTATCAGAATATTCTGGTTTTGTGGTTTATGCATGTGTGCTCTCGTATTTGTGTTGCATAAACAAGGCTGTTGCATAATAGCCTCCTATTTGCATAGTATCGTTACCTGACAAGGCCTGACTTTGTATGCAAAGGCTCTCACATGACTCCTGTTACAAAAGCTGCTGCCTCTCTCTGTGTCTAGGTGAATAATACACAGAGCCCCAGTCCTTCTAACAGACTTCTATCTGGGTCATGTTTTGCTCCTTTTAAGAGAGCAATGAAAGGTGTGATCCTTAAAGGCCTCGAAAGAGAGCCGTTAAATTTCATACAGTCTTTGCGGCTACCTTTGGAAAGACCTGTAGCTTTCTTTAGGATTGCTTTTGTAACTTTTTAAAATCTGGGCATAATTAAAAAGCTTGATGTCCACTACTGAAAGCAGTCTGTAGCTTACTTTTGTTGCTTTAACTGCAGCTTTCAGTGAGTCTCTTGTGCACATTACAAGTGTAGAAGCAGTTTTGAGCCGCTAGTAAATGTATACATTTCTACCTGTGACACCTACTGTGACGAGGCCTACACTTGCTGGTACAGAAACACCTCAAAGTGAACTTGATAAGCAAAGCAGTTCATGATCTTGAATAAGAACATTTTTATCAAGTAAGGTCCTGTTTTGAGTTAATGTGTTTTTCTGCTTCCTTGGAATGATGCTGGGACAAGTAAGCTTTGTTGAGGAGTCATGTATGATCCAAAGTTAATTTACAGCATATCAGCAGATGCATCACATTTTCCTGTCTTACACAACGATTGGTTGCCTGCCCTTCTTTTAGGACAGAAGGGTTCTTGTTGTCTAAATGAAAAGCAGGACAACAACATGGCCCCAGATTTCTCCAAGAAGGCTGCTTGTTTGTTTTCTAGGTAATCCAGGTTTGTAGCATAGCCAATGGAATTTCTAGAAAATAAATAAATGAAAGAGGGAGAGAGACACAGAGAGAGAGAGCACGCTTCCTTTGCTTCAGTAAGGGTTCACACAGGGCCCAGAGCTCTGTGTTAGCTGGACTTAATATCACAGCCCTGAGAGAAGGAGTCAATGTGTTAGTAAAGACAGAAAGAAATGGGTCATAGCACAGTCCTACCTATCTTTTCTCTTACCCAGGCGTGTCTGTCTGATGAAAATAGAGCTTTAGAAACTGGAGAGCTGAAACATCATGCTTTCACCGAGTCGTGGGAATCCAATCTAGGCCTGTCAAGATATGCCAACTTTGTTTAGTAACACCTAGGACTCACTGATGTCACCGATGTACCTCATCAAACACGCAACTATTGGTAGATGAACAAAAGATGTTTTTGATGCATTGTCAGTACATTTTTAAGCCGTTTTGTATCTGCATATCTACCCAAAGGGCAGAGCTGTCACCAGTAAGTCAACCCAGTAAGTCAACCCCGCATGTGTTCAGCAGTCACGTAGTAGGCGTCTCACAATGTTGGCCTAAGTGAGAATAAGATCTTCACTTTCAATTACATAAAGTGACAACATTTATTTTAAGTAAACAAAATCTGCCAACTTTACTTCTGTAAATTTTGTCTGACAATAAAATGACACACTGCCTGTCTTGTGCAGCATACATGCTGTAGGTCTAACATTACTTTTTGATGTACATAACTCTCATATTATGACCAAAACCTGCACAGCTCACCCTGGACAGAGTAACATGTTGCGTGACATGTATGCTCGTGCCCTCCAGGTGGTTCAGAGATGAGCAGTAAAACACTGTGACAGCCCCTGAGTAATTTTCAGCATGCACACAGCAAAACTAGAGTGATCATAAAACCTCACTCGTGCATACTCAAATGCACACTTCATGAACACATGCACGCAGCCATACTGCAGGTTATACTTAGAGACTATAAAGCTTATTTGATAAACAGCCTTAGAGTTTGTGGGAGTGTGTGTCTATGTGTTATGTAAGAGACGAAGTGTAAAGTCTCCGCTTCTCCGAGTCCACCATCCATCTTGTGATCGCTGTCATCAGGACCTCAGATCCCTAACTGTCACAGGCACGAACAGGTGCGACTGCTCTTACTCAATAGGCTTGTTGTGGCACACCGCTGCCCTCAGCCCCCTCCAAGTGTGATTTACCCCCTCCCGCCTCTCCTCGGTTCAGTTTCACTTCACAGCTACCTCTTGGAAAGCTTTAAAAAGATTCTGCAAAGTGAGTTTCCAGGCATCGGTGCCCTCAGCATACCAGCTCTCGTTTAACTGCGGCGTGGGCAAGGAAATTACTGTTTAGATCCCAGTTTATAGTTTATGAAGGTCCAATTATTTCAGTCCTGCCATGTGTACCTTTTTCTTTCAATCATTACTTGCTGAAGTCACTGCATACATTTTTAGATTGTGTGGATGGTTGCTCGTGCAGATTTCTGAGAAAACGCAATCACGTGTAGATTGGTTTGATTTAAACCTGCTATCTGGCAGTCTTGTTATAGCTTCAAAGAGCAGATCTCTGTGGATACCAGCTGGGCGGTGGCAGAGTACGCAACTGAAGCCATCCAATAAGCACAGAGATGGCTTTGTCACTCACCAAGGTGTCAGGCTGCAAAGGCGGGAGATGGATAAAAAGAAAGGGAGAGCTGGTGGTATAAACAGGCCTTACATAACCGGCTCGTGTTGATGCCAGAAGCTGGGGTAGCAGCTGACGGGAAATGGAGGGAAAAGTAGAAGTGCAGAATAATCAGACAGGAGGGCCTGCTGTGCTGTCCTATTGATTCTGTAAGATAGGAGGAAGATTTCAAGTCAACCTAAAGCAGCAGGATCAAAACTGCTTCCAGGAGGCTTATTGGCTCTTTAGTGGGAGACGTTTAAACTGCCTCAGATGGCAAAACAGAGACTCACTAGGTGATGGCAGTTTTCTCTACAGAATGACTCAGCAGTCAGCAAAGAAGCTGCAGCTAGGCAGATTCTTCAAAGGGTTATAAAAGTTGTAACCGGGACTTTTTTTTAAAGTTAAAATCTTTCAATTCTGTCTCATCGTGGCACACGATAGCTATCTCTGCTCTCTCTCTGCTAGGAAGTAAGCCACAATGTGGCAGTTAGCATGTGGTTGGACCTGTACTCTTACTCTCTGACTGCTTCCCAAGTACACAGATAAGACAAAACTTGAGTTCACACCCAAATAATTTACTGCTTGCTCCACCTCCAACAAGCTGTAGCTACTCAGCACCGATAACCAGATCTAAAGCCTTATTGTTTATGAGGTCCTACAATCCAGCAATAAAGATGCGATCCATGCCAAAGTGTTGCAGTACAAGTGTGAGAAAGGATTTAACTCTTTATATAAACCCATTTCATTGTCTAGGTGTATCCTTGAAGACTTATTAGTGTTGCTAATTTAGCCTGCAACATGTGTATAAATGATTATCTGAGTTAGGCTTGAGATCCTGTCATATTGAAGGAAATTGGACTCACTTATTGAGTGAATTGCCATCTAACAATGCTGATTTAATAAGTACATCTTCCTGTCAGCTACAGAGCTGCAGAGTTGCTTAGCAAAACAGCCTTTAACTTCTAAAAAAATCGAAATATCTAACAAAGGAGTGTGAGTAAGCAACTTACGCTGTCTTTTGACAGTTTTTAATGTTTTTAACATGTCACAGATGTCCAACCCTGACTGTGTGCAGACAGGAAAACAGCTGCTGCTTGCTGTTCAGTAATAATAACAAGCAAGTGTTGACAAAATAATTTTCTTCACATTAGTGGAGAAATTGAGTTTTTATGGCTGCAGTCATGAGTTCTGTTTAATATAGTTATCTTGTAAAGCTGCTGTCCTGGAGCTGTTGTTGGGAGAAGTCTGCCTGCTTGCATAAGTCTGACTTTTAATCAGATCACTATCAGTGAATGACCCTCGTCAACAACACGATGTTAACGGCTTGAAAAAGAAACTGTTGCATAAAGGAAGGGAGGGAAACAAGTTGAGTGCTCTGCTCCTCTTGGGATTTGAGTCAGGTGATTTTTGCAGAAAGATGTCTCAATAGTTGTCTTGATTTTCTGCGCATATGTTGCTTATCTCATGCAGTGAGATAAGCAACATATGCGCTTGCTTATGTTGCATGTTGTACATCAGCAGTACAACATGCACTGCTGATGTTGTACTGTTTCTATGCTTTGCTCCTTTTTTCCTCAAACTTAACTGAGTTTAGCTAAACCTGGAAAGAGTCTTATGTAACAGACTTTGAAAGCTGCCTCAGAATCTCAGTACGTGATAACTCCTGCTTGCATCAACCCCACCTCCCACTTTCGGACCCTTTCTCCACCTCCCTCTCACACCACACGCTCACTTCGTGCCGCTCTGGCAGTAAAAAGTAGGGCAGGGTTTTCCTCTCTTCCTCTCCCGCTCCCATTTTCTTTCCCCCTGCACTGCTCGCCCTCTGCGGCTGATGTAACAGTGTTGGCGCTCTGTGCCCTCACTGTAACCACTCAGCTGATTACAGGTCTTATGTAAGGAGGGATTGTTGAGAGGAAAATGGGACAGAACATATGAGCCTGTTGCAGGAAAAACAACAGCTCCATGTAACAGGGCTTTCAAGCCAGATTGGCCTTTGTGTAGCCGTAGGTCGCAGAATATTTCCTTTGCTCCAGTATGAGTAAGAAGTTTTTGAGGAAAACGTCTCGTGTTTCATATTTGAATGCTTATAAAAGCAAAAAGTAATTGCTTTTTTGCTGTTAAACAAATGCACTCAGCACGAGTGAGCCCTACTCTATGAACACGTTTATACAGCTGTGTGCATTTTCCTGCTTACATGTACGCTCGTGTGAAGTACAGGTTGCAGGACAGGTTGTGTAGTTGCTTCTTTTGGTGTGTGCATGTTTTTAAATGTGGCTGCATGCTAATCCCAGAGCTCGTCTTCGTTTCTGCCCTTGGTCATATACTTGTGCATGTTAAGACCCATCTGAGTACTCTGGGTGCCAGAAGCAAGTTCTGATAAGGGGCAGAGAGCAGATAGTGTAAAATCAGGTGAGCCTTTAAAGCATGTTTTCCTGGCACTGTGAGAGCAGGATTATATAACTAATTCTCACTAAACCTCTGGCTAAAAGCGCTGCAGAACAATTAGCAGAGACAATGATAAGAAATGCCTAGAAGAGATTAAAATGCGTTTAAAATATTGGTGTAAATGCCGATTTTTATGTAAACACTATAAGGTAATTAAAAACCTATAAGGAGATTGTCTGAGCGACTCGTATTATTTTCTTTCTTTCTTTTGTGTCTCCACCCCAGAGGTCATTTTTCCATCGTTTAACGGGAGACAACAAGTCTGAGAAATTCTTTAAAGTGTTTTATGAGCGGATGAAGCTGGCCCAGCAGGAGATCAAAGCCACTGTGACTGTCAATACCAGTGACCTGGGCAGCAAGAAAAAGGACGAGGAACCACCAGACAAAGACACACCGGCACGCAAGAAAGGTCCGACAAGTGTTGCGTTACCAACATAACAATAGGCTAGAGAAGGAAGTGTTTGACTGCATTGTCAAATAAGTCACATATGACACTATGAAAAACTGGAAAAGCAAACCTCTGCTGCACTCTTCGTACGAGGCAGTAAATCCATTTCTTCATTATTAATTATACCCGTGTACCAAATTATTATTTATTATTTATCACATGTATCATTTCTACATATCTCTGTATGTGTAAATGACAGCAAGGATCAGTACATAAATTCTTAACTTGTCAAGTGAACAGTCATTGTAACCGTTGTCTTGTCCAATGGTCTGTGGTGTTTGACTGCCTCTTCTTTACCTGTGGTTAGTGAAAGATATGCCGGTAGTGGCGATGGTGACTGAGGAAGTGAAGGAGCAGCTAGTTGAGGCCTCTGCGGTCACCAAGAAGGCTTACACAACTTATCGTCGTGAGGCCGAAGCCGAAGAGCACCAAGCTGCAGCTGATGGCTCTCCTGTCCCAACTGCTGATAAGAGCCAGGAAGAGGGCGAGATGAGCGTTACCATCACTATCATGCAGCCCATCTTGCGCCTCATGCAGCTGCTGTGTGAGAACCACAACAGAGAGCTGCAGGTCAGCCATCATCAGACCAGCTTGTGATTATAAGTCCTTTATTTATATATACGACACTTACTGACACTGTCACTTTATCAGTGCTGGTCATCATGCCCTTTGCTGCTAAAGTATTTATACCTACACTCTATAGCCATTCTCCATACTGGTACTCAGGTTGTTTCACTCTACTTATCATATTATTTTATTACTTGTTATTCTGTTTGTTTAAAAATATATATATTTATTACTTAAAAAAATCTGTTTCTTCATTATTTTGGTTCTTTTCGCTCGACCGTGTGAACATAATTTCGTTCCACCTCATGTTAACATGATGCGAATGACAATAAAGCTCCTTGAATCCTTGAATATATATACATATAATATATAGGCTGCCGTGGGCTGATGGGAGCGGGGTTAACTTTTTCTGTCCCGTGTTCTGAATTTCAGTCATCACACCATCTTATACAGAAATGAAACTGTTGAAAATAGGCACCAGTTGCAGAACTTCCTGACACAGTCTTGTATGTGCTGGTCTGGTTTCACTATGATGAGTGTGCTCGTGTTTGGTAGTGGCTAGCTCCGGCAGCCCAGACAGAAAACTTCCTGCTTGCACTGATTCTTGCACTCCAAACTGGGACAGGCCTTCATTAAATGCTGGTTGGCTCTGTGCCGTCTCTCCCATTCTGAACCTGTGTGGGAGCCAGATATTGATTTACCGCTAGCCTCGCTGCACAGATGATCAGTTCACTGAGATGTTTGTGTTCTTTCCAAAGATGTCACTGCAGTAATTGTCTTGCTGCCGTATGCAGTAGGTTTGGAAAAGCCATCACGACTTTTTATATTTAGTTCTCACGTCAGCGAGAAAGAGAAAATGGTTTAGATTACCTAAGTAGAGGAATTTTTCTTCTGCCAACCATCTCTGCAGATTCCGACACTCTCGTGAATCATCTCATATTAAGTCTCTTGGTTTTACCTCATGCCACATCACATACATTTTAATTTTGTGACTAACTGTTAACAAAGTGTTTATGTTTCCCTACAGCGGCTATTAAAGTTTTTGATGAGATGAGTCCAAGTAAAGAAAGATTCCACGTTGAGTGTTTATTTTCATGTTGTCCTTCTGTAGAATTTTCTACGCAACCAGAATAACAAGAACAACTATAATCTGGTGTGTGAGACTCTTCAGTTCTTGGACTGCATCTGTGGCAGCACCACAGGAGGACTGGGGCTTCTGGGACTTTACATCAATGAGAAGAATGTAGGACTTATCAACCAGACTGTGGAGAGCCTTACTGAATACTGCCAAGGCCCCTGCCACGAGAACCAGGTAACACACTGTACACCTGTGTGCAAGATGAGCTTTTTATATTCTGTAGCTATCAAATCGATTGCCGGCTTTGATCGTGATGTTAGTTTTGTTTGAGTTCTCTGTTGTCAGGAATGTGTCAGGCTCTTGTCTTTCCTAAGCACACTAACACCAGCCTACTCCGGGTAGGACGCCTCTGTTTGTTCTTTGGCATAGGTTAGTAGTCTTCTCATATGATGGCGGCATCCTCTGTTCCTGCTGCTGTGAGGTCATTTTTATAACAAGTGTGAAACTGGCATGACTAAACAAGCAACTGGCTAAATACAGTCTCTGTTTGAACTGATTCCAGTTCCTTTGCACAGTGCCAGAGGGGCATTGCCAGACTAAATACAGCGTTTTGTTCACAAAGAGAGAATAAACGGGAACAAGTGCTGGAATTCTTTTTATTTATGCTTTGCATGTTCTGTTTGTAAAATTGTATCAAGTCACTCCAAACCATTTGGCTCCCACACTTTTATTGTTCAGTTCTGAGGTGTGGTACATGTTTAACAGCTCGTGTGATTTATGAGTCTGAAGCCTCCGAAAATTTATGATATGTGACCTGCCTTGTCACTACCTTACCGTGCCGGGAATGAAAACCTGAGGGCAATCTGATCGGTGTGAGTCAGGCTTCAAATGAAATCTGGAACAAAGTTGTTTTGTTTTTGTTTGTTTGTTTTTTAATGCCCTTTTTTTGTCATCCCACCTGTTTTCTCCAGGATGTTGATCGTGCCCTCTGCCCATGACGCTCTCAGAAAAGTGATTCTTAATCTCAGTAGTTTCACTTCCTGGTTAAATAAAGATTAAGAAACTCAATTGAGTGTTTTATAACACTGCGTGAAATTTACAGTCGCTGAAATTAGAGTGAGAATTCCTTCAAAGAACATATGAGATGTAAATAATGTTGCCACTCTCACCTTTAGAATGGTGCTGGTTGTTTTCTAGATACCACCTGATAGATGGTTCCAGATTTCTTGGATAACTTACTGTTGTTTCCTCTTCTTGTAATTCACTTTGTTAGTGAATACATAATCTGTTGAGAGACCCGGTTAATGTTGTCTTTGAAGTCGGCACCTTATAACTGGCTGTAGGTTTGTGACAGCTGTCACATTGCATGAATTTGTGATGCACTATCAAATTTGCCATTTCAGACATAAAACCTTCCAATTCGTCCATCTCGCACTTATTAAAATCTTTATCTGTAAGTGTGCATAAGTACAAATAATAGATGCAGAAAAAAGAGTAGAGCTTGACTCACAGGAAAATGGATCAGACTCTTATCTTATTACTGCTAAAGAAAAAAAAATGGTCTGCTGTCCTGCTGGTTTTACTGATTATATCATGAAAAACACCAACAGCAGAGATTAAACATTATTTTTAACCGAGAACTACTGTCAAGCTTGTGTTTTGCCATTTCTTTTTCTTTGCTCCTTAGAACTGCATTGCCACACATGAGTGCAATGGCATTGACATCATCATTGCTCTCATCCTGAATGACATCAACCCCCTTGGCAAGAAGAGGATGGATCTGGTGTTGGAACTCAAAGTGAGTGTTCTGAAGTGGTGTGATACTTTTAGTAATCCGTCTAAAAGGTGTTATTTGATTTGATTATGCAGGTGTTACATGTCTGTAGGAGAAGTAATGTGGTAGTTATGTCATTAGACTGTGTCAAAAGCTTTAGATACAACATTCAAATTCATGGAATTGCAGTAGCTGACAGTAGCTGAAAGTAGAACGCCTCAAAATCAGGGCAGGGCAGCACGGGTTTTTCCTGTGCTCCATCACAAATTGCATAAGTAAAGCGTGAAAGAACACTTGCATTTGATTTACTGTCTCTGGAAGTCTGGAATGCTGACAATCAGGTAAAAAAGCCAATCTGTCTCTTGTCATCTTTTGCCTAGAATAATGCCTCCAAGCTGCTTCTCGCAATTATGGAGAGTCGCCATGACAGCGAGAATGCCGAGAGGATACTGTATAACATGAGACCTAAGGAGCTGGTATGTGTGCAATGCAAACAGTTGCATAGTAACAAGCAGGTGCTGTTATGACAGTCATCTTTTTCTGCAGGTGGAGGTGATCAAAAAGGCCTACATGCAAGGAGAGATAGAGGTTGAGGAGCCGCAGGAGGGTGAGGATGGAGAGGAGGAGCACTCCGCGTCACCACGCAATGTTGGTCATAACATCTACATCTTGGCACATCAAGTAAGCCGCTATAAAATAGGTGTGGAAAGGGGAACACACCATGAGCAAATAAGACCAGTGGATTTCCAGTAACTCCTGAAAACACATGATACTTTTCATTTTATAATCATTACCTCTTTGAAAGCTTTCAGGCTGTGGGCTGCTCGGTAACAGAGGGCCTGTTTATACAATCAATTAGTGGAATGACGGTAATCATGGGGCTAAACAGCCCCACCCTGCAACCTTGCTGGGGAATGAAAGCTGATGCATTCAAACAAAGGAAAAGTAGCATGTAGAGTTAACCTAGCTTCTAAATACGAGCAGTGTTGCCCAACCTTTTTGACATGCTGGAAGTAACACTTGTGACGAGTGTCTGTCAATCATCTGTTTTCAGTTAGCACGCCACAACAAGGAGCTGCAAGCTATGTTAAAGCCAGGAGGAACATATGGCGAGGGCGACGAGGCCCTGGAGTTCTATGCTAAACACACCGCTCAGATTGAGGTCAGTGTTTGGCTCCATGTCGTAAATAAACTCCGCTAATGTTCACCTGCTGCCGTCTGTCTTGTATTTTATTTTCAATTCATCATTTTCCCACAGTTTTATTTCTGCTCTATCTAACATCTCTGTTGCAAGATGCCAGTGTTGCTTTAAGGGAACTGTGACATGTTTTGGCCTAACTATTGACTTGAAGCATGTGATACTTTTTTTTCTTGGCTTGTTTTTGTGTTTCTTTGTGTCGTGTGACAGAATGACGCGTACCTTTGGCATGTTTGGCGCACTTGATGAGTAAGAGGAATGCAGATTGCTGCCAGTATTCTAAGCTCAAGTTGTTGGTTCAGTTCATGAGCTGCTTTTGGAAAGAAACAACCCTGTTTTTGTTTTTTTCCTCTAAAGAGCAGTTTATGCCAGGCAGTCCATTTGAATCAGAGGTGTCATGGTGGTTATATTTTTCATTTTAAAAAATATAACCACTATTTTTACTTTTTGTTTTTAGTTCAGTTCAGCTTCAGCGAGTTTCCAGAGTGGGTTTGCTTTTTTCAGTTTAGGTCATATTTATTTTTTATTAGCTTCATTAGCTTTTTTTTTTTTAGTCTCAATAAACTCATCCATCAAAGCCTCCTCAGTCAAGTTATGATAGATACATGATAGATGATAGATAAATACTAAAACCGAGGAGATTTCCTCTGTTTTTTATTTATTTTGTTTAGCTCATAAAATCTTTTTTTTTCCACAGTATTGTTTTTGTTTTCAGTTTCTTTTTACTATAACTACAATAATGTTGACTTCTTTAAGGATACAAACTGTTTTCATATAAGAAAAGAATAAGGAATTATTTGCCTGCTGCAGTCACAGATGTTTTGATCGGTGACTGCTGCTCTGTTTGGTGTCCAGATTGTGCGGCTGGATCGCACAATGGAGCAGATCGTCTTCCCTGTGCCCAACATCTGCGAGTTCCTCACTCAGGAGTCCAAGCTACGTGTGTACTACACCACAGAGCGAGATGAGCAAGGTAGCAAGATCAATGACTTCTTCCTGCGCTCTGAGGATCTCTTTAATGAGATGAATTGGCAGAAGAAGCTGCGAGGTACTCAAGAGGCTACTGGTAACACAAACACCGTTCCCTGTGCGTCTTTCTCCTCAACTCTTTATGAACTAGTGTCTGGTTTACGCTCTTTCTTCTTGCATCCCTCCAGGCCCCAAGCCCCTTTCTGACACATACACTGCATACAGGTTATGTTTTACACATTGGCATGAGGGATAAGCACAAAGTTTCCCTCCCTCTCACTCTAGCATTACAAGATCGGTTGCATCAGAGTAAATCGGACCTACTTTGCACAAACACGAAGAAAACACAAAAACTCAAAAATGAGTTTGGTTCAAAGTTTTGCAAGTTTCTTGGTAGCAGAATAAAGTTGACCCATAGAGACCTGTTGTGATGCGGGTCCACGTCTGAAAGAGGCTGCCAAAATGCTGAACCCTGGAGAGATGAAAGTCGAGAGAGCATGTAAACTTTTATAAGCTGCTTATATTTAAATTGCACTGTAATCACTGAGTTGGTTTGTTAATAATAAATATTAGTAGCAAAGCATACAGCATATAGCTCCCAGTGTTGTGATATTATCACATTACATCTTCTAATCTCGATGAAAACAAAAGTATACTGCTGTGATATTACAATGTTCAGGTTCCTGTATTTTGTTTTTCTGGAAACTAAAAGCCTCAACTTCCCAACATAATGGGATTAATGGTTTGATGTACTTTACCTGCATACCAGCTGTAAGGTTATTCTCACATTGACATCAATTAAAGCTGGGGAAAAAGAAAGCAGGAACAGGACACAAAGGCAAAGCATTAAAAACTCAGCCCTGATGTCATTTTCACTTTAATCTTTTGTTGTTCATTAATCTTAAGTTATTTTAGTTATGCACTTAAGAGCACTACTTTGACTTTCCCTTTAAGGTCAGGTCCGGTTCCTGCCGACTGCCTACCTGACTCTGCCAGTTTTTGCTTTTGTTTGTCTTTGCTGGTTAAAGAAAAGGTTGTGGTTCGTCATACAGTCGGGCCAGAAGAGACAGCGTTAGCCTATAATGTGGAAACAAAATATGAAGAGACCAGCCTCTTTCCTATGTGAATGAATCAGCACAGCTGGAGACTGTGCTGTTCCACTGGTGCTAACCGCTTGTCATCAATATAGTGACTTCTGTTGCCAAAAGTCCCCACCCGCAGTTCTTCTTTTCTAATGAATAGCCGACCTCAAAATAGCATTAGCCACGATACTGATCTCCTGACCGAGGTCTAATATGCTGTGTCTGTGTGAGTGTGCGGCCAAATATGTGCGTGCAAATGGTTGTTTTTACTCAAATAAAAGAGGAAAAGCGTTTAGTGCGAAACCCTGTTTCCAAAAAAAACTCTGTCGCTGTCTGAAATGGAAAATAACCAAAAAGAATCAACAGCAAAATAATTTGCATTATTATTTAAACTTCAACGTTTTAGCACAGACCGCATATTAAGTGTTAAGACTAAGAAGCTATTTGTTAACCTGTGCTTCGATTGAGCAAAACCCGGCTCAAAACAGGACGCTGACATCACCATGCTTCACATATAAAGTTCGGCTGCTGGGATGTTGTGCTGTCCTTTTTCCAAACGCAAAGATTCTCGTTTATACCAAAGGTCTTATTTGTCAAACCAGTAGCAGTGTTGTTTTTGAAGATCAGTGGCTTTCCCTTTGATCTGTTAACGCTCACACACACACACACACACGCACTATTGTTTTTGGTGCATTCATTAACATGAACATAAGCCGATGCGTCGCCTTTAATTCCTCAGATGTTACTTGTAGTTCAGTTGTGACCTTGCATATGACCTTTTCTTCTTTTTACACAAAGTCTGGTGCTCAGACTTTTAAGTTAGGTTTTGCAAACGCACTTCTTTTCCTTTTCGTGCTGTGAATCACTTCCCTAAATGTATGAAAGTCAGACTTTGATAAATCCCCATTCGTTGAATAAAACCGAGCCCCCACCCACACCTGACTGAAACATGTGACTCTGATTTCACCTTCAAAATAACTCCGATCCTAAACTTCAGTGAGGTTTTAGGACATATAAAGCAGAAATACGGAAAATTTAAAAGGATTCACCAACTTTGAAACAGTATGTCTACGTGTGGAAGTAGTTGATGAGCAGATTGTCAGTAAATTACTGGGTCACTAAATGCAGCAGTGCACAGAGGTTATAATGATTTGGAAAACTGAGGAGAATTTCCAGATTTCATCATCTATGGTAAATCATAAAAATGTTGAGAATCCAGAGAAATCCCTGAAAACAAGGGACAGTCTGAAAACCTACAGGTGTAAATCCCTTGAAAGCCTCGGCGATACTTCAGAAAACATTCAGCATCCAAAAATTCCAAATGTTCATACTACCATGCAACAACATCAAATAAAATAAACGGAGCAAAACACTAGTATCTGCTGTGTGCCTTAGGTAATTCGGGATGGTCTGAGCAGACGTGAAAAATGTCCTGTTGTCTGATGAATCATAATTTGAAATTCTATTCAGATGCTTATTGTTTAAATGATTTGCAGATTGTTGCATTCTTTTGTTTACATTTTCCACAGAGTCCCAAGTTTGTTTGGGCTTTTTTGAGGGTATTTCTTTCCTTTTTCAAATGTGAAATGTGTGTGACTTTTGAGTACTTAAATGGATTTGAGGTGTCCCAGATTATTCTGTTTAGGTGGTTATGTTAGCAGTAAATGTACACACTTGCATTCTGACTCGTTTGACTGTGTTTCACACCAAATCTACTAACCAAATCAAATATCCAGAATATTCACTCAGCGAGTTTTGGTTCTTCTAAACCAAAGAAGCAGAGCTGCTCGCTGTGGTTGCCACTTGTGACAAGGGAGTAGCTGGAATTGGCTTTACGAAAGAAACTATTAATGGCACCAGTTTTATAGTTGCCATGCTCAGTGTTTGTCGACAGAGAGAGTTCAAGCAGTTCATGTAATTTAGGGTTGGTGCAAAGTTGGTTATCTGTATAAATCTTTTTTTTTCAGCTTTGACTCAAAGGTATTGAGAGTGAAACTTGGTTGGTCTGAAACACTGGACAGTTTTTGGAGTACAGACATGTACGCACTACATCTGAGTGCTTTAGCATAGCCATCTGTGTTAATGTGCTTCACTATGTTGTCCTCTAGCCCAGCCCATCCTGTACTGGTGCTCCAGGAACATGTCATTCTGGAGCAGCATCTCCTTCAACCTGGCTGTGCTCATGAACCTCCTCGTGGCCTTCTTCTACCCTCTGGAAGGCATCCGTGGAGGTCAGTCACTCTCAGTCTTTCTCTGTGTATGATACCCAGTCATTGCCCTGTTAAGATGACTTCTGTCAGTTTTCTTTTGGAGTTTAAAACACACAAACAAAAAGTCATTCTGCAGCTGAGATCATGCTATAATATTCTTAAACACAGAACAAATATTGTAAATATTCTGTGTAGGTACTGCCATCTGATTCATAGTGTACGGCTACTAACAGTAGAAGCGATTCATCGACTCGATCCTCGGAGCTGCTTATGGTCGAACACCCAGCAGTAGAAGTGGTGTGCTGTAGCAGAAGTGTCCGAGGTGAAATGTGAGATAAGCTTTGCTGTGTAGGTCAATTTGAAGCAGCATTATGAGAAATCTACAGCTTTATAGATAAACAGAGTTTTGTTTTATGTGAACATCCTGTTAGCATGTCTCAGTTCATGGCTGCTTATATTCTCGTGCCTGAGCTGAAGATTACACGTGGACACCATGACAGACCCTTGGTCTTACAACTTACAACTTTAACACTTGAGAATAACAGATTGCTTATGCCCTGATTGTTATCTGCGTGTGTGTGTACGTGCGTGTGTGTGTGTGTGTGTGTGTGTGTGTGTGTGTGTGTGTGTGTGTGCATGCACTGTGGTTAACACAATGAGTGTGACTACTACAACACAGGAAATGGGAGTGAGTGACACAAGCATTACTGCTGAGATCAGGGGTGGGGCGGGATGCAGAGAGTGCAACATGTGTGTTATCAGAGACCTGGTTAAAAAGAACAGGAAAGAAACTGAGTGTTTACTCTTCAATTTCTTCATTTTATGATCAGGTGTATCGCAACACCTCAGCATATTTAGACCTTCCAGCTCACAGAAAGTAGTCCTCGACCACCCGAGGCAAACTGTGATCTAAAAAGTGTAGATTAGCCTGTAAAGTTATGGCAGGAATCTTTTTGATATTTAGAGAGAAATGCAATAGTTTATTTTTTCCTTCACCAAGTTTCCATAACCAGTATATGACTGGCACAGAGCAATTAAAAAAGGCGTTGTGTACGCTGGAGTTGAAGATGTTAGAAGTGAAAAACTAGTGTTAGCAGAAATCTGATTAATGTTAGCGACTCTTAGTTATATTAGCATCTACCAGGGAATGTGGATGTTAGCGACAATTAAATACCTTTAGCTGTCCAGTGTCTCAAAAAATTTACATAATGTCACATTTGCTTATTTTCTGTCTTTTAATCTGAAGTAAACACAAAAAAAACTAAAATCTATTTGAGATCTGGCTTCTGTTGAGAGATGTACGAGGGGTGTCTGGCTTGTTGATTTGCGTCCCAATTTTCACATCCTTTACGAAATGCTCTATGTTTAGACCTTTTTAATATTCATTTCCACAGTTGCAGTCAGTACTTGATCAGATTGCCACAGTTAAAGGAATTATGAGTGCGTAGCTTTAAAGGACCTTACAGAACGCTGTATGTTCCCGTGCTTGTGGTTTGGGTGTAGCCTCACACCTCCCTAACCAAAGTTGGGGAGGTGTGAGCATCGCTACAGCTGTGAAGAGAATGTAATCCCGGTTGAAGAGCTGGATCTTGAACTGCAGTGGTGTCATAAAATATTGATTTTGCACGTCTTTTCCTCTGAGGTCTTTTTTTTTCTCTCTTTGCGTGACTTCTGGTAATTATGGTATGTGATAGATTCACCCAGACTATTAATACTGTGACCACCTTAAAAAGCCAGAATCACGTCATACAGCAAGATTTCAAATGGCAGATGTCTTGCTTTACAACTGATAAATATTTGTCCAAGCAGTGAACTGTTTTAAATGAAGTTTTAAATGTAAAAGCGAACTCACAATGCTTTACAGTACAAACCATTTTTAAGGTCAATTTACAATCACACATTAACTGGATATGAATGTCTGTAGACTGTGGGAGGCAGTACCCAGAGAGATCCCACGCAGCACAGGGAAAACATGCCACGAGATTTCACCCAGGAGCCTTCTTGCTGCTTCTTGCGCAGAGAAAGTGCAAACTACTGCATCAATGCCAGTCATAGTGAATTTTAGTATTTAGTGTTTAGTTCAACACCAAGCGCTATTATGCTATTATTTATTGATCAAAATGACTGTATTTATAAGTGTGAACGTAGTTGAACATGAAATACTATCAGAACACATTATGACTGAAATCATAAAGTTTCCCTATTAAAGTGGAAGACTACACCACGGTGTCCTTCACTCACACACAACATGACTTGCTAACTGTGATAAGGCTGTTTCACATGTGCTCACATGACAAATGACACTGATGACTGATCATTGTCTTCTCACAGACATGTTTTATCTAAACGGTTATCAGTAAAGTAAGCTCTGGTGTATGATTCAGCGATATCTGCAGAGATATAAAGAAGGAAGATTTAAAGGTTGTATTCACAGCTAAAAGTTGGTCAGCAGCATTTGTCATCGCATTGGTGGCCGATTCTTCATAAAAGCCGTCATTTTAAAGCAATTCTGTGGTAACAGCTTGATGTTTATAAAGACATGCACTTGGTGTTAAAGTTTTTGTATCAATGAGGAAACCAATCAAGTTTCACACAGCTGCTTCAGACTGCTTTTCAGACGAAAAGGGAAGACATCGCAAAGAAATTCTGTGTTTGTTGAAGAAAACCTGCCAAGGAACAGGTGGATTCAGACTCTATTAATAACTGATGAGTAACCCAGAGTTTTATTTAGCTCTGTCTGAAACAAAAAACCCAGTGGATCCGTCATCTCTCACTTTCACTAAACCCATTTTCTGAAATGGACCTCTGCATGTTGATACAGCCAGTCAGCAGTGGTCACAACTTTTACCCTCTCAGGCTCAAATTACGTTTTTTGTTGCTAATGCACAACCAAGTCCTGCAGTGGTACTTCTGAGTAAAAAAAATCATAAAATATGTATGTGGGGTAATCAGGTTGTTAGTGTTTAACTGTTGCAAATCTGCAACGTCTGCCTGGAGAGGGTTAAGACGAGAGCGGACTTTGTGATTGATACACACACCCCCACCCCACAAAACCAGAACTGCACAACAAATGCTACAAGGCATCTAGAAGCATTTATGTTTTTACAAAACCAAATTGAGATCCAATCTTAGCCAGAATTTAAAGACTGAGGCCATTCATTTCGATACCGAAACTACAGATGGTGTTATTCATTCCTTAACATCGGTATTTTCTGTGTGCCATCCTTCTTTTAGAGTCACCGTTTGCCGGCGCTGATTGGATTTAAACGTGTTTCCAAACTGGGTTTTTTTCTTCTCTTTTGTTTTTAGCAAAAAGTGTCCTCAGAGTGATGCTCCATTCATGCCCTATCAGTTTCTGACATGGGTTATGGTTAGGTTTTGTTATGTCAACCAAAGTCCATCATCCATCATGCATTTACTTAACCCCGTGTTCACAACTATAGAAATTATGTAAGCATATAAGCACCTACAGAAATTCAGTGCTCTGCTGATTTAATTGATTTTCAGCTCTAGAGCTGTTGTGTCTCTTGTGCCTAAAGTGTAGATTTTGGCACTACAAAGTATGAAGTAATCAACCTGAACCATATATGTCAGTTTAATGCCTACAAACATTTGAATGTATTGAGTAAAAAGGACAAAAAAGTGGAAAAAACCCAAAACAAACCAGCGTAATGAATATTAATCTTCATTTAAAATGCATAAAATACACTCCTTTTCTTTTAACCAACAAGGATGTGGACATAAAAAGTTATTATCCCTGAGATCTCCAGATTTGACCTTGTTCCCCAAATGATTATAATCCCAGATCAGTCTGGGCTGTCACGAGGCTTTCGTTTCTAAATTTAGGGGTAGGGAAAACTCTGTCTGGTGTTTGGTCACAAGTTGTAACTTCAAAGACTGAATATTCATTCAAACAGAGATTCTGAGTGATTACAGGAGATTCTTCACAAGCCAAAGGAATAAGCAGACCTGAGCATGTTTTTGTGTGAAGTTTCAGTTTTCTTTTTGATTTGCCGTCTCTTATTCCCTTCCGTTTTTTATCTCAGTTCTGCTTCAGGGCAATATTTGTGGGGACGCGAAAAGCCTCAGCCGTTAAGGCCTCCATTGTTCCAGAGCAAAGAGAAGACGCACATTGTTTTTCGCATAAACTTTCAATTGTTCTGTCTGGGGTCAAACGGCGAGGTCCCTTTTGTTTGAACTTCCTCGCAGTGGTGTAGAGCAGACAAAAAAAGAGGTTGTTAGCTTAGCTTTAGAAACCTGATGTGGTTTTCACTGTTAAAGGCCTTCTGAGAGCTTAGAGGTTCATTCCAGGATACACCACTCACTGCAAAATTAGGTGATTTGGGCATCTGTGTGAGTGTAAAATGGTGAATGCTTACCGCCACACGGATGCGTGCATGAAAACATAACATGCCCTATTTTCTTACCAGCTGAGATGCTTCATTTGAATATTAAAACCAGCTGCTTGCAAAGAAATATCAAATTTTACCAGTGAAGCTAAATTGGTCAGAAATGTTGTTTATGCAAGTTTGCCATTGATTCATAGCAAGCCTCACTTGCATACTGTCTTAAACTACATGGAATTACCTTAAACACTATTGAAAACCTCACTTATAATGACCGTGGATGGTTCACTGTAAGCGGTTTGTTTGGAGAGAAACTGTGGTTGCGAACTTCTAGTAGCAAGCAGAAGTGTGTAAGCCTTAAAAATAAACACCCGGAATAACTACAAGTTGAGGAGCTTGATGATGAGGTCCGAGTCAGGTGGTCAAACTGCCAGAGCCTCCACCCTGTCACAGGCGGCTATTATAATATGAAGAGAAACGGATTGTTTTTGTCTGTCAACAATGCAAGCCATGTGGATATGTGAAGTGTAGTGCAAGTAGTTCAATGTGAAGGTCAGTCTCGCTTCTCTTCTTATAACTGCAGCGTAAGCAAGTAAGAGAGATGAATGGCCTTAGACAGTAGGTGTGTGACGTCAAAGCTGCTGTGTCTGGGTTGGCTGCCAAGTCTGAGCGCCCAGTCTGCCTGTTACGATGCAGTACCTGGGATGCATCGCTGATACATTTGGCGGGAACAAAAGTATATTTTTAGCCAGTGGGAGGTTATGTAACAACCTGTCATGTGATTGGTATACAAGGAGAGACGAGAAGGAGGCCTCTGAAAGACGGGAATGGAGGGAGACATCGAAAGTGCTCTTCGTCCTTTCTCATAGAAAAGCCTGACACAAAAGTCGTTTTTTGTTTTCATGAAGAAATCAGATTATGGGGTGATGCCGGTGCACCATGAGCTCATAATACTGCTTTCCTGAACTGCATTAACTGATATAGAACAAATAATACATAGGATAAATGTAAGTTAGATTTCTGTAAGGCATCAACATTCCCAACTAAAAATAAGTGAGCTTCAAGTTTTCACCTGATGTCCACTTTGTGTCATTTACTTGTTGATGTAGTGACACAAATGTTTTGTTCAATGTAGCAATTGTTCTGATATCACAGTTAGCACAAACAACTCTTGTTCCTTCTCTAAAAATGAAAGGCTTACTATTCTGTTTCCTGAAGCTTTTTTATGAATGAATACATCTGAAGGATGGCCTTGTTGAAAAGGGCTTGTGTGTTTGCTTCACTGCAACGATCACACAGCTGCTTTCATGTTTAAACAGATAAACTGATGCATTTAAGTCACGGCGCACCGATGTTGGCGAGTGTGACTTGCCTCACTCCCGACTGACTGGATTATCATTTGACTTGATAAAAGAATTAATAACTACTTAAAATAGTTGGCTGTGATGGAAAAGATTGAGTGAAAGCTTTCTCTCCTCGCCCTAATGACGTCTCCTTCATCCTCAGGCACTCTGGAGCCCCATCTGTCTGCCCTGCTGTGGATGGCTATGCTGGTTTCACTGGCTATTGTCATAGTGCTGCCTCAGCCTCACGGTATCAGGGCACTCATTGCCTCCACCATCCTGCGCCTGATCTTCTCGGTGGGCCTCGAGCCCACATTGCTCCTACTAGGAGGCTTTAATGTAAGTGTGCATGAACCTGACATTTAATTTTCATGCAGTACAGAAACACGGACTCTGTTCAAGCAAGATTTTGCCTTCAAACAGCTGCTAATACAAATGTCACTCACTGAATCTTAAATCTTGTATATCAGGTCAGGGAGATTCCACACTATGCTGACAATGCAGCACTTGCACCATATATTTAGTAGTTGAACAATGACTGTTTGAAAGGCACTGCCTTTGAACAAACCTTACCATACTGATTATACATGCTGTGTGTTTTCCATTGTTCTTCAGTTATGTAATAAGGTCATCTTCCTGATGAGCTTCGTTGGAAACCGAGGAACCTTTACACGTGGATACACAGCCATGATTATGGATGTCGAGTTCTTGTACCACCTGCTCTATCTGATTATCTGCAGCTTGGGGGTCTTTGTCCATGTCTTCTTTTACAGTCTACTAGTATGTGAGCTCACACATACTTCATCCTATACACATTTCATATATGACATTTAACCCAGTTCCAGATATTCCACACACATCTCTAAACCCTTGTTCTTTCCAGCTCTTTGACCTGGTTTACCGAGAAGAAACCCTGCTGAACGTAATAAAGAGCGTAACCCGCAATGGCCGCTCAATTGTTCTGACAGCTGTGTTGGCGCTTATCCTCGTCTACCTCTTCTCTATTGTGGGATACATCTTCTTCAAGGACGACTTTATTTTGGCTGTCGACCGGATACCCAACAAAACTCTCGGTAAGTTGAAATACAGGCTTCTTGCCTTTTCCTTGCTGGAACCAAAATGCATGTCATGTCTTACCCAGATGCCAGAACACATGGAATGTTTTTCCTCATTCATTCTGAATCACTAAAAAAACCAAAGATGAAAAATATTAAGTGTGGAGGATTTTTGTACATTCACTTCAAGATCATCCAACTTGCTCTTAGCATCCAGCTACACTATCACTATTCGTCGCCACAAAAATGTATTGTATAAAAATGAGTGTTTGACTCTCAAATGTGAACCTTGTATAGTTTGGATACTTGCATAATTTCTTCTGTTCCTAACTGAACAGAGCATGGAGCCAGCATGGTGGGAGAGTTTCTCTCTGGTGGAGTTTGTCAGAAAGAAAATGGAGAAAACTGCTCAACAGAGGCCACGATGGATGGTAGGTTGACAAAGTGAAAGGTAAACGTGAGTGCGTGTACATGGGGTGGAGGCTAGGGTCGAAGGTTTCTTTTTAAGTGTAAATCCATGTGTTTGTTCGTGAATTTCTTGAATTTTTCCACGTGGCTGGGTGCGTGTGTTTGTGTGAAGGACTTTATGTTCTCACACATTTCTGACTTGCCCAGAAGAGATTCGTCCCACCGAGCTACAAATCTAGGCGACTGGGTGGTCATGGGATTAAAACTGACTGGGCCAACTGGGGGCTTTCAGGGAGCTGGGTCATACACCAGGGGTTTAGACTCTTTAGACTTTGTGGTCTCACAGTACCAAGCCTAAGACTTGATGTAGGGGCCCAGAGCTGAAAGGTCAGAGATTAGAGCAGGTCGATGGGTCCACCCAGAGATGGTGCGGGGACTCTCTAACTGCAAACAATGAGTTTTTGCAAACCATCCAACCTTGTTGGGATAAAGACATCGTTCAAAGGTGAACACGTAACACCTTTAAATTGATCGGCCAACCATGTCGAATCCTCATACTGCTGGAGCTTGACCTTGTCTGAGCTTCCCATCCATCATCACCAGGCGGGCTAATTAGGGTAGTCTGGTGACTAGCCTTTGTGTGGGAATTTGAAGAATGTCCTCAGTCACATTAAAACCTCCTAATTTATTTTGGTAATATATTAGAGCTAATTGAATCTTTATGTAATGTAGCCACTTATTTTACTGAAACCATATATAAAGGTATTTTTGCTGGATGATAGAAATGCAGAGTAAACTTTAAAGGATCCTACAGTAACACTTTTCTGTGTCTTTGTAGCTTCTCTTACCATCCAGCCATCAGCGGTAGTGATTGAGGACAAGGAGCGGACGTGCGATTCCTTGCTCATGTGCATTGTCACAGTACTGAGCCACGGCCTCAGGAGTGGGGGAGGTGTCGGGGACGTCCTACGGAAACCATCCAAAGAGGTATAAAAAAACAGGAACCCAACAATGAGGAGAGATCACACCTTTGAGGGTGTGAAGAAGAGTCATAAAATGACCAAATATTGGTTTTCCTGTTTTTTACTTTAAAGTCTAGCAACACAGATGAGACGTACTGGCACATCCCCCTGCCATGCGCAATAAGTCTAACTCGAGTTCAGCTAAATTGAGAAGCTAACAGATATTTAAAGGTGTATTTAGTCTTGTAATAAGGAATTTAATATTAAACATTATAAGCAAAAGTAGACTTGCTGTCAATTTAATATGTGTTGGATGAGGTAATAAGTGTAGTAGAGGATACGAAGCACTTTGAGCGCTCCAGTAGAGTAGAAAAGTGCTCCATTTATCAGGAGTCCAGTATGTCTGAAAGTCTGTGATTGAAAGTTGTCCTTTACAAAGAGGATGTTTTCAAAGCTCCAAACATAGCAAAAACACACAGGATGAAGACAAGTTTGTAACTACCACGCATTAGACCTGCAACTCAACCCACAAGATGGCACAAAGAATTATGAATCATTCACACTTTTATTAACTTTATATAACTTATTGCTCATTTGCATTGATGTCTGTTTTCAGTTGTTCAGAAGCCTGCCAAACACAACCTTACAGCTGGATTGTACCCATGCAAAAGGGCACTGAGTCATACCAATATGTTAACTTAGTTCTTATATATGTATATGAACTCCTCTCAAAGGACATAATATTTTTATGCATTCTCTTAGAAGTTTTCAGAATCACAGGTCAGTGCTTGTACTTGTAAGACTGCTTTGAAAACTTGTTCAGCTTCATCTGTGAGTAATGATTTAGTAAAATGTGTTTGTTTTTTTACTCTGTTCCTCACTGACCTTCTAAACTGAAAAATGCTCTCATTGGCTGACATAACGTGCGAGCTTTCATTGCCTGTCTCAATCCTCCCCCCCTCCCCCCAATTTCTTTGGCTTCAACAGGAACCACTTTTTGCAGCAAGGGTTATCTACGACCTGCTCTTCTTCTTCATGGTCATCATTATTGTCCTAAACCTCATCTTTGGTGTCATTATTGACACATTTGCTGACCTGAGAAGTGAGAAGCAGAAGAAAGAGGAAATTCTGAAGACAACATGTTTTATTTGCGGTGAGGAAAGAAGCAAAATAATTTTTTAAAATAGTTAAGACTGTTTAAGTGCTGCTATTTATGCTTTCAATGGCCCCATTTTGCTCAAGGTTTCTGTCCTATTCTCATAAAAGTGAGAACTCTTTAATTTGGGAGGTATTTATACGTTTCGCTGGCGTTCTCACAGACTTCAGTGTGAACTGATTAGATTTGGGTTATAAAACATTACATGACCCTACATCAGTCCTGCTCTTGTGTTAGTTTCAAACATATGGTTACCTGGACTCAAAGCACACTTCTTTCACACAAAGTTAAACCCACAGCTTAACATTTTCTTTCTGTTTTGGATGTGATTTTTATTCTGAAGGTTCTGCCCAAACTGTGGGTCTTTGTCTTTGTCCACCATGCAGTTTATAAATAAAGTTACACATCCAACAGTGCTGAAATGATGAAGGCAAGGAAATTTATGTATGTGCATCCCCAATTTAATATATCAGGAAGGCTTGGACTGAATTTCTTGACATCTGGGACCTCTTTTGAATGAAATAATTAGAAATTAGTGTCAAAGGTGAGGCTTGCCATGACAAACACTGATATCTAATGGAATGAGTCGATGAAGTTGGTGAGAATTCAAGCACATTCAAACAAAGGTGGGAAGGGAAACTTGTTTAGTTGGAGGAGGCCTACAACAGCTAGGTGGTAATTCTAGTTTTACTTTTAGAGCCATTCTGCCTACTCGGCAAACGCTGTAATATGTCAGCATTATGGGAATATGACTCATGACCTTTGACACTTCTTTTCCTGTCTTTTTAACCCTCGTTTCTATGTACTAGTAGCACTCCATTCTTCAAGTTTAAAAGAAAAAGCGGAAATGCCTTTTTAGTTCCATTCGAGTCGAAGCTACAGTCAATACGCAACACGTTTCGCTACAGACTCGGTAATTTTGCGGGTGTGAACGATGCAAATGGATGATGATGATGATGATGATGAAATTAAGGGAAATCAAACGAGTGCCCTGTTCTCAGCTCTCACATGAGCATGCTCCTGCTATGATGCAACTTCACATCAGGTCTGTTTTCAAATGGGGGCTTTTTTTCTTTCTTCTTTTTTTCTTCTGGGTAAACAACCAAACGCCTCCTCTTCCCAGAATGAATGGTTAGTCATGGCAGGTGCTGATGTGGAGGAGGAGTGTTTCTTCCTGTTACCATATGGGTCTTGACCATGTTAGACAGTACACATACTCAGACACTGGCCTCATCTGTCACTGCACCGCCACTTTTTTTCTTCTTTTCTTCTTTTTTTTTTGTCGGGGGGGTAATTTCAACTAAATAATCAGTAGTAAGTTGTAATTGTGCTCGCTTGTTTTGTCTGCCCATTCCCTCATACCCCCATTTCCTGTCTTAAAAAAAAAAAAAAAAGTCATGATCGTCATCTGTCATTATTTAGGTCACAAGAATGATGATGCAGTCTTGCATAAGAAAATTTATTTCCTCACTTTTCCTAAGAAGTAAAGAGGACAGATTATTTGGTGTGTGTGTGTGTGTGTGTGTGTGTGTGTGTGTGTGTGTGTGTGTGTGTGTGTGTGTGTGCGCGTGTGTTGGTGAGAAATTATGTCTTTTATTTATTTATTTATTTATGTATTTTTAGGTTTGGAAAGAGATAAGTTTGACAACAAGACGGTCACCTTTGAAGAGCACATCAAAGTTGAGCACAACATGTGGCACTACTTGTTCTTCATTGTCCTGGTGAAGGTCAAGGACTCAACAGAGTACACTGGCCCAGAGAGCTATGTGGCTGAAATGATCCGGGTAAGGATGTTGTCACTAACATGCACATGCACTAGTTTAATGAGGGTCTTATTGGAGCAAATACTAGTGTAGCTGCAAGTCTTCCGAGTCTTGATTTCAGTTGCATTAAAAAAGCCCCAAAGAGGATGTTGAAAGACTTTTATTTTAATTAGGTACGTTGTGGATATTTTCTTTCTTTGCTTTAGACGTTAATTTAATTATTGCTAAAGCTACTTCAGTAAGGTAGCATGCGAGTCCCAGTTCCTAATAATATTAATTTACTTAAATTTGTTTTTCAACAGTGTATCTTTCCATCTATTTGCCTTCTGCATTGTTGGGGATGATACTAATTAAGAACTGAGCTACTAGGTACTTATATTACAGACTGATACATCTACTTTTTTTTTTTTTTTTTTTTGGTTTTATCCTTTAAATTCACAGACACTCCGGAAATTCTGTAATCGACTTGTTTTTCACTTTCTTCTAGCTGCCTTCCTCTCAAAATAGAGCTCTCGTTCATCTTCTTCAGTGCTACAGGTGTGCCTCAAAGCCTACATTAGCAAAACGTACGGTGCAACACTGTATCTGCTACCGCTGTGGTCTTAACTGAGGTTAACCTTCACTCGTGAAGAACACTGTAGGCGCTTCGACTAGGCGTAAAGGTTTATATGGGTTCGGACAGAAGTGATTACTGCAGTCTTTTTCGCTTCCTGCACTGTGACAGGCAGTAATATTTATTTTTTTTTCACCTCGTGTGCTCTAGTGTACCAGCACTGCTTTTATGTAATCCCTACCTCTGTGACCTTGAATCCTTCCAAAGCATTATCACATCAGTCCATTTTATGAATGGACAATTAACATTCAGGCACAGTCTGCCATTGGCATAAAAGGTTTTAATCCTCTGAAGGAGGCATGCATTGTTTTGATCATTTAACACACATGCATGCACCCTTTACATCACCACATGACAGCCACTTTGGCATGCAAACACACTGAAACCTTGAGTTTACTTTTTTCTATCCTGACATAATGCATATTTCTATGTGTTGTATAGAAAGTATGTCATCACTGTTATTAGTTCCAACAAAGGCTTTGCTATCATAAAATACTATAAGATAGCAAATGCCAAGTGCTCGTGTTTATGCCAAACAGAGCGGCACATCAGATAAATGTACAGCCAGCGGAGAAAGTGATTCAAGTGGATATCTGTCAAATTGTGCCTTTCAGAAAAATAAAAGGGCCTGAAAAGTGATTGTTTTGATTGCTGCATCATACCTGTAGTCTGTGAGCAATTAGAAAGCATTTTAACTGCCACAGGAAAGCCCCTGTTTCTGAAGTGGTTGCTCCCCTGACGCACTTGTGCTGCCGTCGGTTTTTGACCCAGTTTCTCATTCGATGCCATTTAGCCCACTTTCCTTCTTTTTGCCTTGATCTGCTACCCTTAGTCTTGTGAGGAACCACCTGATTTGGGATTAACTCCCTGTCCTCTCGCTCATTAGCGGTGTACTCCCACTGAGCCAAAATACGTTTGTCAAGGGTTCATTCCGACTGGGTTAAGGGTCTTAGCCAAACAGAAGAAGTTGCACATTGTGTGAAAGATGCCGGCGTGCCCAGTCATCCTTAACATCAACTCTCAGCAAGTGTCCTTGTGTCTCGTTACAAAGAGTATATCATTCATAGAGCGTCTGTCATAAAACGCATTCGGTAAATCATTCACGGAGGTTAAATTGAGTCACGTTGTGTGCAAGGATATCGTTTTATCAGCTTTTAAAATGGGATGAGGTTTGTTGGAGTTTTTTGGTTTTATTTTTTGGTTGAGTGGCAGACGGAAAACCATACAACACTTAACTTATTTTTTAGATATTAAAAAAAATCCTACATGAAAGAATGTAAGTAAACATGTAATGTTATCTACATTAAATAAAACTTCACAATAATATTCATATTTTTTAAACCATAATAATGTAGAGTGCAGTAGTGCCAATAAATTATCATACAGTCATACATACATCTAATTCTCCAATTTTTGGATACTTGCTTTGTTAAACTTTATTTGAATGCACAAAAGTTGCATGACGATAATAATAATGAATATAATTTCTGCCAACAGTAATAGGAGTTATTAATGAATTATTTTGTTATAGATTTTTCAGTTGTTAGCTTTTGTTTTTTCTTTTCTTTTATTACAGACATATTCCACTGTATTTACCAGTGATTTGATTAGCAGATGGTATATTTTCAGGCTCTTGTGTTTCAATCTGAGCTGCCTCTCTCCCACTGTGTTTCGATTTTTTTGATGCTGCACTAACGTGGAAGAAGCAGCGGGACATAAGGGGGTGTAGAAGTCAGACTACTCTGACAATGACTGGGACTGACGTCAATGGTGGAGGGCTCTGGGTGAAATGTCATATCTAAGGTGTTAAAAAGAAAACAGTAAAAAAGACTATGCTCAGTTTGCACCCATTGCCCTACTTCTAATTATGTCCGACGCTTAAAAAAATGACACCCATGCTCTATTTGCTCTATTTCCAATCATCCGCTGCTGTAAACGTTCAAGACTGTGATCATTCTGGGAGGGGGGAGAAGGGGGGGCATTTATTTGCATATTTGTAAAGTGAGTGGGTCGTCAGCTTATCAGGTGGCTTGTGGCATGACTGTGACGTTTTGTGTTGCTGTTTTAACCACACAGCATCCTGTTTCTCTGTCATGGCCCGTGCGGTTTTAATAATGAAAAATGTACTTCCGTCATTTCCATTGAACCAGCACGTTGTAGACTCTTAAGTCATGCCTGCACTTCTCAGTTTACTGGAAGTGCTTTCATATGTAAACACTGGGGATGGAAAGAAGGCTAGGCCGTTAAGTGATAAAGTCGTCAAACAAACACACGTGTGGCTGCAACCTGCGGGCGACATCCAAATAGGGGAAATGACCTCTGTCGTGTTTAGGTGATTTTTTTGTTTTGTTTTGTTTTGTTTTTTTAAGCAGAGCCGAGTCTGGGAACAGGAAGATGTTTTCAAATTATTATATCTGTGACAGTCAGCGAGAGATAACAATCTTTCTTAGAGAGACTGTAGCGTTCCAATAATCAAAATGGCACATTTGTATCTTTTTATTTATTTTAATTTCTTACACGTACCAAATATTGCAGTAGCTGTCCTCAGATATAGAAGTGCGTGTTAGAATGGGAGGAGGCAGGTAAACTAGTAAACACAGCCTCTGTCTCTTTGCATTCAGGAAGTGGAACTTGCTCACAGCCGTCCTCTCCTCCTTTCAGAATGACTGTTTGCTGCTCATTATTTTAGTGTTGTGTGATTCCCCCTCGGGCTACCGTCTGACCCAGGGCTGGTTTGCGGTATGCACGGCCACCTCACTTGCGTCGATGTCTCCAAATCGACCACTGAAACGCGGGGACTTTTTCAGCCCAGTTCTTTGGCACTGCACGATTTCTGGACAGTGACCTCAGTGCCTGCAGTGCAGCACACTTGCATTTCATTCATGCAGCATTAGGGCAGATCGTTGTGCTGATTTAAGGAACATGACAGTGATAATATGCAAGTGTGTTGATTAAGATTTCAGTATAAATGCCTCTTTGGGAGAACACACATTAACCGTGGCATTTGGGGAAAAGGCACTAAAAACAGTTTACAACAACCTGTGAGCTGACTGCTGGCTTTTATGTCTTTGGCCTTCTGCATGCTGCTTCATCTAAATAACATTATTAACATTTTATTATTTTTATATATGATGCACATCAAATGTTGCTATTTCTTGGTTGCTGCTGCACGTGGAAGTCTCATTCCCGACAGTCTACAAAAACTTATAGCAAGCAGAGAGCATTTTGAAGTAGTGATGAGAACATTCGAGATCTCGGTGTTTATCTGTGTATATGATGCAAAGAATGTGGAGTCATATGAGAAAATTTCTGTACGCCTGCCAGTGTGATCGTCTGCTCTTTAAGATTAGGCGTGACAGAAACAGATCAAACAAGCGAGCTGCCTCGTGTGAGTGATTTCAAGAATGCCTGCATATCCCATGTGATTCTAATATGGAAAGTCCCATTCTAATTAGTTTGATTCCGCTTTTAGAGTCAGCTTCAAATCACTGCACACAAGCCAGACAATAAAACTGGGCGTTAGATGGGGGGGTACAAATTTCATTTGGCCTTTTGCCATTTAAGCTTGTTCTGGTGAGTTAAAATTAGAATGAGAAGTGAAAAACTTCCTAGAAAATTGCAAAGGTTCCAGCACCCTGAAGGCAGTCACGGGAAACGTGATAAATACATTTCACTGTGTCTCCATGCCCCTCCTAACAAATCAAATTTCTATTTACCAGGAGCACAACTTGGACTGGTTTCCAAGAATGCGGGCCATGTCTTTGGTCAGCAGTGACGCAGATGGGGAGCAAAATGAGATCAGAAATCTGCAGGAGAAACTGGAGTCCACAATGAAACTGGTGTCCAACCTCTCAGGCCAGCTGACCGAGCTCAAGGAACAGGTCGGTTTGAGCTAAAGTTGATCAAAAGATCGAGAATCTGATTTTGATGTCTGACACTTTGTCAGGGGGAGAAAACATGAAGCATTAGAGGGTTTTTTTTTTCTTTTTGAAAAGAGCAAAGCTGACGTTTTTTCAGTTTTGTTTGTTTGTTTGCTTCTCATTGCCCTTTAGATGCAGAGCTTTCTAAATGCAAAAGGTGGTGAGTCATAGTTCACAGCACCGCTCATGAGAGTCTCAATCTGATTTTATTTTCATCACTGAGCTATAAGCACATTTTTTGTTTCTCAGGATTATAGACCCGTTAGCTAAGCTTCAGTTCAGTTTGGTTATTCTGTAAAAGATTTTACTTTTTGCATTCAGCAGACACACTAGAACTTGTGTAAGGATACAGTTCTGCTGGTGTTGCATATCCAGGAAAACAAGACGATTGTTGCACAATCTGCTGTTTCTAGTAAACAGAATTGTAAAAAGCCTTTTACCCTCGAAATGAGAACTATTTGTGAGGAAGTGAATGTTTCAGAGACATTTTGACCCAGACAGTGGGGGAAATGATTATTGTGCCTCCAAGAGCGATGACGGGCACAGGAACATCTGTCACATCGCGCTGCAACGCACAAATGCTCGCATAGCCTGCTTTGATTTCTTTTCCTTCGCTTGATGAATTTAAACTCTTTACTTTCTCAGGAACAAACCAACGTTTATTCACCGGAGAGTGAAAATTATACCATGAGTGCTCTCCATGTTGTGTCACTCAAAAGATTGCCATAATTAGCGGATTATAGCGCAAAAAGGACAGCATGCTATTGCTGTCTGACTTTAAATGATATTTTTCTCTAACACGTCCCTCTGCGCAGAATTATTTCTGCTGGAACACTCATTACAGGACCACTTTGTCTTCTCACTTTTAATATTGTTGTGTTTCACTGCCGAGGTGCAAATCACCACTTTATGTCAATTAAAGTAAATTCTTAGCAGAAAACCCTCTCTTGTTCCTGCTCGTATAAAGGTTAGCACCTGCGTTTTGACTCATGCGCTTCTCTTGATCTCTGAAATTTCTCTTGACTGAGTTTCAGGATTAGTAGTTTGTATTCGGCTGCTTTCGTCAGAAGACACAGCAAAGTGGATGACAAGGCTGGCAGGATTTCAGAAGAATGTGTTTCAGTTGAGCTGCATGCAGAGTTTGCTGCTGCATTTTGTCAGTTTCTATAAGGTGCTGCGACAGACTGAATCGATTAAGACTGCAGAGCAGAGAAGGTGGAATCATTTTTTCTTTTTTCTTCTTTTAACAAAATGAGCCCTCTCTGTTCCCCTCAGATGACAGAGCAGAGGAAGCAGAAGCAGCGGATCGGCCTTTTGGGACACCCTCAGCACATGAACGTCAACCCTCAGCAGCCTGCGTGAGGTCGACCGGCACACAGCCCTGAAGGAGCTCCGCGTTGGCTTTGCGCCCAGGTGGAGCGCGCACTCCTCACGCCGAGGTTGCACATAATGTATACTGCACTGAGTGTAACTTATAACGGTAGGGAAACACTGTAACATAGGTAGTCATAAGGCGATGTGTAGCTCTACCCACCACGCATGTGTTACTCTAGAACGTGACACTCACCCACCTCATTCTGTTCAGGCCTGTCAGAACTGGTGCCAAATGTTTCCTAGGTAGAAATCATTTGGATTTCTCAACACATGGCCTTCACTGGTTGAACTTGAAATGGGGGGAAAAAGCTGACTGGACAAGAGGGAATAGTCCCATTTGTTGTTCTTTTTTTTATGTTATTGTTCTCTATTTATATTTCTAGAATAATGAGCAGTATTACATGTCTTATTTTTGTATGTTGTGCAATATATTAACTTAAATATGCAACCTCATTGGTGTGTGGGTTTAAATTCCATCATTTATGTCTTATTTAAAAGCACAGCCCGATGTTTTGTCTCTGGATAAAATAGAGAGCTGCTGGTTGTCTGTACTTACACACAGATAGGGATAATACTTAATAAGCTGGCCTTCTCAGTTTTACTTTCTTCTTTTATTTCTTGAAAATGTGCGTACTTGTTGAGGGGCAACGGCACTCAGTATAGATAGCATATTGTTTGAGAGCAATATATACGGATAGTTTACTTTCACCTGTGTAAAGCCAACAGTGTCATATCTCAGTGCTAACTAATTTTATGATATATTTGCTTTCTTATTTAACTGGGTCGTAAAGGACATTTAGTGCCACTCATGCTAATATTTGCTCAGGAGTTGTGTCATTTTTACAATAATAAATTTGTCCAGTTTTTGCAGCAGACTTCTTCCATTTGTGCCTGTTTTTGGTCCTCGAGTTAAGTCTGAGACATGTTTGCTGCTTGTGCCGAGTCACTTTTATTTCCACCAAAACTCATTAGTTGCTACTGTTAGACTTCTCTCATTTTTGGACTACCTATGTGTATATACAATTTGTTGCTTACCTTCGCTTTTGTATAGAAAAATGACAAGAGGGGGGAAAAAACGGTTACTTATGAATATTATAATTACTTAAAAAAATTTAGGCGCTATCAATTTGTATACTGGAGTAGAATTATTTATTAAAATTGATGTAATTATCCTTTACTCCCTTTGCTGTGTTTGATTGTTATTGATGTGCTTTTACAGGATTTATGTGTTTTTGTTTACAAATGCACACCTTCGTACATTACCACATGACTCATTTTTTTTAATACTGCCTTTGTATCTTTATTTCAGTAACTGGAGACCTATAAAGCAGAAAAATGTATGAATTTGTCTTCATCTGATCACCCAAATGGATACTGAAATACAGAAGCCGCTCACTGGCAATAAGCAAAATGTTCTATATGGGTTCACACGGAAAGTTTGGTTTAAAACTTAAACTGGGCCACGTCCCAAATTATTCTTCTGGCTTTCAGAAAATCTGTATATGCTGACTGGAAACGGGGAACATCTGAGTAGAATATATCCCCATTGATCAGGGACTTTCCTGATTCTCTGACAGCCAAGTATATGTTCACCAAGCTCTACTTAATGTGTAACTGTCCAGGTTCAATCAGTTGGTGTCCTGATATTTAGAAGCACTTGATTTTTTTTTTAATTCGTTTTTTAATGAAATGTCTGCGTACAAGAGCCATTCATTTGTCAGTCATTTCCAGAAAAATGTAAACAATTTTCTACAAAATTATCCCTCCAAAACCCTTAAACGAGTACCTCGAGGCAAAATCAGCATTCTTGCTTGAGTGTTTTTCAGCAGATAAACTGTGGTCAGAGAAGCTCATGCTTCATAATGCCGATTCTTGCATAAGGAAGGTGGTAGCAGGTGCAGACTTGCTGCATCTGTAAATGCAAACTTTAAGGGTGCAGCGTGGTTACAATGATTCTTAAACAACTTATATTAACTTATATCAACTAATAATTTAGGGCAAGGAGAACGAGTGCAAATTTTCTACACTAATGGGAGTAGGCTATATGCACACAGTTCGGGGTAATCAGATACTGGCATCTGTTAATATTATTTTAAAACCACACAGTTTGGCACCTAATTGTGTGAAATGATAAGAAATGCGGACAGAGTCGAAAACAGTAGTTGACACCCCCTCCCCCCCTTATCGGAATTAAGAGCAAAATCTTATCTGCAACCCCTTCCCGTTTCCTCCTCTCCTCTCCGTTGTTTTGAAGCTGTTTCTATATTTAGTCTGTCTGCTTCGGGACGTCGGCGGGTGGAACCGACCGACCAGTCGGGCATTCTCGGTCGTCTGCTCGACTGACGTCACCGACAGGGATCCGCTCTTCGGCTCTCTCCCGGCCATGAGGAGCTCAACGTGACAGCGCGCTGGGTACAAGCAGGTCTAATAAGTACCAGCACGGTGCGGGTATGTAGAGAGAAAGCGCTCCACCACAGGGACTCTGTCATCCTGCCGCAGGTGCACGTGCCGCACACCAGACCCGTACAGAATGAAATTACACGGATGTCCACGCCACATTGAGCGCGTGACACTTGGCAGGCTCTGAAAATGCGGGGAGTTAAAATAAGTGGCCCGCTGGCCGCACTGAAACGTTGAGACCCCATAGATAATTATCGCGTGACTTATCGTGTTGCAACTGTTTGTTGAGCCCAGTGTAAGTATGTTAACGTGAGAAAATAAAGCGTCTAAAATGAGCAAAGTCTTGGAAAACGTATTGTAAACAAGTGTTGCAACTTAATGATAAAAGCTTCTTCTGTGTTATAATTTCTACATGTTAACTAGTTTCGCTTAATTTTACCACACTTTTTTTTTTCATCTCAAAATTTAGGCCTTTTGCCCAATAACAAAAAATAAAAAAAGTTGTATTTCAACGTCGAGGCTATAGTATTTTATGCTAGTGTTTCTATAGTGCAGCTTACTATGCCAGTTAAAATGGGGAAAGCGGCTCCACACTTCCTAACTGTCCAGGGGAAATCTGTTGCTCTACTTTCTGCCTCCATAAACACGCTCTGCTCTGCAAACACGACTCAACCCCCGAGATCCGAAGCGTGGTGGTACACGGGACTCGGCCCCAGTGGAGGAGTACTACACAAATGGGTGTGCTCCAGCAGCAGAGAGAGGGGGGCGGAGCGAGCGGGGAGGTGAGGAGTTGAAAGCACCGTCCAACACGTGAGGCTCATGTGACGGAGCGGAGTCTGTGTCTGTAGCTGAGAGACGTGCCTGCAGTCACAGGGTTTATTTAACACGTAGTCAGAAATCCACCCAGCTCTCACACATTGCGCCGGGCGTGGAGCCTCCCTAGACATACTACTGAGTCCCGGACCTCAGGGCGACAAAACTCCAGCTGCGCTCGACTGCAGCTCACAACAGGAAAACACACTCACACTGGATAAGAGGAAATACTTTTTTCTCCTTTATTTCTTTTATCTTGGAAAGTTTTTTTTCATTTTGAATTGCGGCTGCTGGGACACATTTTGGAGCTTTTTTTAAAAAAAAACAAAACAAAAAAACCAAAACATTTTCTTCAGGTTTTACATATAATCGACATGGAGAGGATTACCAGCGCGCAACCACCTCCCTGTATGCCAAAACACCCCTCTCTGGATATAGCTGACATGCAAGGGTAAACGAAGCAATTTCTTTTACTTAAAAAAAATTAAAAAAAAAAAAAATGTCATTCTGCGCTTTATACTGAAGCTCTGTGAAATCAACTAATTTAATCTTCTCTCCAAAGAGTGGATTTTCCAATTTATGTGTACAAACCCAGGAGGGGCATGAAGCGAGATAATGAGAGCAAGGTAAGTTCTAGTTTTTACAAGTGTAATATATTTAAACAGTTAAATCTGAGCAGAATTTCACTGACCACCTTTCACAACCCTCTCCAGGAGACCTACAAGTTGCCCCACCGACTTATCGAGAAGAAGAGACGCGACAGAATAAACGAATGCATTGCCCAACTGAAAGATTTATTGCCAGAACATCTTAAGCTTACAGTGAGTATTATTTCTGCATATGGCAGGTTTGCTAACAGCCAGGGAATCTGAGACGCCACATGGTTCTGCTGAGCAGTTTGTTTGCGCCAGACTTTCAGTTCAGTTTTGAAGCCTTAAAAAAATATTTATATACATATGTCTATATTTATTTTATCTTAAGAGAAGAACTGAATAATAATAATTTTTAAAAAGTTTTATTTTTTAAATTTTAATTGCAATCGTACTTTTTTTTTTTTTAAAAATTAATTTAATTTCTTTGATATTTTAAAATTTGTTACTATAAGTTTTTGTACGTGTGTACATGGACTGCATGACTTCCCGGGTGTTCCAGACTTGTTCTCTGTTCAGCTGCAGAATGTGTTACATAAGAAAGATCAACATGCTTATTGAAGGTCTTCCTGTTTTAGACGCTGGGTCATTTGGAGAAAGCTGTGGTGCTGGAACTCACTCTCAAGCATGTGAAAGCCCTGAGTTCTCTCCTGGAGCAGCAGCAGCAGAAAATTATCGCTCTACAGAAGGACCTACAGCTTGGTAAGTTTTCATTTTCATTTTTATTTTTCTTATTTGTTTACGGCTGTGAAGTGGAAATGGTACAGAGGCATCACTGGGACTGGCACTGGTGTTTTATTGAGGTAAAACTTGCTGTAAAGAGGATTTAAACTTTTTTTTTTTTTAATCACCTAGGTGATCATGGAGGTGACAGCGCTGAGAGCAGCGAGGAGATGTTCCGCTCTGGCTTTCACTTATGCGCCAAAGAGGTTCTGCACTATATGGCCACCCAAGAAAGCAGCAGGGACTTGACTCCTTCACACGTAATCACTCACATCCAAAAGGTAGCAGCGGAAGTCCTGCAGCATCAAAGCAGCCTTCGGCCGGATGAGGATGTGGGCTCTTCTGAAAAAGTGAAGAAATCCGCCGGACAGCCACAGAGGGCCTCTGAAGGCCCTGCTAAGAACTGCGTCCCAGTCATTCAGAGGACTTATCCCCACGGGACAGGGGAGCTGAGCGGTAGTGACACAGACACTGACAGTGGCTATGGGGGAGAACATGACAAGCGGGACCCCAAAGCCCAGTGGTCAGAAAGCCACTCGATGGAGGGGGAGCTCAAGCATTCGGGATCTGAGCGCATGGCCAGTGCCATCAAGCAGGAGGACGATGAGCCTCGGGCCAAGAAGCTGAGATCGGACTCCCCGGAAGATGAAATTCTCTCCAGTCACACGACAGAAGTTCCTGGTAGTTACATGAGCTTCTCCCCTAACCAGAACCCGTTTTGCCTTCCCTTCTACCTCATCCCTCCCGCAGCGGCAACAGCAGCAGCGTATCTGCCCATGCTGGAGAAATGCTGGTACCCTGGGGGCTTGCCTGTCATGTACCCAGGCATGAGCGGTTCTGCAGCAGGCCTACCCGCAGAGGCACTTCCCTCGTCTCTGATGATGTCCATGTCCCCGAGGCCAGGATCTCCAGTACACCAGAGTCGCATGGACTCCCCCATGTTTCACAAAGCTTTAAAGCAGGTCGCTCCCTTGAATCTGGAAACCAAAGACTGAGCAGATGTGTCACAAATCGTATCCTCTGAATGTCGAATGGGATAAACGAACACGAAAGCACTGGTATCCCATTAAACAGCAGCTGTAGTTTGACCCATTGTGTCCCACCTCCATCTATCATGAGCTCCTGAAGTGAAATGAGACTTTCTGTGGGGATTCTGGCATGGCCACGAGAAGGCTCATGTTAGACCTTTTGCATGGCTCTGAAATACTGTGAGTTTTAATACGGTCAGTTTAGAGTGCACGAGGGAGCGCGCAAGTGTTTTTCTGCAATACCTGTCATCTCAGCACTTATTGTTGAATGTCAAAGGTTAACCTAGAATGTAAGGTGTAGACTAACCCTTCCACACACAAACACACACCCCATTTGAAAACATTTTGGAGCTAATTTCTTTGCGCGCGCACACAAACACACACGCCAGTCTGTAATGAATGTAAAGATTGAACAAAAGCTCCGTTGTAGATGCTGCTTGAATGACTTTTAAGGATGATCTACTTTCAGTGTTTGTTGCTCCTGTAACTGCAACAAACTATTGTTTTAGACCTACCATAAAAAAAAAAAAAAATTGCCCCTTTAACTCCTTCAGTTATGGCAAAGCTAAATGAACGCAGAGTTTAGAGTTCAAAGAATTCAGGGCGTTGTCACCGTACGAGGTGTGTCACTCATGTCTGTCGATGAATGATGTGGCCATACACGCTTTTATGATTTAATTTGTTGCTCGTGACTGTTTGTGCATTTTTTTTTAGGTGGAGTTCCTGTGAAGCAGTGTCTTGTAATTATTTCTTTTGCTTATACTACTCGTACATCTCTATTTTTGATACGTGACCCACTGAGTGTATTTTGTAGGGAAAGGCTGAGGGAGCGATTGGCTGTACGCCGCGACATCGTGTACAGTATACATACGGCGTCAGCCTGATTTGCATATTGCCCACTGCTTTCCTGTCGAGTCCAGGCCTGTTTTTAGCTCATGCTGTTGCCTTTACTCGTTTTAACACAGACACAAACAGTGGCAGGTGATTCAAACGTATTTGCTTTAAATGTGTCTGTGGCAAAGAGAGTGAATGTAAAGTTCAAACAAATATAATAGTTTTGTATAGAAAGAGGTACTTGGGATTTTTATTTTGAAATGTAACGCAAAGGATGTACATATTTTGTATATAAAGTATTATTGATATATATTAAAGTATTAATAAAGCTTTTTCCCCTCCCTGTGGAATTTGTGTTGGACTGCCTGTTGGCTTAAACGTGTTGTAGCCAGCCACCCTGACAGTTTCTCATAACAAGGCATACTTACATAACACTTACATAACCCATAAAGCAACACAGTCTCTGTAAATCAATAGCGTGTCTTAGACTACTGTGAACATTTTCAATTCCGAATGATATCTACAGAAATGTGCAAAGGAATCGTTCATATTTATTTAACCGTCGGCTATTACAGATGAGTAACAGTGGAAAGGAAGAACTTGCTATTATAACCCACTAGTATGACGATCCATAGTGTGAGTCTGAAACCTGGAGATAATGTTCCTAAAAAAGAATAAAGTGGGCATGAACTTCGTGTTCACCGAATTACGAGAAGTTTACCTTTTGTGGTTTAATTCTCAAGTGGGCCATACCTGTGTCTGGAGATAAGATGTGTCTGGCAGCTTTAGAAGACCACAGTGGAAATGGTATTTGAGGTTATGAGGGAAATGACTTTTAAGCCTTTGATTTACTTTCGTGTTTAATATGGAATACGTGTCTCCGCCGACCTTCTGCCGCTCGTTTGGGGGCTGTTTCCTGCGTGGTAATGCAGCTGTAGCTGTAGTAATAGTGATAATTAAAAGGCCGATATCATGAGCCGCTTACCACAGACTACGTCTCCATGAGGCGCGTGGAAATGACAGTTTTTCTTTTCTTGTAAACAGTATGTTGATTTTTTTTTTTTTTTAATTTAGTCTACAAAGACTGTTAAGGTTGCAAATACGCCTGACTAATCCAACCATGCGACACAAGCGCCACCTTGTGGAATTAGAGCTTCATTTCGTGTGATAAATTTTAATAAGAGCAAAATGTTTCAGTAACGATTACATTTTATAGAAGTTTGCTGAAAACACTCATCAAAATAAAATACATTCTCACTGTTGCCTTGGTCAGCGTGTGTTTGCAGAATTTGCAGAAAACTGCACTAATCAATGAATAGTAACAGTGTCTCAGATTACTTCATGGGGTGTGAAATGGGTTTCCATTAGTAATGAAATTCAAATACTTTTACCCAACTCATTGGTGAGGTCAGGTTTTTCCACCGGTAGCTAACAGCTGTTTACCAGCACCAAGCAACGAGCAAATAAAATGACAACAGCTGACCGATTCAGCCGTTACTACGTCAGATATTTTTCTCATGATTTGGTGGAACCAGACCAGAGTCTAATAAGCCTTGGATATAATCAAAAACAACATTTAATTGTGCCAGTGTGTTTTTAATTGGTTTATTTAGTCAGCGCATTGTTAAATTAAAATAAGTCTGGGGATGAATACCTGACAAAACAGGTGGAAGAATGTGGAGCTCTGTGTGATTTTTGTTGGTGTGCTGTACAGAAGATCCACAAGGGACTGTGTTGTCTCTATTTCCGTTCACCTTGTACACCTCAGACTTTCAGTACAAATCCAGGTTATCCTACTTACAGAAGTACTCTGATAATTCTGTAGTGGTTGAGCATATTAATGATGGGCAGAGGAGGAGTGTAGAGCACTAGTGGATGATTTATGGAGTTGTCTGAAAGATGCCCAATGAATTAATTTTACCAAGTGGATCATTATGGCAACTTGATTGACCTTTGTTGTTATTATTTATTTATTTATTTGTTTTATTTATTACAGACTGGACAGACATGACTGGGGGATGGGAAAGGGAGAAAGAAAGGGAGGGAAAGAAAAACAGAGGAAGAGGGACAGTGAGAGAAGAGAAAAAAGAAGAAAACAAGCAAAAAGAGAGCAAAACAATATGGAGACCACAGCAATAACCTAGACAAGTGTAGGTAACAATAAATACTAAATAGTGAATGTTATTTTGCAGCACGCAAGACCGACAGCGCACGATGTGCTTTGAGGTAGCAGCCAAGAAAGATATAGTTTGTGTCTGTGATCACCCGTGTTGACACCTGTATTCACACCTGTGTAGACGAGCGCGTTTGTATTCAAAAGGTTTCTCCATGTGAATTTCTGCTAGAGGTTGTGGGGAGCCATAGCCCTGTCCCCCAGGCCCCAGACATCCAGAAGCCCCCAGAGCGCGAGAGCCCAAGGAGGACCATCGAAGGGGCAGCCGCGCCACCCTACCGGAAAGAGCTGAGGAGAGCCTGAGATGTGGGGTCACCCAGCAGGCATGGTGCAGAAGCCACAGGGAGCTGCAGTGACGTGTCCATGGGCTCCGCCAGCAGCCAGAGCAGACTGAGGCCTGAGGTCCGAGAACACCCCCCCCCCCCCCCCCCTGCATCTGAGACCAAAGTAGAGGTTTGGCCATAATGCACAGCAGTACCTTCAGCAAGAATCAAACACCTCAAACCAACTGTGAACTATACTGGTTCAAGGCGGATGATTTTTTTCAAAAAGAGCTTGTTCTGCAGCCACAAGAGATAGTCACCTTGCAGCTGACAAACTCCTCTGCATGACAAAGTTTTCTAGAGTCAAATGTGAGGCCGTTTGTCCGACAGCTAAAGCTTCTCCTAAATTAGGCCATGCACCAGGATAATGACCCCAAGTACAGAAGCAAATGTACAGCATGGAAGCCCAGACCTCAACTTGACTGAAATGCTGTGTATAAAGGAATGCTTGCAATGCTTGAATTGAAGCAGCAGAGTTGCGGCTGCTAGTTGCTGGTTCTGTAAACTACTCAAACATAGAATGATTGCGATATTGAACTAAAACATATGCCTGAATCCTAAATTGTGGATATCCTATTGTGGTGATCTGAAATGTAAAACTAAATGTGATTCAGAAAGTTTTCCTTTGTATATATTACTTTGCATCCAGCGGTTAACATATACTAAAGAGTATATATTTTCATTATAGTCAACAAAAATTAGGACTAAAATCTGGATTTAGATACATGGAAACCTCTTCTTTATTTTGTGCCATGTACTGTCACATATGCTAAGCCTAATTCCACAATGATTGCCTGAGCCTATTCTTGTTAAATGATGAAAAACTCAAAGGCACGTTTGGGCAGTGGATCTGTGTCAAATCAGCAGCTTGCAAAACTAAATCAATGCAAATGCAAATGTATTTCAGAGATATCGACATACTTTTTTTAATCAGCAGAAACTTTATGTCAGTAGTGCAAAAATCTGCACTGGTCTGACCTCATTTCTTCCTCATCCTGATTCCTGACCTGGGAAGGGAGAGAAATATTTGTTTTTGTTTGTCTTCTTGTTTTATTTAATTCCTTGTGGGATTTGGATCCAACACGTAAAGTATGCATATTATGCACACACACAAACACACATGCAGCTATTACCCATTTCTTGTATTCTTGAATAAAGACATTGATTTGACACATTTAATTAGCAGCCAATTGTTTTTATTGTTCAATTATTAAGAAAAAATAAAAGGTGGGGGTGGGGGGATGTAAAGAAGAGCGTAAAGTAAAGGGAGAGAGGAGAAAAACCCCAACAATCCCCTCTGAGCAAGCACTAGGCGACAGTGGATAGGAAAAACTCCCTTTAAAGGAAGAAACCTATGACAGAACCAGGCTCTAGAGGGGGCAGTCAACTGTCGGGACTGGTTGGGGGGTGACTGTGAAAAGAGGGGAGGGAGATGGGAGAGGTGTTAGTCAAAGAAGCTTGCAAAGAAAAGCGTCTGGACTTCTTTAAGTTACTTGAAGACGTTTCATCTCTCATCCGAGAAGCTTCTTCAGTTCTAAGGTCAAATGGTGGGGAGTCCCAGATTTAAACCTAGTGGGAGTATCCCCCCACAGAGGGACAAAAGGACCCCCTGATGATCCTCTAATCGCCTGAGCCAAGGTGTGAAACTGGGTGTGGGTCCCTATCAGCCAGAGTTTCGGGTGAGTTCATTGTGAAACCTGGCCCCACCTTATCATGCGAATTCCTGAGGTCAGATGGCCCAGGATGTGAGTGGGCGTTAAGGCGTCTGGGGAGGGAACTCAAAACTGGATTATAGATGGCAGAGAGTTGGTGTCGTAAACCACCGCCTCTGTTCAAAGATGGTCGCTCACAGTGGACATAGATGGCTTCTTTCACTCCTCTTTCAAACCATCTGTCCTCTCTGTCCAAAATGTGAACATTGGCATCCTTGAAAGAGTGTCCTTTATCCTTAAGATGCAGATGGACAGCTGAGTCTTGTCCTGTGGAGGTGGCTCTTCTGTGTTGTGCCATGCGCTTGTGAAGTGGCTGTTTGGTCTCTCCAATGTAGAGGTCTGGGCATTCCTCGCTGCACTGTACAGCATACACCACATTGTTAAGTCTGTGTTTTGGCGTTTTGTCTTTCGGGTGAACCAGTTTTTGTCTGAGCGTGTTGCTGGGTCTGAAATGTACCGGGATGTCATGCTTGGAGAAAACCCTCCTGAGTTTTTCTGATACACCGGCTACATAGGGGATGACAATGTTGTTGCGTCTGTCCTTCTTATCCTCCCTCGCTGGTGTCTGATCTTCTTTTCTGTGCCTCTTTGCTGACTTTAAGAACACCCATTTAGGATAGCCGCATGTTTTGAGTGCTTCCTTTACATGTGTGTGTTCCTTCTTTTTTCCTTCAGGCTTAGAGGGAACATGTTCTGCCCGGTGGTGTAGGGTCCTAATTACTCCAAGTTTGTGTTCCAGAGGATGATGGGAGTCAAACAGGAGGTACTGGTCCGTGTGTGAGGGCTTCCGGTAAACTTCGATGTTGAGGTTGCCATTCTCTTCAATGTGCACAGCGCAGTCCAGGAAGGGCAAACAGTCGTCCTTTGTGTCTTCCCTGGTGAACTTGATGTTTTTTATCCACAGCGTTAATGTGCACAGTGAAGGATTCCACTTCTTGTGTCTTGATTTTGACCCAGGTGTCGTCTACATATCTGTACCAGTGGCTGGGTACTCTTCCTTTGAAAGAGCCAAGAGCCTTCCTTTCCACTTCCTCCATGTAAAGGTTGGCTACAATAGGTGACACAGGGGGGCCCATGGCACAGCCATGTTTTTGTCTGTAAAAGCCTTCGTTGTATTTGAAATATGTAGCGGTGAGGCAGAGGTCTAACAGTGTGCAAAACTGATTGGGTGTGAAGTTGGTCCTGTCCTCCAAGGAGCTGTCTTCTTGTAGTCGTTTTCTGACAGTCTCCACTGCCTCCGTGGTGGGTATGCAAGTGAAGAGAGAGACTACATCAAAGGACACCATGGTTTCATCTGGATCCAGGGTAAGTTTCTGGACCTTGTCAGTGAAGTCGGTGGAGTTCTTGATGTGGTGTGGGGTGTTCCCCACGAAAGGAGCAAGGATGGTAGCAAGGTGTTTTGCAATGTTATAAGTGGCTGAGTTTCAGTGTTGGGGAGTAACGGAATACATGTACCGCCGTTACGTATTTAAAATACAAAATATGAGTAACTGTATTCCGTTACAGTTACCGTTTAAAAAGGTGGTATTTAGAATACAGTTACTTTGTTGAAATAGTGGATTACACGGCGGTACTTCCCTGTTTCATATTGTGGCGGGTCAGGACTGTTTGGGTTTTGTTTGAAAGCTACGTTCTGTTGTTCCAGGTGGCAGCGTTACGGTTGCCATGGTTACAGGGTGACGCTCTCTCTGCGTGTTTCCTGGGTGAAAGAGGCCTTTTTGTTGTTGTTGTGCTAAGCTAATAGGCAGAATGCTACCGGTATAACTCTAAAGAATGTAGCATCATGGGCAGTGTAGTCTGTGCTGCAGGGAGAATGGACTGCCATACACGTTATGTGGCTGTGAGCGAGGGAGGGAGAAAAAGGAAAAGTACGAGCTGCCATCGAGCAAAAACGGGAGCTGGAAGCATGTAATAATAATAATAACCACTGCAGCCAAGAAGAGTGCCTGACGAGCCCAGTTGTAAGTAAGCTATTAAGACTCGACTGTACACCGTGTTCGTGTTTTCCTCCAAAAACAACAAGTTCTGTTGGAGCAACCTTTCAACGCCTCTCTCTGTCTCTCGCTAGCAAGGTTGACCCAGACAACAAAGTAAAGCTAGTTTTCGGCTACAAGCCCAACACGGAACCCACCGTATTAGCCAGAGGTCCCTTTACTACGGTTCGGAGCCGCGGACCTTCAGTAACAGTAATAAATCACAGCAATAGTACATTCATGTAGTTGTAAACAGCATGATAATATATTAAGTAATCCAAAGTATTCAGAATACGTTACTCTCATTGAGTAACGTAACGGAATACGTTACAGAATACATTTTGGGGCATGTATTCTGTAATCTGTAATGGAATACATTTTAAAAGTAACCTTCCCAACACTGCTGAGTTTATGCTACTGACTATGGGTCTGAGTGGGACAGCTTCCTTGTGGATTTTAGGAAGTCCGTAAATGCAGGGTATGGCATCCCCTGGGTAAAGGCGGTGATATGTAAGGCGGTCAATGATTTTGTCCTTTTCAAAGTCTTGAAGGCAAGCTATAACTTTCTTTTTGTAGCTGCTTGTGGGGTCTCGCTTTAAGGCTTCGTAGGTATTGTTCTCACTGAGGAGAGTAGTGATCTTTGTATGGTAATCTGTAGTGTTTAGGACCACGGTGCATCTTCCCTTATCAGCTGGTAAAACAGTGATGTTGTGGTCTTTGCTCAGGGAAGCGACAGCCTTCTTTTCCTGTATTGTGAGGTTGGACGGAGGGACTTTGGCACTGGAGAGGGTGGCTGAGACTTTCATCCTGATTTGCTCTGCTTCTGTCTGTGATAATTTATTAATCCGTATGGCAGATTCTGTGGCTGTGATGAGGTCCACTATGGGCAACTGTTGTGGAGAAATGGCAAAATTGAGTCCTTTGGCTAATACTCTCTTTTCAGGTTCAGTGAGATTCCTGTCTGAAAAGTTCTTAACCCATTTCTCCTGACTGTCTTCAGGTGTGTTTTCTTCTCTGGGTTGTGTAGGTTCAGAATGAGGAGTGTGTGTTTTTGAAAGCAAGGTGTGAAATTTCCTGCGTTGTCTTTCTTTTCCTTTAGAGTGTTGGGCCCATTGAGCCTTGTCCACAAACTTGTAAACCTCTTCTAAGATTGGAGAGGGTAGAAGGATGTGTTGAGAGGTGTTAGTAGTTAAAGGGAGGGGGGATTAAGCTGGAACAGAGGTGGGGGAAGACGAGGTGACATTGGCAGTAGTGAAAGAAGGAGTGTTCTTCCTCCAGAAGAAGCAGAAGCGTTTTTTCTTTTTCTCCAGCTGCTTTTCCACGAGCACCTTTTTCTCGAGGATGAGGATTTTCAGCTCCTCGATTGTTTCTGTGTTTTGCTTCTGCAGCTTGTTGCATTTTTTCTCCACTTCTTCTATTTCGGCTTCTTTTTCTTCCAACCTTTCTTTCAGCACTTTAGATGTTGCCTCCTGTTTTTGCAGTTTTTCATTTTCTCCTTCCAGCTCAGATGCTTTGGACTTCATTTTGTTGTAAAGTTCTTGCAGATTTTGGTTTTTCTTCTCAAACTCCTGGAGAAGAAGTTTTTCTCCTCTCTGCTTAATGACCAGCTGTTCTCTCTCTTGAAGCAGGTCCTGATATTTGTGCAGTGTCTCATCGAACTTTACCTGCAGCATCCTGTCGTTTCCCTCCAGGAGCTGGAGTTGGCACTCCATGTCTCCCTGCTTTATGTCCACCTGCTCTTTCTCTTGAAGGATTTCTTTATTTTGTCGCAGAGCTTCATCAAGCTTTCCTTGCAAGCTTTCATTGTGTTGCTTGATGCTCTGAAGCTTGGAATCCATTTCTTTTTGTTTGATTTCTTGTTCCCCTTTCTCTTGGAGAAGCTTCTCATTTGCTTGCAGTGTGCGATCAAGCCTTTTTTTGTCTACACTGTACATTAGCTCCATGTCTCAGAGATTGCTGTGCAGCCCTCTCTTCTTCATGCCGTCTTGTTTCTTCTCTTGGACAAGTTTTTCATTTTCTTGCAGAGCTTCATCAAGCTTTTCTTGCAAGCTTTCATTGTGTTGCTTGATGCTCTGAAGCTTGGAATGCATTTCTTTTTGTTTTAACTCCTGTTGCCTTTTCTCTTGGAGAAGCTTCTCATTTGCTTGCAGTGTGTGATCAAGCCTTTTTTTGTCTACACTGTACATTAGCTCCATGTCTCGGAGATTGCTGTGCAGCCCTCTCTTCTTCATGCCGTCTTGTTTCTTCTCTTGGACGAGTTTTTTATTTTGTTGCAGAGCTTGATCAAGCTTTCCTTGGAGCTCCTGGTTCTTTTTGTCCATGTCACGGAGATCCTGTTGTTTCTCCTCAATAATAGCTTCCTTTTCTTGAAGCTGGTATGACAACTTTTTTAGTTCGGCGCTCTTTCGCTCATTTTCCTCCATCAAGAACTTAATCTTCTCTGTGTTTGTGAGCGCTTCATCCTTCATTTCTTCCAAACGCTTTTCCTCTAGTTCTACTTGGTCACACCAAGGAAGAGAGGAAAGGGAAGAGTCTAGTGGCTCATCCCAGGGAAGAGCGTAGGGGTCAACTTCTTGTCCCTTTGGATTTGTTTGAGACATGTTGGGTCTGGATACAGTTACAATTGCAAAGGATCCAAATATTTCAAAAGGCTTTTCTGGCGAACGGTTCAATGCTGCGAACATCAATGCTGCGAGAAACGGACTAAAAGTCGTTGAGCTTCACCCCTATTTATGGGTTTTAAGGATCAAAGGATCAAAGGATCAGAATGGTGGTAAGATTCTACATGTGTGTGACGTCATGATTCTGTAAGGCAATAAGGTTGTCACATGATATTTTTGGAGGAGGGCATTTTTCAACTTGGACAAATTATCAATAAAGTTTCAATCTCTGTTATTTTCCCCAAAAAACGTGTTGTCGTAATAATGTTTTCTACTGTAATTGGTGCCAACAGATGGCGGCAGTTTAAAGTTGGCTGTTACTCTGCCCAGGCTGTTACCATAGAAGAAGAATGTAGACCAATAGTACTTTAACGATGTCCGCTGATCATTTCCGTGTAAATCTTAGCATTGCGTTAGCCGTCAAGTTAAAAGTTTAGCTTCATACTGCCATATTTTCAGAGTAACAAAATATTTAAACGGTCTCAGATCATGGTGAGTATTTGAATAAATAAATATTTATTTAATGTGAAGCCTGTGATGTGGAAAGGTTAGCAAGCGTAATTTTGCCTATTGTGTTATACACGGGTGCTTACATCCGAGTAGTGTTGATCTTTTCTAAGGTCCATGGGTTTATCCAACGAGCAGCTAAGTAACCGTTATATCTGTAATTTTGTGTGCAACGTCTTAATGCTAAAAAAAATCCCAAATCAAAGCAACGAAGCAAAGACTAAACAAAAAAACCCACAATGCATTTTTAAGCTCTCTCTGCGTTCACTGCCTCTGCAAGTGTCAAACTTCCTCGCTTTAGCTGATGCTAACCAACATTAGCGCTTACGGTTCGTATATAAACACAACTGTCAGCCCTTCACTTTTGGTGCCGACAACATTTTGAGCATTTTCTACAGTTTGTGAAATGATCGTCATTGGCATTACATGCCAGTAGTGTTCGCTAATTGACTTTACCGGGGATTATATTTATTACAACGTTACTGCGTGGAAGTGATCATAGTGTATGCTTATGAACGTGGGTGGTAGGTGTTATTAGTGCGACTTTACCCTTAATTAGTTTTCCCACCGGAAGTAGAGTTGTTTATGCAACGTGATTACTAGAGCAGTCCTAAACAATCGATCGCGTTTATTAACAGACCAATTCTCTCCAAACTTTTAGGGTAAGCTAGAATAGAGATATGGTTGCAATAATACGAACAAGAGCGCAACAGCATATTGACAATGGCGATAACTTTAATATTTACATTGTGTTAGTGCACCCATTGCTCCGCGTCCTGCCCCGCATCCTTAACGCTACATTGATGTCGAGAGTCTCTGACACAGCTGTGCTCTGCAGCACAGACACCCTGCTTATCTGTGATTCGGCCAGACTGGTGTTGAACTCCTCCAAAGACATGCGGGGTTAGGTTAGTTGGCTGTTGGTGTGAGTGGTTGTCTGAGTCTCTCTAATAACCCTCCAACAGCCTGGCGACCTGTCCAGGGTGTACTTTTGCCCTATGACAGCTGGAATACAACCTGAATAAAATAAGTAGGAGAAAATGAATGATGTTTATGAACTGTAGTTAATGTAGTCAGACAATAAGTTACCGAGCAACAGGCCACAAGTCTTGGTGCAGAATCATACTAAGATTTAAAAAATAAAGTGTTGGCACTGGTGTTTGAAACAGTATACTGTCAGTAAGACTGGAGCAACTGCACACAACTGGAAACTAATAACTAGAGTAGTTAAGTAACATTTTGTTACTGCATCCATTCAGCCAGGTATAATTAGCATGTCTACATATATGTCATTTCTAATGTGGTCCTATGTGGTATGTTGTAGGACAGTGAAGTGTCTGACACTGACCATGTACCAGTGCCTGAGAACACTGGTATGGAGGGGGAGAACGCACCTCTTTACTGTATTTGTCGGAAACCAGACATCAACTGCTTCATGATGTAAGTATATATCAGTTTTATATTTGCAGTACGTGCAGTAGGGGTGGGCGCTAGCTTCAGCAATGTTATCAGAGATTTTTTTTAAAATGAAGATCTATTTCGAGAAAACTACCAATAATGATATATCCACAGATATAGAAAACAATACTGTAACATTTTATTGATGCTTGCAGTTTGGAGGCAGCAGCTTTTTTCTAATTGTCAGTGTGAACCAAGGTGTCAGCAGCAGCATTATAGTGCAAAAGTAGTGACCCAGCATAGATCAAATGTAAGCACAAAAGTAGCCAAGGTAGTGTTTTTCCTGGAAGTTTTAAGTGAAAGGATAAAGTAACTGCTTACTAGGGCTGGGTATCATCACTGATTTCTAGAATTAATTCGAGCCACAATTCGATTCAATTCAATTTGAATCTGGGAAATTTTGCCTCAGACAGTCAGAAATATTATAATTCAGATCAGTACATTTACATATTTTTGTATTTGTAAAAAGGAAGCTGACACTTTCCAGACTTTATCAAAGTTGTGAGCATCACAGCAGATGCCTTTGTGTCAAAGTAGCTGAAGATAAAACAGAAAAACATGAAGATGATTTTCCTGGCCTGGGATTTTATAAAAATATTCTGCAGTACATCAAAAACAAAAGAAAACCATTAGTCAACTTATGAACATTACCTCTGAAGTTACAGCGGTTTTATTAGAGACACGGCTGAGCGTTTTGCATAATTTTAAAAAATTCAAATTTGTTCAGAAGCCTATTGAACGGCAGAAATTAGGTTTTCTTTTCGGAAGGAAGTAAAAGGAGAAAAAAAACGTCGGCCGACAGCACTGTAAACAACGGTAGTCTTGTGCGTAACAAGCAAGCGAATAATGCAGAAAACAGATTTTTAGATGGGAAACTGTTCTTGAAGTACAGAGAGAGAGAAAGAGAGAGAGAGTGCTGTGCATGAAGTGTGATTTTATTGTGGTGGAAGCAAAACAGCAAAAGTCAGAGGGAATTCATGACAATGTTTATGTGAAGTTTAGTTTGGATCTTCTTTTGCTGCTGGTTCGGTCAATATTGTTTGGAAAGAGATCAAACTAACAGCTTTAGAATCACCACAAAAAGGGCGTAAACACAAAGCGCGGACCCGCCGAAACATCAGAATCAGCGAGCTGTCGGCTTTCAGCCCTGACCCTGTCCGTGCCGTCGGGTGAGAAAGGCGACTGATTTTGATCCACGGGTCCGCGCTTTGTGTTTATGTCTTTGTGCAGAAGCCGTGTACCTGCTCTCATTTACTGTTTTAAATGTTTGGTCGTTGTCAAAATTTTGTGATGTTTCACCTGAGATTCTGGAATTTTGGGCAAAATACATTTATATAAAAAAATCGATTCAGGATTTTAATGAATCGATATCACGTTATCCAAGCCAGAATCGATTTTAATCGATGAATCGATTATTAAAATTGACTGTTCCTGTCAGTCAAACAAACAGACGACAAACATCTTCTATAAACAGGAATAATGTCATTTTATCGGATTCGAAAACATCTAATCTAGCGTTGATATTACACTGCTGTTTAGTGTCTGGCTAATCTCAGTGTCACCAAAATATCTGCCCTACATGTCAAACAATGAGAGAACTTGAAACAGTAACATCACCTAGCAGCTTATTTTAATTAGTGCTAACGTTTTGTTTGCTGGCTAACATTGCTATTATTATAGTCCCAGTTAATTGACTTTGAATAGCTTTATTTCAAAAGTAATTTTACAATTTCACAGCCATTTAGCTGTGTTAACTGTACATGCTGTAGGTCATAAGGCGTGCATGGATCATTTTTATAATCAGCCTCTTATCTTTTGTCCACCACAGGCTTTGCCATGATAAATTGGTCAGTTGACAACCAGGAGCCGTACACCTTAACCTCAGAGGCCAGGACATCCAGGGGCAGTGTTAACACGCACTTGTTTAAATGGGACGCAAGACGGACTATAGAAGGCCACCCTCTTGCCAGACAACCAAGTGCTGTCCCTGTCCACGGCCAGTGTGAGAAGGACTCTCATTAAAGTCAACCCACACAAAGCTGCTGGACCAGACAATATACCTGGACGCGTGCTCGGAGCCTGTGCTGACCAGCTGACTGATGTCCTAGTGGGCATCTTTAACATCTCCCTGAGTCAAGCTGTTGTGCCACTGTGCTTTAAGACCACCACCATCATACCTGTTCCCAGACCTTCCCAAAGTGTGGGGCCCGCCACTAACCTGAAGATAGAGACAAAATACTGTCACTGTTAATCTGAATATCTGCCATTCTGCATTCATCTCATGTAAACAGTAACGTGGTGCACACTGTGACGTGAAAAAAGGCACATACCTTTGATGTTGCGGGACGAACTCTGTATTCCTCGTCCACACGTAAACGCAAAAAAGGAGTTTTAAAACTCCTTTTTTGCAAACATTTTTCTTGTAAAACAAAGGGGGGCCTAGCAAAAAAAGTTTGGGAACCACTGCCTGTACTAAAGACAGCTACAGCCTCGGAGTTTGAAGACAATGGACGATGCGATCTCATTGGCACTTCACCTAGCCCTATCAAAACTGGATCAATGCAACGCCCACCTAAGAATGCTGTTCACTGATTTCATGTTAGCATTCAACACCATCATTGCCCAGCAGCTGATCGGCAAGCTGGACCTGCTCAGACTTAACACCTCCACCATCAACAGGATGCTGGACTTTCTTACTTTGTATGAAAACGTAATAAATTGGTATTAGTATGTAAAACCTGTGTTTGTCTGGCGCTAGAGCATTTTTGTTGTAAATTAGCATTTTCGTACCCTTTTCACTGTGTATATATTGTCCACTGCAGCAGCCTGGTAGGGGTGAGAAGCCATTTCTGTTGGCTCGGTTTTCTCCTGTTTTTCACTTAGAAGGTCAGGTAAGTCTTTTGGTTGGATTTTTTTTTTTTATATAGGGAAGTTTAGGGATGTTTAGGGGTTTGTTATTTTAGCATTGCTCACTCCCAATGTAAGTAAATGGCTGCATAGCACTTTGAAAAGTACCGTAGTTTTCGGGTCATAAGCCGCTACTTTTTCCCCACACTGTGAACACTGCGGCTTATACTGACGTGCAGCTAATGCATTTTTTTTTTTCGTGCGGCCAAAAACATTTTGCCTGGTAACAGTAGACCAATAAAATTGATAAGTAATATATATACGGTATATATTTCTACCGGTTGTTAAGAGACATTGGAATGTTGTTTGTGCACTGTTCAGTAAAAAACCCATAAGCAGCGTAATTTGTGTGTTACTGATACGTACGTATACTTAAAGGTAGCCGTGTTACAGGCGCTGCTCGAGGAAAAAAAAGCATTTGCAGTATTTATTTTTGTATGTTACCATAACGTTTATGTTTCCATGTCTATGTTACCTTACAAATCTCATATTACAAGTGAAACTCATACGGCTTAAAATCCGGTGCGGCCTGTACAAGTACAAAATTGATTTTCTTTCTAAAATTAAAGCATGGGGCTTTTAATCAGGTGCGCTCTGTAGTCCGGGAATTACGGTACTCTGATTTTGCTCTTTCTTGGGTGAGTGGGGGTGTCGCACAAAAACAATTTGAAGGTGAAATACAAATATAAAATCAAAAGTAGCCAAAAATGTGCCAGTTGTTTTTTGGACCTCATAATATTAACCCAAGAAATCATGACAAATTAGGTTTAAAATTTTGTTTACGACAGTGCAGATTTCTGACATTTTGTGTAAATTTACCAGTGTGAAACCTAAGTTAGACTTGTGTTTGTAAAGAACCAGCCCATGTTGTGTAGCTTCCTGGATTTTATACTTTTGGGTAAATATGTATTTATTATACAGGCTGTTCAGGACATAACATCTAAATTCAATGTGTTCTGTAACTGAATTGTTTAGTTATTTGTACTACAGAAAATAATTAAGTTATAGAGAATATTTATATGAAACAAGTGCAGACTTAGTGCATTTTAATCATTTTAACCACCTGCATACATGTTTAAAAAAAGGCTTTGATTTTGCGACCCCATTTGATTTTTATGCCACCCCAGGAAACCTTCTCTAGATCTGCCCCTGGGCTAAAAAGCTTCCATTCAGGCCGACAAGGCGGAGTAACTGAGGGGCAAAAGAGCTATCACAAGAACCTGAGTCAAAAACCTTATGCTTTTTTTTTTTACATGAATGAAAATTAGTTAATAAAGGTGGGCGGATTGATCTGAGGTTGATCCCAACCTATAAGAATAATATGATCTTGATATAATATCCTTAAGTTGTTTGACAACATTCATTTCTCTTACAATATTGTCTGGCTTTACCACAGTCTGCTAGAGGTGGGCGGATCAATCGATTGATACCAATCAGTATCAATAGTGTTATCTGCAATATTAATCCTGCATTTACTTGGTATTGGATCAATAATTGGCAGAAAGATTGCACCAGCTGTGGACTCCTAACCCCTTTTGTGAGTGATTATCTAACATGCCAACATATCCTGCTGCTTTGGTCACATCTGTGATATGAAGATCACACGGTGATGTGCTTAAACAGAGAAGACTGAAGCCCAAAAGTCATATTTTAGATCACATATTCTCTTCCAGATCTCTGCCACTTTTTGATTAGTGGTAAATGACCCATGTAGGGTTGCTATAGTTTGATAGTAGTTTCAAGTTTATTTGTTTATATATATAGTACTTTTAAAAACAACAGTTGTTGACCAAAGTACTGTACAGTAAAATAGTCAAAGCAGAAGACATACCAAATAAAATAGAATATAGATTAAGAGAAAATAGAATCATGGAATGAACAATAGAAACAGAGTCATCTTGATTTAAAAGCCAGAGAATAAAAGTGGGTCTTTAGACATGTTTTGAAGGTTTCAAGTGTTGGAGAGGTCCTGATATGCAAGGGCAATGAGTGCACTGCTGTGGCATAATAAACCGTTTCAACTTATAATAATAATAATATGATGTTGGTATAATATCCTTGAGTTATTTGACAACATTTGTATGATGAGTATAACCACAGTCGATCCAGATATTGATATTATCAGTACCAGTGTTGGTGTTAGTAGACTCATATACTTTGTTTGTATGTGTACCACTGAACTGGGTCAAATACCTCAAACATCTACTATGAAAAATGTTGAAACCTTTTTGTCATGACTGCAGTGTTTTTTTTTATTATTATTATTTACAGCCTATATCACATTTAAACAACAGAAGCTGAAGGGAAGTGTGTTAGTGACAGGCACATTTAAATTCCAGGTCTCCAAAACAACAACACAGTTTCGAAATACACAAAAAGCTAAAAGGAGTGTTTCTGTTCCTGTTTTTGCTTATGAAACTATATATAGATGACATTTACTGCTGAATGAAATGGCTGTGTAGGAGTTTAAATTGTGATTCTGATTTTTGTGATTTGTGATATTGTGATCAAGTTCAACGCCTTCGTTTTGCGGAAGCGCTGTTCAGTTTGCGTGAGTAAGTTCGCGGTTTCTTCCTTTTATTGTGAAAAGCTTGAAGCGGAGATGTCGTTATCGTTGCCAGCCAGAGGCAGGAGTCGGCTGTCTCCGGTGCAGACGACAGAAAGATGGAGCGGACAACGCTGCTGCTGCTGCTGCTCGGACTCGCAGTGTCGTGCCGGGCACAGTTTGCTCCACCCACGGTGAACATCAGTCTGGATGAAGATCCAGCAGTGCGATGGATGCCTCTTGCGAAAGTCTTCGACATAGACTACGTGAATAAAGCTGCTGTAGAGGTCATTGAGTAAGTTTGCCAGGAAGTATGCAAAAAAATAGTGCAAGTATGCAAGTGCGAACTTGCGAACTTTATCTTCGAAGTGGGTTTCGGGGGGTTGCTGGAGTTTGAAGGGTTTCAGCGCAGATTACAAAATCCGTGGTCTTAAATGGGGTTGGTGACGTATTGCGTTAGGTTGCTCAAAGCGATTAACATGTTTAAAGTACTCGGTAATTCTACATCATTGTTTGCTTGATCTTGTGTAACGATGCGATTTAAAAGTGATCTTCACATAAAGGAAAGGAAAGGAAAGGAAGCAGGGGTCGCTCTCATGAGGTCCTCTTGGCAAAGTTTTTCTTGACCTTTTGTTTTCGGCAGTACTATTTTTTTTAATTTAGGTTGTGCAATCAAAAAAGTGGTTCCCGTGTGATTCACACGGGAGGCATAGGCAGTTAAAACAATAGCTGCCTATGCCTCCAAGCAGTTATTGTTTTAACTGACATCAACCTCATTGGCAGGACAACAAGACACAAGGCTTACAAGAAAAACTGGATTTCTACACGCGGTTTTACCAACGTTTAAATTCTGTGAAATGTTAAGAATGCATGTCAGTATTAAAAGTTGCCACATTATGTCCTAATTAAACCTGGGGTCTGTTTAACATGAATGACTGCGAGGCACGTCTAATACATAGTGGGAGAAAAATATGGCCGGTAACACTGATGTTATAGAGTGTTACCAGAGTGAAAGGGCAGAGCAGCTAGTTGTTACTGTTTTATTACTTTATCTGGCGAGTACACACCTGTAGATTTATGACTGGATCTTGTGAAAGGCAGTTTTATTCAAAGGGGGGGGAAGTGGGAGTCCCTTTTACATGAGGTGTCTTCAAGGCTGTGATTGCTCTCACAAACACGTTCACACTTACGAGTAAAGATCTGCTACTATACTTGTCATCCATCAACTGTCAGCTCTGTTTTCATGATAGTTTGACCGGTTGGAAATTCGAGCAGCAAGAATCCAGTTAAACTAGAAACTGCTTTTCAATTTTAGTATCATGGTCCTTTGAATGTTTTTGGATTTGTGTTGATTCTTTTTGGCTTCACTGCTGCTTTAGTGCTCTTAGCTTTTGATAGTTGTCAGGATTTTTTTGGTTTCTGTTTTGTTTTCTTCATCATTCTGTTCATTTGGATTTTGGTTCTTGTTGCATTTAGAGGTCTAGTTAATGTTTAAGTCAGATTCTTGGTAATGTAAGAAGATTAAAATTTTACGGCTCTGGTCTCGTGACATTACCATCTTCCTGGGTGTGTGTTTTGCTTTATGTCTTATTTAAGTTTTGGTTTCTGTCACGTTTTTTTGTTCCTCCTTCTGTCTGATCTTTCTGTTAGTGATATATTAACATGTTCAGTGCGAACCGCCTTGTTTTGTGGGCTGTTTCCTGTTCTGCTTTGACTTTGGCTTTCTCTCGAGCCGTGTTTTGGTGTCATTTCCCGTTTGTTCGGTTGTGGTTGTTACTTTCGCCCGTGTCTCCTTCAGCTTGTGTTTATCAGCCCCGGTCAGCCCTCTGGTTTTGAAAACATTTTGTTGTGTCCTTTGTGGACTTTATTATCAGCTATTATCTACAGTGGCCCCGAGAGATCAAATGTACTGCAGCTTAAGAAAACACCAGCAAGTAGAAAAAAGCTGTAGAAGAACAAAACACAGTGGAAGTTGAATAAGACACAAAAATGTCTCAAAAGCTCACAAAAATAAATAAATACAAAAAGAAAAGTTCACAAAAAACCTTAACTTTTTGTGCGTTTTTTTTTTTTCTTCTGTTGTATTTATTTAACTTTTGTTGCGTTTTATTCAACTTTTACTGTGTTTTTTTTGCTTTTGCAGCATTTTTCTGTTGCCTGGTGTTTCTTTAATTTACAGTATGTTTGACCCCTTAGGACCACTGTACCCAAGGTGTACCCCAGCATTTGGGCATTTTAATTTAATCATGATTTTCATACATAATACAGACTTTAATAGAGTAAACTGTAAAATTGAATTTTGTAGTCTGCTTACTACCCGTTTTTTGGGGGGTTGGATTCTTAATACTTAGCTCTAACATATAACGGTGTCCATTTTCCAGTGAAAATCGAAAACTTTATTGATTCGTTGACTTTATTGACTTTATCAGACTCGTGTCTCCTTCATTCGCCTGTGATCTAAAAATAGCAGCAGCTCTGAAAGCGTCGCACAGGCGTATGAGAAAATTAACTTGAAGGGGAGGACGGACAAAATGTAATCATAATGGCTTTTGATGTCCTTACGCCACACCACTTTAAGCTACATGTAGTTGGCGTATTAGAAAGTGGGTGCCTAAGCTAAGCATTGCACTGTAGTGCATGTATGTAGGGAACCACTGTTAGCCACTTAAACACAGGCTGCCTGAAAAACGCCAAGGCAGTCAGTCCAGGGGGAGCATTGCAGGCACTACACACAACTAGCTCTACAGCAGAAAAGCAGAGTATCTTCAGAGATTGACACCATCAAACTCACACTATGTTGCTTTGAGACACCAAAACACAAAGAGCATTGAGCCTCACAAAGGATTATTTTATGTACAGTGTTATTTTTTTATTGTGTTTTTGTTGCTTTTTTCCCAGCCGTTGTTTGAGTAGTTGCAAAGGACAACTCACGGAAACCCTCACAGCACAGATTCAACTTAACCTCCTCTCTCATTGCTTTATCTTATTTCTGCCTTTGCTGTGTTGTCATGTTTATCTTTCACTACATCTCTGCTGACAGGGATTGCAGACCAACATGCTAAATTTGCTTTCTTTGCTCCAGTTCCACGATTCCAAAATGGTTGCATCACGCAGTCAAACCTATTGTGATGGCCCTGGAAAAGTACGTTCCTCAGCCATATGCGGGGGAGATCCGCGGCCTGGCCTCACACTTGGGAGGAACGCTGTCCGATGTCATCCTGCTCAACTTTGCCTACGAAGTATCCGCGTATGTGTGATTTTTAAATCCACCTAGACATTTGTAGCGAAGCCCCACAGTGCTGAACAAAAGTTCAATCCTCTCATGCACACTAAACAACTTCATCCACTTCCAGATTCTGCACAAGCATCGTGGCTCAGGACACAAAGGGGCACGTGTACCACGGCAGGAACCTCGATTACCCGCATCCTGTTCTGAAGAATCTGACTTTTAACGCAGTCTTCCTCAAGAATGGAAAGGTACGTCATGCATTAGCAGGTGCACAGCTAAAGTAATTACGTAGCAACTTGAATTTTTCGGACATTAAAATCTAGTTTGTGTTTTATTGACACACCATTTCAGGAGGTATACCGTGGAACCTCGTTTGCGGGCTATGTCGGGCTATGGACGGGACAAAGCCCTAACAAGTTTACTGTCTCAGGTGACCAGCGAGGTAAGACCACACATGGCTGTGGAAAAGGTAGCATCTTCATTTTTCTTCTTGTCTCCAAGCTTGTTTTTTTTTTCCTAAGGAACTGAACACTGGTATAACTGGTGGAAGAACATCGTCTCTGCTTTCCTGTATAAGAGATCCCCCGTTAGTTGGCTGGTGAGGGAGGTGAGAAAAGTTAGTGTAGGGAAAAAGAAAAAAAAAAAAAGTTGACAATATGCGGAAGTGAAAGTATTCTTTGTGTGGCCTGACAGACACTGGAGGAAGCAGAGGACTTTCAGGATGCAGTCATGCGTCTTTCAAAAGTCCCCATCATCACTGGGGTGTATTACATAGTCGGCGGGGTGCGGGCCGGGGAAGGGGTCGTGATCACCAGAGATCGAGAGGGCCCTGCTGATATCTGGCCTCTGGAAACTGCGAAGGGAGGGTAGGTGAAAAAAAAAAAAGATCTGAGGAGGAGGATGGAAAATGATTTCATCGCTCAGTAAGCATTTCAATGTGTGTTTTGGGGATTGCTTTCAGATGGTTCAGAGTGGAGACAAACTTTGACCACTGGCTTCCTCCTCCTGCTAAAGATCATCGGAGGTGAGTCATGTCTCATGATGAGCACGCTTGCTGTGTTGCTGCTGCTGTTATTACACCGCTGCTGTGTGCTCATTTCTTAGAGAAGCGGCTAACAAAGCTCTAAATGCTACTGGCCAGGCGCACATCAATATGAATACACTCTATCAGGTAAGTCAACTAACCTCAACATTGGTTCACGAAGTCACACTTCTGGTAATCGGAGACGATGTACGGGCTTATAACTCTGTCTCTTCCTCCAGGTTTTGTCCCTGAATCCAGTGTGTAATGGGTAAGAAGGACGTTATTCCTGTTTGATGCCCTTATTTATCCTCCAGCAACTCTATAAATGCTTGTGTTGCTTAGATGGGATAGTTCACTTAGTGTGTTCATCACTTTTACTTCCCTTTTTCCAACTTCAGCGGTTATGTCAGTGGGCCCTTCGTTGACATGTAGCACATACACTGTATTGGCAAACGAATTCGATCACCCATCCAGATGATTGAGTTCAGGTGTTCCAATCACGTCCATGGCCACAGGTGTATAAAATCAAACACCTAGGCATGGGGGCCGCTTCTACAAACATTTGTGAAAGAATGGCTCCCTCTCAGGAGCTCAGTGAATCCCAGTGTGGTACTGTGATAGGATGCCAGCTGTGCAACAAGTCCAGACGTGAAATTTCCTCACAATTCAAAATTCCACAGTCAACTGTTAGTGGTATTATATTATAACGACGGCAGCTCAGCCATGAAGTGATAGGCCACGCATTGTTGGGATTGTGGGATCGTTGTTTAGAAGTTGGGCTCAACTCTTTACTTCCAGTGAAAGGAACTCTTCATGCTCCAACATACCAAGAGATTTTGGATGATTCCATGCGCCCAACTTTGAGGGGACAGTTTGGTGATGGCTCCTTCCTGTTACAACGTGACTGTGCACCAGCACACAAAACAATGTCCATGAAGACACGGATGAGCGAGTTTTGTGTGGGAGATCTTAACTGGCCTGCACAGAGTCCCCACCAAATCTGATAGGACACCTTTGGGTTGAATTAGAGTGGAGAGTGCGAGCCAGGCCTTCTCATCCAACATCAGTGTCTGACTTCACTAACATTACATTAAACCCTATGGATTAAGAATGGGATGTCACTCAAATTCACATGTGTGTTAAAGCAGAAGAATGAATACTTTTGTCAGTATAGTGTAGCGAGTAGATTACAGAGAAACAATAGCTGAATGAATATCTTGATGTCTATTTTTCTGCTTTTCAAAAAAATAAAACCTCACGCAATGAATCGCATTAAATAGTGACCGTCGCCTGTCTTAATATCCTCCCAGAATTACTGTTTACACGACAGTGATGAGCGCAGCAGCCCCTGAGAAGTACATCACAATCCTTAGGCTGCAGGTAATTCAGTTTACACCTTAAACATTTATGCTCAATGAGGCGGCAATAATGTCAATGAAAAAAAATATATAACATTTACTCACTTGTCTCTTCAAATCTTTTTCAAGGACTGCAACAAGACAGACTGAGCAGACAGAGGTGAAGCAGTAAAAGACGCAGACTCCTTTTTCTTGCGGCAGGCGGCGATCTTCACGACTACTTGGAGACTGCGCGATCAATGAGATGACAAGGGAATGCACCTAAAATATTCAATGACACTGTGCTAGTGCCTTTAATAAAATAACATTTGCTGTGATTGTTTTTGCCATTTTATGCACCTTATCTTCCAATAAAACGTGGCTTTATTTTAATCTGTTTTTATTGTCCTCACTTTATAAGCATGACTAGAAGGACGCCCTGCAGGTTACACGTCGTTAACTGCCAAGTGCAACAGATCATGCGATGCAGTGCGCTCATGTTGTTTGCATGTAGTTTGTTATTTATATGAAAACCATGCACGCACACTCAAACCCTATTAGTTTGTGTTTCTAATGTGTCTAATCAGAAGGTGGCGGTGTACAGTTTTAGCTATCAGTTTATTGGTGTCCAGAACGTTTGGTCCTCTATTATAACCAGATCAAAGAATGGAAGGTGAAGCGAAATGCTTTTCTAGTCTTGTTTTTGGTGCTGATCTATCACAGCATAATGTGTAAAATGTACCTGCAGGGCGCACTTTGAAGTGCACATGTTCACGTTCGTTACTAAAATTAACATTACCGCGCTAGCGTGAGGTTGCGGGTGGAAAAATCAGAGTCAGCTTTCATGTTTTGGTGACCCAAAACATACTAAAACCCTGCCAGCTGGAGGAAAGACGCCTATGCTATAACCTTTATTCCAGAGAGTTGATCAAGATCTGCTAAATCCTGAGATAATGCGAAAAATAATAACTTCTGCATTTCCAAATGGCGCAATAGTGAGTCAACTGGCACACAACAAGCAAATTCACATATTTCTAAGTTTAAAAATGTGAACTCTACCCAGCAGGCTTAAACGTGTGAGGAAACACACGCATGAGTGGAGGACGAAAGAGTGCGATCACAGGCACACACATTTGTTTATTAAAATCAGACGGAGAGGAGACTGGAAAGACTGGGAACAGAACTGGGCTTGTTAGTTTATAGTGAGACAACTGCATTCAACTATGAGGTAGGAGAAAAAAGAGGATATGAGGGATGCCAAACTCATTTTATGTCACCGACCACATACAGCCCACTTTGAAACCCCCCTTTCTGTCAGTGTAAAGAAGTTTAATCATTTAATTGATGGGATATCGTCTTTTTTTATAATATAAAAAGTGTAATTTCAGCAGTACGTCTTACTTTTTGTTGCACGATAAAGATGTGCCTCTGTAGTAGATGGAAGAAATCTGTCAGCGTGGTTCTTTGAGCTTAAAGTACATTTTAAAATACAGAAATTAATTATTTTGGTTTAGTATGAATGCTCACGGGGAGGTCTTTATTGATAGAAAAAGCTGTAAAACCTGTGAAAATACAGTTAAAATTATGTCCTCCTTCATGATGATGTTATTTGAGTCTTTGCTGGGCTGATTTTGCCCGGGCCCTCTGTTGTGATACAGTCATAATGAGTAAGGCTGAACACTGGGGAAAGTAATGTTTTCGTAACTACTGTCAGGTGTCATAAACAACAGCGCACGTGCTTGTTAGTCACAGGAACTTTGACCGTGACATGATACAAGGAAAGAGTAGCAGGAGTAAAGATCATACCGGAGCTCGAAGAGCATCATTGTGCACCAGACCTGACAGCCTGGACAGGGTTTCTCCAGGAGATGGCAGTAGTGTACCACATAAGGTGCCATTAAAACCCCTCAGAAGAAGAATAGAATCACTTCTTCTTCTTCTCCTGTCGCCAGGATCACATGATATGACAAAGCAGCTAGCTGCTTCCTGTGAACGCCGCTTCCCAATTTCCATCCTGACGGCCGCATAGACTTGCGACTACAGTTTCATCCGAGATGCTGGCCCTTATAAACAGGCTCTTGGACTGGTTCAGGTCCCTCTTTTGGAAAGAAGAGATGGAGCTTACTTTAGTGGGACTTCAGTACTCCGGAAAAACCACATTCGTCAATGTGATAGCGGTAAGCAGCTGACGATTGCGAAGTCGCACAGTCACAGTGCGGGCCCAGGCTGTTACCTTATATAGGTCGCAGAAGGAGGTTTCAGTACGTGCTGTGTATAACTTGAACTTGTCTGCATTTCTACACCGTAACTTCTAAAGATAATGCGACATGGCTGCTTAGCCGGGTCGCAAAGCTACAAGTGTACCGCAGTAGCTGCAGCATTAGCTGCGGTACACCCTGTCGTTGTTTTGCTAGCTGCGGTGACGAACTTGGTTGGTATGATATGCGCTTACGTGTGAAACGGTCATGTGAACGGAGCCGTCAGTGCTTTCGTTGCTGCCAATGTGTCAACACAAGCGGTATGTCGACAACACGGGCTGTTATTTGGTTTTGAACACAGTCTGCCTCGTCATGTTGTTGCTAGCAGGGTGTACCGGAGGGGACGACACTTGAGTAATCATGGCTGCAGGTTGCCAGCTGCGAATACTTGGATAGTCTGTCATCAAAATATTTCCTAATCTTTCAAAGTGACATCCTGTAAGCGCACAAGAGCAGTCTTCCCAATTCCCTTCGTTTGAGTTGTGTTTTTATGGCTTGTTGTCATGCAGCAGGCAGCGTGGACGCTATAAAAGTTAACCCCTCACTTTGTTGTTGTGTCTGACAGTGACAACTGTGGGCGGGTGTGAGGTTAGTGATGATTCCACGTTTGATTGTGTCATGCCATGGTGTCATTTTTAAGAAGGTTGCGAGTCATTTTCCCTCACACGTTGATTGCATACATGACAGTTTAGACCGTTTTGCATATGTAAATCTGTTGACCTCTTATACATTTTCTTCGCATCTTTCTAAACGTACAAAGTTGTCACTGCTGAGTCATGACCTCAGTTGATGTAAGACTGTGTTGTACTGACCAAAACAGTTTCCCATTTAGAATTAAGGTATTTGGTGCTTTAAACCTGTGGAATGTGTGATCACGGTGCAAAGGTTGGGATCAGAAAGTGTGGTTATTACAGGAGGTATGTGTGCAGTTTACACATTTTTGTTGTTTTGGTTCTCTGTTCCTGCATGTTTAGTTTGAAATAATAAAGTACATAAGTGTAAAGTAAAGTACAAGTGCCACGTCATAGTGTGTCAGAGTTGAGGGCTTCAAAAGTATTTGGATTCTTGGAATCCAAATACTTAAAAGTGGCCAGGCTAAAGATATGAATATACATAAACAAAGGATAATCAAAGGTAGGTTGTTGGGCATAATCACCAGGTCAGGTGATCACATCTTGTGGCTGCATGGGACAAGAATGCTCTTCAGGATGTAGACTACATAAATGTTTTTTTTTTTTTTCTTTGTCAGTGGGTGAGACAAATCTTTGAGATCAGAACCTCATGGGACTCAGTACAGAATGCAACCTCATGCTAAGCATTCAAAAACACACAGATTGGGTAAAGCTGTGAAACAAAGTACATTGAAAGGCAAGTGTGAAGAAAGTGGGAGACCTTGTGAGCCAAAGCATACCCACCCCCCATTTGGCAAGCCTGGTGGTGCTGTTATGGTTCCCAGGGGAACTGGCACACTGACATTTATTGATGATTTCTCTGCTGTCAGAAGCAGCAGTGTTAATGTAGAAGCTTATAGGAGGATTTTTGTGTTTTTTAGATCCCACCAGTTTCACTGGACCTCTATTCATAAATAAATGTAAAGAGGTGCAATATCCATGCCTGGCTGAGTCACACCTGATCTCGATGACTGGCCAAAGAGCAGAGTAAAGAGAGAAAGACCTTGTAGTAACCCAAAGCTGTTAGCTGCAGTGAAGGCCTGGGAGAATCACCAGGGAAGATGCAAGCAGTGTGCTTGTGTCTGTGGGTTCAGATACTGGCTGCAGTAAAGGTTGTCTTCATGTGAATGTGTCCAATTTCTTTAAAAAACTTTTAACCTTTAGACCATTTCCATCCAATTTCATTTTCCAGTGATGCATACCCACTCCAATTACAGCTGAAACCTCATGACTTTATTCTTTATCCATTATTGTATTTCATATTGATTGAGCTGAAACAAAACACGAAGCAGTCCGATTACTTGTGATGTGAACTTTGTGCTGACACATAGATGGCACCATCTTATGATTAATGGAGTGAAAATGGCAAATGCTCAAATTCAGCTGGAAGAAAATAACCCTTGTAATTCAATTATTTTCTAATTTAATCATGCACAGAAGTGACTAGTGTGCACACTGTTTTTCATGTGGCTTTTAGATCAGATTAAAGCATGCAGTCTTGACTAATATGAGATTGTCCTTTGTCTGCTATTTGTCTCGTGCAGTCAGGACAGTTCAGTGAAGACATGATCCCCACAGTTGGTTTCAACATGCGGAAGGTTACTAAAGGCAACGTGACAATAAAGGTAAGCTATCAAAAATGGGTATGCAGCTGGTTGCTAATTACAAATGTAAATGGGACTATTTACAAAGTTTACAGATAAAATGGTGTGCGTGTGCGTGTCGTTTCTGACTCGATTTTGTGCTTTCTTGTGTCAGATATGGGACATAGGTGGACAGCCCCGCTTCAGAAGCATGTGGGAGCGCTACTGTAGAGGAGTCAATGCTATTGTGTAAGTGTGTTGCCAAAAAGGTACAGCATGTTCCCTTTGTGGCTGCATGAAAAATGTAGCAAATTGCACATTAGTATTTAGAAATGCCTTGTTTCTGTGAGCTCTAATTTGATTATCTCTCCCCATCCTTAGTTACATGGTGGACGCAGCAGACCGAGAGAAGATAGAAGCTTCCAGAAATGAACTGCACAACCTTTTAGACAAACCACAGCTACAAGGAATTCCAGTAAGAGACCTCTTGTTAATTTTTTTTTTTAATCACCAGAAGCTTGTGGTGTTCCAGCAAGCACTCGATGATCAGGATCCAGTGACAGTCACAAGCAGTCATTAAAGTCATAGTTAGCAGTTGCAGAAAGCCATTAGTTGCAGTGACTCAGGCTTGATGATGTTACACTTGTTGGTAATATGAAACAGAGCTTGAATTATGGATGTATTTTCTTTTCATTGAGTTGACGGAGTGCGATTTGATGAATCCATAAGATTTTCTGCTTCCTCGACTCAACACTTCACGCAGGCAGTTTATTTTGCCTTAACAGTAAATATTGTGTGATGGTTGAGGCATGTGATTGAGTGAAGAGAGTGATGCTGATACATTGCTGCATTAGGTACTGATCAGCCCTGTCTTTCTTTTCCAGGTGCTAGTCCTTGGTAACAAACGAGACCTTCCCAATGCACTTGATGAGAAGCAGCTTATTGAAAAAATGTAAGAAATGAACTCTTGCCAAATGTTCTGTTAATGGTGTTGTTACATAATAAGTGTCTACTTGACCAGTGTTTGATGATTCCTAATAACCCCATAGACTTTTTCTAAGATGAAAATGGATTACAAGTTTGAAAATTGAGGCCACTGCATTCTTTCTGATAGCCAGCAGGGGTCCTTGTTTGCAAAAATATATCATGTACACAAGTCCATGAGGACATTTCCATACTCCTCAATTGCTGTGACCTGAGTAAACAATTTTCTTATGAGTTTATGATCCCATCACTAGTTTCATAAAAAAAAATTCAATCCACTTTCATGTAAAATTTGTAATTTACAGTCACAATTATTAACTTGTATGATAAAGTAGGGTGTGCTTTAGGGTGGGGCTTCACACTGTACATGCGTACAGTGTGCTTGGTTTCTCAGTCAGATCTACCTCTTGCTCATCATGGTTCAAGAAACCAAACCAGGTCGATTCTTGAAAACTGGACTTAAGAAGCTGATGGGTAACATTGCAGTTTATACAATCTATGGGACTTTTGCGAATGTCAATCTGTAAGATAAGCTAGTGACTGATGCAATGGTCACGTGTCCACGGACTACTACCATTTGAATTTCACATTTCTCACTTTCCTCATTACAGGAATCTATCTGCCATTCAGGACCGAGAGATCTGCTGCTACTCTGTGTCCTGCAAAGAGAAAGACAACATAGGTAAGTATCTGAGGATTTGTGGAAGTCATGCAATGATCATTCAGGGGTTTAAAAGAGTTTGAATCAACTTAACCTTCATTTTCAGTCTCAGGTTAATGTCAGGCATTGTTGGCAGTGTTGTGACTATTCTGTTGAAAATGACGTTATCTCGGCATTATCTTTAATGCAGCATAACTGAAATGAAGCTCAGTATACACGGGATGTTGGCAGTTACATAAAGTATTTAGTCTGTTGATATGGATTATGATTTGTTCTCATATTCTAACCAGGTATTATTCTAGATGATAGAGAGGTATAGCATGCAGAACTACTCTTTATAGTCATCAGTTAGGTCCTCTTTCAGCCTTCAGGGTTGATTTGGTTGATATCTTGTGGTTTCCTTTTGTCTGTCATGCTGATTAAAGTGCCGTGCAGAAGACAGCTCAAACAGCAAAACAATCTGATGTAGAAGGAATGAATACATGTATAAAGGAATAGCATTTATGATACAAAGAAATTAATAAAGTGAGCAGACCAAGAAATCCATCGTGGCCCTCATCAGTTTAAGTGTACTGCCTAATGCTTCACAGATAGTGTTTGCTTGGGTGTTAAAGATCTGTTGACTGTTCCTCCTCCACCCGCAGATATCACACTGCAGTGGCTCATCCAGCATTCAAAGTCACGGAGAAGCTGAAAGTAAAGCCTCGCCCTCCTCTCCCTCCCGGTCGCAGCTCTGGCCTCAGCCCCACTGTACGGTCATGGGTCCTTGACAGTCAATCCCTTCCACTGCCTCTGTGACGTATTCCAGCTCTCTCCGCTCACTACTGTCGCCACGCGCACCATCTACTACACTACCATAGATGTGTAGCCTCCCCCTGTACAGCACTACCACCACCCCAAAACCATCTGGAGTCTTGAAAAGTTGTCTCACTACTGCGCTAGCAGGTGGATTGTTCATACCCATCATGCCTTATCGCTCATCATTACACACATGATGTGGGTCTGTGTACATCATGGAGTTTTTCTTTTAAATGTTGCAGTATACTGTTCCCCAGCTACATTAGGATGGAGCTCCTCTAATCCCACAATCAAACATGTGCTCTGTTGCCTGTCAACATTTGGTGTTTACGTGACATTGTGCGATTGTAGTTTTTAAACAGTTATTTGCCAAATGGTGATGATGATGATGGTCACTTGTGCTAAATGCCTTCAATTCCTGATAATCTCTTTAGCAATGTAGCCTGCGTTTTTATTTGCTGGTGTATGGAAGCGCTGTTCTAATAAATGACTTGAATCAAAGTTTACACGTAACACAACGATCAATAGAAGGTAAGACTTTAAGTGGCGGCTGCGTCTGGGGCAAAAATCCTGAGCAAAGTTTTAAGTGCCTTCAGCTGAGAGCGTTCCCGATCAGACAGTTATTGCCCAACGCAGTTTTTGAAGCCTCTGTTATAAACAAACACTCAGTACAGACACAGCAGAAATCCCTTGATTACACTTAACGCCGCCTCTCGACAATCTCATTCTGTTTTGTAATCACGCAAACGCATTACGACGTCTGAGAAAAAGGCAGTGCCGGGCTAACGCTGAGGATGAAGTAATGAATGAGCGACGAGCGAGTGAGACGATGTTACATGTTGTTTGGTTGCTGGGTACTTCGAAGCCTGCAGGCTGTGAATTCTTATGTAGCTTTTTGAAGCGTAACTTTTGCTTGCAGTTCTCAGGTCGTTCTCAGTCTGAGCGCAGCGTGGGCGTGCCCGAGTCTGTGTGTCCATAATCTTCTTGTTTGAGTCGGATAAGTGGAAGGCAGTGTTAGCTGTGATGATGGAGCACACTGAGAACAGAGGGCAGTCCATGAGTTCAGAGTGTTGAATGCTTGATGTCGTCCATTCTTTGCGATGCTCTTATCTGAGTCCTGATGTCGGATTTCTTTTTTCTTTTCTTGTTCTTGTGAAAGCCTTAGCAGTCCAAGGACAGTACTGTGTCCTCAGAAAACGACATATTGATTGACAAGCAGTGTCCTTGCAGCGAAAAGACAATGACCCCCCCCCACCCCCACCCCCACCCCCGGCCCAAAAAAAAAAAGTCTGAGCACTGTATACTATTAATCCACCCCCTGCTTGGCCAGTACATCACTATGAAATGTCTTTTTCTTCTGGTTTTCTATGCTCCCCTCCCCCCAGTTTAAAGTGACCTATTCCTTCTGCTCCCATATTTGTATGTAGGCCTGCTCGGCTCGTGTATTTCACTGCAATACCGTCGACAAGTCCATCACGCTCCGTCGTCTCACATTGTTTTTCAGCGTCTGTTGGAAATCGTCGTAATCATAGATGTCGATTGTTGGGACCACAGCAGCGGTGAGGGGCTGTATAATCTGGTGACTGTGTGGGAAATTTGGGGAAAGCTTTTGTTAACTGTGTAATAATCTAGCCTATTTGCAATTTGTATGTGCATGTGCTCAACTTATTCACATTCAACTGCAGACTTTGTAAATAAGAAGTTGGCGTTTTTATTCCAACAAATGCTCTGTAGATGTCATGCATTCTTTCCCTGTGATTGCTAATAAATTTGTTTTTATTTTTAAGGATTTCAAGTGTGGCATCACTTATTTTATGCGTGTGTGTGTGGATTGTCTATAAATGTTTTGCCACTAGATGGAAGCAGAGGACTTTGCAAAGCTGGAGGTTTAGTGTTTCTTAAACACTCCTAGGTTTTATCAGAGGGTTTGTTCTGCTGCATTGTCCTGCGGCTTTCCTCTGCCCTGGGACTCTGGAGTAAACTCTTAACTCAAAGGTTATTTCTTTGAGTGGTCCATAGCACTGGAAATATATATTTATTATTGGCAGACATTTAGAATGAGACAAAGTGTATGTGATCACAATAATCATGCCATATTTTTCATGTATTTTTCATCTTTCATTCAGTTACATTTGATTTTATTTACATAGCACTAAATCACAACAACAGTCACCTCAAAGATCTTTATATATTAAGGTAAAGACCCTACAGTAATAGAGAGGAAACCCCAACAATCAGCTGTCCCCAATGATCAAGCACTTGGTGATGGTGGGAAGGAAAAACTCCCTTTTAATAGGAAGGAACCTCCAGCAGAACCAGGCTCAGGGAGGAGTGACCATCTGCCATCTGGCTGAAGGAGAGGAGACCCTGTGGAAGAGAGCAAGACATTAATAATGACTAATGATTAAATCTAGAGTGGTGTATAAACATACAGTGAGTTTAGAAGAAACACTCAGGGCTGGTGGCTTCCCATGATGCACTAAATATAAGTTTTATCAAAACAAAGCGTAATCTTAAAAGTAGAGAAGATTTGGGAACTGGTTTCACAGAAGAGAGGCTCCTATATAAAAACAATAAAACTCGATCCCCCTAATGTCCAAAAAAAAAATTTGGTGCTACGTTTGTAGAAATATTGTTTTACCGCTATTGTGTAATAGAAGATTAGCACCTCTGTGTTTCTTGGCAGCAAATTGACTATTATGCAAAGAAATGTAACACCCATAACGTTAAGGCAAACGCAGGGAGGGCGTCGCAAACTAGGGGGCAATAAAGCGAACTGTGATCGCGGGCCTGTGCCGTTCAAGCTGGAACACCTTAATTAATCTCATTTCTTAAATGCAGCGTTTAATGAACACCATCTGGCATTTACTGCAGTCAGAAGGTGCGGAGAGATCCAGGTGTTTTCCGGCGGAGAAACGCAGGGTGTGCGTGTCCACATGGGGTCTTTATGTATGTGCGTCTGCGGTTTACAGTTGCTGTAGGGATTGTGCAGTGCTTACAAACCACAGAGGGAAGGTCACACAGACGACCTAAAGGCGTGGCGAACTCTTAGCGTAGCTGCATCCTGTTACTAGTTCACCCATGCTGTAATACGCCACCCGCCTCTGCAGCATTGTTGGCATTTCTTGTGTGTACAAACTTGTGAGCTTGCCCTGTGAATGATCGTCAGCCAAATTACAGGAGCTCTAATGAGAAGAATTCCTCAGTGTTCCTGCAAATATGATTTGCTTTCTCTCTACTTCACAGCTACGACTCTGAGCTTAATGAGCTTAAACTTTCCTAATTATTGACAATGCAACTGACAATGCTACAGCTATCTGACATCCATTCAGCCTCCCGTCTATAAAATACTCCCTGTATAAATGTGAATAACAGGTTCACTTTGAAGCTGCTGTCACTCATACGTTGGACATTCTCACTCAGCACTGGTGCTGTACAATACTTCAATTTTTGTTTTTGATATGATGCCAAGTAAACCTCTGCTCAGCACTGCAGGTGTATGGAAGTCTGTGCTTTCCCTTCCAAACATGGAGACAGTGTTGCACTTTTATCCATTTTAAAAAGGGGAAATATTAAATATCTGCCCGGTTACAGGATAACTTCCTCCTGACGTACAGTCATAAGCACGCTGAGTTTATTTAGCTGGTTCCACTGAAGCATTAGTGACGACTGTACTATCCCTATAAAAGCAAGAGCGTTCCCATTTCCTTCCTTCCTTCCTTCTTCCTCTACCTTGGTGTCATTATAAACTGTTTTTATGTCTTCCAGACAGGGCTGTAATAATATTTAGTTCACTTCCAGCATTTAGACTTTTAGGTCATGCTGTTTATAATATACAGCATTTGCAGCGCACCCATGGAGCATCTCACTAAATCCTGGAGCTGAGAACATGTAGTTCAAGGAGGTCACGGTTGTTTCGTGTCTGATTTACGGCATCTGTGTTGATACGAGTTTTAAACATCAAGCTATTAAATCTGAACTTCAGCTCAGTTAAAAAGATGTATGGCATGAAAATGATAGAAAACTCAAATTCAAACCACCACACGCTGAGTACGTATGTAAGACAACCAACTCCTGAACTCCTGACTTTCATATTTCAGATTTTTTTTCCAGGTCTTTGTCAGACTGCTTTGTTCATGTGACAGCAGCGAGGGCAGAGTATCACTGTGTTTAGCTGAGCTAAGTGTGGGGCAATTTGTCCAGGGATCTGAAAGGCTTGTTTTATGATACATAAATAATGTGCTCCAAAGTTGTTAAAACTATAGTGTTGGGATTAGAGGTTTGGAGCTCAGCATTGACAGGCATCTGCAAGCACTTCATTCAGTTCCCTGTGCGGACCGTAATTTGGCACTAATCACTATGTGTGGAATGTCACATGATTCATACAGAGCTGCGTGGTACATATCACCATCCTTAGTGCTCGGCACCCTGTAAAAGACAGATGGTGACGTGCACACACACACACACACCCTGTAATAACCCAGCTTAATGGGGCTCCATAGACAACAGCTAAGTGCATTCCTGCACTTAGCTGTTTTACCCCAGCCTTTTATGAATGTTTATTAGTGTGGATACACGAGTGAGTGTTTGAGTCAAATTAGCTGTGGTTAAGCAATCTCATTAGACTTTTTTTTCTCTTTAATGAAACTTTGTTAGATAAATGAAAGCTCCTCTCAGGAGATACTCATTCACAAGGAGGCACCACAGCATGTAGAGCCATATATTTGATTTGGCAGATCTTTACATCCTGATATAACCTCCAGGGGATTTGTGTCTCCTCCAGAGACTGAGTATGGGATCCCTCGCTTGTTTGTTAAATATGTAAAGTACTACACTATGAAGCCACTAATTACTTGGTTAAATTAAATACAAAATTAAATTTTCACTCCAAAATAATTTATTGTATGTAGAAGTGACCCACCTTGCATTCTTTTTAATATCCAGAAGGGGGCGACTCCTGGGATGCAAAAGAATTTGGTGGTATTGTCTGTGAAAAAAAGGCATTGCGCTCCTTCATTCTGTAAGCTAAGTGAATGTTTCCTGTTTATATTTGTTGTCTTTATTCTCTATTTTATATTGTTGACTGAATTTGTTATATTGACTGAATATGAAATTAATTTAGGAAAATATGGTTATTATTAGAATCAGAAGGGAGATTTCCCAGTGTGTGCTCAATAAATAATAACTTTACAGTAATAACCAGTGAACGTACAACGACCAAAGTTTCACAGTCAGAGCCACCACTCACTCATCATGCCTGGTTTCTCGTTTATGCCATAGATGACACTAAATGATAGATGTAGCTACTATGATTCATTTATTAGTTCATTTATTTCCCTGTGTGGACCTGCATTCTATTTCATGGCCAGCAGGGGGCGAGCCCTCTGGTTGCAAAAGAATCCTGTTTGTATAGAAGTCTGTGGAGAAAACCTTATTTAAGCGAGTGAGTGTGTCCTCTTGGTGTTTTTTAAATCAAATGTGGTGATGAGGGTGGGTCTGACTGAAACTATATGCTCATTAGCTGCCAACTTGTCAGTCACAAGTTGGCATCCAGTGAGTATGTCTTGGATAATGCTCTTTTCTCAAACTTAGACTGACTAAAATTTTAAAAATAGCTCATTGTTATATATAATATAAACCGAAATTAGCAATTGAAAACACAAACTCAGCTGCAAAGTGTTTATGGAGGTCCTGGCAATTTCCTATAGACTTCTATAGACCTAAAGTCGTTTTGCAACCCCACTTATTGCCCCCTGGTGGCCATTAAATAGAATAGCTTGACTTTGAGCTCTGGAAGCTATGCCAATCTTTTACACCATAACCATGTTAGCAAGCTATTACTAGCGTTAGGCGAGGTACTGCAAGCATGGTTGTACGCAGGTATTGTTAATAATAGGCATATTATTTTATATTAATACTTATCTGTTCAAGGCTCCTTTTTTGTAATTTTTTGTGAAACAACCAAGTTTTCTTTCATTACTATTTTTTCAACCAATTATTCAGGTAAAACATGCAAAAATAAATGACAAAAACTGCTTCAACCAACACACATGCTTTATACTTGAAACAGAGATTTTCATTAGTCACGTAGTTAAGAGTGTACTCGAGCTGCAAGTGAGAAACTTGTTTTTGATTTGACATAAACCTTTTTTTTTGCGTGATTGTGGGAGTCCGAAAAAGCTGCTGAGACCTCCAAATGCAATAATTCCATTTCCACTCAGTGAGAGTAATCTTTCAGGTCCATTCTGTTATCCGGTGTCCTCTCAGATAGCCAGCTCCCCTGTGAATGCTTTCATACTCTCACCTCCCTGCCTCGGCTCTGACACTCTCCCCTCCTCTGATTCCATTAAAAATCATAACTTCAGCTCCTGGGGCTCTGATCAAACAGGGCGGCTAATGCATTTTCACTGCGTTTTGATTTTTTTTTTTTCCTGTGTACCTCATATTTACATATAGATTGAGTATTTATCAGTCTGCGTTTTAAGGCAGATTCACTGTAGTCCACTTTATTAAACCATGTTGGATTTATGTATATTTAATGAAAAGTTGGTGTAGGGAGTGTAATTCTTTGAACAAGGGAGTGTATTTGCTATGTGGGGTGAATAGTAATGCAGGGACTGAGCACAAGCCTGAACCTCTTCTCTCAGGAGCTCCACACATGTGCAACCTTCAACATGTGATTAATAATGCAAAACAATACATCAAAATCTTCCTCCGAGCGCAAAAATCTTTATTGGTTGTCTGGACTCCAGGAAGTCATTGCACCTGGCTGAGACATAGTCCCACACATAATTCACTACTGTTTTTTTAGGCATGTATTACATATATAGATTTATAACATGCAATAATTTGAGGTGCTGACATCTAATTTTGCTGTGTTTTGGCCAATCTGGCTCCTTTAATCTCCTTCCGGTCTGTAGCTAAGCTAAATTAGGTAGCTAGCAGCACAGCAATAGTAGAAAGCAAGTGGTAATATGCTAACTGTTACATAGCACACAGGAGAGGTGAAAAAAAGAGAGGCTTTTTTTAGTTGAAAACCAAGGGTAGATATTGGGTAATTGCTACCCACACAATGCATACAATTAGTTTCCAGTAGTGCAAACACAACACTGTTCTCTATCTCACCGTAATTAGGCGGGTTTATTCATTAACATGCCCTGGGAGGTCTTTAAACCATGACAAACACAATTCTGAAGAGTGGAATAAAAGAGCATGTCGCCATAAAATGTGTCTTTTCTGATAAATGTTGTCCAAATCCCTACAAAGGAAGTCTTCACTGTGCGCTTCCAGCGTTCATAGCTGAAGGCTTGAAGAATCCGCTGCTCTTTGTTTGCCTTAGCACCAGGTATGAGTGTGTTAGAGGACTTTGCAGGGGCCGCGTGACTCCTTTATCCTCCAGTCACCGTAACTTCAGGTTGACAATGGCTGTAAACCCCCATGGATCATGAATAGAGAGCACTGACAGGACAAATGGTGCACTGTAGGCTGGAATGTTGAGGGGGAAAAAAAAGATTAACAATAGGGGCAAAATAATGTGGTGCAGACAATGTAGCAAATGAGCAAAGGGTCAGCCGTGCTGATTTTTTTCCCCTTTCAAAAACACAGAGCGTTGTTTCACTTCCATTGCTCCAAGCACTAAGCCTGGCTGCCAGAAAGAGTTAAATATCATAGGCCACCTTTATTCCTCTAAATAAGGCCTTGATGAGACTTTGGACTCAGTTCAGTGAGAGGGACAGATGTTCTCAAACGAACTGGAAACCAAGCGACAGCTGGATTTAGACCAGGTAGCCTGCCTTTGATATCAGCACTGCAGGTAGCCTTGGCAGAGAACATCAGGCCAATCAGATGGAAGTACAGCCTTACCTTGGTTTGATCCCCTGCCAGGGCACACCCTACACCTCCAAGCTGACACGGTGTGCATATTCATCCTTACTGCGTGTCAAGTTGCATCGGCAGCAATGATGGAGTTAGCATAGCTCCAGATAAAAAGTGATTTATGAAGAAGCCTCCAGTGTTTTGTGAGGTGGCGATCTGTTGCTCTTCTTCAGACTCAGTCTTCTTGGCTACATTTGTTTGAATTCTATTTTTTTTCAGATTACCTTAGGGAAATATCTACAGCACTGTCTCTCGAGCACCATGATTTATTCTTGCTCATACAGTACAAGTAACATTTGTCCCCCTGGGTTTGGGCTCCATTATAAACTATGAAGAGGCTGAAGTTTTGCTGATGAGAAACAGCTGCAGTACAAGTTACCTCAGTCGCATGAAGACATAGGAAAAAATAGCAACTTGGCAACTTTTAGCCAGCTACCTGGACATGCACACTTTTCAGCTACAAGCAGCCTGCAGAGGGAAACAGAGAAAAGCGTGCTATGGGACAGCAACGTCTCTCAAATGCATACTAGATACTGAGTTTTGCTATGACACCCTTTTTTCCTTCCTGTAACATGTTCACGTTTTCCACACTGTGTTCTAAGTGTGTGACTTTAATGGATTGTCCGTTTTAATTATGCTGACTTGCTTGCACTGGTTTGCAAATGGTAGTTTTGCTTTAGCAGTGTTGTTGTTGAGATTTTTCCAAAGCAAACTTTCCAGTCATTAATTTGCTCGCCTATACAACCACTTCTATGTGTTATGGTGTAATTAAAAAAGTGTTTGAACATGATCTGATGAAGAAAAGTGTTTGTCTACACAGGAAAGGAGATGAGGCATGGCAATCACAGAGGAAGAAAGAATTACATTCTTTGACATAGTTAGCATGTCCTTCACACTCACTCCGTTGCCAAGTTAAAAGCATTTCTGGGAGCCTGATTAAAGGTTGCATACAGAACAGCACTGGAGCACAGCATATGCAGGTCTTTGAGAGCAGAGTCCTTCCATAAAAAAGCATGATGAAGCAGGACTGGAACGCTATTGTTTTTTCAGGAATGTTGTTTCCTTGCTGCTGGCATTCGCCTCCGAAATGAGAACATGTTACTATTTCTGGTGCAGAATGTCTCATTGTGTCAGACCACAATGAGGACAATGCCCTCTGAAGGTGACACTTCATAAAGGTTGGTTGGTGGTAAACAATAACCCGGGCCAGGGATCCAATGCCTGGGAGCTCAAAACTAAATGCCAGTTCAGATGAGAACTCAGAGGCAATAAAAAAGCCCTGCACCTTACACTCCATTTATACCTCCTGATATTATTCTTAAAGGAGTTTGAACTGTTGGATTTTTTAAAATCAGAAGTGTAATTATTTGTAAATGAGCTATTTTAAAGTATGTGGTATTTAGGTATTTGCTTGGTTACTAAACTACAGAAATTTAAAGAACAGACACAGTTTGACACCTTCAAGTTAAACTGACTGGTTCTTACATAGTCTATCTGAGAACACAAAGCACGTTTTTTCTATGTAAATGCTTTCTGTCTACACACACACACACACACACACACACACAGAGCAAAGTGCAGTTAGTATCTTGCCCGAGGACACATTCCACACAAACTGGAGCAGCCGGGATCGAACCACCAACCTTCCAGATAGTAGATGATCTGCTCTATTTCCTGAGCTGCAGCCACCCCAAAGGCAGAGAAATTTAACAAGTAAGTAAAATCTGTTTTCTGCATGTTAATCTAGAAGTTTTGAAATTTTAGGTATCATAAAAAAGTAAAAAACTGACATTTAAGATGCTAGTCTAGTCTCTCGCATGCATCATATTTTAGGCTGTTAAGAAAATGAGTGCAATGAATTCTGACTTAAACATATTAATTAACTCTGTTATAAACAAAAATTGATGCGTTATTATTTGTCATAAAACACTTTTTTCCTTCACTTAGAGAACATACAGTAAAATTTCAGGTTGCTATGTCGACAGCAGGCTAGCTGTCTCTTTCAGTTTCCACTCTTTCAGGCACTAGCTGTAGCTTTGCACTTGCTAGCTAATTAGCGAGCGGCACAAATCTTCTATTCTAACTGTTGCACAGAATACAAATAAAACGATAAACAAAAACAAAAAAAAAGAAAAAATGGAGTGAGGAGATTTTTTTTCACCAGCAGCCCTAAGTCGGGTCATTTCCAGCTTCCATCAACTTAGCATTAACATTGTCCAGACACTACACATGCTGAGGTAACTTATTTTAAGCATGCAAATAAATCTAATGCTTGGAAACAATTAAAAGCACTATCTTTTATTGTCAATAGAAAAGAGAATTAAATCATGTTGGCAGACTTCCTGTTCTCCTCCCATCATGTGCACCTGCAAGAGGCTAATTCTGAGTAAACATGAGAGGGAAATTATTATTTGTTCTTGTGAAATTGGTTATATTTTCTTTGGAGCCACACAGACAAGTTCCTGGCTTGAGAGGATATGGACACAGAGAGAGGTTGTGCATACTGACAAGCTACAGAACAGGTTTTCCAGTTTATATGTTTGCACTGAATAGTTTACAGTCTTGGCTATTTCTCACTTTAAAAGAAATGTTTTTGTGGATTTTTTTTCAGTCTCCAAGTATATCCTATTTTTATATCTGAAATGTGGCCTATAGTTGTAAAAAAGGAGAGCTTTCATTTTCCTGTGACACTTGCATTGTGTGCCTTTTTTACAGGCCTGGCGTGTGGAATGCATCTGTAGCTTTCTCTGGCTTATTGCATTCTCATTAAGCTATAAAGGTTCTCTGGAGCTGGCCTGCTTTCTGCAGCTACGGTGGTCTTCTCAGCGAAAGACGTGTCATGTCCCACGTCATTGTGAACTACCGTCTCCACCCTTTCACTCAGAGACACGTCACCTCTGCCTCTCAACATGCGAAACGTCACAAACTCCTACTAATCGCCATGCATGATTTCTCTGGAGGTGGTTGACAACTATCTTTGTGTCCTTAGCGCTGCCTCTCGCTCTCGAGAGGCTCTGTGCATTCCTGCAGCCGTTGGTCACTGAGTCGTTTCCATTGTGGCTGGAGAGCATGGGAGAGCTGTGCGTCTCCGGACTGATGGATGGCCTGTCTGACTTTATCTGAGCAGGACGGACGCTGCGTTGGCTGTGACCCAGAGATTGTCACTTCTGACTGCTTTATCAAGGCCTGACTTATAGAGCTGTCATCCTCTTAGAACAAGGTTCCCAGGCACCTCGTCCAGCCATTCCCTCCTTCTGTCTGTCACAGTGCCACCCAGGGACCTTGGCCTGTATGGCTTCATGCTTGACTGGATGCCTGCATCCTACCCACCCAGGGACTCTTTCATTAAAAAAAAAAAAACGTGTCTTGATCCATCAGCCCCACCCTTACTTGTTGTAAGAGCCACTCTATTGCCAAGTGGTTTAGATGTTCACGTTTTAGATATACAGCAGATAGACTGTGAGTGTAAGTAAAAGATGTTTCCTGAGCAATTTCATAAGATGCCCCTTCCTGTTACATCTTCCTTGTCTTATGTGCTCAAAAGACATGACTTTCAAACACTTTCAGTACCATGGTGGATATGCCTCTTTTTCTGCTCTTCACACTACAAAGCCCGAGTGTAAAAAAAAAAAGAAGAAGAAGAAGAGAGAGAGAAAAAAGATGGCAATTTTTCAAACATATTCTTAAAAGCTCAGTCCAAGCTCGAGCTTGCTATGAAACCACAGTGGAGTTCCTTCCTTATTCTCACTTTGATGAGCCATTGGAGAGCTTGGCAGGAAGCCAAGCGAAGTCTGGGGCCCTCTTGCACATTCTGATGTTTTGTTTCAAACAGAGCAGCTTTTGTTCAGCTGTCGGAAAGGGAGGGATTGGCAGCACGTCGGAGTGTGTTTAGCAACCACAAACACACTGCGTGTGTTTATTTTTCTTTTTAAAATTTTTTTTTACCAAGGTAATAAAGACCCAGTTACACGTGTTTCATACCGCAACCATGAGCATCATCAATTAAGAATGCGAGGAATCGTGCCCGTGTTTGCGTGCGTGTGTGTACGCTCATCTTTAACAGATAAATGGGTAAAAGATCAGTTACAGAGTATGTTATCTTCAGATCTGTCCTTTGACTTCTGCTGACAAAACCCGATGTCCTTTGAGCAAATCCATAAATAAAATATAAAAATGACTATTAAATTATTTTCAGCATGGTTTGTCACTTAGAGGCTACCTGTGGCAGGGTCTTTTGGTTACTTTGCTCATCGTAGACTTTACTTGTACAAACTGTATAAACTGTAAATAAGGCGCATGCCATTCAGGACGGCAGCTCACTGCTCATCAGTACTTTGCTTTAATGCATATTGTGACCATCAAAACTGAGACACCAGGGACTCGTTAGGACCACTCGGCATTTTGACTCCAGATGTGAGGCCGTTTGAGTGCATTCACACTAATTTCCCCAAGAGACTGAGAGTGTAAATGACTGTGGTTTCACTGAGAATGGCTTTCTGAACAGTAATGGCAAAAACAAAACCTTTTCCCCCCTACAAACTGTGTTTATCCTATTCGTAGCCATGGCTACAGGTGTGTTAATCTGTCAGTGTGTTGTTGCTTTATCCTCTGGCATAATGGCGTATCATATATCTAACTTCTGTGGGATGTCTGAGAGCGCAGATACAAACTTGGCTTTTCACGTCGAGTCCTATTTCACTACGTGGGTGAATGGGCCGTTACATTATCATGCATTTATAGATACACTGTGATCCTTCACTTAAATTTGATGTATAGCGCTCGACTGGATTTTGACCATCAGAAATCAAAAGCACCAACAGGCCTATGGTAATAAACCTTGAGAGTGGAGAATGGGGCCAGTGTGTCAGCCAGAGTCATTCCAGGCAAGCTGGAGTCTTTCCTGTAGCCCCCTCCATTGCTCTGCTTTCCATCCAATCTGGATCATATGCCTTTAATAGCGTGTAATCTCTTAAAGGGTGAGATTTATGTCCTCCTCCTCTAGAGTAGGGGCCTGCGATCTTTTAGGAAGAGTGAGCGAATGCTCCTGTGGGAAGAAACGATCAACCTTCTGTAAATTTGTGTGGGAAAAACTTCAAGCAAATCATCCATAGTATTTATAGATGCTTTGCTTGAACTTTTTAAAAAGTTAAAGTTATGAATAGCTAATTAGCTAAAGCCTAATTAGCTATTCATAACTTTAAAACTTTATTCACGAGCTTAAGCTGGACACATTTTTCAAGTACCTTTCTCACTTTTAACGCACTGCCCGAGATTCCACATTATACAGAGCAGGTAACAAATATGTGGACAGCTTGGCCATCAGCTTGCAGCTTGTATAACCTCAATAGCTGTATTGTGCCAGTTTATTTCCTGAAACTGTTGCTGTGATGGTTCTGTGAAACTTAGTATTGTGTTAGATGATTGAAGTCATGCAGAAACAATGCACATTTGTTGAGCTTATAAAAGAACAATGCCTTTGCTGATTTATGGCAACTCTCTTTGGTGGGCTGAAGTTGCTCATAGTTTTGATATACTGGCTAGTTCCTTGATAAGCTGCTCTGCTACTCCAGCTTCAGTGTGTATGGAACATATTAACTCTGGGAAAATCTCAGATCAGAATTAAATGCTCAGTCAAAAAGTGCGCTTCCAAAATTGAAATTTCAGTTCTTGTCAAATTAAATGCTCAAACCTTCACTTTAATATGACTAAAGGTTATCAGCTCTGTATTTATCTGCCTGTACTAAGCCCATAGATTGTATAAAAGATGCATGTAACTACCATGACACTCACTGATTTGTGGTGTCCCTTCCTGGAGCCTTGAGGTGAAAGTTTCCACTGTTGCGGTTCCAAAAATCTGTGAAAGCACACGCTCACTGGCTAATGACTTGTGATTGATAAGCCTTTAGCCAATGACTGTACAATTTCATACCACAGATAATACCACAATCTGAAACACGGTTTGACCAAGATTTAGAAAATACCCTTGCATTTTTATTCACTTTTATTCATTTATCTCACTTATTTTTGGTCATTTATGATCAAAAATGAGTGAAAGAGCCATCAACTCAACAGGAAATGTTTACAGGGGTCAACTCAGAGAGCTATTTCCCCATTACTGTTATAATTTAGGGTGTTAGCATTTGCTTTTTGGCCATAAACACAAATTACAACTGTAGGCTCCAACAGTTGCAGGTCACTGAGCAATGTTTGGGACAAAGTTGGTGAGCTGTGTAAAAAGAACCTAATCATGCTTGTGCAAATTGCCTCAATGAATATCCAATAGATGCTGAGGCATTTCAAGAGAAAAGCATGCTGTCAGCACAATGCCATAACTTTTTTTTTTTTAAAGTGTTTTAATATATCAGGTTAATCTGACCGGTCCCTGTTGCCACTATGTAGCCATTTTACAGACTTCAGTATCTTTCTTTGATCAAGCTCGTGTTGCATTTCTCAGAAGAACAAATGAGCCACTTAACATACTAATCCAAGCCAGCCTGTTGAAGTTAACCAGGAGAATATTTCTTGCAATGGGAGCTCACAGCCCACATACATCATGACAAGCACATTTCTGGACGTGTAACATGTAACATTAACTGGGCTTTTCTACGCATTAGCTTGTCCAGCTTGTGAAATTCTAGCCTTTCTTGATTATAGCTGATGCATAAATCAAGGATGACTTTATCTTGTGAAAGCAACACAGTCTCGATGAGCGAAAAGGTTATTGGATTAATGGTACCGGCAGCAGCATTTACAAGGCTGCAGTACCTTTGATGTCTCTTAATGCAAGCCTCATAGATGAAGGACATACATCTATCATCACAGACTGATGAGTTTGTTTGGCTGAAATATAGAAGCCAAGTAAGATTCAGTGGCCTTACCTCACTGTGCTGAGGTCAGACTTTGAAGTAGATGCAGGTCCTTTCAGATGAAACTTTGCCATTATTTTCAATGATTTATGCATTGTTTGCATCAAAGAAATAATTGTGATTGTATTCATATGGTGCTGGTGAAGGATTACTTCAAGTATCATGTCCTGCTGATTTATCTACATATCTGCCGCAGGGATTTAATGATCTGAAGAAGAAACTTTTCGTCTGAAACCATAGCAGCTGTGGCAACAGATGCTTCAAGAATTACTTGTATTTGTTTTAGATAAACGCTGATTGGTTGAGTCCATTTCTTGTACTCAGCTGCATTTATGTCTACTCACGGTCCCTTTTTTAAAAGAAGCCAAACTTCCTTCTGTGAACAGTACTGCAGCAAACACACTAAGACATTCTGAGTTCAAAGTCTTAGACGCTTACCAGCTGTTTTGTCTCTCACTCCAGCAATGCCCTGTCGCTGAGGTTACATGTCTGTACGCAGAACTGACCCATGTGACCTGGCAGAGTGCCCAGGTAGACAGTGCCACCCTCTGCCAAGGTGACCTGTCACCACAGGCTTTTATACCAGTCTGCCATGGGCCTTGCATTGCCCAGGGGAGCTGTAAAAGTGTTAACACCATGCTCACTTGGAGCACTGGTATTAATGAAAGGCCTGGTTACAAGAATAGCCACCTGTTCTCATCTGGTCTGGGATGACTGCCCTGACTGCCCCCAAGGACCCCATTCCAACCACAGCTTCCACAGACACACTGACAGGAGAGGCAAAGCAAAACAAACACACCACTGTGGCTCATTGTGGAACTCAGTTTTTGGACTGTCACTCAAAGTAGTATTGCACTGCAATTTGCAAGGCCTCTGACAGAATATCTACGATAGCTGAAATCCTATTAAAACAAACTGATTCTTTTGTTCAATGCTACTATTTGTTTAGGCTACTTAAAAAAAACAACACAATTTTATAGTCATAACTATACACTGATACGTCTTCCAATATAGTGATGAGTTTTTGTAAACGTATATTATTGCATTAAAAATACAAGTCACCAAGTTTCCCCAACATCCTTAATACAGTGGCTGAGATGGACATCGCTGTTCAGCCTGATTATGTTTTATTTATGCAACTAGACAGTGGCCACAGATATATGTTACTTTTAGTTTAAAGAACAATTAATAGCTCTTTCAAATTATATATGACCATTTAACATTTGTACATGTATATTTTCATCATCTCTTCCTCATTACGTCTTTCATGTCCTCCACCACAGCTTTTTCTCCTCTCTCTTCCTCATTACCTCAAGTATCATCCCCTAAACTGAAGTCAAGGATCTCGTTCCTGAAAATGTGCATACAAATGCTTATTTATTTCCAATATTGTTGCAATTACTGTTAGCAGATTAGACAGGCAACCGTCCTGACTCTGGAAAGCTAACAACAAGCCAGCTAAAAAACAGCTGCTGGTTGTAAGCTAACATTTTGTTAGCTAATACTAGGCTAGAGTGTCCTAAAGATCACACGTTCTCTTTGATAAACAGTTTGACTACATGCTCACGTCATGTGAGAGTTTATATGCTAAGTGTTTGAGTCCAACAATTCTAGATCCACTTCAAAGAAAGTTTCACTAATGCCAGCTAACAGCAGCTAACAGCAGCTAACAGCAGCTAACAGCGACAAAAACTGCAGCGCTTACCAACAGAAAAGTTGAGGATATCATCAACAACTCACCTCATTATCACTGTAATTGGACAGAAGTAATATTCACTGACTCCTCAACTCATATTGGACTTATTTTGCAAAGTTTTATAGCCTCCTCGAGATGAAGCTAATAGCGGACTGACAGCCTACTCTACAGAAGAATGGTTGCCAGAGTTGTTTGTCCTACATTGTGGCCACTATAGCTAGGATCATGCACATAAATTGGGAGAGGTAAGAAAACAAAATCATGATGACTGCACTCTGCAGTCTACCAACACCTAGTGGTGAACCTTTACACACTACAACCTAAATGTGAATTCCTACTACAGTACCAGCTGCTGACTTCCACTCTGTATTCACAAATGTACTGTATATGTGTAGGATATTTAATATAATTTATATTTGTATTTTTAAGGCATCACACAGGAACATTTAATGTAATCTAAAGCCTAATTAGCTATTCATAACTTTAAAACCTTGTTTTAAAATGATCAGGGATTTCTAGCATGACTATTGAAATTGACACGTAGCCAGCTTTTTCACTGGTAGTCTGAGCACTCAGCAAAATGGCCAAGAATATTTTAAACAGCTGTCAACTTGTCACAATGCTGGCCTAACTACACATTGGCTTCTACAACAGTCTAAACTGGCAAAACCAAAACACACTCCAGCTTTCACACTTATGCAGTAGCAATAGGAGATTCCTCCACATCACAACAGGTTTTGTTTTGGTTACAATAGAAGAAATGTGGTGACAAAACCAAGAAAAAGGGGATTATATGTCACAAGTGCTTCCAAACTTTCACTGCACCAACCATGTTTGGAGTTTTCCAAAGTACAGTTTAAGCTAACACAACTGATAGCAAGTGAAGACAAAATGCTTTAAGATGGCGCAGTTATCTGCACACCTCTATAAGTTTAATCATAAACAGGAGGTCGATAAAAACATGTGTAAATCTCTTTTTTAAAGAATCATGTAAGCTTTAAATTAATTATTAAGCCTTTTATATGACCAGATTTTAAGCAAATATATAAAATGGAACCAATTTTCCAATGCTCTGTAGACGTTTTTCTCAACATACGGAAACCATATTGGCAACATCAATGGGGAATTATCTCGGGTCGAAACCAGACATCTGTCTCAAAGAACTGGAAGTGAGCCATAACTGTTATTTCAGTTTATTCAGTGGTCACTGGAAGCCTTACCTGCATGTAAAGGCTCGTCAAAAAAGGCTGTTGTCAACACCACTATAACTCAGTTGGCTGAGCAGGTGACTTCCTGCCATTTCCCCCCCTTTCCTCCCTTCTCATTCCCCAGTCAAATAAAAGCCAAAAACGCACCCAAAATAATAATAAAAAAATTGTCCCAAATAAAGTTTCTATGTGCAGTTTCACAATATTTTTACTTCATTTATGGCTTTGTCCCTTACTGTTTATTTACAAATCTATATATTCTGAACTTTTCTTCTTGTTTTTTTTTCTCGTCCCCGAGTCCAGTCTGGCCTGATTACAATAACTTAGAATGAAAATAACTAATAAAGATAAAATAAACTATGACAATAAAGCGGACCAGTATAGCAAAAGGCCCACTTGGGAAAGTAAATCTGTTGGGCATTTTCTTGGCCTTCCAACAATAATTCTGATTGCTACAGTGCCAGACAGGACACAAAAAACCAAACCAAAACAAATCTATAAAGCACTTCAGAAATAACAACAATAAAACTGACAGTTCAGGGATGGGCAGGATCCAACAACGTGCATGCGTACAGGTTAAGTTGCCTTATCTCTGTTGGCTGTGAAGTCCAGACTACAAGGTTATTGTGGGTCATTTATGTCAACTGATGAAAAACATTTCATGGAATAAGGACTACGGTATTTCTAGTTCTGCTACATTACTTTTGATTCCTGAGGCTGACAGTGTCTCATTTAATAGAAACAGGCTGCGATTGCCTTGTCATTTGCTCCCCTCCTCCTCATTCACCACACACACACACACACACACACACACACACGCACGCACGCACGCACACACACGCATGTGTTTCAGGTGTTCAGCTAAACGGCACACAGATGGAGACAAAACCTCTGGGCACTGTTTCCATTTACCTTTCAAAATAAAGATCTTGCACTGTGTTTATTTTATGCATGATGGCTGATTACATATAAGTAATGTATATTTAGATGGCTGCAGACCAAAGCGAGATTTCCTGAGCAGTTTTTTTTTCACAATTTATTATCTCAGTCTCGTAAGGGCATCATTAAGCTGTTTGTCAGAGTCAGTTTAGAGTATTAATGGCTAATTATATGACCGCTTTTCCAGCTCAAAGTCGCTTACAAGTGCAATAATTAATTCATCGTATTTTTTTTTTTCAGTGAAGGCACATATTTAATCATTCTGTCATCAGTGCTCTTTTCTGTGGGCCTTTTGGAAAGTATTGTAAGGGAGGAAATGAAGGCATATTTTCAAACCCACCACGCCTTTGTTCCTTCTTTTTACACCCGCAACTTTCTGCACTTCTACATCTGGGGCAGCTACTCAGAATAAAGGAGGTGCTGTTCAGTTTGCATGTAGAAATCCACACTTTTAAAGCCCAATGCTGACTAGTGGCTTGGGTCAGAATGACAGTTTTTCCATTTGGTAATTGTGGATTCTGTGCAAAAAGAAACAAAAAAAAGGCCTAGGTGTAAGGAAAAGGGTGCAGTCCCTTTTAGATTCCAGGATCTGCAGCCAATGTCATCCTCACTGCAGCTGTTGGTGGAGGCCTTCCTTTATAGCTGATTACCTCACCATAACCGGGTTATGAAAATATCATCACTCGTTATACTTGTGCGTAAGGACATAGCGTGGCACTTCCCTCGCTGCTAAATCGAGAATGGTCAGCAATGATTGTGTGTCACTTACAAGACGTAGAAAGCTTCCAAGGAATCTCTAATATCCAGCTGTGATTTAAACGTTTCTGTGCTTTTTGTCTTTTAAATCGTCACATTTCAAATGAATTCATTTAACTTCTTTTCTTTTTTTATAAGCGGCAAACCCATTGCTGTGTAAGAAAGACCTGACTCATGGCTATTTCAAGCCACATCTATTTCTCTTCCCTGAAGTTTCCATCCTCCACTTTGACATCCCTCACTGAAAAGCTGATGTCACTCCAATTTTCTTTTCACGCTCTCGTTTTCTTTTCTAAAACTTGTTGTCAAAACCTTCCACACTTTCAGAAAAAGCTTGTTTACTGGAGCAGAAAGTGCAGTGAGAGCGGCTCAAAGGGGGGTTTCTTTTTGTACAGAGGTAATTATGTCAAAGCAGAGGACTCTTTTCTTTTGTTTTTCTTTTCCACCTAAATTATCTTCCAAGTTTGCCAGCAGCTGTCACGGGCAATTTTTGCTCTTGAAAAGATGAGGAGGGGAAAAAAGAAAAAAGGAAAGAAAGCAAAGGGCCCAGGAGACATATTTAGACATAAAACAGAGAGGTGCAGAACAGTCATGATAAGTTCCTCGTGAAACAGTATCCAGTAGTTTTACCCAGTGCCTGTTTGCCTTTTTACACACCTGTTCTCCTCACCTTTCTCCTGAATGAGTCTTTAAGATCCTTCCTTATTCATTCATATCAGCAAATTTGACTCATCTATGCAGCATGCGACCGTCCTGAATCTCAGCGTTAATGGACCAGCGTCCTTTTCTGTCCTCCTGGTAAAGATTTAAAACTACTTTTATTGCTTCTAGAGAACTGAGCTCGCACCATGGCGCGTGGCCTCGCAACAAAGTTGAGCATAAATTAGACAGAGGTTATGATCTGGGGCCCCAACGCTTGTCAGACGGTGGAGGTGAATGCGTGTTCGGGTGAAGAGGTGACCAATACATTGTTTAGAGGCAGACGGAGACAGGAGAGGTCAGAACCAGCAGAACAGCGAGAACGTGGACACCAGAACTTGCCTTGGCTCACACATTCTGTTTAGTACTGTAAGTGCATGTTGTGAGTTAAGGACAAATTTTCAGGTGAAGAGCTGATTTGAGGTTAGGTTAGGTAAGCTGCTAAACTGTGTGTGTGTGGGTACCATTCAGGTTGGTCATGAGACATCCTGTGTGAGGAGCACAGAGGCTTTTAAACTTCAGTAGACTGGGTCTCTATTTATTGTAATGGCTAACATTAAAGTACACAACACATCAAATAGACTAATACAACAGCTGTGCGGGAGAAAAAAGTTGGGAAAAACATGCGCAATCTGATTATAATGTGTAAAATCTGATTATGTACCAAAATTAGATTATGGTGCATAATCTCTTTTTTGTTGGAGAAAGCATTACAACTAAGAAAAGTAAGAAGTATTTCCATAGCAAGAAATCAACCACGTCTTTCAGTCTTTTAGTTTTTCTTTTTGTCTGTTTTCAGCGAACAGAAGGATGAAAATGCAGAAAATGTGAAAGAATCTGGTAAAAACAGAAAATGATCTTTTCATGTTTTCACTCAGATTTGACACAAGGATTAAAAACACACATAGAGGAAATCTGCAAATGTAAATGCAAATGAACGAGTCCTGCTGTTCCACAAGTATTCGGGACACTATTGAGACACTATGCAGAGACACTTCTTCTCATTCCTCCACCCAGATCTAAAGTTGATTCCCACTGGACATTTTCCCATTTCATTCATTTTTCTTATGACCTGAAGGATTTCTTCCTCATTTATCCAACTCCAGTTTTTATCACAATCACCATCCATACGTCTGTCTAATAGGTTCATTACAAAACTAATACAAAAAAGTCAGTTTTGTAATTGCAAGGGAAATTTTTATAGTATTGTTAAGATGAGGATTTTCTGTTAGCTGTTGCAGTCATAGATCTCATCCAGTCAGTTTTAATTACCAGTGAGACCAGCTGGATGAGTGCTTGGGGTGCACTGGGCTAAATTGACCTTAGCAGTTGAGTCTCCAGTTTGACTCTTGAGTGTCTGCATCTTTGCCCCGTCTCACCACATTCTCTGTCTGTCTCTGCGGCTACTACCTTGAATAAAGGGAAGTAAAAGGACTGGTTCTTAGATATTGCTGCTCCACTGTACTTTAACATTCAGAACACTTTATACATCAAGCCTCATTCACTCATACTACAGCTTTGTGTCTACTCCTAAGCAGAGATGGGCAGTAACGCGTTACTTGTAACGTGTTACTGTAATCCGATTACTTTTTTCAAGTAACGAGTAAAGTAAGGGATTACTATTGCAAAAACGGCAATTAGATTACCATTACTTTCCCGTAGGAACGCTGCGTTACTGCGTTACTAAAACCGAGATTTTTTGCGAGAATGTCTCATGACAGTGATGTAAGCAAGTGCCACGTTCGTGACAACAGCTGTGTGCAGATCAACAATGGATCATATATCGAGTGCGGAGAGAGTATGAGCGTGCAGTGTTTAAAGCGTGGAAGTACTGACCTTACTTTAAGTTTGATTCCATAAAAAGTGACAAAAACATTAGTGTCCGTTGTGCGTGGGAAGAAAACTTTTTTACAGCGAAAAAAACCCCCCCTAAACTTCCAAGCAAGCACCGAGTGCGCTACAACGTAATGGGAAACTCACAGAGAAACTCGTGGATTCTTCCACTGACCGCTGCGGCACACCTGCACCAGGACAAACCTCCGCCTACCCTACTCCTGCTATACAGGTGAAAATAGAGCAACAGGACCGTTAGTCTTTGATTTTATTTATTTTCTGCTGTGTTTTACTTGCATCTATTTGAAAGACTGAGTGTAAACACACACACAAAAAAATTATTGTATGTGCTGGAATGTGCAGAAAATAGGTTTAAATATTAAACAAATTTCTTCCAGTCAGAGAATTTTGCATATAATTAAATTTTTGCTTGATGCATAAAGTTAAAAGATTAAAACTAATAAAACAAGTTTTAAAAAGAGACTTTTCCATTTGATTACATTTTGTATGATGGATTATGTAGAAAAAGTAGAATTGGGCTGAAAGATCTATCGCTTTATCACCTATTCAGGTTGTAAATCGTGTTTTTAAAAAGTAACTAAGTAACTAAGTAATTAATTACTTTTGAAAATAAGTAATCAGTAAAGTAACGGGATTACTTTTTTGGGGAAGTAATCAGTAATTAGTTACTGATTACTTTTTTCAAGTAACTTGACCAACACTGCTCCTAAGTATTTTCTAACATTCACACTCTGATGAACACATCAGAGAGCAACTTGGGACTCCGTATGTTGCCAAAAAGTATGCTGGTATGCAGAGTGGAGCAATCAGGGATAGAACCACCAACCATCTGACTTGTAGATGACCCACTCGACCTTCTGCCTGCCTGTCTACCAAAACGTAAATGGGTATGAAAGGAGAAGAACTCTTTCCTAGTAAAAAAAGAAAGAAAGAAAGAAAGAGTTTTGGTTAAAAATGAAAAATGGGTTGGTGAAAAGATGTCTCTGCAGATGACCAGCAAATTAAAACCCAGAACCTTTTTGCTATTATGAGGCAGCGTTAATCCCTGACACACTAGCATGTAGGAGGAGAGTTGCTACTTTCTGGAGGCTAACCATGCAAAACAGGACAAAAAAAACAGACAATAAAAAAATTGTGATAAATATGCCTTTTATATTTCAAAGTAATTCCCATTGTAGTCTGGTAATACAGTTCTTTTATTTGGTCACAACCAAAAAAATATGAAATGTATTCATTAAAAAAAACATTCATAAATTTGTGATTTCTCATTTTTCAAACTAATTTAAATGTAAAACTACTGAACAACTGGATTTGACCCAGAACACATTCCCCATGCGTACTTTCATGGGGAAGGTTATGTAGCAGTCTGTAAATAAGTAGCTCATTTAGCACTTGGGAGTGATTTTCAGACCCAGTGAAATACTTGTTTTTACTCTGGTAACTGCAGTATTTCCAATAGCATTGAAATTTGCTGAAAAATGATCATATTAACAAATTCCCTGAACAGAATGATGTCCCTTTGGATATTACACTGGATGTTCTCATGCATATACAGTGAAACTCAAGTTATGACTCATGTGTAAAGTCCACTTGCTATGTAGTGAAACTAAGAAAGGAACGCATGTACTGACAAATAACTTTGTGAGTCACCTGCAGTGAGCCTTACTGTAACACAACCTCTTATGTTTTATTTATTTTTGACTTACAAAAAAAAAAAGAAAAGAAAAAAACACAAAGTTTATATTTAGATTAATCTATGCACATTTATTTTAAGCACAGAGTTTTTATCAGTGCACTTTCTATGAAACACGAGACAATAATTGTAAGAACAGCAACCATGGCTGAAACCATGGCTGCTGATGAAAGGAAGTGGGTGATCTGACCTTGGGCCACTAATTTTACCTTCTTACCGGCATGTGAGAGCTCACTGTACATCTGTCATCTTCCCCAGGATCATTGTTATGATTTGAGAGTTGGATTACACGCTGGCGGTACCTTTGTCTTTGTTACTTTCTTCATGTGGGGCCCTAAAGTTGATACTCTGTGGTCCAGTCAGACCATTCTCATTCCCAGGGTATCAAACACTGCAATTTCAAAGCTGCATCAGTGCGTTTGGATGTAGGCTTACAGCAGTAAAGGGTTAAGCCACATGTTGACTGTTGTGGCCACAGTTAGATGAAGTAAAGAGATATTAATCATTTGGGAAACGACTTGAGCCAGCCAGGAGTCGAACCTGGAATTTTCTGATCCGTAATCAGACGCGTTATCCATTGCACCACTGGCCCATGAGATGAGGAGCAACACATCACTCAATTAGCACCTACATCTTGAACACAGGCTATCCTGACATTTAGAAGAACTTTGCCTGTAGTTATAAAATGATATCATCCAATATCGCTGCAGCCAGTGCATCAAAACGTCAGCAGACACCTCGTTCATGTTTCTGCAATGTCAGAATGAGACGTCTTTTTTGTTTTTTGGTTTTGTTTTGGGTTTTTTTTTTTGGCTTATTCAAAAGGCCACCCACTCCATGAGCTCCATATGAGGAGCTTTTGAAGTTTTGCTTCAGTCTGTGTCTTTGTAATCAGATTGTGGTTTGAGCTGTGTTGTTACTATATCCCCCCGCAAGACTACATGTCATGCACATTATGTCAGTGACCACAAATATTGTTTTACATCATTCACCCCTTCACTGTAACCGCTTATATTTGGGATACATTATCAGGCTGGAACAAAGAGTGGCTCGTGCGCGGCTCGTTTTAGTTTTTGTTTCGCTTGTTTTTTTTGTTCACCTAAATAGAATCCTGCACCTCATCAATCTACCTCTGTCTGTCGTGTTCATTCAAAATGTATGTTTGCATGACGATAAGACAAAACAAAAGATGCGTATCTTTTTCACATGATCTCATCACAGTCCAAGCTGATTAGGCCTGTCCCCACTTTATCCACTTTTCCCCTGCAGACAGGAAAGTTATGTATTTTAAATCAGTGTCATCTTGATTACGAAGAGGAAGAATCCAGTCTTTCATCTGTTTGAATGACGCGAAGCAGACGCTATTGTGTGTCGTGTCAGCTGATATCATTCGGGCCTCTGTAGCGGTCGGACGGATTCACCCTGTTTAGCTGAAGCTTTATCTCCCTGTCTCGTACCATCATTCTGGATCACTGCGTTACAAGACAACGTTATGTGGGTTGCCACTTCTCATTAAATGTGTCGCCACTTAGGGGAGGATGGAGATAAAAAGCGGCATGTTTTTGAAAAACTATCTGTGTACATACGCAAAAACATCCAGGGCGCTTACGGGGAAAACAAGTATGTACAGCTGCTTGATGGAAAAACAAGGTAATATGGAAATAAAATATTTTTAAAAACAGTGTGTTCATGTCTGCATGGTGAACTGCTTTCTCTAAATATAAAAAACTAAACTAAAACTAAATAAAACAGCAATTCTGCCCAATATTTGGTTCTTGGTTATGGAGCTAAAGTCTGGATTACCAAAGTTATTAAAATACATCCTGAGAGAAACATGACAGTTGTAATGAACACAAAGGTTAACTTCATAATGGAATGATAGGACAGTCATGTGAGAAGGACTTCTGTGCCAATCTGTCATGTAGCTGTTAAATGGACTGATTCTTAAATAGCACTTTCTACTCTGAGCACTTAAAGTGCTTTACATAAATTGTACATTCACCCAATGATTTCTTTCCCTCTTTTTCCTACATGCAACGTAGAGCAACATGGGGTTAACATCTAGCGCAAGGATGTTTAGCATGCAGGCTGGGATCAAACCACCAACCTTCCAGTTAGTAGGTGACCTGTTCTACCACCTGAGCTACACCCACACCATAGTAACAGTGTCACGGTTCTGGGTCCGTTGGACCCAGTATTTTGAGTTTATTATGTTTTGGTTTAATTTTGCATCAGGGATTGTTTTCTTGGTGTGTTAATGATTATGATGTTTATTATTAGAGTTTCATGTTTCTGTTTATTTGTGTTTAGGATTTGTTCTTTGGTTGTGTCTGCTTTGTATTGGTCTAGATCCATGTGTCATTTTCTGTCTGTCTCTCAATGTCGAGTCTGCGTCTTAGTGTGATGGTTTCTTGTTCCTGGTTTCTTGTTCCTGTTTTATTGTGAAGGTCTGGGTCTCATGTGAATGTGTTCAGCTTTACCTCTCGTCTCATTAATGACTCCCAGCTGTGTCCCCCACCTGTGTGTAATCTCCCTGTGTTTCTCTGAGTGTATTTTAGTCGTGTCTTTTGTGTTTGTAGTCGGTGGTCCGTCTGTGTATTCACCATGTTTCATCCGTGTGTTCCCTGCTGTCTACCATCGTCTGCCTCTGCTCGCCCTCCTTCATGTTCGTGTTCTGGTTTCTGCGCTGTAGTTCAGTTGTTTTCCAGTATAGTTTAGTTTGTCTTCGTTTGCCACTTTGCCTTTGCCGTTTATTCAATAAACCACCTTCTCACCTTCACAACTGCCTGCGTTTGGACCCTCCTTCATTTCTTCCACACGGCTCTTCTCACTCGCCGTGACAAACGCTCAGGAAGCATCATAGCTATATATACAATAGTTGTCAAGAAGCTACAAGTTTACAAACTATGTAAACTTCAACACTGGGCTTGAGTGAGTCCCTTCTTAGATAAAACTCTGTAACTGTGTCAGATTAGATGAAATAAGACTCATACAATCAAGTATAGCTTGCTGTTCTCTATATAGGAAGTGCCAAAAGCCAGTTACAAATAACAAGTTAGTAAGCATTAGAATCAGTGAAACCAGCTAGATTTGTTTTATAAAAAACAGAAAAAAAAACCCTGATTAGGGACGTATGCATGAGTAAAAAGGACCGTAAAAGGTTATTTGCCTTTAAGCATCTTTGAGTCATACTGTTTAATTTTGTTTTGGATCAAAATGAAAGTTTCAAAACCTTCTGGCATGCCAGTCCTTCTTTCTGGAAGTGTCGGGGGGTCCCACAGGGGTCGTTGTCCGATACACCAAGTCTGTTGTTGTACCAACAGACTATATATAAAAGATGGATTCAGTGGAGATGATGTCACCCACTAGTGTGACTGCCACCTTTTTAAACTAGATATCACCGTAGCAAGAGGAGGATCTGACTTACCTGGCACAGCACATTCATACAATAGCAGCTCATAAATCATAAAGTGAAATGTCCCAGTGAAAACTAGAAACTGATTCAAGGAGTCGTTACTGATGTAATAAATCACTTTCTCTTTTATGCAACTAAACTTCCTTTTGCAGGCTTTGTACACCTTTTGTATACAGTCTATATTACTGCCGGATACTCGTTTGCTCTCCTGCTTCACATCGCAAAGACTTCTCAAGACTCTGGTTGTTTTCACCATATTGTGCAGTGTTGGGAAGGTTACTTTTAAAATGTATTCCATTACAGAATACAGAATACATGCCCCAAAATGTATTCTGTAACGTATTCCGTTACGTTACTCAATGAGAGTAACGTGTTCTGAATACTTTGGATTACTTAATATATTATCATGCTGTTTACAACTACATGAATGTACTATTGCTGTGATTTATTACTGTTACTGAAGGTCCGCGGCTCCGAACCGTAGTAAAGGGACCTCTGGCTAATACGGTGAGTTCCCTGTCTGGCTCGTAGCCGAAAACTAGCTTTACTTTGTTGTGTGGGTTAACTTTGCTAGCGAGAGACAGAGAGAGGCGTTGAAAGGCTGCTCCAACGGAACTTATTGTTTCAGAGGAAAACACGAACACGGTGTACAGTCGAGTCTTAATAGCTTACTTACAACTGGGCTCGTCAGGCGCTCTTCTTGGCTGCAGTGGTTATTATTATATTTACATGCTTCCAGCTCCCGTTTTTGCTCGATGACAGCTCGTACTTTTCCTTTTTCTCCCTCCCTCGCTCACAGACACATAACGAGTATGACAGTCCATTCTCCCTGCAGCACGGACTACACCGCCTATGATGCTACATTCTTTAGAGCTATACCTGTAGCATTCTGCCTATTAGCTTAGCACAACAACAACAGCCGCTCTCTCACCCAGGAAACACGCAGAGAGAGAGCGTCACCCTGTAACCATGGCAACCGTAACGCTGCCGCCTGGAACTACAGAACGTAGCTGTCAAACAAAACCCAAACAGTCCTGACCCGCCACAATATGAAACAGGGAAGTACCGCCGTGTAATCCATTTATTTCAACAAAGTAACTGTATTCTAAATACCACCTTTTTAAACGGTAACTGTAACGGAATACAGTTACTCATATTTTGTATTTTAAATACGTAACGGTGGTACATGTATTCCGTTACTCCCCAACACTGGCAGTGTGACATCAACACAAAGCAATAACCACGTCAATAAGATTCAGCGTCTGGGAACTGTGAACATCTCAGCTAAATTTCATGGGTGCTGAGCCGGTAGTTGTTGTTACTTTACTTATGTGAGAGATCATTGAGAGTCGTTTACACTTGCAAAGACAGAGAAAAAGGGAAAAAAGAAAAGAAAACAACCAATTTGGTTGAGACCATACGGCTGGGTGACATTTGGGTTTTAGAGAATATAGTTAATCATAGGGAAAAGACATTTCTCTCCATGCACCACTGGAGTCACACAGCAATAACAAAGAACAGTTCAGCAGCTGTGGTCACATTTGGCGCACGATATGCCACTTTGTTTGCGTCCAGTATCCAACAGGACTACATACCTGAGTGAGGCGCAGAACAGGACCTGTTTTCATTAGAGCTTTTCCTGAAGGGAACTGCAATTTTCCTTTATTAAGCTTTAAAGTTAGAGATGAAGATGGATTGTGTTTCCTTCATACTGGGGAATGAGTGCCAGGCATGACTAACTTGAAGTCATTTTAAGGGTTCCCCCAGTGTGTACACACAGCATGTAGGCATGCACAATCTTGCACATACTGTGCGTGTGTATGTGCAGCGGAACATATTTAAATGCATATACACAAGTGGCAGCATTTATTTTCCTTTCACACACTTCGCACGCACGCCCAAAGCACTTCTGTTCTCTTTGAAAATCAAATTAGGCTTGTCAAAAAAACAAAAAAACCCCCAAAACCCCCAAAAGAAAAAACAAAGAAAAAAACAGGCACTGTAAGTTAAAGAAGACTTTTAGACTCTGTGATACAAAACAAATGTCACCTTAACCTTTTCAAGCTGACAAGCTGTTTCAGCTGCGCCTATAGACTCTGAAAGGAAACCACATTTTTGATATTCATCTGACATGTGCTAATTTATCCGTCTTTACATGAGACGCAATGGAACATGATGCATTATTAACATGGAGAAAGGATGGATTTCAGGTTGGATTTACGCTTTTGATCCTTTTGGAGAGTCTTTTTTTTTTTCATTTTCAAAGCCAGTTGAGGAATGTTTGGGAAGAAAGGAATTTTAATTTCCAGAAATTCAAACCAACACACAAAGTGATATACTCCCCACTCCTTCTAGCCCCCTGCTGGTTAACTAATAGGTTAGGAATGATTGACAGGAGAGATTCACGCCTCCTGCCTCTCATGCTTCTGCTTGTTAGGATCCATGGCTTTCTGCACATTTCAGCTTAAAATTAGGAAAGCACTGGGATGTGACTGGCTCTTTCTCTGAGATGCACAATTCAGTTTATCTTTTGGCTACCAACCTTTGAATCTCAGAGCTTTAATCTGAATTCCAGCCACTAAATAGCCATGAAAAGATATGATCTAGATTCCCCAAAGCGTTAACAACTATCTTCACGCTGTTTTACCTCTCATCGGCTTTTCTTTGCTTCCTGTGTAGTATGCTTCTGATCCCGCATTTCCTGTTGTTTCATTATTATCCTGCTTCAAGATTTAATTCCCAGAAGGTTTATGAGCTCCGTACTCTGTTACCTGCTGACACTAATCTACATTGAAAGTCTCCAGCTGCTACAAGGCCCAACATCTAGCTGCAAAAAGCTTTTCAGGTCCCTCTGTACATCCACTTCCTTTCAGCTGAGTTGTAATGTGGCTTGTATGTCTGCAAATATGTCCTTGACATTGGTGGACCCGCTGGAGACATGCATGAGTGTGCATTTCCCTGCAGTCTGTGGTCTTTACAGGATGAGTCCGTCAATAAAACAACAAATCTTTTTTTTAAAGTTTTTCTAACATTTGTTGAATGCACCGTACATGTGTAATTTTCCTGATGAAAGCCTCGTGGTTCCTCTGGACTGGCAACACTGCCAGATTCTGTCCCGGGATAGGCTTTCAGCCCCCTCAGTGACCCCATTAAGTGGTTAAGAAAATGGACTGATGGAAGTGACCTGACAACATGACACAAACACATTTAAATGCTGTTTCACAAGTGCTGAGCAAATTTTAGTGTCTTGATTTGTGCGGCCTTGTGTGACAGCTCACAATCAGCCCTGAGAAGACTTCACCGTGTCTCTTAAAAGTCCCAAACTTCTAAAAAGTTTTTTTTTTTTACCATGACTGTTATAAATATGTCAGCACGCACAAGTTGTGTGTACAGGCATCAGGAGACCCGACACTGATCGATGAGGAGAAAGCGTTGCTGTGAAACAGGAGAGCTCGTGCATCACAGTGATGTTACGTCATCACAGTTTGGACGTGTTTTCAAGCTCTGTTTGCAAATTCTGCATCATAATCATGTGCAATTTGTTAGAGCTGGCATGGAAAAAATGTCCTTTTGTCAACAAAGGCCCAAAGAAATCATCACGTTTTAGTTATACTGAATTAATTCGTAGCCAAAAGTTCACTAAACATCCTCTGATTTGAAGCCTGACGAGGAAATGATGTGACGACGGGCGACAAACATGGCAGACACGACGTCAGCTAGAATGTTTTTTCAACATTAGCTTTCATCAGCCAACCAAAAATACCCACATTTTTTGCTTTTACTTTTGGACTCCAGCTATCCGAGCCTTGAAAGATTACAGAAATAGCGCACAGGGAAACATTGCCCAGCATGTAGATTGAGTGATAAGCCATACAGTGAAGCCATCCTCTTGGGTATAATCACTGTAACATTTGCTTTATGGGCACATGCTAAAGCTGGAAGCTGTCAGCTGAATGGACACAAACACAACTCTTTCAGGCCTAATGACTTGTGGAAAATGATGCTGACTTTTTTGAATGGGATACTATTTGAGGCAGAAAATTTTTTGGGCGAGCACCTAGAAACAATCAGTAGTATTTCACTTTATGGTATTTTGCCACTGGCTTCACTTTTTAGACTCGGTGACTACATCTGATATTTTAAACACAGTCTCTTTGTGCTATTCATTAGACTAAGTTGTGCTTCCACACATCCTTCCACGGCCCAGAAGTTGTTTCCCTCCACCATCATGGAGAATTTCCAATTTCATAGACTGTACCTTGAGGACAATGGGAAATACTATGGGAAGAGCTTAGAGTGAGGAAACAAAGGTGTGTGTGATAAAGTGTTTTATCGTGTGAGGTGACGTAGATATAGATTTATCAGCTTCTCCACAAAATTCACTCTGTTTGATTTTGATATAGTCAAATATGAAAATATAAATGATTACCAGAGTACCTGAGACATTTCTAGTTGTGTTTTCTTTAACGTATAGGTGGCTACTCATAACTTTTTCTATTTCAGCCATTCTGTTGTAGATTTGCTACTGTTTTTGGGATCATTGGCCTTTTGCATGAACCAGTTTGAGCCAAGCTTTATGTGTCAGACAGATGGCTTCACGTTTGGCTCTGGAATACTTTGGTATTCAGAGTTCGGAGTTCCTATCCGACTCAATCACTGCAAGATGCCCAGGTACTGTGACTGCAATACAAGCCCAAATCATCATCCCTCCACCACCGTGCTTGACAGACGCTGTGAGGTGCAGGTGCTGATATGTTATGGTCAAGCATGGCCGCTTTGATCTCATCTGTTAACATGACATTGGTCCTGATCTTACAGTTCGTTCAGATGTTGCTTTTCAAAGGGAAGTCTTTTTCTTTTTTAAGAGAAGATGTTTTTCTCCTGGCTACTCTTTCAAGTAAGGCATACTTCAGTCTATTTCTACTTGTACTGTCATGAACTTTAATATTTAACTTGCTAACCGAAGCTTTTAGAGTCTGCAATGTAACTCTTTTTTACAGTTCCTATGAGCATTACTCGGTCTGACCATGGGGTGACTTTCCTGGGACACCCACTCCTGGGCTGATTGACAACTGCAGTGAATGTTTTGCACTTAAAAATGATCTTTTTCACTTTATTTTACTAACACATGTGCTCCAGAATAGAAAAACTGCCAAAACCCCTGCTTTTATATGCAGTGCTCACACTTTCTGATCATCAGTGCATTTGATTAGTGGCACCTGGCTGCTACTTATCCTTGTAATTTCTATGGAAACAGTAAGGCTGTTCTTAGTTTTTGCACACACCGCTTCTGCACTTTGTCTGAATTCTTGGTGAACAAATAATGACACTGTGTAATATGCCATGTGTTGTGCTTCACCTCAAGATGTACCTATTTTTACCACCTAATTTTAAGGATCGGATTATTTTCATTATGTTCTTATACATAAAACCATAGAATTTAAAGAGATTTACTTTCTTTTTACAATAACTATATTTTCACCACACAGCTTATTGCCAGTGGGTTTTTTTGGATTAAAAAAATACCCAAAATAAATACAGTGAAGTGCTACAACAGTAATAGAGGCTACTGCTTTCTACATTGCAGTCTGAATGTTAAAGTGCATTTATATATAAATAGTCAACAGATTTGGATAATGGGTGCTTGCTTTATGGGAGTAAACGACTACACTAAAATTATCTATTGAGCAGGGAATACCAGAATTATCACTGTTGGTACTTGCACGTGCTTATTTATTGTAATTCAGGCATAAAAGTATTATAACACTTGCCCCAAACCATTTTAACACTCTCACTGGGCCCTTTTATTACATGCATTATTAGGTGTATCTGCTGGGCCTGCATTTTCTCTCTGATTCCAAAGCTTCTCTTGGCACATAAGTGTACCACGAGTCAAACAAACGTGGCGCAAAATGGATTAACTGTAATAATTTACCTGGTTTGAGCAATTTGCAGCAGGCCTCTGCAAGTTCATTTCCTCAGAGTAATCAAATAAAACAGAAACCAACAACTACTTTCGAGGCTGAAAAAACACAAAAAACACAAACACAAGTTTGTAAATATATTACAAGTTTTGGAGAATAAATGGGAATATAAAGAATTTTTGATGTGTTGTTTAAACAGGCAGTAGCACTGCTTTATGCAGAAAGAAAAAGTTGTTTTCACTAGAGTATCTATGTTTTTCTCTGCTCATCGTGCAAATACAAATTGCTAAGCACACTGGGAAACTTCTTTGTGATTTATCATTTGTGCTTTGCGAACAAGCATGTTAGGATTTGGGAAAATGCATTTGTTGCTCAGAAACTGGCTGCATACTGTAGCTGCAATTAGAGTGTAATTTATCAAAGCAGAGCTCAGTCAAGCCATGGCAGAGGTAGTGTGTTGTACCCCCTGCTACCAGCTAAATTTCCACATTTTTGTTCAGCCAGAATGACTTCATCTGGATGAGGAAAAATATAAAAATATGGGGAAGGAACTCACTTTACTGGGCAGTCTTGGTAATTAAAAATGATTGACAGGCAGCCAGGTTAATCCTTCAATCCAGCCTTTGCAAAAAAAAAAAAAAAGTCCCCCAGAGCTGTTTTGGGTCCTGGCTTGGTTCCACCCAGGTCCTGAACACATGTGGTTTCCAGATGTGGCTCCTGGGATGGATGCAGTCAGGCACGTGGAGGACTCTCTGTAGAGAAGCACTAAGGAGAGACTCAGTGGTTAAAACACTCACACATTTACATCCCTCATGTGTGTCCCTCAAGGGAGGATCCTCCTGCCAGGACACAGTGGTTTAAGAGGAGCTGCAGCGCTTATAATTGATATTTTGGTAAAAGCTTTCCCCCCAGGCTTTATAGAGCTTCACTGAGAGACTAAGTAACCAAATCTGTCATAAAGTTGTTTTTGGGCAGTTTAAATATCTGTGAAACCCCACTGTAACACTACCCACTCACTGTCAGTCACTAGGTGGTTAAACTAGGAGAGCATACAGAGGTAAACATCTCCCTTGGGGGGTTTGAAGAGGACATCAACAGTTAAGAGGGATGGCTGGGTCCAGAAGTTTAATTTCCCCCAATTCTTTAGTCCTATTTTAGCTAGACCAACATCCTTATCTCATAGATAAACCACGTACATTTATATGGCTTTTTTCTCTTTCTTTCATGCTTTATATATCACTCTGGCATAGTGAACAGATTTCATCACTATAATACACACTGTACACGTTGTCCAGGACAACCTCTGGAAATGTAAAAAAAAAAATGCAGTGAAACCTCAAACATCACTTTGGAGAAACGTTACCAAACTTTTAAGTTGTTTTTCATTTTTTTTACTGGATAACAGCCTGCAGTGATTTGTTATAGTTTTCAACACACCTCCTGAGCAATCCCAGCCCATTCTTCTTTGGCAAATCTTTCAAGCTCCTCCAGATTTGATGGTTATCTGACATGGACCTTGTCTTTAGTTCACCCCACAGATTTTCAAAGGGATACAAGTTAGGGCTTTGTGCAGTCCAGCCAGTAATGTTCACTCAGGTCTTCTGGAGGTAGTTTGATGTATGTTTTGGGCCGTTGTCATGTTGGGCTACAAAAGAAGTTTTGCTGCTGACTGCTTGAAGTTTTCTTTAGAAGTCTTCACACATCCTTCTTTCTTCATGATTAATTCAACTTTGACAAGGTTCCTGGTTGCAAATGTACTGAACCATCTCCACAGCATAATACTCCCACCGCCATGTTTCACAGTGGGGACCGTGCTCGTTGTATGGCTCTCTGTTCTAAACATGAGCAGGGTTTCTGTGACCAAAGAGCTCTAATTTTGTCTAATCTGGCCAAAGGACACACTTCTAGTACGCAATATCTTTCTCCAGGTTTTCCTTAGGATACTTTAGTCTGGCCTAAAAGGGTCTCTTCTGCAGACGGGGAGTTTTCTCAGCATGCAACCTCATAGTCCATTCCTGTGTAGAGTTCTAGGCTTGTTCAGTAATGTGTGGCACTCTTTGAATTTCTGGATGTTATGTCTCACTCCAGTTCATCAAGTGCCCTGATAATTCGTTGTTTTTTTTCTGAAATTATTTTGTTACTGTGTGCAAATAATAATTCATGCTTTGTAAAGAAAACTAGTTTGTTTAGAAATGCTATGCTGAAAATCCCTCAAAAAGTTCATTTTCAGAGGGAAACGTCTAAGACAATATAACCTCAGCTTGTAACCTGCCACCATGAGCGTTTGTGGACTGAGGGTGACAGGAAATACTTAAGGTTACATCTTTACATCTTTACATCTTTACTGTTACATCCAGGCACAGAAATCATAGCTGTTATCTCTGGGATGAACGCATTAAAGAACTAATACTCCTTCCTCAAATTCAGACTTTTTAGTTCTGACAACTGGACAGCTCTCTCAATTCAAGAGTTTGCAGTTCTGTTTGATCATTTTTTGAGTTTTTGCTAACCCTAGCAAGTCTTAGAGACTTCCTCACCACGTGGCTCCATCACAGTTTGAGAGAAAAGAGTGCACATATCTCTGATCTCGACCAAAATCCCCAGAGAGCAGGTTTTCATCTCTATTCTTGATAAATCTCTGAACAAAAACAAGAGATTCTGATGTTCTTCAAAGCGGGCTGAGAAAATCTATAACCCGTCTGGGCGGAGCCTTTCATCAATATCACATGAGGATCTTAGAGCATTCTCATGTGAAGCTGGCAAGGGGAGGTTTTGTTTCTCCGCTGAAACTCTGGCAAATGCTGGCTTTTCTGTGTGGAGCTGTGGGAATGTGGCAGTAGAGGACACACTGTGGCCACTGAAAACCAAGCAGGTCTTGACAGGTTGAAGGTCTCGCTCAACGAGAGATTGTAAAGGTTTGCCTGCAGCTGTAGCTGTTTTAATTGGCTGGAACTTCCACGTGAGAAGAAGTAGTCGTGTTTTTCGATTGTCACAAGTTCTCCTTCAAAGGAACAGATCAAAGATCTTAACATACCTGCCTGTTGAGGGCTAAATGCTGGATTGATGGATGCAGGCCTGTAACATTTACTGAAAGTTGTAGTCATTCAGTCTGGATTTCTGTACTGATAAGGAAAACAAAATAATTTGAATCATTAAATAAAATAAAATTGTAATTAAATACAATGAATTAAATAAATGAAATCTCTTGGAAATAACCGCATTATGAATCCCCCCCCCCTTGTTTCTGGAGATCTGTTGAATTTTTGTCTCATATATTTCTCTTTGGTCAGCTCTGTTTTGCTACTAAATGTTCCAATTATTTTGAGCAGCAAGTTGCAAACATCAACTGTCTTCTGTTTGGAGTTGGACGGGCAATTAACATATAGGTTTTCCAGGTTTTCCAGTGAAAATAGGTGCAAGCAGAAGTTTAATGTGTGTCACAGGCTGGAAATTCATAACACTGAGCTGACATGTTTTGTAAACGAAAACTCATAATTAAATGTGCGTTCGTTACCCTTTGTACACGCTTGATCCTTTAAAGTGGGATTTTTCGTACTTGTAGAGTTTTTGCTCTATATTAAAGAATCACTTTGCTATAAAAGAAACTTTCTCAAGTGGAAACTCAAAGCTCCAGCTCCCTCCACAGATTTTCTCCAGGTTTGAGATCCGGAAACTGACTGAGCCACTCAGTGACCTTAATGGGCTTCTTCTTTAACCATTCCTTTGTGTGTTTTCGGGCACTGTCACACTAGAAGACCCATCCATGACCCATCTTCGGTGTCCTGGCTGAGGGAAGGAGGTTATTGTCCAAGACTTTACAGTACGTGGCCCCATCCATTGGTCCTTAGCTGTTATCAGAAAAACACCCCCAAAGCATAATGTTTGCACCTCTGTGTTTGACTGAGGGGATGATGTTTTTTCCACCAGAGAACTTGATTCTGATTTCACTTGACCACAGCATTTCAAACCAAGCCTTCTCTGAATCATTTAGATGCTTAAGAAGGTACAGCCACAATCGCATGCCAGAATTGTGGCTGAGTTCAAGGAAACCAAGTACTTATTTCACTTAATGACACGCAAATAATTTATAAGTTTGTTGTATGTGTGTTTTTCTGGATTTTTGTTTGATATTCTGTCTGTCTCTATTAAAATTAAAGTATCATAAAAATTAGAGACTGTTTATTTCTTTGTGAGTAAATTTACAAATTCAGCAGGTTATCAAAAAAACTGATCTCCATGTACATGTTTACATCAGGGTCCAGATGCATAAATCTGTGTGGGGTTTTATGTATGTCAGTGGATTCACTACCCTTGCTTGCACTCACACAATCAGCCACAAATGAACATGTAAACAGCGTTGTGGCAGCTCTACCACTCAGACCTGTCAGCAGGAAAAACAACAAATGAGGTAGAGTCAACCACATTGTGTCTTCACATCACCTGGTAGATGTGGTTGTGGTTTGCACCACTAATTTATCACTGTGCATTCCTGGTCCGAGGTCTAACTGACTCATTCTTACTGTGATTATTTTATAAATATTAGTTTTTGTGTGGGAAAAGGTGCAAACATGCTGTATGCTTCAAGTTTTCTCTTGAAGATGTACAAAACAGTTTTCATATAAGTTATAAAGACATATTTATCTCACAATTTGCCTCAAAATAATAAAAACAACCCCAATGAACAGTTCCTATCATGCCTTTCCTTCCCTCTGTCATCTGTTAGTGAACCGTTATCTGTCTTTTCATACTTGGCAGCACCGCTCATCGACAGCAGCCACACCTGTACGTCTGTCAGTGTTCCTCCCTCTCCACTGCTCTCCTCTCATTACATACAAAGCATGCACTGTATGAACCAGTGCCCAAGGAACAACCACCTTTATTCATCTTCACTCATCTATTTGTTCTTCTTGTGCTCCTCTACCCGCTTTGCAAAACACAGACACCAGAAGAAGGTTATTATCTGGAGGAAGGATGATGAAAATCACAACAAATCTTTCATTTCAGCAGTCCCGAGGACTAGTCTGGGTCTCGCAGGCAGGACATTCTGATCGCTTGATCTGGAACTGATACTGTTTAGGGAAAAACATGGAAGGAAATCCTTGAGTCTTACTGAGACAAAGCGAGGGAGTGCAGCATAAAGGCCTCGTGTCAGATATGGAACATTTATGTTGCACGAAATCCTTAAGTCTTCGTGCTTCAGAGCACTTCCTGGCATTATCTATATGCACTGGTACACACATTGTCATCTTGTAGATTAAGCCAGGAAAGAATAACAACGCCTGACCACACATTATATACAGTGTTGCTTTCTTACTGATGGGTCCTGTGACATGACGGGATAAAGAGGACCAAGTGCACTGGCCCTATTTGTGGTTGCACAGAGTCTGGTATGTGCAGAATTTGTCTGAAAGTTTCTGTGTCAGTGCTGTGGCTTGACCTCGCTCTGGGTCTCATCAGGGGTCTCTCGGCTTGAGACGAGGAGGCAGGAGGGGACTGGCACTTCACCCCAGAGGAAATGAAAGAGCCAAAGGTACCCAGTCCCTGCTGACCTCTTACCCTTTACATTGTCACTCATAGTGACCTCATAGAACCTGCCAACAGCTTGCCCTGTTTTAAATGCTGCTGATTTAAAATGCATACTGTGGTGCCTCCCAGTAATTTCAATGGGAGGAATGAGCCTGATGTCTGTCAAAATGAGCGTTTCCTCTCTTGATTTGACAGATGTAAAAATAACAGCTATGTGACACAAAACAAACCCCATAGCTGCCTTTTCAAACCATCAGGCATTTGGGTTGGTTGCATTTCCGACTCATATATAAAAAGCACCTTTCTGTGTCACATGTGCACGCACCATGACATTAAAACTGTCCAGTCTAGCCAAGAGCACAACTCAGTTTACCATGACAGCGGCGCCAAATAGAAACTGAAAGTTCCTGATATCAGAGAGAAGGCTTACAAAAGAATAACTGGTCCAGGGAGGTTTTACTGTATTAGCTAATTGAAATTGAATGAAAATCAGTTTTCATTTGATCTTTAACATCATCCTTTTTCTAAGTTTAACATACAGATTTTAGGTCTGATCAACAGCCTCAGCTGTCAGAAAAGATTATGTCTAGTTATTAAAATATATATATTAAATATTATATGTTATTTTACATTTTTTAAATATAATTTATTATATAAATTTCACTAATCAAAATAGTCCCAGGTATAGTATTTGATGCATAAACTTAAGTGAGAAAACACAAAGTCTAAGGTCAGTGCAAGCTTTTGCCCCAGGTTGGCTAAACTCTTCAGTATCCTGAAAACGTCAGTTGCTGTCCTCCCTGATGGACCACCCTGTATGTGGCCTGCACAGAAAAACAGAAACATGTCCAAGTAGTCAGCTGGAACTTAATGATGCTCCTTCACAGAAACATGAATGAATGTCTACGATGAAATTTTTAACAACCTAAATCATCTTAAATCTATACAACATACCTGCACAGAGGAACAGGAAAATGTGGCATCAGTGTTTGCAGTTTGAAATGGTAAATAGACTGGTTCTTGTATAGGACTCAAAATGCTTTATACAACATGTCTCATTAACCCACACATCTATACAAGCACTTTTTTTCTACATCTAAGTGCTTTCTATCTGATATTTTCATACATTCACACCCTGATGACTCAGGGCAACTCAGCGCCCTATATCTCACTCAGTTATACAATGGCATGCAGACTGGAGCAGCCAGATTAAACCATCAACCTTCTGATTAGAATATGCCCTGCTCTACGTCTTAAGCCACAGTGTTGAGTATGAGTGCAATCAAATACACCTGCCTTTGATTAACTTAACCCAAGCACATCCATTGCCCACAGCAATTGGGAAACACACACAAAACCACTCTCAAATAATTGACAATTTCCTGCTGCAAAACAGAAGTGAGGCAGTGTGTTGGTCTACCACGTTATATGACTTTAAAACCCTTTCACCCCATCACAAGGTAGATGTTAGCATTTTCACAAGTTGTAGAGCCATAAAGAAGACACTGAAATAGAGCTGTAGCACTACAGAGCATCAATGTGTGAAAAAAACTTATCTCAGAAAAGAACATGGCAACATGGCAAAAACAAAACAACCAAGATTTTTTGAATAATGTCCTTTAGAAAGATGAGACAAAAGCAGAGATGATTGGCCTTAATGCAGAGTGCTGTTTGGAGATAACCAACCACAGCACATCAACACCTCACACCAACTGTCAAACATGGATTTGGAGGGGTGATGATTTGGGTTTGTTTTACAGCACAGGACCAGGGCATCTTTTAGTTGTTGGGCTGTCCTTGAACTCCTCTGTATACCAAAATAGTCCATAGTCATACATGAGGCATAAAGTTTGGCCTAAAGTCATGCAACAGAATAATGACCCTAAAAGCAGCAGAATGGGGGAAGAAGGTGTTGCAATGGTCCAGAACCACTGCTGTGGCGATCGTGGCTCAAGAGTTGGGAGTTCGTCTTGTAATCGGGAGGTTACTAGTTCGAGCCCTGGCTCGGACAGTCTCGGTCGTTGTGTCCTTGGGCAAGACACTTCACCCGTTGCCTACTGGTGGTGGTCAGAGGGCCCGGTGGCGCCAGTGTTTGGCAGCCTCGCCTCTGTCAGTGTGCCCCAGGGTGGCTGTGGCTACAATGTAGCTTGCCATCACCAGTGTGTGAATGGGTGGATGACTGAATTTTTTGAAAGCGCTTTGGGGTCCTTAGGGACTAGTAAAGGCCATTTACCATTTACCTTGACAAAGAGCTGTGCATAAATGAAAGCCAGCAAACCTCAATGAACTGAAGCAGCACAAGAAGAGTGGGCCAGAGTTCCTCCACGACAATGTGAGAGACTCGATGACGTCATACAGCAAAAGATTACTTTAAGTTAGTGCTGCTAAAGGTGGTTATACAAGCCTTTGAATCATGGTGTGTATTGAGTTTCACATGAATGTTTACCCCAGTATTAGTGACAGAGGAGACAATGAAACATTCAGAGGTCTGGTTCGATTTTGCTAGAATCCATTTTAAGATTTTGTTCATACTGTGAGTTTTTCTGTCACTCTTGTACGTTTAAATGAAACCGTGAGGCACATTAAAACAAAAGTGACCAGTGTCTGAAAGAATGCTATCACTTTGCTAGCTTGAAGAGACTAGCAGTACCACTGTGCCATGTCTGAAAAGGTCTATAGCGAGTCAGGTCAATATACTATAAACTGTTCCTGTCCTATGTCACAGGGTTAGTGGGGTGCAAAGAGGGTCTGAATGGAGCGTGTGTGTGTGTCCATGAGTAAACATGGAGTCATTAGCCACTTCCTCCTGTGTCTCCTTTGCACAGCCACAGCTACTTGACCCTCATAAAAGTGATGAGCAGCGTGTCTAGAGATCCTTACTCATATGAACGCAGCGAAAGCTAAAAAAGTTTAAACTTTCACCCTGTAGGACACATTTTACTGTTGGCTCACCTCATATTGACAGAGACAAACAATAACTTCTCAAACTCACATAACCTAGCTCCCAGTGCCTCATCAAATCAGTCTATAAGGCTTCACGCACTTCCTTTGAGTCATGTAGAGGTTTTAAGATGTTTCAGGACAGAATAGCCCATCGCCCGACAAACATATGACATCGGTTAATGTGGAGCCAGGTTTGTTTCATGGGCTTGACTGTAATGTTACACCACAAGTTGGAGGGCATTTGCTGTGCTTGTGTGATTTTAATGGAACCAAGGGAGAATAGAGGCTCCGGCTTCCTACCTCAACTCTTCCAGTGCACTGACTAACAAGTTTGTTCAAACATTTTCCTTCCTTTCTCACAAAAGATGTATACAATTCCCGTTAGTGTCTGCTAACAATGACTTTTATAGATTATAGATGTCAGCCAGCACATTGGTTTCTATATTGTGCTGCCTCATTTTTCATTCTTTAAAGCCTGTCATGCAGTATGGAGGGATGTGGTTAAAGTTTACCGTTTACTATAAGCATGTCAGCGATAGTATATGGGTCTACTCTAATTATATCAACTTTAGTAAGTAACCCCCTCAACAACCACACGTTATGATAGTATTAAATCTTGAGATCTGTAAGTGACATACAATACCAGAAGAATGAGTGTGGAGACCACATTTTTATGATTTTCTTCAATAATTAATCCTCCTAATTCAGCCGTCATCCTGTTGTATACCTTGAAAACAATTTTCAGTCTTTTATTTGACTTTAGGTTTGTTCAGCAGTCGGCCTGCACCATCCACACCTAATTAACATCGTTCACTTTAACGGTGGAGTAACTCGACACTAAGCAGAATACCCAATAAAGGCAAAACATTCCCACCCTTACCTGATCCAATAAGCAAGAAGTGGTAGGAGGGCTCATTACGGCTCACACGGGGCACAGTGTCATAGCACGACTCATAAAAAAACATGGCCACAGCAGCTGTGGGGGCTACACAGCTCACTTACACAGGCTTTATTTGTGTTTGGTGTGTTCGGGGGGTGGTAAGAGCATTTTGGTACACTGTCTGTCATGCTGCTGGAGGGGTCCAACCTGGGCTTCATTTTATAAGTCCTTGGTGCCAGGGGCCCCTGCTCACATCAGCGTGGGAACGACGCCTAGGTTATGTGGAAGTTTTTACAGTGTATTGTCCAAAGGAGTTGGAGGAGGGTGCCTCAGAGACCATGACCTTTATAACATCCATACAGCCACAGAAAATTGCTCACAACCCGGAACTCAAACTTTCCTGGTCTTTGTGTTAATTAAAACAAACAGAGACGATGATTTATATGCGTGTTAGTTGTCTTGATGGTAAGCCATAGTTTTTCTTGCTCATCTCTTCCCTGTAATGGATGTATTCAGCCAGGATGTATGTGAGCAATGCATCAGTGGGCTTGACAAATCCACATCTTAGACTTTTAGTTGTATTTGCTCCGGTCCACCACTGAATCATTGGTCTTTGGTTAATGAATCAGCTTTGACCAAAACCCAGACATGCCTTTTATTATGTTGTCCACATTTTCAATTTAAGAGTCATTAAACATCATAAGCAAGGAATGTTATTTTATTTTTGCTCATTATAAGAGCAAGACAAGGGAATCCCTGGATTATCTAGGGTTTCATTTTTAAAAGTTGCACATAGTTCAGCTTTTAATATTTGTTACATAAATGAAGTGGGAGGTTACAGACCAAAGGAAGTAAGAAACTTCTGTGAGGCTGTTTCTCACTTACAGACAAAGAGCTTTTAGATAATACACTAACTCATCATATAAGTATATTAGCTAAAAAGTTAGCTTATATGCTAGTATTATTAGCTAAAAGGTTAGCTTATATGCTAACTTAGATGTTAGCTTAAACATGACTTCAGTTTCAAAGTTGACCAGGATTTAAGAACTGCACTGCAGAATTAATGATAAAATAAAAATAACAAAGAGAACATTAAAATATGTGTTGGCTTTGCCCCACCTCCCGCCTGCCATGCTAATACATATTATTCTACTAAGGTGACAAGTAGGTATTTTCAGCCACCACACAGCTGAAACGACTCTACTACGAGATTCTGTGCATCTGTGAAATACAGAGCAAAACAAGGTGTTTTTAACAATTAAATCCAGCATTGCAATAGAAGTAACTGCAACCACATTGTTAAGGAATTTGTCGCCATTTAGTTTGTTATTCGCACCGTAAATCTCATCTTTACCCACATATGCAGTTATGGCACATTATTTTATGTAGTGATTTATGTGGAAACAGGACATTTTACTGGTGTGAGTTAAGAGGACACAGCTTAGCGTGTATCCTAGCAGGTGTCTCTTCTTCCAGCAGTCTCTTATGTCCCATGTGTCCACTCCATCAAAGCTTAACATTTGAATGGACCTCCCTGTTCTCATGAATGTACATATATACAATTAGGTTCCCAGGGTAGAGCATGAAAAAGCCTTTAGCAAGATGTGTGCATGCACCTGTTGAGGGGTATGCTGGACTGTTTGCGTGTGTTTGTGTCTGTGAAGTGTATGTATGTGGTCATTGAAAGAATCTGCTAAATATGCCAGTTCAAGACAGGCTGAAGACTGATGTTGGAAGACATTTGTTTCAGGATTTAGTTGTTTTTGCACCTGCTACAGACATTACTTGTGTTACAACTGTCTTATAATTAAAGTAGAAAGAGGAACCTCCAGCATTTTTTCTATTTTTATAGAATCAGATTAAAATATAAATATTTGATATTTTTGAATATTTTGTTATAAAGTCTCATAATTTTTAGCAGGTAATCGAGCAACCCTGCTGCCTTAAAAAACATATTAAAATGTCTGTAGGTATTGTTCAGTGGGGCTTTATTTTGACGTACTTGACATACTTTCTATAAAAGTTGGGAAATATTTAATATGGCAATTCTTTGTAATTTATCCAAATTGTTGTATTTGGAAGTAATTGTTGACAAAAGGAATTATTTTTTGAATAATATTATTTTATTAATTAAAATTTGCATAAATTTGACTCACACATGGATTATGCCTTGTTTCCACAGATGTTTCACGAGTCCCATCTGGTGATCTATATTACATTATAATAATCCTGCCAACTGCCACTTATCTACTTCTTAGGCTAAACAATCTAAGATATCCCCTGAGCTTTTAATTCATCTGTGTTTCATCATGACATACATCTGGGACCAGTTGTTTGTGGCATTTGAAGCCTCACGATGAGCGGATGGAACCTGAGACTGTGTACGTTCCCATGAGTTCAGGATGAGCTTCATCTCCACTGCTCTGCTGTGCTGCTTCAGCCCAAACCACAACAGATGTTACTGAGTGCACATTAGTAAATATTTACCCTGGTGAGGAGCCTATGAAACTGAGGGAGGTGCACAGTCGATGGCGACGCTGACAGAGCAGCAGATTCTGGCCTCTGAATTAGCCCGGTGTTTTGAGTCTCAGAGGTCGTGTTGAAAACGCACTGTTGTTATGCAGCACGGTCCAATTTTGTAGAAAAGGCTCGGAGGAAGTCTAAACCCAAACTATGGGAGGCAGCCATTAGGGCTGGTTTCAGAACTGGCGGAACATGCTCTGAGCTGAAGCCCACAGCCGGAGGAGACTAAGTGAAGAGAGCATTATGCTTCTGATAAGTACTTTCATAGTGCCCCCTATAGTGATTTCACATTACAGAGGTCCCTGCTGAGTGTTGAGTGGGGTGAGATGTAGTGATAAACTCTTTATGATATAAATCTTTGAGCTGATTAGGCTGATTTGAACAGCTAATGTCATGCTTACAAGGATTTTTTAATGAATGAAAGGAAAAAGCTTTGGAAAGTTTAAAACAGCGCTTTATTTAATATCTCCCAAGAGAGTTTTCAAGAAATATGTGCAATACATACAAGAAAAGGGGGGAAAAAAAGAAGATTTACTTTTAGTATGATATGAAGCCTGACCTGCTGCCAAGTAATATCCCAGGAGAGGTGGGGGCGGGGGGGGGGGGGGGGGGGGGGTGTAAAAATGTGCCTCACTGCTCTCAGCCTCCATCTTTCTAATGAAGATAAAACAGGCACGCTGCACTGAAGTCTGCCTGGATGCAAGCCATTACCAAAGCTAATTGGTAATTACTAGATTAATCAGCAAAAGAGGTACCTTTCAACTTGTGGAAGTTTCGAATTGAGCGCTTGCTGTGTTTCTACTAGTTGCCAGCACAAAAGCAATGCATAGTTAATGATAAGACAAGATAAAACAAGCCAGCGATGCTGGTTTTATCACATGTAAATGTGTACTGTGAGCATTTATATATGCAAACATAGGCTTCCGTGAATGTTTCTGAGATGATCCTTCTGCATGCCTTATGAATATTTGGAGTGTTTCTGACATGCCTACATGGTGTCAGACATGATTTGCGTGTTGTGTCCATGTAGCCGGCAAAAAAAACCACTCCTCTGCTTCCCAACGTGTATCTCCAGAAGGGAATAAAAGCATTAATTATGCATTATTTGAATGATTATACAAGCATATGAGATTAGGAAGTGCAGTGATCTTCCATGTTGCAATAACAGCCTGTCTATGTTGGTACAGCTCGTCTCATTAGCACCATTCCCACAGCTGGATGTGGGCTAACAAGATAGCCGACGTTCACTCTCTAATTAGCTCCTCTGGCACCCCACATTCCCCTCTTGGAGCTCAGCACCGGGCTTTGCTATTGGAGGGGGTGAGAGATATTGATTGCTTCTTTAATGATAAATTCCCTTTGTGCTACGGAAGCCAGTTAGTGAGGTCTGTAGGACTGGCCAGACCTTTTCCCTGTAAAATGGTTTCGGTAAAGAATGAGAAAAATATCTTTGGTGTTCAGAATAAGGAAAATCCAAGGCACCTTTCAGTGTGTTGTCTTCAGCTGGCCTTGAGTGCTGAAGCAGAGTGGCACAAAAGGGAGGAGGGTCAGTAGTTTCCTCATATACAACAGGCAGAACTTTTGCTTTAATTTTGCTTATGAGTACTGGATTGCAATGGCTGATGTGTTTTCTCAGCAAATCTGCAAAGTTCATTCTTTCATATTTTCCCCATTACTTATCTGCATCCTTGTTAATGACCATAACATTGCAGTTAGCAAGTCATTGTTGGCAGGTCAAACATGTCAGCGGCACTGGGCAAGACAGAACGATAGGTCTCAAAGAGAAAAGGGAACCAAGGGGTTAAAAGGGCACAAGGAGGGTCAGAAAGTGGGTACCGGGAACAACTCTTGGTAAGGAACCCTTTCAGCCATGGTGTAGGGTGTCTCCAAACTACATGCCAGTGGTTTATTTAGCACCAGGCAACAAGTTGCGGGGAAACCCAATCTCCTTGCCGGCAAGCGGCTGCTCCGTCTTCAGAAAGGGCCGCCCTGATCTTCGTGGCGTCTTCTCTCTCACTTGTCTGTCTTTCCCTGCATGAAGTCCCCCATTAGGTGACGTCTGAAGCCTCTTATAGCCCACCGCTCAAGCTTTTTCTCCCGTGGCCAAGTTGAAACCTCTCATATTACACTGGATGGTGGGTATCCTGTCAATGATGGCCCAAGGGCAGATGCAACGTTGTAGGGAGGGCGGGTTCATCTGTTGGTTTCCAAGTATGGTAGTTTGAAAATACTCCAAAAGAAATGGGACCTGGTGGTAGACCTTGCTGGTCTATGCGCTTATGGACCAGGTTAAACATACCAGACTGTGTACTTTTGACCATAATAATATAACTATTCTGAAGTTATTTAGAGGTTCGTAGCTGACCTCTTTAATATATATCCAAAATAAAAACAAGCACATAGCCAACATTTATCCAGGACGACATAACTGAGTCAAAAGCAGTAGTGTTAACCAGCAAGGACTGGACAGGAATGACCGTTTGGATTACTCATATCTCATTAGCATGCAAACATTGATTAGAAATGATCTGTGTACTGTCTGAACTGTTGCATGGTGGCTGTATGTTAGGCACACGCTGGACAGCGTGATTAATGATGGGAAAGTCAGTCAAACATGTTCCCTGGCTTTCCACATCCAGACAACAATTAAGGGTGTAGGGTTCACTGTTTGCTATCACTAGTGGATTTATCAGTACCACGTTATCACTGCTGTCTGTTGTAAGGGCCAATGATGTGGCTACAGCTGGTGCCCCTAAATAGACTTGTGACATGAAATTGGATGATCAGAATGAAACTTGGATGGGCTGACCTATTGTTTTAAGACTATCACATCTAGATAGTATGTGATGTATTACACACTGCTGTTATTGGAAAAGACACGTCACTATTTTGGTCTTAGTCAATAATGGCCAGAGAGATTAGTTACTATCTGCTTTGAGAATTGAAACTATGCATTTCATGTGCCAGGATACTGATATTATTAGAGAAATAGGAAACTGTTTATTCAAAGTAAAGCAAGAAAGATGAAAACAGTAAAATATTTATTGATGTACGTGACTTGGAAAATGTGAATTAGACCTGGTGAAACATGCTGGTTCGTTAGATCTACAAAAACTGGATGGTCTATCTGAAGAACAGATGTTTATATTTCCCCAATATTTCCCCTAGAACCTCTCATTAAGTTAACATTTGGGCTTTTGGGTTAAATATCTGAACACCTGTAGGTTTAATTAGCACTAAAAGTGCTATAAATATGCAAATGTATCGTATGAATATATCATATAACTTTGATAATCTTGTCACCTTTCATATTCCAATCAGCCACAGATTTGCTATTGTGGTGGGGTGTTTTTTGGTAATTTTGGAAGTGTTAGCATGCTCAGTGCTAAACCATTTTACCCACATAGCAAAATTGGATCAGGTTTGCCAGAGGTGGCCCGCACATGGGCCAGCACAAGGGCAGTTGCAGACATACTGGTGGTCCTGTGCTGGCCCATGTGTGGACTACCTCTGGCAAACCTGATCTGGGTCACCAAAGGGCCGTCATTCTTTGCGGTATGTGGGCCATGTGTAAGTTGTGTGCAGTCATGGGCCAGTTGCAGACACACTGCTGGCCCTGTGCTGGCCCAGAACAGTTTTAGCTCTGGCCCCAGATGTCAGCCTAATGTGTACCTTAATCAAGCTATGTAATAACAACATGTGCTGGAACATGATAGTGCAAAAGCAACTCTGTTCAGACAGTGAATGGACTGATTCTTATATAGCGCTTCTCTACTATCCCAGATTACTCTATACAACATGCCAAATTTACCCAATCACACACTTTCTCTAAACTAAGTGCTTCCTAACTACATTTATACACATTCACACTCTTGACATGCAGATTGGAGGAGCCAGGGATTGAACCACTAACCTTCCAATCAGTAGGTGACCTGCTCTACCTCCGGAGCTACAGCCTCCCACTGGCAAAGATGAGTAAACCCTCACCAGGTTTTGGATAAAGTGTACACACACAAACCTGTCAAACCTGCACAGTATTGCAACACAACATTTGGGTCTTCTAATTAAAATAGGAAAATAGGAACATAAATAGTGCCATCATTGCCAGACCTGGCCCACATCTGGTTGACATACACTCTACCATGACACCAGTCAGTCTGAAGTGCCAGCTTGACGCCGGATCTGGGCCAGACCTGTTTTCTATGCCTGGGTCACATAAACCGAACCACAATCGGTCGAATCTGCCTTTGTTAAGACAATGATGAACAGTAATGTTCATAGCATTGTAGCCTCCATTTGTACATACACATATTTCTACACTAGAATTTAAATCACTTTGAAGTATCTTCAGGCTGGTTTTAAGCTTTACTTTGTGTTCTCAGCTTTGTGTTCGAATTTAAACACGTGTGCCATTAGTATAGGAATTTGATCCTAATGTTTATATTATTAACTTGTAATCATGTGCATTTCAGGTCGTGTTACAATGTAATGCAAAAGTAATGAGTAGTGTAACAAATTACTATTTTTGGGGACTAATTAAGTAATTTAAAAAAAGTAATGTGGCAAGCTTAAGCATAAGAAGGAGACAGAGATCTCTATTCTGACTTCAGTTCCTGTGTTCCCTACACTGTTCGGCTACAGGAATGCAGCTTTATTAGCATAACACCCCAAAATACAAACAGTGGTACAGCAGTCTCATTCGTGGTGACCATTGCTAACCCCGCTCAATACAGAACAAACAGCTGCAATTTTCTTATAAATTAACAATAACAAGGAGAAATCAACATGAGATAACTGGAATAACTGTTATAATACTGTAACTTAACACATGAACTTCAGCATGAACAGTCCCATGATTCTTTCGGCTAGTGGCTCCTCCCCTTGGCCCACTACATAGCCCCCACCTGAAGGAGTTGGTCGTCCGCTACAGTAATGAGTAATGCGTAATTCATCACTTGTTTTGAGTAACGACCCCAATGATGCATGGAGGTGATATCACCCCCCACCCATCCTACCCCCCAGAAATAAACTACTTTATGTTTTACAAAGACCAAAGTTCTCAAAAGAAAACAGACAAAAATAAAAACATGCACATTTGTGTAAATTGCGTGGTGTTACATGCAACCCAATAAACCGGGATAGCCCTGTATTTATAGAGTGTGATAATTGCTATAGATTCAAATCCAATTCAATTCAATTCTGTTTAATTGGATAGCGCCAAATCACAACAACACTTTCTTCAAGTTGCTTTATGTTGAATGGTAAAGACCCTACAAAAATGAGTCTGCGCGCTTCAAACATTCAGTGTTTTTCCTGTCATAAAATTTTCTGAGCTTACAATGATTGATGCATGGCACTAAAGCTATAAATACTGTATGCACAGTATTAGTAGGAAATAAGAAGCAGACATGTAACATCCCCAGCTTCCATTACATGTTGTACTGGAAATGTTCAGCATGGCTATTTTCCTATTTTTTCATGTTCAAAAACACTACTTCATCAGCAGTTTGCCATGAACCACACTTTTTCAATCATCCGCATACGACTTTTATTTCCACCTGATAATCTGTTAAACACCGTTTGCAAATGTTGAATGGTGACCTGATACTGTGAAACTCTGTGAAAAAATCAAGCTTGAACAGCTGTCTGATGAAAAGCAGATGTACTGAAACAAAACAAAAAAGTGTGCTGTAAAGATGATGTACTATGTGGCAAAAACCCTTGCGGTCACATGACCCCATCTGACTGACATACAGTTAGCTTCTAAGCCAGATAACGGAGAAGCTCTGTGGATATGTGAGGCCTGAAACCTGTGTAAGAGTGCTTTAGTCAAACAGGGCTGCATGTGCAAGTGATAAGTGTAAAACCGTCTAAACAAAAAGAATATGAGACATATCTATCTGTGGGCACCTCGACAGTAATGATGAGCACTGGTTCCTTGTGTGACTAAAAAGCTGGGATCAGCCGTAGTACATAAGCCTAACTCATAGAAGAATACACAGGCAGTCTGATATAACAATTAAGGATGATCTAAAAGAGCTGTAAAGATACAGCACTATTTTCAGTATAACAAAGTTTAATTTTAGAGTATATAACAACGCTGGTGGTATACTGTATGCTCGGCTAGGAAATTAATAATGCTTGTGCTGAAAGCAATGCTGATCCATGCATTCCACAGCAGAAAGCGATTGAGAGCTGCTGCAAATGGTGTGTAGCCACAGCCCACAAGCAATCATGGAGATCTAAGTCAAATACCCCTATTCCCTATCATGGCACAACAAAGGTTTTCCCAGCAGCCACTTGGTATTCCGTGCGGAGGACTTGTGTAAAGATGCCTCGACCCACAGTGGGGGAGAAGCCTCCCCTCTTTTATGTCAGGCATTGTTTTACATATGTCTGTTTTTTGTTTTGAAGTCCAGAGATTAAGGCTCGCTGTGAACAAGGCAGGTAATCCTCAAAGCAATACAGGCAATTAAGGTGATTAAATGATAAGATCAATTTATGAAATATGGTTGTTTAATGCCAGTTATCACGAGGGATATAACTGACGACTCTGGAGACATGCAGGTAATTAACGGGGCATGAAGGGTGTAAACACCAAGTGGTCACGCGGGAGGCCCGCTCAAATGGAGCTGTGCTTTGTTCATTTACTCACACAAGCTCAAATCGCAGTGTTTTGATATCGTGCAGACCTCAGACATGGAGTAGGTTGCTTATTTGCTTTAAGCAGACGTTGTACAAACATTCACATTTGGTGATGCTCAAGTGCCAGGAAAGTCTGCTTTTGCAGAAGCCTGTCTTCAGTTTACTGTGCAATGAAGCAGTGGCAGCTTACAGTGCATAACAGTAGTTAGATTCTTTGCTGGTGCAGCCCACCATACAGATGAAAGGTAAAAACCATGTCCAAAAATGTCCATTTTTGGACATCTATGGTTTATAATGTACGCTAGGGCAGTATTCATTTGCACCCTGTGCAAGAAACAGTGTGTATACATGCTTGAATAAGTATGAAGTATACAAAAAAAAGTCTCGTCCCCCGTGGAGCAAGAAATTAATAATAATTAATGATTAATTTTAAAGTTGTGTACTAGAGTGAAAACAGGTGAGTGAATGAGTGAGTGGCGTTGTGCGCAAGAGTTAATTGTGTATCTCGTGAGGCACAAAAACCAACACTGTATCAGTGATGATGCCTAGCATGTTTGAATTGTTTTGACTGTCTTACACTGGTTCCACCACTACTTTTAAGTTGAGCAATGTGAGCACAGAGCATCCTGCCAGCCACTGAGTTTTCTTCTATGGCTTGGCTGTGTACAACTGTAGACATGGCTAAGGTAATAGGGAATGATGTCGCCACTACAGGTAGCTGGAATTGTGAAAGGTGGTAACACAAGACCAGCCAGTAACACACACGCAGCTTTGTTTGTCTAGATTCTACCTGCCTGCGAATTACATCATGCAAGAAAGCAGCGAGACAAAAGCACTGTGCTTCTTTTTGTAGTCCACTTGCCATTTGAGATGTGTTCACAATTTCTGTCTGACCAGCCTTTGGGTATCAAGAGCAAAAGTAGAACACATTGGCAAAATTTGATACTGAAATCATCAGCCTCATGACACTGTAAAAAACCTGCATGCCGCAGCCTAAGCTGCATTTATTAAGCCATTTTCTACCTTCTTTTCCCTGCGTTTGTCACTTTGTCACCATTAAAGATATGTTGGAGGATGCAGGTACTCAAAAATCTGCATCACTGAACATGTTTGTGTTGTTTTTGCAGGTTGGGGAATGTGGATTGGTTTTCATCCCCGTGAGTTCTATTATTTAATAATGTTAAATTGGATAAATTAGCTCAAATTACAACAGATGGACATTTGTACACCTGCAAAGACCACCCATGACAAAATAATTCCCAAGAGTCATCAAAAAGAAGGAGCAACCATTAAAAAGAGCTACAGTATATGAAATACAGACAACATTATGAAACGACGGTCTGCTGCCTTGCACTCAAAACTACTGAAGAACTGAAGTTGCTATTCTTTCATCTCAGATTATAGCAAAATTATCTATGATCAGAGAGTACAAAACTTACAATATTTTTAGAATAAGAATCCATCCAGATCATTAGGAAGGTGGAGGTGATTGAACTTTGCATGCCAAGCAGCATAAATATAGTAGCGTGAGTTGGATTTAGTCTTGAGTTGTTTTGCTTTCAGAGCACGCCTGACTGATAAGATTGTTGGAGAGATGGCGGTTGTGATAGCTAAAACCCTGTAGTCCCAGTTTGGAGTTTTGCAACCTCACCTGAGTCATAGAGACTCATCTCGGCAAACTAGGAGCATTTACTCACTTTTCAGTCAGTTCTGTTCCGGGAATAACCTTCACACAATTGTGAGCAAACTCAGACACCTTGTTTTCTGTTTGCTTTGGGAATGTCATTACTTTATCTGTGATTGAAATATGCATTATTTAGCACAGCACCATATATGTAATTCTTTGGTAAATATCTCCGAGGTTGCATAGGAGACATGGAGATTTTTTTAATTTGAAGAGTATGGTGAATGATTTCATTTCCACAGAGAGAGTGAAAAGGTCTTTGTGTACATGTGTGTTTTCTCTGTTTGTGCATTTGTGTGAGTGGGTGAGAGTGCATTAGCCAGACCCGGACCCATGGGTCTGACAAGTCTTTAGAAGGAACAGGAACCAAGGCCTGTCACGGCACATTCAGCTGCCACCAGCTTACACTAAAATCAGCTCCGCTCTGCTCTACATCTACTGAGTTTAACTCTACAGGCTGCAGCCAAAGGTCAGTGTCTAAAAAGGCAGATATCCGCTGCACTGTAATATGATGAACTAAAAAAAAAAAAAAAAAAGTGGTCACCTTTTCTGTCAACATTAAACACCGAGACCTGCTTTGGCTCTTCTTTCTTTCCAGTCACACAGTGTGGAATTCACGCTCACACCCTGATGAAAGGACGTGGAGGCTAACTCATCTAAATGCTAGGTCAGGCCTTCACCGTCAAGGCTGTTTTTCTGCTCGTTCCCTCATCGTGACCTGGCACCTTTCTCAAAGTTCACTTCTTTAAAAATCCCCCATTAAGCCCCTGCTGGCGTAGAATAGTTGGACCTCTGCTCCAGATCACCCAGCGATGCCTATCCTCCACCTTTTATTTCATTCGTGAGTGACTCTGAATGCAAAGTATCTATTTATAGATTTTTCATTCATCCCTTTTCCCTAATCAAGCCGTGCTGTTTCGCCAACAGTTATGCTTCCCTACATCTGTTTCTAATTCCTTGGGTGGGAAGCGGGATAATAAATCCACCTCTATCAGTAAAGATTTAGAGAGAAGGGTTAATTGAGATATGTGGATATGGGCATCAGATTACTTCGCTAAAAGCCTTTATTTCAAGAAAGAATAATGGTTCACTTCAAGTACTTTAGTTCTAATTTTGATCTATGTATGGTGTTTAAATTATGTTGTTTGGGTTTTAGCCTTGCTGGAACTGCTGTTCCCCAAAATTCCTGTGCTTTTCTTTGCATTAGAATATGCTGAGCACTCACAAACAAATATGGTTTTATCGATCAGACACAGAAGCTGATTTTTTCAATTAAAGTTCAGTTCAATACAGTGTGAGCTCCACTGTATAGTGTGAGCATGTTAATAAAATTGTCCAGTATTCTATGAGGTGCCGTAAGGGACATTATTACTGAAACGCTCTCACACACACTACTGAAATTTTAGCTCTCACACACACTACTGAAACGCTCTCACACACACTACTGAAATTTTAGCTCTCACACACACTACTGAAATGCTCTCACACACACTACTGAAACGCTCTCACACACACTACTGAAATTTTAGCTCTCACACACACTACTGAAATGCTCTCACACACACTACTGAAACGCTCTCACACACACAACTGAAATTTTAGCTCTCACACACACTACTGAAACGCTCTCACACACACTACTGAAACACTCTCACACACACTACTGAAATTTTAGCTCTCACACACACTACTGAAACGCTCTCACACACACAACTGAAACGCTCTCACACACACTACTGAAACGCTCTCACACACACAACTGAAACGCTCTCACACACACTACTGAAACGCTCTCACACACACTACTGAAATTTTAGCTCTCACACACACTACTGAAATTTTAGCTCTCACACACACTACTGAAACGCTCTCACACACACTACTGAAATTTTAGCTCTCACACACACTACTGAAACGCTCTCACACACACTACTGAAATGCACTCACGCACTCCACTGAAACCAGAGGCATTTCCGCTGAACAGGAAGTTGTTTCCTGACAAGGAAACTGATGGAAAAAGTGGTATATTTCAAAACACTACAAGGATGTCTACTCAGCAACCTGCTAGTACAGCAGTTCACAACCTTTTTTGTGCCACGTAAACAATATAAAAATAAAAAAAAATGATAAATACCATGAAAACCATGAATTTCAAACTCAAGCCTCAACTCTTGCGACCCGGTACCAAACGACTCACAGACCGGTACTGGTCCAGGACCTGGGGGTTGGGGACGGCTGTGCTTGTAGCCTAAGTGAAGCAGCCGCATTACTTAACAATATTTTAGCTTCCTTGAATCAAGGAATGGATTCAAGGTGCAACAGGGAATTTGGCAATTATGTCCTGTTTCCCCTAAGCTTTTTATATTGGCAACTCAGTTGTTAACACTATTAATCAAAAATTCTAACGACATACAAGGAATATCAATTTTTAATAAAGACTTCAAAATAAGTCAATTCACAGATGATACATCTATGTTTTTGAAAGATAAATACATGGTAGAGAAAACTAAAGCTTCTCGTTTATCTCTCAGTATCAAAAAATGTGAACTTCTCCCGATTCATACAAGCTCTGACTCCTCAATAGCTTTGGTTAGAGTTGAATCTAAAGTTAAATATATAGGGCTGATAATATCTAAAAAACCCAATTAGCAGAAAAGACACCAATATTTCTAACTGTATCATCGAGATGAAGAAATCACTTAGCCACTGGTTAAGCAGAGACCTCGCTTTGTTTGGCAGAAACATCCTATCTAAAGCTGAAGGCATCTCCAAATTGATTTATCCTTGTCACTCTCTATATATCTCCTCTAAAAGCATTAATAAGGCTAACACAGTTATTTTCGAATTTTTGTGGAGGAATAAAACCCATTACATATAAAGATATCAGCTTGTGAAGGAATACAATAAAGGTGGTATCAAAACTCCAGAATTAGAATTTATGGATGGCACCCTTAGAATTAAATGGTTAAAATCTTGTCTGTCACAGCCAGACTCTACTTAGCTCCACATCCTATGATCCTTGTTTAATAAAATAGTATACAGGATTAGACTTTATTTTGAAATGTGATTTTGCGGTAAATAAAATCCCCATAAAGATATCAAACTTTCCAAAACAGACTGTGCATTTTTGGGAAAATGAGATTTACCCACAACTTCTCCCCATAATTCAACCTTATGGAATAATAGGGTAATAACACTTAATCAAAAATCAATTTTCAAGAGTGACTGGTTTGAACAAAAAGATTATATTCATAACAGATTTGTTGGATGATAACGGTGTAATTCTAAGTTACCCAGACTTTTCAGAAAAATATTGTCTAAACTGTTCTCAAAGAGAATATAACAAATTTTGTGAACTGGTCCCACTGCCTCTGCTTCATTTGATTAAAATTTTTATGATATACAATAATTTCTCATCAGTGCTCCCAAATTTATTGCTAGGGCAATGTCAGCTGTTTGATAAAAATGCAATAAGAAATTTGTTAGTAGTTTCTTCAAAGACAAAAATATTTCATAGTTACAACAGAATGGTTACATTGCATGGTTCTAATTTAGTTATTTCATATACACTGGATAAAGCATACTAAAAATTTATGAAATAGCCTATTCTACCTAAAGTTAAAGAAACACACTTTAAAAAAAATTAATCCTGTGGCAGAATTTCTAAAAAAAGAGATTTGGCTTTGAGGTGGATCAGTGTTCTTTTTGTACTGATGAAAATGAAACCCTAGAACATCTTTTTTTTTTCTATGCCCTATCACACAATGTATTTGGTGCAACTTAAAAAATTGGATTTCCCTAAATATTAATGATGTGCCACTATTTGAATTACATCATAATTTTTTTTATATGGATCATCTAGCATTGGGTGTATCAGACATTATTAACATCATCATACGTTTGAGTAAATATCATATCCATTGTGTTAAATGGGGGAACGCTAAGCCTTCTCTCCCTGGTTTTATTGATGATTTTAAGATATTTTTTTCTTTGCTAAAAAAGACAAAAAGCACATATGCCAAAAAAAAAAAAAAAAATAACCAGGATAATGCCCGTCTCCTGCTATTCTAAATTTTGACTTATGCTGAGGTTAATATATTTTTAAGTAATGCAGCTGTCTCACTAAGATTAAGCTGTCTAACTTATCGTTCCACGATTGATTCAATTCGATTAGATTCAATTCAATTCAATTTGATTCTGGGAAATTTTGACAGTCAGCAATATTATAATTCAGATCAGTACATTTACATATTTTTGTATCTAAAAAAAGGAAGCTGACACACGCAAGACTTTATCAAAGGTGTAAGCGTCACAGCAGATGCCTTTGTGTAAAAGTAGCTGAAGATAAAACACAGAAAAACATGAAGGTGATTTTTCCTGGCCTGGGATTTTATAAAAAATATTCTGCAGTACATCAAAAACGAAAGAAAACCATTAATCAACATATGAACGTTACCTCTCACGTTCCAGCGGTTTTATTAGAGACACGGCTAAGCGTTTTGCATTTTGCATAATTTTTAAATGTTTAAATTTGTTCAGTATTGAACGGCAGAAATAAGATTTTCTTTTAGGAAGTATGTAAAACGAAAAAAAACCAGCGGGCGACAGCGCTGTAAACAACAGTAGACTTGTGCGTAACAAGCAAGCGAATAATGCAGAAAACAGATTTTTAGACGGGAAACTGTTCTTGAAGTACAGAGAGAGAGAGAAAGAGAGAGAGAGAGCTGTGCATGACGTGTGATTTTATCGTGGTGGAAGCAAAACATTAAACGTCAGAGGGAATTCATGACGATGTTTATGTGAAGCGCAGTTTGGATCTTCTTTTGCTGCTGGTTCAGTCAATATTGTTTGGAGAGAGATCAAACTAACAGCTTTAGAATCAGGCAAAAACGGCGTGAAAACAAAGCGCGGACCGCCGACAGATCAGAATCAGCCAGCTGATGGCTTTCAGCCCCGACCGTGTCCGTGCCATCGGGTGAGAAAGGCGACATTCCATTGATTCTGATCCGCGGGTCCGCGCTGTGTGTTTACGTCTTTGTGCAGAATCCTTGTTCCTGCTCTCATTTACTGTTTTAGCTGTTTGGTGGTTGTTGAAATTTTGTGAGGTTTCACCTGAGATTCTGGCATTTCGGGCAAAATTAATTTATATTAAAAAATCGATTCAGGATTTTAATGAATCGATTTCACGTTATCCAAGCCAGAATCGATTTTAATTGATAAATCGATTATAAAAACCCACCCCTAACTAGCAGGTTGCTGAGTAGACATCTGTGTAGTGGTTTGTTTGAAATCTACCACTTTTTCCTTCAGTTTCTTTGTCAAGAATTAACTTCCTGTTCAACTGAAATGCCTTCCTGTTCAACTGAAACGCCTTCCTGTTTAACTGAAATGCCTTCCTGTTCAACTGAAACACCTTCCTGTTTAACTGAAATGCCTTCCTGTTCAACTGAAACGCCTTCCTGTTTAACTGAAATGCCTTCCTGTTCAACTGAAACGCCTTCCTGTTCAACTGAAATGCCTTCCTGTTCAACTGAAATGCCTTGGTTTTTCAGTTGTGTGTGTGAGAGCGTTTCAGTAGTGTGTGTGAGAGCTAAAATTTCAGTAGTGTGTGTGAGAGCGTTTCAGTAGTGTGTGTGAGAGCGTTTCAGTAGTATGTGTGAGAGCGTTTCAGTTGTGTGTGTGAGAGCGTTTCAGTAGTGTGTGTGAGAGCGTTTCAGTAGTGTGTGTGAGAGCTAAAATTTCAGTAGTGTGTGTGAGAGCTAAAATTTCAGTAGTGTGTCTGAGAGCGTTTCAGTAGTGTGTGTGAGAGCGTTTCAGTAGTGTGTGTGAGAGCTAAAATTTCAGTAGTGTGTGTGAGAGCGTTTCAGTAGTGTGTGTGAGAGCTAAAATTTCAGTAGTGTGTGTGAGAGCGTTTCAGTAGTGTGTGTGAGAGCTAAAATTTCAGTAGTGTGTGTGAGAGCTAAAATTTCAGTAGTGTGTGTGAGAGCGTTTCAGTAGTGTGTGTGAGAGCGTTTCAGTTGTGTGTGTGAGAGCTAAAATTTCAGTAGTGTGTGTGAGAGCGTTTCAGTAGTGTGTGTGAGAGCGTTTCAGTAGTGTGTGAGAGCTAAAATTTCAGTAGTGTGTGTGAGAGCGTTTCAGTAGTGTGTGTGAGAGCGTTTCAGTAGTGTGTGTGAGAGCGTTTCAGTAGTGTGTGTGAGAGCGTTTCAGTAGTGTGTGTGAGAGCGTTTCAGCAATAATGTCCCTTACAGCACCTCATAGTATTCAGTCAACAACAACTCATAAACTGTTTGCTCCATAGGTACGTGGGCATAAAAGACTCAATTAATGAAAATCAAGCAACATACCTGATTTCAGCTTGGCTGGCCACCCCTTCAATGTCATCCTCTTGTGCACCTCTGCACTGCTGCTATTTTCAGATTGCTCTGTAAAATCCTGCTCTGACTCCTTTCACTTGTGCGCCTTTGACCAAGGTTATTATAATTAACTAAAACTAACAAAACTAAAAAAATCAAAACTTTCCGTAACAGGCTTTGATAGATTTATAGAGATTTTGGATATCCACGACAGCGGACCGGTCCGTGAGTAATTTGGTACCGGGCTGCGAGAGTTGAGGTTCGGGTGTGAAATTCATGGTTTTCATGGTTTTTAGCATTTTTAGCATTTTTTTAGCGTTTTTATCGCTAACTTGGTTCCCCTGGGTCTTTTCCCGTGTGTTATGAATAATTGTTTGTCTTTTGTCTTTTTTGGTTTTTTTTTTTTTTTGGGGGGGGGGGGGGGGGCGGTACCGGTACTGGTTTTATTTTGTTGTATTAAACCTTAAAGGCCAATCCGTGAAAATATTGTCGGACATAAACCGGTCAGTGGCGCAAAAAAGGTTGGGGACCGCTGATCTACGAGAGCGTGAGTCAAATGCTTTCAATTGCATTTTGTGTTTTTATTGTAAAACTGATTTTCCTAAATCTTGACTCTGGCATATGCCCTACATCCAATAATAACTAAACTAAAATTAAGAGTAAAACTCATAAAAACTCAACTGAAACAAGCAAACTCACTCTGGAAACTTATTGAAATGAAAACGAATTAAAAGCAAATAATCAAAATGAACTAAAAATAAAAACTAATTACAGTTTATAAAACTTTAATAACTCTATCTGTGACCTCAAACTTTTGATTCAAACTGACCCTCACTGCCACTGCTTTTATAATTAAGATGTAAATCTTCAAAATGCAAAATTAAATTATCTTTAGAAAGCTACAAACACAACTCAAACAAGACAAAGCGAGGCATTTGTTAGGGGATATTTATAGTACTGCTCCTTCAACAGGAACATTTTATGTGTGACTAAAGCAAAATAAACTGTTTCATCCCTCATTGTGATGAAGGAACACAGACTTCACTGTGTGTCATCCAAAGCACTGGGGAAATGTTGTCACAAGCTAAAAACAAGACACCTCCCTTTACCTGTTTCAAATTCTATTGAGTCAACTGACCTTTAAGTTGAGAGGAACCATGGCCTTCTTCCTTTTTATTTATTTATTTAGTCAGAGGTCATAGCGATATTGTCCACTGGTGAATTATAAACCGAGATGCTATCAACCCAGCCACACTGGTCCCTCTCCTATCCCATTATGTCATATCTCTTCAACACAATATAACTCGCTTTACACTTTGCCTAGTAGTTTTTGTTGACCTGCACATCTGTATTTGATGATGTTTTCAAGCTGAGTTCAAAGTAAGGTCACTACAAATTACAAGGAAGGTCACCACAATGCTTTTCTGCAGAATGACACCTGGCATTTAAGCTGAAGAGTTACAACAACAAAGAAAAATGGTTTTCTTTCAGGAAGATACCATCTTTGATAGGCTAATAGTCCACATTATTTCAGTGCATGGGACGCATTGCTGAAAAATGCTTCCAGCTGTCACCACAGTATCCTGCGCATCTAACTTTGTGGAACAAGTGTGGATTTTAATTGCATCCAGGAATAGGGGGAATAAATGATGTCAATACAGTAGCATTAGTTCGTACAGTCTCCATAACAAGTAATTTTAGATGACATCAGCTTGCTCCTTTGAATAAATTATTCTATAATCCTTTCTCCTTTGGACAAGGCTCACACTAAGCCTGGTGATAATAGGCTGCCATAAGTGAAAGTAGACAAGGACTGAGCTTGTGCAGATAAACAACCAGCTGAGGAAGACGGGAAAGTGAAGAAGGAAAAAGCTCTGACCAAATTCAACAATCTGCCTTTTGAGTTTCCTCATGTCTAAACAAGATAATTTTTCATATACACTCATGTTTATGCAGATAATAAATATAAGATAAATACATGCTTTTTTGTTACTTTAAGACAAGGATGGTCTCTCTACTAACATTATGGCCAGAAAAAGCAAATTGAAACAGCACGACCTGGATGAGAAACAATAGATTGCTCTTCACTGGTTTATTCTGTAGCTGGATGTACTATGGTTTCTATTTAATTGACATGTTGGATGAGTTAAAGTTAATGCTTTCACTTCAAAAATCACCACGGGCCAAAAATATGCTTTGAAAGTCTGAAATACAGAGAAAAAGACACAGAAGCTCTATATTTATTGACATAACACTCAAACAAACCCCAGGCTGAATGTTTCATTTCACTATATTGTTATAATGAAGACCAAAGCAAATCATCAGTAGGACTAAAGAACATGCGCATGAAGAAAGTTGTAACATAACAATAACATAAACAACACAATGGTTGTAATTTAATTCAACATCCTTGCTTTAGAACAGTGTTCATCCACACCCGTGTATTGATGTAGCTAGCTATCTATATGAACACACACACACACACACACACACACACACACACACACACACACACACACACACACACACACACACACACACACACAAGGAGAAGGGTGAAAATTCAGGAATTTGCTCTCTCCAGATGATATTGTAACAGCTGTACTCATCTCCAGAGTAAATGTGTGAGAGATGATCTCTTTTGAAGTATGAAGGACAGAGCCAGGCAGTCTTTGCAGGTCAAAGTAATTACAGAGCAACCTGAAGAGAAAGGCCAGAGAGGTCAGAAAGAGGTATCTGGTCTGGCCTCAGATTACCTGCTATGACCCACCACCCCTCAAATCTTATTGTTAACACCACAGATTTTATATTGAGAAATATATTTATAACACACTATAGCTGGAAAATCATGAAGAAGGCTTTTGTAAAAAGGGGAAGACTGCCTTAAGCAATTCCAGGGTTACCTTTTTTTTTTTATAACATAGTAACCTTAATACAGGACTCTGTGTGTGAGCTGTGTGTCTTTTAGACTACCCACCTTTCTTTGTGTTGGTGATCAAAATCACACTTGCTGTGCACCAGAACAATCTTTCCAGACAGCATTTCAAGAATTGTCTTTTATTAAATTCATCCCTGTATTTAATGGTTCTTTCCTCTCATTTTCATAAAACATTCCTCTCAGCCCTGCTAGCTGCTTTAAAGGGCAACACAGAACGTTAAATTTACAATATCACATTTAAAGACATTTCAAAAAGCATACTTTTCTTAATTTAAGGAGATTCATAAAACAAAAATACTGATTATTACAACCCCAGCTGTCTTAGGGCAAGAGGCATGAGACACCCCGGACAGGTCACCAGTGTAACACATAGACACAAACAACTGTTCACATTCACACCTATGGGTAATTTAGAGCTTCCAATTAACCTATCCCCACTAACTGGACATCTTTGGGTGGAAGCCGAGGTACCCACGCAAACACGAGGAGAACATCCGAACTCAGCCTGATGGTGGATTTGAACTCAGGCCCTTCTTGCTGTGAAGGGACAGTGCTAACCTCTGTGCCACCGTGCTGTCCGACTACAAAAGTCCATACATTATTTTCCTAAATAAAAAAATGTAACTGTGTGGGTCTCTTTGTCACTCCTCCATGCTCTTGTCTTGTCATAATGGAGCCGCTGCTGGTCTGCAGCTGTCTTCAATGTTTTCTTACGTGTGTGTAGAGTTTATCTCTTCCAACCAAAAACACATCATGCATATCTCTGTTTCAGCAAAAATGACATACATGCATAAATATCTGGCCTTTATATGTTGACAGGGAGAGCGCCGTTGGTCGCCAAGATGACATCTGCCACCGGTGTCGCTGAGATATGAGTGACTCTCGGTCTCCCTTTTTCTGCAACTCTCTCTGCGTGAGACTGAGACCCAATGACGCCAAGATAAAAGGGGATGTCACTCAGCATCTGCAGCAAGGCTACCCACCTGCTCCAAATACCACACAACTCAACAGCTAATGAGATACCTGGCTGTATTAGCAGAGATGCTGGAATACAGTATTTCATTAAGGGTCACTGCCGGTTGGCTGATTCCAGCCCAGCTCTGGCATTGAGTGGTGGCAAGACATGGTTGCAGGACAATGAGGTGATTATCTGTCATTTGATAATGCTGCCAAATACCAGCAGTACCATGTTGATTGAGCTGCTATCAAATGCCAAGATCTGCGGCTCTGGGGAACAGGTGGTAAATACTTATCGGAGCCTCAAGAGACCCCCTCCACCTATAAACCCAATCTGCAGTTGCACATTAACCTTGCTATAAGCTAGAAATGTCATGGTCTTTTTTTTCATCTTTATTTTTTTATATATAAGCTTCCCTTTATACATATATTCTCCAAGTGTCTTCCTTATCCTTCCTGCGACTCATGTATTTCCATTTTCTGCATCTCACTGTTGGCTGTGCAACGTTTTTCTTGGTTCCTGTTCCAATTTCATCTGTTTCAGCTTTATTTTTTCATGGTTAGTCTGGTATTGTGCGTTCTTTACTGACGCTCTACCTTCCATTCATCACCCTCACTATACTGCCTTATTCGAGTTTACCCGAGCTTTATTTTCCCTTTGCTCGATGTTTATATTTAGTCTATGTGTTCTCCCTCAGTTTTTGTCAAGTTGTCATCTGGTCTGCTTTTTGTTACCGTTATCATTTGAGCTTTACCAGCATGCCAAGAATGGTCTTCTCTGTTTTCAGATAATTCATGTCAAAGATATTCCTCTAAATCTGGAAATTTCCACCAAATGTTTTTGTGGTCATCGAATACAAATTTGTGTCCATGCTGTGTCTTAAGCTCAACTGAAACCACATCGCTTTGTGCAAAAATAAATCCTATTGCCATTTATGCAAGTAGCAGCTTCCAAAATGTGATGGAGTGGAAGCTCGTTTTGCACTGTTTGAAGCACTGTTGGCACTAGCCGAGCAAACTGGCTAAACATGCTCAGACATGATATGGATTACGTATTGTTACTAACCAAAGAAATACTTTTGTAGTTATCAGCAACTTACTGCTTCAGTACATTTAAATGAATCCGAATCCCGGTGTCATCTGGGTAAAAGAAAAATGTTTCAGCACTGAGAAAACAAAAAGGTGACAACACACTGTTGACACAGCGATGGCCTAAGTTCAGAAGAGATGAACAACTAAGCCTGCAGACAAGAACAGGTGGCCCAACATTCATACAGCTCAGTCATGGACATGATCCTTTAACCCTCAGACCCTTGGGGAGACATAAGTAACCTACAGTTTGTGTCACGTGTTAAGGAGCAGTTGTCCTCTGTCAGCGTTCTTGGAAATAAACAGTTAACTACATTTAGATTGAAACATTAACTAAGAATAACCAAATACCCTATGTTACTCTGTGTTTTATTGTATGCATTATACTATGTGAGTCTTAGCCGAACCCCTTTTAAGCTAAACAAAACTAACCAGTGAATAAATCTATAAATGAATTTTCTATTCTAGCAAAAATAGAAAGGCACTGAACTGGTTCAATTGGAGGTGTCATAAGGTCTCCAAACACAACAGAAAATCAAGATGACATACAAACAAGATGTTATTTGTTTGTATGTGTTGACATAGTGCAACAAATTAAGCATTTCATATTTATTAATGGATGGAGGTCTGCACAGATGCATACTATGTTGTAAAGCACTTTAGGTTTGCATATAAAATATATGATTTTTAAACAGTGTATCACTGTATAACAGCACCGTATCAAAAAGCTTCTCTTGATCTTAGTGATAAATATGCACATTAGAGCACGAGCATGCTCTTGGATGTGTCTGCTCACGGTCAGGTCGAATATTTGGCAGGTTGCTGAGGTGACAGCGTGGTGAATAATAGCTGTTTATGAGAGAGACACATCAGCTCTAAAAGTCGCAAGCTGTAAATTATTATTGTTATTAGGAGGGCTATAAAGTCTTCATGTGAGGACAGGCCCTGTGAATTTGAAGCATTAGAACCACAAACTGTCTTTAGCTAAAGCATGGGATCCTGAGTGTGTGATTTACAGAACAGGTCATTTGGTGTGTATCACATCAGGACATTTATAAATACCCATAAACCCTCTCTCCTGGCTTTACATGTCTACAGAGAAGTTATTTATGGGAGCAGTTCCTTCTTACTGGTTAAAGTCTGATTTCTCTTTTAAAGGTGGACCTTTTTCTGTCTTCACCGGCTTATCCCATTTACTTTGTCATTAACAGTTCACATTTAATTTAATGATGTGGTGTAGTTCGGCAGAAGTTCAAAATGGATGTGTTTTTAAAAAAAAAAAAAAAAAAAAAATCACTCATTGCAGCTTATCACTATTTGTAAAAAGCAAAACAAAAAAAACAGTTTAAATATTCATTATCTTTTTTTGTTTTTGCACATTTATTTATTTTTAAATTTGCCTCTGAAAAATCACCATAAAGGACGAAAGATTTTATTTCATATCATTTATAATCTCTCTGGTTTATTGGCCTGCTGGTTTTGGCATCACTCTCTGGCATACGCAATCACCAGTTGCTATGGACGCTTCACAATTAAAAGCGAGCTGAGTGCTGCTAATACTGCTCAGAGTAGCATTAGCATGGCTCTGATCTAGGACATGAAAGTGAAACGCGCCAGACTTGCTTCACCCAACTGGGCACATTTGCACAGTCTGCACACAATGCTAGCAGAGAATCCCTCCCTTTAAATATGGGGCGGTTGCCATGGATACCACAGACTCAACACCAATTTCAATTACTCTCCATGTGGCACTGTGTGAAGGCCACACTACCTCAGAAATCCGACTCAAAGCAGCAGAAATGAACGCTTTGACCAAACTGACTGTTATTAACTTCATCTTGTCATGCATGAGCTGCATGCATATGGTGAAAAATTAAAGGCATTCCTGAGCTATGAAGGTTTTGGGATTTGTCTTAATCAGGCACATTGGTAACTCCAGTATCAGCCCATGAGTTACCACAAACCCTCATACACATTTATTCGTGAGAGCTTTGTGCATAAATACAGTGTTAGGCACACACTACAACCTCAGAATGTTTCAATAATTCAAAACCAAAAGTTTCTCTGCCTGTGTCTCTTCTCTGTTTTTATCACATATTCCTTTTGCTTGGTTGCTCTCCTGGGAGCAACATGGCAAGGCTGGAGATTTTGCAGTCTGGTTTATTCATTTTCCTCCCTTCCCATCTCGGATCAAACAGTGACACCTCATCGGTTCCGAATCACCCTACCTGCCATAACCAAAGACTTGGCTTGGGTGCTTTTGAAAGAATCGGACATATTTATTTTCCCGACCCTATCTTTGTCATTGATTAGAGGCCGATAAAACTACCATACTGGGTTGTCAGCAAACAGTAAACATATTAATTTGACCCACATGTACAAACCTTGTGGTGATGCAAAAATGGAAACAAAAACATCTAGAATGGATTTGTGCCAGTCAACCAAGTAGATCTTGTGATATTTGACTGTGTGACAAAGTGGATGAGAAGACCATTTGTCCATATTCTTAGTTAACATTCTTGTTTTGATTTAACCATATTTCACGTGTAATCTGCAATAGGCAAACATCTACTATCCCGGGTTTGTTTATGTTTTGCACTTTTACAGATTATATAATATAACATCTTGGTTTAAATCAATTCCTACAAGTTTGTTAAGTTAACATGTTATTTATTTCAACTGTTAATTTGTATTGTTTAGAACTTACCTTACCTACCTGTCTTCCAGAAACAAAAGGAGGAAATGCAGTTTTACTTCCTGCTTTATAGCTTCTGGGTTCATTTGAGGTCACAGGAAGAGACCAAGTGCAGAAGGGGAAGAACTCTTATAATTTAATAAAGTTGATTTTAGAAGGTTTATGAAGAAAGTAGATTTATTGTTATAATATGTATTGATTACACCACAGAGTTTATGTTGCCAGTAAAGAGGAGTAGTAGAGGTTTGAATATAATCATGTTCATCGTATCTACCTACTGAATGGAATAGTCCAGAGGAGAAATTGTTTGATTAAGTGGACTATTTAAGCAGAAGGACTCAAGTGTTTCAAAAATAAAAGGTTCGGGTCAGTGTAGCTGTGTGCAGTTTGACCTTAATTTCCGTTGATTTAAGTTCAGTTATGTTTATTTGAACTGAGTTAATTATAGAGTTGAGTTTCTTATTTGTTTCTTTGTAAATATTGTTTGGGTCACAAAATGGTGAATAAATCACTTGCTACACTGGACAGCATCAGTCTCCTGCACTTCTTTGACCGCATAAGTCGAGTCCTACCACAGACTGGATAAGGGAAAAACCTGGATGTGCTGCTATGACTGACCAGTGAAGTGATTCATGTTATTCTCTGAGGCGACTCAAACTAAACACTACCATGTCATGTATTGATTGTCCAGGTAAAAGCTCGCAATAGGTGTTAAGGTCACCCAACTCTTTGATCTCTCAAATGTTACTCGTGCAGCAGCAGGAGGCTAGTTACCAGCATGTGCACAGGTAAAAGACAAAAAATCCCTCCTGCCTCAGTCAGTATTAACTGTTCTCTGTGTGTTGCTGTAAATAAGACTATTTCCTGGTGACAGGCACATTTCCCTGACAACAGACCACCACTGTCCTTCAGCTTGTGATGTAAATACCCACTGTGGAAAACCCCCTCAGGGTGGGTATGAGTATGAAAGTGTGTGTTTTTATTTGTGTGTGCAAATGTGAGGTGGTCTAAGATGTGGTTGTGTTTGCACTATTGTGCATAACAAAGAGAGTAGAAGAAAGAAAGTGAGCCTTCTGGTTGGGTCAAAGTTCACTGCACAGCTTGCTCATTACAACCTTCAAGGAAGTTTCAAGCTGTTTGCTTGCTCAGGATGAAAAATTGATGGAAACCTTTTGAAATTCTACCTTCGGTGACTGACAGAGGTTATTTAACATGTATCAGATCTATAAATGATCATTCAACTCATAATGTTCATATCTGAAAATATTATGTTTGTAGATATAACTTGCTGACAAGCAAGAAGCTTCTCTAGTTCAAAAATACCTTTTTTTAATAGTTTTACATTTTCATAATTGATTGATCCAGTCCTCAGTGAGATTTATGTAAACTGTCATGTAGTTGTAAAAAAACATTACTACCTGATTCAGCTGCTTCTTTTTATTGATGACAAGCAAATATTAGCATGCTAACTTGCAAAACTAAAGATGGTCAATATGGAAAACATCAACTTGTTGGCGTTGTCTTTTTAAGCATGCTAACATTAGCGTAGCCTTCTTCCATACTAGTATAAGCCATATAAGGATTACATGTTGTGTTTTTTAAACTGCATCCATCTCTTCCACCTCTTTTGTCAAAACATATTAGGTTTATTCTCCTCTTTGCCTATCTCTCTTCTCTTATCACTCAGCTGTGTGTCACTATCCAGACCTCCATCAGAGAGCTGCTTGCTAATACTTGAGTGTACTGTTGGGCTGCCTGCTGGGATAGGGGGATAATCTGATCACCTGTTCCACGCTGCATTCCCTCACTCGCTATCTGGGAGAGCTGCAGGTTTTAGTTGCAGGTGGTGTTTTCCTCTTCAGCCCCCCTCTGTTATATTTTTTCTCTCATTAGCTTTTCTCATTGAAAAGGTAATGAGGGTTGCTACTGACACCGTAAATTTCCATGAATCACCCCAGGTATTTCTCACAAGAAAACTTCTGATGTAATACCAAAGTTTCCCTGCGGCCAAGAACCATTACCACAGAGCTCAACAAACGACTGTTTTATCCTTTCCTGTTCAAGAAGAAAATAGTCTGCGTGCCATAGAGATATTTACTATTATGCTCTGGTGGTGGGTGATTGTAGTATTTCCAGTATTCCGAGTAAAGATAAGTTAATGCTACATTTCAGCCAAATGGCAGACCCTCAGCTGGAACCAGTTTGCTTTATTTCTATGTCACATATCTCAAAGTGATATTGCTGTCCAAGCTGGGACTGATCTCTCAAAGTCACACCCCGAGACATGCAAACAGTGATCGCCCTCCTTCAATGAGAACCAGACCAGCATGCTTAGCTACTGGCCCGAGTCTGGGCCGTTGTGAGTTGGTCATTCATCACATAATAACTTAAAATTTGAGATCAGGACATCCTCTCTATACAGTGGTTTTATTTTATCCCTTTTCTTTTACATTTCATAAAGCGTTTATGAAGCAAGCTTATCCTGTCATCAATATTGCCTGGAGAGTACTAGCAACAACAAATCCACCCTTGGAAATATGTCGTGTTTTTAAAACTGATTTTAACAACCTGGCACTGGCACGACTGGGTGACATGCATATATTGTCCTCAGACTCCCTTCACACTCTATAACGTAATTAGATAGAAACTCCTGAGGCAGTCTCACAAATATGTTTCTCTCTTTATGCAAACCAAAGAGGCTGCTTTGAAGTAAGTTAGTATTTTTAAACTGCGGGTAAAAGAGCGCTTTCTTTTTCAAGTGTGAGTCATACTAACGTGACAAAAGTACATTTTGTGCATGAGACTAATGTTGATGCCAGGGAGCAAGATTTGTCCTGGAAAGTCCTTTAGAGGTGACAGTGCCAAAAGGTCGTATTAGGAGAGCACAAAGGGTTTTCAGGGAAGGACAGAAATCCAGCCAGGCCTAGAAACCAAAACAGTTTGCGGTTCAAAAGGTTCATGCGGAGTACTGTTTGATGAAGTCTCCTGCTCGTTTTTGAAAGGAATGAAAGTCAGTATAATTTCCAGCAGTGTGTTACTGACAGGATTGCTGTGCTGATACTAAACTCGAAGCCATTAAAGACCTTGACAGATGGTGTCTAGTATACACAGGCCTTCACATACAGCAACCTGCTCACATATCATCTAGGTAGAGAGCTATTAATTACTGCCAGTAATTAGAAGTGCATAAAACTCCATGACTTTGTCACCCTTTGGAGCCCATCTGTAAGATATGAACATTTGGATGACATCTGATCATGATGTCTGTTGCAGCTGGGTCTCCCACGCACACCTGAGCAAAATTTCAGTGGCTCTGATAGTTGCAGATGGAAAATAATCATTCCTGACAGGAAAAGTCTGGCTGCACTTGATTTCTTCACTCAGGGTTTATAAAATAAACAGCAGCGTGCTTTTAAAGTGCCCTTTAAAACTACACACTTCTAAGTTATTAGGAAGAACTTTCACTCAGTAATCAATCATCCTGGTCCTTGAGTTTTAAGGTGTTCCTCTTTGTTCTGTTTTAAGTGGACAAGCTGTTTATTTACTGCCTGAAGAATTGTGTAGTTGTAAGCTACAACATGACAAAGTTGTACCGCACAGCTGCATTGTCACTGACAGGAGAATGAAATCATTCTGGAAGTGACCTCTGTGCATCTTCAAGGCAGTCTGGTTGCACTGCTTGCATTTTTTATTTATTTAGATCTTTTTAATCATACATCACTGAGTCCTCCACGGCACTGCGAACTATACATTTGTAGAAAAACACAAATGTTGCTACAGACATCTAGGGCCACACAATGTTCAACTCAGCAGCCACTCCCATGACATCATGCAATCCCACTGAGCACAGTTCACACCCAAAAGCAGCTAAAGATTAATGTGTAAAAAAGGATTGATCGTGTTTGTGTAAACTTTGCAAAAGTCAATTTTACTGATTAAGGACAAATCCAATCTTGAAGCTGTGTATCATTTGGCGATGTTGACAGTGTTACTTAGTTCCCAGAAAATTAATTCAATCCAGGCTTTGGCCTCCTGGCGCTGTGTAGTCTACAAACTGAGAAGCTGCGCAGCCCAGACATGCAGGACCCATAGCCCCTCCAGCACTATGGCAGACAACACAAGTACCACACATAGAGAGCTGGAATTTTAACAGTACTTAAAACACAATGTCACTAAGTCTCCTGATAGTCACATGCAGGTATGTTTCTAAACTTTTCTCCACACTTTTGGCAATGGGGGGTTATTGTGCTCAAGCTGAAGGACATCAAAGTATTCACGCACCCTGCAAACGCTACAGTTGCAGATAGTTTAAGATAATTTTGAGCATGACTGTGCACATCCTTCCTGTCAGTCTTCACTGGAATCTTGCTGAGATATTTATGGATGATAAGGGGCATGCTGATATGTGCATTTTTGTTCTTTCCTCTGGCTCAGACCTACTGTATTCCAGTCACAGTAGCACGGTAACTAAGAGATAAAATTAGTCGGCAAATGTGGATTTGGCACAGGTGAGAGAAATTGGTTTTTGGGATGCCATGTCATAACAAGATATTCTTTTGGAATAACAAGGGAGTCCTCGTCATTACTGGGTGGTGTGCGAGGCGGATCACCCTCACATGTATGTAAGGCATACCCTTGACCTTTCACCAGGGTAGTCGTATCCTGTGAGCTGGCAAAAGGAAAAAGACAAACATCAACAGGGAGAAGCGAAACAAGGATGGTGCTTTAGCATCCTTCCTTTGTGTTTTGAACACCTTTTTGGAAGAGTAAAATCTGTTTATATGGGACCTGACAGCATTCCCACTTCACTGTTTGACCAGTTTTTCTCCCAATGTACCAAGAAAGAGTCTTTCCTAGTGGAAGCCATTGAGCCTGCCTTGTCAGCTTTTGTCTACAAAAAGGCTTTTAACCAGAATAGACTGGTCTGGAAACTTTACCCCAGATTTATCCTCTACACTGGATTACATTTGATTTGAAAGTTTTTGTAATTACTTTCAGTCCTAATCCTACTGACATATTTAACATCCTTTGTGTCTCTTGCTTAAAAACATCTTTAACACCTCTCCACTGTGGTATCACTTTTCAGTAATTTCAAGTAAACTTTGTTTGTGTTTTATGTATATGATGAAGCCAATTGGGGTCATAAAATAATTTAAATGAACCCACAGTAAGCCATCCTAGATATGTAATCTCTCCAACATGTCCAGGATCTGCCTGGTTTTCATTACACGTTTGAAGAACCTCACCTAGAAGGGTCCCAGAAGGCATCCTGGTCAGGTGTAGTAGCATCTCTACTCTGAAATCATCCTAAATGACCAAGCACCCTATTTCTAAGGCTGAGAACAAACACTCTTTCAAAGGAACCTCATTTCTACCGCTTGCACCTCTGATCTCATTCTTTCAGTTGCTACCCAGAGCTTGTGACCATAGGTGGGTGTAGAAATGAAGATCAGCCTGTAAATCGACAAGTTTTCACCCAACAGGCTGGTATAGCATGTGCATCAGTACCACGATGACACCAATCTGTCTGTTAGTGTTCACTTTTGCCTTCTTTTGGGACAAAAGCCAGAGATACTTAAACTCCTCCACCTGGGACAGCAACTCATTCCAAACCTGGAGTGGGCATCCAGGCTATTTCTCATGTTAGCTGATTCACGTTCAGCTCCGAACCACCAAAGTGCAATCTAAGGGGCATGAGCCAACACAATCGCATCATCTGCAAAAAGCAGAAATAAGATCCTCTCTAGAAATTCTGTCCATAAAAATGTTAAAAAAGAGTGTGATAAAGGGGAGCCCGAGAAAAATACTACGTTTTAAGTGAAGTTAAGTGAAAATCTGAATTTCTGAGTTCCCAGGTAGAATTTTCAATCGGAACAATGCCTCAATTCAGATTTCCTACTCAGAGCAGCCCCCCAACCCTGATTTAACAATCCAAGATGGCAACAGTGAATGTAAACATATGTAAAACTTTTAATCTGTGCTGCCACTGTTGTGTATTTGTGACTATCTAAAAAAAACCATATGCTTCATGCTCTACCATGAATGAGCTGCAGCTGTGTTTTAAAGTGCAAAAACCACAGCATTGTGCTGTCTTGTCGGTGATGCATGAATGGCTTTACCTTGCTAGGGAGCAAAGCAAATCCTATTTTTCCTTGCTTTTCCCACTTTACTACTGGAACGCTGTCAACTTGGGAGTGACATCACTCCCAGTTACGGCGTCTAACTTCCAAAGCAAATGGAATATGAATCTGACATCTTGCTGGCATTGCAAACCAGCAATCCACTGCTGTTGTACAGGGACTGGAAACAACTAAAAACAACCAAAGTTAAAAATACATCACGGCAGTTATAACACACACATCTCTTCATGCTTAGCTCAGGACATGCTGCCATGTGACAGGAGGAACAAACAGTCCTGTCTGTGATTCAGGAGCAAAGGTAACACATTTTACATGTAGATATTTCAGGCAAGTTACATAAGCAGGTGGAGTTTTGCTCCTTGCCAGAAAGGTCATTTTTTCAGATTCAGGCTTGTGTAGCAGTAACTGCTCTCCTTTTCGTGTGTGGCATGACCATGACCAAGTGCATTTGTGAGGGCACACACTGACTTTGTAAGAGAAGGTCTGGCTCACAGTCTCTGCTCTAATTAATCTGAAAGGTCCTCCTCAAACTATTCCCACAAAGTTGGACTATGAAATTGTCCAAAAGGTTTTGGTAGTTTCTGACACTGGAACTAAGGGGCCGAACCCAACTCCATAATCCTCCCTTCACCAAAGTTTAACTTGATGCACTGTTTTCCTGGCAATCGCCAAATCCGGACTTGTCCATCAGTCTCCACTGCTCTGGAGGTCTGTAGCAACTGACTCTTTAGAAAGTTGGGGCCTCATCATCCACTGAGCCCACTCTGTGATTTTATGCAGCCCAACACTTTGTAGTTGAGTCGTTCCCACTTCCCACACTTTGTGGGGAGTGACAGTGGAACTTTTAATAGTGAGGAAACTTCACGACTGGACTTGTTGCACAGGTGGCATCCTATCGTGGTAACACGTAGGAATTCACTGAGCTCCTGAGAGCGACCCATTCTTTTACATATATTTATAGAAGCAGTGTCTATGACATCTGTCATGGGGTCTGTATGAACCCCATTTGGTAGGATGAGGGCTAAAGAGATTATCGCTTAATTGCTCTGGCTTATTCTGTTTAACTCTGCTTGCACTTTGCGGTGTAGAGGCCAGCAAGACTAAGGGAGTCACTTTTTTGAGTCACAGTCTTCCTGGATATTATACTAATTTTGTTCTGTTTTATGGAGGCCTATTCCTACAGATCTGTTTATTGCCTGAGTATTGTTTTTTAAGTTTACATATTATTCTTTGGAAAATACTTCATAAAAAATAAAGGGACATTTGGTGATTTCTCAAAAATGTTTAAAAAATGGCAACAAGTGATAATATAGACTATATTTTGTTAATTAATTCACTCAATTTACTAAATTATGAACTGAAATCTTTTACACTTCTTTGTGGAATCACACTACATTACTCAGAATAAACACCTAAACTATCCAGTTTAGCTATTTCCTCTTGCCCTTCACCAACTCTTGCATCAAACCTTTCCTCCAAAGGGGCTCAGCATTTAGATGGAGGCAGCAATATGAACAGCAAATAGTTTACCTGTGAACACTTGACACATCCACCCATAAACACTAAGATTTGGTCTATTAAAGTGCATGTGGAATGTAGCTGAAAAAAAAATTGATCTGGAAATGTCTCGGTACACAGACTGTTAAATCCTGCTCTAAAATGATAGCTTGCAATTTTGCCATGTATTTAATGTCTTTTAATGTTGCATTTAACTTGAGCTGGCCTACTCAAGTCGGCTAAAGTAGTTTGAGATACTGGGAGTGTATTTGACTTCATGGGTGAGAAAGGTGAGGATAAGGGTGTGGGAGAGGAAGGGAGTATCCTGTCTCTCCAGAAACAATACAAGTTGCACAAGCCTGTATTGAGAGTCTGCAGGATCAGGGAGTTTAAGATAACCCTTCAGCTCTGGCAGTGGCACCACCTCAACAACCAGGTTTATGTAGTTGGCATGGAAATGGCGAAACAGAAAAGTATCAACTCAAGGGAACAAAAGTGGCACAAAGTTTGTGGTTTTGCTGGGTGGATTCATTCCACTGGTGGTTGAGTATCGTGTTTTCATTATGTTTTGTAAATGAAACCCAGCCAATTTGTTGTTAAGGAGGCAGAATGTAGAGATGGGTGCAACAATTTCCAAAACTGTACTTGACCTGAAAAACTAAAAGAAAAAAATGACAACTTCTAAATGTATTGGTGAATTTAGCCAGTTGGAAGAAGTCACAGGTAGAGATGGGTATTGATAAGAATGTAGCAATGACGATTTCATCATTGATATTAATTTCTCTATTGATTCTCTTTGGATTCTCATTGGCTCTGCTTTGAGAGTTACCACCATTGCTAAGCAGCGTATCAAATCCTTAACGTGGTAACACTGTGTGATCAAATGTTCATTCATGTTGGAGGTATTTCCCCTCTTGGTTGTCATCAGTGTTGGGGTAATGCAATATATTACTTAATGACTCCCAGGAGAAAGTAATTTATTACAATACTCTTTACATTACTTTCATCTGAAATATGACTTAAAACACATTGCCTCATAATTACCATTTATTATTATAAACCTATAGGCTACAGCCTCACACACAAACACAAATCCCTATCCCATGGAGGACACAAATATGATCTTTCTCTCAGTATTTACATATGAACACAAAGTTAATAGCATGACACAAAATGGTAAATGGTAAATGGCCTGTATTTGTATAGCGCTTTACAAGTCCCCAAGGACCCCAAAGCGCTTTACACATCCAGTCATCCACCCATTCACACACACATTCACACGCTCACAAAGATGAAAACCAACACAAAGCGACTTCAAAGCAATCAGCACAGTGATTCTACTATTTTAGAAACATGAACAGATAGAAATGGAGGCTGCAGCCTGACTGACAATCATTGATACCTGCTGAAATTCAGGGTCTGGCTGCTTGGCTGGGGCCAGTGTTCACTCAGCTTTAACATCATTATGAGTTCTTGGTTAGCTTAGCATTAGTGTCTTGATGCAGCTGCTTCCAAAGATCTGAAGTTGTGCAAGAAGCATAAAACAGTTTTTCTCTCTGTATTGCTCCTGCTGCAGTTTCCACTTAACAATAGTGCTCGTATCTTTTTCGTGCAATTAAAATAAAAGTAACGTTCACATCCATGATGTAGACTGTAGATTGCGACACTAATTCCTCCAAACGTGCACAAACTGATTGTAGTGCAACTGGAACCAATAACAGGGATCGATAGGCAGGCAGACTAACAGTTCCAAGGAATGGCATTACTGGACTGGATTCCCATCCCTAGATGCAGGTTTACCTCAGCCATAGACCTCATAGTTAAGGCTAGTAAGGCTCAGATACCTGAGGGACCTCATGCACTAACTGTTCCTTCTCCACTCATCTATTCTCACTCCCCACGTCTACATACCATTGCTGCATGTCAGTACATTTCTGTCTTCTGTCTCCCTGAGTTTGTGTTTTGTCCCGTCTCTCTATGCTCTCCTTTTCTGTTTTCTTCTCTTTCTTCTTTTCTTGCTGCCCTCACCTTGAGGTGCTTGTCGCATATGGCTGTCTAAAGAAGATCCTTTGATCGTTGGATTTTTCTCCTTGGCTTATAGTCTAAATCACTTTGAGGCCACTGTTGTTGTCATTTGGTTGTATATAAATAACCTGAATTGATTCACATGGAATCCAGAAATGGTCTCCTTTTTTTACCCCTCTTCATAAAGTGTAATATTTTGTTTTGGGTGTAACCTGCTTGATGGGTAGAAGAACACAGAACATTACTGACAATCAGATGCTGACTGACCTGTTGTTGGTGTTAGTGCGTTAGGGAAACAGGATCCATAGTAAGAAACAGCATCTATTACATTTTTGTGGATCAATTATATTGACTGGACACTGTTGGACAACAGTGATACTGTCTGAGATTACTAAATGTAAATTATTGTAAATTATTGCTGGTGTCAGTTCAATCACTGGATATTGATAGCTGCATGTCTCCACTGCCATGTCCTGTATTCTCCACCCTCCCACACGGACTCCTTCATCTTCAGAAGTCTACAGTTATTTCAAAGTTTTTTTTTCCCTGAAATTAAAGCATGGCAGGAAATCAGCTGGTATTAGATGATGAGTGCAGCAGATGAGGTCATGACCCCCGTATCCTATTGAAAGGAAGGAATGACAACCCAGAGGAAATATCGTGCTATTACCCACTAGGATTCCCATGACATCCTCAGGAAGTGACCACAGCACAGATTAGTGCCAAGTAAACACCACAGTAGACAGCAAGACACTGGGAGAAGGTGCAGAGCACAGACTGTTCTTCATATCGCTGGTCTCCACCCCTTAGTGCATTCATGTTGGTCCATTATTACATCAGACACACTTAATATAGTTTTGTTATTACTTTTCTTGTCTTTTTTTCAGATTTTAGCTTTTCAGAGAGTATAGCGACAGTAACTACACTTGCTGACAGAGGCATTGTTAGTTAGTCATGGATGGTTCTGTAATGAGTTTTGATACGTATTAAAGAGTTATGCTAACAAATAATGCAACTGTCACAGCAAAGTAAGTGTCATGTTGTCTGCTGTTTAATTTCAATAAATCAGTAAAATATGAAGACACAAACTGATCATGTCCTGAATCTGAATTGTAAATTAATGATCAATACAACAAGTATTTATTAACCTGTCTGTATGAATTATGCATGCATTGGAACCAGTACCTGGTTAACTTAGCTTTGCAAAACAGTGAAAACTTTGAGATGTAGCAATGTGGGTTTTTTTTTATCTTCTAGGAACATTAGTTTTATCAGCCTACCAGCTCCTCTAAAACTCACTAGTTAACTTGCTATATCTTGTTTGTTTAACTCATAAAAAGGTATAAAATTACATGTTGTGAAATGTGGGACTGTTTCTAGCCTGGAAGCACTTGTTAAGTGTCTGACTGAGACTCCAAGATGCACATACACATACCTCCTATAAAACAGTAAATTGATACTTTTGCTCTTATGAATTCAAAAGCAAAACACATCATGTTCATTATGTCGGTTTAGCAGGGAAATATTGCTGCCTTTGGACATAGACGGGTTTTCTGTTTCCCCCTAAGCTAATGTAGCTGACTGAGCTAAATGTCTGTGGAAGCTCTGAGTCATGCAGGTTGTAGCAGCCTTCAGCATTGAAATTCACTTCAGGTCCAATTGCCTTGAATTTCAAGCACTCAAGACCAGAGATGTGTTATTGTAATCCGATTACTTTTTCAAGTAACTTGAGCTACACTACTCAAGACTAAGCTACCTATTTATTGTCTAAGCACTTATCTTATTTCTTTAAAGCTGGGGGTTGGCCCTGCACAGACTCCCATTCAGCCCACTGGACAGCTGTGATAAATGTGAAGGAGACATACATTTTGAACTTTTAACTATATTTTAGAGTTTTACAGCTTTCATAATGATAAAGACCTTGCTTATGGCCATTTAAAATATAAAAAAAAGTATATAAAAGATTAATAGCTGTTTTTCACTTTTTACCTGTTTTTATTATAAAAAATAAACAAACAAACAACAGAAAATTTTCTGTTAATAAATAAAAATGTTACAGGATGGTCGATTGTCTTTTTAGCTATATGTGAGTAACTAAGTAAAAAATAATTAATTTTTCTGCTACAGCTGCCCTAAATGAATGGCATTGTTATGTATCCATAAAACATACACACAAACCTTTTGATCAAAATGATATTTTTAATGTCTTGATGTCTGCTCAGTCATCCAGGTAAGGACATAGCAAAAAGCTGATTATGTTCATCTAGAAAAAATGCTATGTCAAAATAAAAGTATTCTTCGTATCCATGAATTTTAATGTTTTTTCTATTTAAAAAAAAAGCTGAACAAATTTGATGCACATTGCTGTTTTAATTTAAATATGATTAAGATGCCAAATCACAATTATTTACATTTCTAAACAGGAAAATTAGTTTAAATGTTGAATGTTTTATTTGATTGCGCACAAATACATTAATTCAGTTTCTTATTCACCTAATGAATGACAATATAAGTTTTTGACACATTTCTAAAATGTTTAGCGTTTTCTTTTTTTTTTTTTATTATCATAGGTCGTCTAATAAATTTGTTAAGCACTGTATGTCTAAATATATCACATTAGTTAGGATGAAGCAGTGCAGCACTGATATGAGAGGATTAGAGTCAGCAATAAGGAGCTAAAAACAATGTGTCTTTTATATGGAGCAGCACAAAAATTTAGTAAAAAAAAATTTGCATCAGTTCAGTGGCTGACAAATTTCACACTAACCCAAGCCTCATTTCCATTTTCAAATAAGAAACTCTTTGCAATAGTCCTTTTGGTGGTGTAACACTCTGACAAAGTATTGGGTAATGCAACATCAGTTAGAGGTAGCTGACGATCTGTGTGGCCCGTTCCCCTGTCTCTGTAGCTTTTATTGCTGCATTGTCTTGGGATGGTAGCAGGACCTCCCAGTTCTGCAGATTCTGATATACAATCATCGTATGTGTGAAAACGATTGCCGTTTCACGCACATGTCAATACTTCAGTGGTTCAGTGATTCAGTCCTGTTTTTACCTCTCCCACGGGTAGCAGCAACACAACATCAACTCTGTCCTAGTATGGTACCTCCCAGAAAGTTGGTGTGAAGGGGAAGTATGACACAGTATGAATCATGTTCGACCCACCTAGAACTTGTGTTTCTTTTTTCATAATCAAACCCAGCACTCCACTGAATGAAATCATCATTTAGACTTTAGTAGATGGATTATTTGTTCAAATTCTGACACTCAACTTTACAGAGGTCGCCTGCCTCAGACAGGCAGTCTTGGAGAACAACGCTGTATTGAGAATCTTAGACTGGGTTGGCTATTTCTCCTCGGGCCGATGTGTCGGTTTGTGATTTTATTCAATTACAGAATATTTACCTTTCACATTATGTCAACACTGATGTAGAGCAGTGTTGTGTAAAAATGAACTCACCTGTTCCTCAACGCACACATTATATTATGCCCAACACACACACAATTCAGCTGACACAGTTATAAATGTGCACACACACATCCACACACAAACACACACACATATACTGCGGTATAAGTTTGTTTACTCAGCTAGGTCAAGTCCCGTGTATGGGTTTCTTTCCCTTGCCCATTTGATGTGTGAAAAGTGGAAGGAAATCAAAGTCATTTCCTTCGTTCTGGTTGCTGTGGGTTGTGGTTCCCCGGGGCAGCAGGGGCGACACTGGCAGTAAAGCATCGTTAGGGCCAAAGCGTCTGGGAAGTGGATGGAGTTCCACAGTTAGCCAAAAACAACAGAGGAAAGTGTTACTCAAAGCCACCAAACACAGGTAGGGGAAGAGGAAGGTGGTCCAAACACTGAACTTTAATCATCAGTCTGAGGAGTCAAATCCATGTATTCATTATGATTAGAAAGTTTGAAATCCCCTTCTTTCCATCCCCAAAGTACGTGTTATACTAATTGACTCACACTCAGTCATTTAGCTCAGGAGATGAGAAAACTTTAGTCTACACTTTTCCAGTTGTTGAACAAGTTTTACACTGTTGAGAGTTCTTCTGTGATCTAGATATGATACTTTTCCTTTCTCATTTAAATGCTAATAACTTTGAGGACATCATCTAGAGAAAGTGCTGGGAGCAAAGCTTTTCTCCTATCTGGCTGCAACACAAGGTGAGCTCTTGTCTGCTGAATTTGAAATATCGCTAAGTCGTGTTGTTGGAGAAACAAGGCAGTTTAAGTTCGGAGGCTTTGTACATGTGTACGTGTGCAAGTATGCGGGTGTGTTTGTAACACTGTGTGCTAGCTGCAGACCTAATACTTTTAAGGATCAGTATTATTCCCGTAAAATTAGGTAGCAGTAGCCAAAACAAAGAGCACTTTGTAATTTACATTACCTTTTTGTTCTCAAGAGGACTAACCCCTAACCCTACTTCAAGTTTGCAGAAAAACGTGACTTAGTGACAATTTATAATGTGATAACGATGCACTTACATCATTGTTTATATTCCCAATAATTTGGTGGTCAGCGTGTTTGTTTTTCCTGCAGGGAAGAACTGATATTGACACATTTTTCTCTGCATATGTTGACAGCACACATAAGTCAAAAAACACTAATAATGAGCGTCTTGGTGTAGAGCCACAATATTAAAAAGAAGAAAACAACACGAGTGTTGTTTATATGATTTAAGTCAATAAAATCTAAAAATCTTCCAACAATTTATGAAATATTTTTTAAAATGCAAATAACACTGGGTAGCCAATGTAGCGGTTAGCACTCATGCTTCACAGGAAGAAAGTCCGGGGTTCAAGTCCACTGTCCCGCTGGAGCTTTTCTGTGACAGTTAATTTGCGCTCCCTGTATCTATGTGGTGCTCCAGGTTCTTCAGCTCGCCCCCACCAGCCAAAGACTGGTGATTCAAAATTGACTGTGGTTGCCGTCTGCGTTAGCCCTGCCATATTATATGTCCCGGGTGCACCCTGCTTTTCTGTCAGTGACATCTGAAATAAACTCCAGTCTCCCTGTGATATCAGGAATTGGGTAAACAAAAGAAAATGAATGGACAGATGAAATAAAAAGCAGCATTAAGAAATGTTATATAAAATATTTTAAAAAATCACCACAGAATCCATTTAGTCTTGAAAGAAAAATGCACAAGCTGTACGTATGATAAGTTACATAATTCCTTTATTTTGCATGTCTTTTTAAATCTATTTAAATTTGAGTATTGTTTCCTTATTATAGCACTTAGTTCTTTTAAAAAGAAACTGTATTATATTAGAAATATTGCACTTTACCCACTAACATTCTGCATTCAAAACACATCTGAGTGTATACAATATGATGCAAATATGATGTCGTGAATGACGTTTAACAAATGTTTAGTAGCTTCTTCTCTAACCACGACGTCAAGATGCTGCTTACATTTTAATATATTAGTATAAATTATTAAACCAGTCCTGTTTTTATAAAAAGTAGAGTTCCTTTTAGCGTCAACTACCTGTTTATTAGCTTTTCTTTTACATAAGTAGAATTTTTATGGAATTATAATATTAATTTTTTTTACTTGTAATGGAAATTTTTTTTGTATTTCTATGTTCACTGAGGTAGAAGATCTGAGCACTTGTGAAAACTTTAGAAATATTTTAAGTCATACAGTCTCTTACTTATAGGTTGAGTGAGAAACATAAAGTAAATCAACTTTATGTAGCATGTTTTGATGTGTTTCAATGCCATTATGTTATGTGATGAGTATTTAACCTTTCCGAACGTTGGGTTGATAAGAACATCACAATAAAACTAAAAAGAAGATTTATGGTCAAAGATTTGCAAAGTAGACAAAACAGAGTAAAAGCAACAGTCACGACATTTTTTTTTAATCTCAGATATGGAGCCTCAGATCTTTTACGGTTCAAAGCAAGTATAAAAACCACAAAGAAGTGTCTATGGGGCATTCAGTGTGTCACATCTCTCCACACATGAACTTTAGATTGCATTACAGATGAGCCGCTGAACAAATACTGATATAACACCTGGCATGTCTTCCTGCCCTGCAGGCAGAACCACCAAAGGCACTGTTCACACCTCACCTGAAATGCAGAGTCTTCTCCAGAACTTTAAAACAACTTCATGCATCTCTAAGATAGATGTCAGCAGCCCGCTTGGAATCAGGCACTGTCAAGATTTTTATCACAAATGTTGCAGTTCAGGGCTCCCTTAGAAACAATGTATGAAACTCGATGGTATGCATGCATAAAATATATGCAATCAAGCTGACAGATGATTGTTTTTTCCTTTCAACAAATTGGATAGCTTGTGTAGGATATCTTTGGAGAAGCATGAGGTCCTGGCTCGTAGAAAATCTGCCATGTCTTTACTGAATACCGAAGTTATTCTGAAGAGGAAGAAGTCTACTTGCACTCATCAGACTGATCCTTTTCTATTTGACCTCTGCCAAGTCACTTTAAAAAAGAACCTTTATGTTGAGTCAGGCTGCAAAATGAAGGCTGCAGAGCCAATGCCACGGCTTCATATGCGAGAAAAGTCGAGCGGGACAGCTTCCTTTGACAGCATTGAGCCAACAGCTGAATTCTTTTGCAAACTTTCAAACTCCCCGACAGGCTTAATGGTGACTCGCCATTAAAGCTCCAGATTGAATGAAAGGCAGATAATGCAGGTGTGAAAGGACACTGAATGGAATATGATTAAAAACTGGAAAATGTTTAATTTTCTCAACGAGCTTTAGAATATCTTCACAGGCGGTAACTCTGTGTTTGAATAGAGGAGTAAATTAACCATTTTAATGTCATTTTCCATGTACCATCAAATGAATTACATTACTCACCCCTTTTCAAATCAATGGGTACATAACGAAGATAAGAGTTTTAATTTCTGATAAGTCAGACTCGACAATCGCGACATTGTCTGTGCTCTAAGTCACAAAAAAATGGACTTGACGGGTCAAATATTGAGTATAAAGAAATCAGTGTAACCCTGTAATAAACTTGCATGCACAAAACTTTTAGCTCATGAATGGAAACTAATAGGAGTGATTTTTGTGTCGTTTTGATAAACACTTTAAAAAGTATGAGGAAGGTGAGCTAAAGTGAATTTTTGGGCGTGAAGAAGAATCTGAAAAGGATTTAAGTTAAAGTTGCTCACTTGTTGAAAGAAAAATGAAGACATGTATGCACCATTTAGGCCAATTCCTCTTGAAAATTTTCCCTCCACACCTCATGTGTGGGTGGCAGATGGTGCCTCGTTGGTTGTCAGAGAGATAGAAGATGGAAATACAATCGACTGATTTAAAGGAAACTAACAGCTCCTCTGTGTAAGACTCTTTGCTGTACTATAGCGGTTGTTGAAGAGATGGGAAATTCGACTCAGAGCTGTTCACACAACAATATTTTTTCCGAGTCGTCATGTGCAGCTTACTAATTTGCATATTAATAAACACAGAAGTGGTATCAAAAGCTTTACATCGTCATACTTGACAATTGCTTACCTCGGTTAGCATTTGGTCTTTTCTTGGCAAACTGCTGTTGCTTCTGCTGCCACTTTTAAAAACGCGCCTGTCATCTTCTTCCCTGTACTATTTTCAGGCATTACACTTGACATAATTTATAATTTTATATCACAGTTGACGAAATGACTTTGTGTGCTATGAAAGGTGTTGTTTGTAGTGACAAACCCACAGAGAATTCTCACTTTCTTTCATCTCATTGGTTTGTATTTACGGCCTGTGACAAGTGTGTTTTACAGGCTCCAAGTAGCCCAGCAGAGTGCCTCAAACCCAGGCGGTCATTAAAAAAAGCCGACTAATTTTTAATTTACAAATACAACTGCCTGCTTTGGAAGTTAAAATTAAGTATTCAGGGTGACCAGTGGAATAATTAACTATAACGTATGCCAAGTTTTGAGCCCAAAATCATTTAATGTAGCTTTAAATTCCACGCAAAAAGCAGCAAAGCTCACATCTACCTGCATTTATTAATAAAGCTTTTAAATGCTAACCACTGCTTTCTGTTAATGATTATCAAATAACTTTCTGCAGCAATGCATTAAACACGGTTTTCAAGTAAACATAGAACACAATGCAGACAAAAGAATGTAAAACCTATCAAAACATATCTGTCATCATCTAAGTTTTTTGAGATTTTAGCTGGTCAGGTCTTCCTTTATTACATTTTTTTTAAAAATTGTGCCAGATCTCTTCGGTGGGTGCCCTTCAGCTTCAAATCCATAATGTTGTAGTATGTGTAGTAAGAGGTTGGAGATCATCTTTCTGACTAGCCAAGACACTTCCTGACCAAAGATGCTGTCCTGGTGACCGTCTGTGATGCTCCAAAAACTGTGTACACTCTTTAACATTATGGATGCCTCTGAATCTGCAGGTTACCCAGGACAGACATAAATGAAGCCTCGTGCAGTCATGGATGATGGCTCTTCAACTGTGAGGTGATAGTAAATCAAATGCTCCCTCTTCTCGTTAACCTGGAAAAGAGAATTTCAGTTTTTGATTGGTCATCCCACAGGACATTTTCCCCACTTTGCCTCAGTGTTAGACAAGTTTGGAGAAAGCAGCTCCATTTCTAGTTTTTATGTGATTTTCAAGTGACTCTCAGCCTCTTATGGGATTTCCAAAAAGAATCCTACCTCTCTGTGGGTTATAAAAACAGTTTTGTTTTTTGGCCATGTCCCTTGCCTACAGAGATTGTTATTCACTTTATGAATCTTTTAATTGTGCAGTGCATCATATATGATAAAACCCCCAAATTCTTGGTAACTTTAGATGAACAAATCTTTATTTTAAACTGTTTAAATTTAATATTAAGAAACTCAACCCCCCTGAGTTCTTTTTGTGCCCAGTCTGTCACTTATCATCTTAATTACTGACAGATTCTGAAACAGGTGTTTCATAGTTTTTTCTTGAGCACTGCACAACTTCCCCAGTCTTGTATTTCCCTGTCCCATCTGTTTTTGAAGCATGGAACTAGCTCCAGCTTCGATGCATGTCTATTTTTTTAAAGGCTGTTTTTCGACATTTGTCTTTTGAGTTAAATTTGAAATGATTTGAAAAGTATTGTTGTCTGATTTAGTTTTCTATTTTACACATCTGTTTCTGGTTGGTATACAGCCTTTGAATTGCCAGTTTGTGAACACTTTCGGCTGTCTCATTGTATGACGTATATCTATAAAAAGGACCCTAATCGTTATTTTCTACTTTGTTTTACAGATGAAAGGATAATTATTTTAAAAAAAGACTGATGACTTATTACACTGTCATAACACCACTGAAAGCCCATAGTTAACAAATAAAGACCGGCAGACAGTGGTACGTGCGTTAATCCTGATCTTGTTTAAATAAGGTGTGGACCCCTGATAAAATCGTCACAGGGGGATGATCCTAAAACTTTCTGCTTTGATCTCTGTGTAATAATAAATGTTCCACGATGAAATGGTGATACAAATACACTTTCAGTCAGCTACGCGAGACCAGAGCACAGTATAAAGTCTATTCTCTGACAGCACACTGTGGTATGATAAGGTAGTAAATCACGTCCCCCCCCAGGCTGGCAGGCTCACTGATGGGCGGCTCGGCTTGTCGCTGCCCGCCCTGTGGGTGTGTTTAAGGCAAATGGGCCTCTGCATCCACCTGCTAGCGCCCTGCCTCCCTACAGTCAGGAGCGCCCAACTTTCCGACAGAGCACACGCTACGCGTCTGGACACCGCGGGGACTTTTCTTGTGTCGAGCGGCTTTTCCCCCCCACGGGATGTTGATTGTAGTCGTGCGACGACAGCATCCAATCGACTCTCGGTCACGCACAAGGTTCAGTTAGGAACATTTTCTCCCTTTTTATTTTCGCGCAACTGTAATTTTTCTCATTGTGTTCACTGACAACTCCGGGGCCAATAGACACGCAGTGCGCACAGGTACAAAGTGCCCCCACCCCACCTCCACCCCACTCCTGAACGGGGTTCGACCAGAAAGCCGCGCCGGGATTTTCTATTGTTATTACTGCTTTCAACTTGGAGAGAGAGGGAGTGATCGATCTGTTGGAATTGGTTTGTTCAATGACTTGCAAGGCTGAACTTATATCCGGAGACCCGTGAGGTAAGCCTGTATGGACTGTTCCTTTGTGATTATGTATCTATGTATTTATTTTAGACTTTATTTCCTTATTATGAATATCACGCAACATGTTACCTGCATACAGGATCGCGCTTTTTTTTTGTCAAATACTTGAATTTATGATTGGCACCACGCCTTACCGACTCTCTCATTTTCTTTTTGAAACAATGAAACAGAAACAGCAAATTATGATCATTATTAATTTCTTTTGATCGGAAAATCAATTCCAGCGCGATTCATTATCACTGTTTATTTAATAGCTGTGCAGTTTACCGTGCGCTCTAATACCGCACCAGACTGTTTACAGTTCTGTCGTCCATGTGTAGCCAAGACTGCCAGTCTGTTACACACATTTCAGCGTGTTTCAGCAACATTCAACATTTTTGCATGAAATTTGTTTTATTATTATTATTCATTGCCGAAGAACACATTCATACATGCACGTGGATGAAGTTGTATAGTGTTATATTTATATTTACATACAATACAACACTGAGGAATTTCCCTGTGTCACGGTAACTGTGAAATGTTTTAAAAAAAATGTTTTTAATCGGCAGCAAATGCAGATGGTTATTTTCTTGTCTGCTGGATTAAAGCAGCGCTGTAGCCACTGAGCCCTGTCCATCCAGATTTTACTGGTTTCCGTCTGTAAGTTTTAATGATTGCGTTACATTTGTTCAACACATGTCAGTTAATAAACTGTGAAGAAGCTGAGCGCATTGACCTTTTCTTCTTTTAAGCTATTTGGACTAATATGATGTTCCCATGACTAAAAGTGTTTTTGTTTTTTTGTTTTTGTTTTTGTAAACTTTTGTATTAATATTTCATATCACTGTCTATGGCATACACATTTGTATTTTTTTACTTCATGGTACGCTGTCTTTCGCAATCCTCGGTGTCATCTGTGAGCGGTGCCTTGTTTGATTTCATGCGCTTGTGCGAAGGAGTTGGCCTCTCTCTTAGAATAAACAGCTGGATGGTTTACAAATTGTAAACAGCCGAGGTTTAAACAGCTGCTTTTACTCATAAATTCGCTTCAGCCAACCAGTCTGAAGACTGTTCTGCTCTGTTGAGGTCTCTGAAGGTGCTTTTGAGGTGGAAATTCGTCCAATGTTTGAAGTGTCGGTGGTTTGTGCGGAGAGGAGATACGCAGGCTGTAGGTGTCCGGTCAGTGAGCTCAGGGAGGCTTTATGGGAACAAAGGTGGAAAAGAAAAGTTTTGCAGGTAAAGAGGTAGCCTCATACACGAGTATTTCTTATGGTCACTCACATATGTGTGAAACATCAGCTGCTTAAAGGTGTCTATACTTCATTAACAATTAATGTCACCACCTTTTTTTTAGTTGTTCAGCTTTGAGGCTGTCATTACTTGCAGGCCTTTTTTATCAACAGCTAAGACCTGAGATGCGTCAATCACAATGTTATTTTTGTGCTATTTTCCTTAAGTAAGTGTGAAGTTGTGGTATAGCCTGGCATTAGGTGAACCCAGTAATTACAGCGTGGTGTCATGATGCAGGAATGCATTCTGGTTGCGTGTAGAGGAGCAGAAGAAAAGCTTCAGTGGAGTCAGCGCGATCCTGCCATTATTTTGTCGCGCTCTGAAAAACAAACATAATTTTTACCAAATGGAAGCAATGTGCAAGTCTCTAAAAGTCTGGCTCCTTTCCATTGGGACTCATCAGTTTAATGAAGCTCCCAGAAATCTGGGCGTAAACTCCGCACCTCGGTGCTGTGTCGCCCAAAACTCGCAGTGTGATGGGGCCCTTGGGAGATACAGATTTGACGCGTCACATAAAATTATAAATGAAAAGCAGGCTCACGGTGGCAGATTCTTTTTTGGTTTTAAGTGTAAAGTAGAGTCAGCATCTTCTCTTCTCACGTGTTTCTTTTTGTCCCTGCAGATTTAAAAAAACAAACAAAAACAAACAAAAAGCAGCCTTTGGAGCTACAGGAGGTTGGTCCACCATGCAGCTGGACGGTCTGTGGACGGTCCACACCCTCCTGGCACTGTGCGGCTTGGCTTTTGGGAACCAAGTGAGCAATGAGCCACTGGCCGCGCCCCGTGTCTTCATCTCTTTTAAAGGTGGGAACCTGAACTGCTCTCTTCTACCCTCATCTTCCCTCTTGCTTCTAATTCTTGGTTTACTCCTGGCTTTCCTGTGTTTTAGTCAGTGCTGGTTTTTCCTCTGCCATGAGTTTGCTCACCGGCTCACTGATGAAATGACAGTTGTGCAACTGGAGTGATTGTGGCTTTGATAAGTTCTTGGTGGTTTTTCAGAGGAAGAACTTAGAGCATCACCAGAGCAGAGCTGTGCAGACCACAAACAAATCATGCAACTCTCATACGCACGCTGCCCCCTTTCCTCAGACCTCCAGGCATCATAATAACCACCAGATGCTCCCACTGGCCTGTATTGCACAAATACAAACACGGAGCAGATGCACATATTGAGAAATGTGTACGTCTCGCTCATTTTGAGAGCATATACATGATTATTGTTTTAGTTAATCAAATGCGGTGTCTTTATCTTCAATCTTCTTTAGTACCGAATCTCTAAATTGGAGCCACAAAGAGAGATGGGATAATAAGGAGCATGTAATAACTCCATAGCCATTATGTGATTATTCTCTGGTGAAGCAGATGCACTTTGGGAGGCGGGGGGAGGTTGTATTTGTGCGTTCCATCGGCCATACAGATTAGGTGAGATGGTCTTCCGGGTTCTCCGGGGTGCACAGTGAGAGAGAGGGTATTACCAAGAGCAAATTGCCAGGATCAGCCAAGCAGAGCGACATCCCCGGGGCCTGTCCTGCTCGCAGATCAAGCCTTTGATTAGCATCCAGAGAAAAGCTCGGGGAGCAAGCGGCAGCTCCCCTGTTTGCTTTTGCTTTCTTCGTTTCCCAGCGCTCCCTGGTAGTACAAGTTGACTTAATTAAGTGGACTGGCACAGTTCATTGTCGAAGGCGTTTTCCTGCTTTAATCAAGTGGGATTTAACACACCAGTGAGCTCACATCCCGAGTTCAGCAGTTTTTTCATTTTCCAGATATCATCTTAGTCAAAGTGCTGTGTTGTTTTAGAGAGAACTGTGTAAATTGTTTGTGTGCGTGTGTGTGTTGTTGTTTTTTTTACTCTATAAGCTGTTCTGTGTCCAGTGAGCTTGTGTATAGGTTCATCTTTGGATGGCTGAACTTATATATTTGAAAGCGACAGACTACAGGCGCTGTTCTTTGGCTGACAAGGAAAAAGCAGGGCACTGCTGCTTACCTGTGTATGTTTGCCTCTCTAGTCAATATGAATTTCACAGTCTACTGCTACTGCCTCTCTCAAAGGAATGCACCCCCCTCTCCATTCAATATTATGACTCCCTCTGCCTTAATTGCTTTTTGAGAGGGGCCTTGTAGTCCTTACCTTGGCAAGCTGGCTGCACTTCCCCTGATGCATCATGATGTGTAAAGTTTTTTGCTTGAGCTGTTTGGGAAGGCGGTTTGCCTCTGAGCGGCGGCATAAATGGAACACAGCTTGAAGACAAGTATGGGCAATATGCAGGTTTTTTTATGGTGAGACTGCAGGAGGGTATGAGTTAATTTTCAGGTCCCACTTCATAATTATTGATCATTATGCCAGTGAGTCACCCTGTGAAGAAAAATCTTAAATTGCAGCTATAAAGCTGCTTGTCTGTGCTGAACTAAACACATGTTTCAAACTGATTAACTTGGTAGCAGAGCAGCGAGGTTAAGAACCATGACCTCCGTCTGGGAGGCCCTCACTTCCCTATTAAAGCAGGTAGAGTAAATCATGGGACCTAATTGCTTTTGCCTTTCCTCCGTGTCGCGTGTGCAGCTTTTATAGCAGGAAAACACGTTCGACGATGCTAAAATAACCCTCTCAGTGTACTTAGAGGACACGGGAAGTTGAACAATGTATCTGCTCGTATGCATTTGATAAAAGATTTGTGTTTGCAAAATCGAATGGATAAAAAGTCTAACGGATAAACTTTGCAAGTAGACTTTGTTCAGGATTATCAGCTGAGGAGAAAGGGCAACTCTGGCTGAAGAAGCCTTCCTCACTTTAAACAGCAAAAAGCTGTAGTCAGTGTCAGATGAGCAAATTGGGGACAAAGCAAACCCATAACAACTAATCAAGTGACTTTTTTTTTTAAGTCGACTGGCATGATAGACTCATATCAGATAAGTAGCTTATTTACACAGTGAAAGTTTTATATTAAAATATCTTCCTGTTTGGGGACTGAATCAATTATGGTTTCAATAACAGTTTTTAACACACAGTAATGCACGTTTTCTTCTGTTTTAATGATTTTAATGGAGACATGCACCCTGTGGAGATGAAAACCTGTCTATTGTAATAATCACTTTCTGGCATCTTTGAGCTAAGTTATCTTAAATAAAGCAACCAGTCTTTGTTTAACACCAGATACAGAACAGTTTGAAAATGTGTCCATTAGTGAAGTGATGTGTATGTGCTTTACCCTTTTCTCTGAGACTCCCAAGTCACGCAAGATCTGAGTTTCAACAGATCTTGCGTTTTTAAGAGTTACATTTTTTCTTTTTTTTTTATCTTTTAAATGTTCTGCTTATATCACGCTGTGTTCCAGAAAACATGGCATTTTCTAAATGGGCAAAACACTCCAGGGGGAGGGAAAAAGTCATGCTGCTTCTGTTGGCCCACATTTCTGCTATAACATGTTTCAGTTCCTGCATAAAGTAGATCCAAATCTAAATCCATACTAATGGCTCTGCTATTCTGGGCACATGAACTTTAGCCTCATCTGGGCTGCTGTGAGTTCATACGCTTAAAATAATTGCAGAACATCACTTAGGCTGTGCTGTGTTCTTCAAATGCTTTAAATGCAGTTGTTGACATAACGGGCGTGACCGGTGATTACGAAAAAAAAGAGAGAAGAAGAAGCCTTTTAATGTAAAGTTTTTCTTAGTCTGCTTAATTGCTAAGGCAGACGGCAAACGTCAGCTCAGAACAAACAGAGGCACGGGGTCAAGAGTCTCCATGCAAATTTTCACTTTGAAAAGTCAGGCCAACATAATCTACCGCTGAGGGTGGAGCCATGTCTTGCACCACAAAAGAGCACTTCAGAATTATCACCTTTTGGAAACAAGCTTCTCACACTTATCTTCAGCAATGCCACTCTGGCCCGTCAGTGCAAGTAAAAAGTCCTTTAAATGCCATAACATCATCAGGATTACAGCACACTAGCCCCCACCTCCTCCCTCTGACTGCGCATGAGGCCAAAGCCACCGGGATGACGGCAGAATGTGGGTCAGCTCCGCTACAATAAACAGGCTCGCCACAGGCAGTGCAGGTGGCAGTAAGAGAAAGCCACTCTGGCTCATCATTAAGCCACATATTTCTCATCTGCACGCCCTCCTGTGAACGGCAAACAGCGGGCTACTATTTTTACCCCCCAGGAAAGTCTGTAGTCTATATTGGGTGAGAGTGCATGTGTGTTTTGGTGGGTGGGTGGGTGGCAGCGTAGAGGGTTAGAAACTTCCCTTTGAGGTTAAATGCCAGGCATTCTGGTATGTGTCAACCCGTGTTATGGGGTGGTTATGTTTCTGTTTAGCTTTTAATTCCATCGAGTAACAACAGATGAGGATCAAATCTGAAACTGTCATGCAAAAAGCAGCGTAGCAGGGAGGTAGCTGCTTTGATAAGTCAGTAGTTTGATATCGCTTCGACTCTGGGCTCGGCCTTTTACAGCCAGCCTGTCACTTGTCTAGTAAATGTTTAAACTGTTATTGCTGTTGTTCACACAACACATTCCCATGGTCACTTTCTTCTTTGGAGCTATAGATTAGTGGCCCGAATGAACCCAGGCTTATCGGCGTGCATGTTTGAGTCTGAAGCCTTAAGTGTTTATTCAGCATTGATTGTTTCAGTGACAAATGCAGTTTAAACCTTTGATCTTTTGTATTATTACTTGTGTATTTGCTGACTGTAATAACAACCTGCAGCTTCCCTTTCAGTTTCTTGATGCACGTCTGACTTGTTTCAAGCATACTGGTAGAATTTCACCCTCGCAGTAATATTGCAATGGTGCCCGACCGCATGCAGAAGCCACGAAACCACTGACCCTGTCGTCTGGGGCTGCTGCTGATGTTTTGCTGTGATCTCTAATTACTGTTTGCGAGGCCTGAGTCCATATAACCCCACGGCAGTAGAGTAATGACTGAAAAAGCACTGAAAACCACTATTACTTTGGCCACGTCCCAGACCTCAGCTTGTCTCCACAGCAGCTAAGCTCAGTTATATTTAGTGTAAAACTCTCTTCTCCCTCGGCAGCCACACAGAAGTCATTTGTGGCGCTGTGGTTAACCACTAAACGCAAACGGCCAAGTGGTGACGGTGGTTTAAGTGCAAGTGTAGCTTGGTCCGGAGCAACTTGCGCTCTGCTGCGATCCAGCTGTCAAAAGTGTCACTTAATTGTAACGTCCAACTTGGCCTGGAAACCATTGACTTTTAATTTAATGGAGTAGGTGTAGAGAAGAGTGTGTATATTAAAGCAAAATGAGGCTGAGCCCGAGCCCGGTGTTCCAGGAAACGGTGTTAATCCTCCGCTGCGATGTACATGACTTCAAAACATTTGTATTTGTAACGGCCGCTCCTTAAACTTTATGGGGAAAATTTGTCTCTCATTTATAATCACTGCTGAGGACTTTAGAATTCACACATTTGTTTTAATTTATGGACATAACTTCTATAACTTCACGCGTGTGATGAAACACATTAAGTGGGGATTTGTGCTCAAGCAATTAAAAGCTGAGTTCATGTTAAAATAGGATGCAGCTCAGCCTGAAATCTGTTTATCTCTCTGGCCAAGCTAATTTCTGAGCACAGCATGGTTTATTTTCACTTCATTGAACTTCATTTAAATCTTTTCAGCAGTTGGCTTAAATGAAATGTGACTGCTGGTCTGCAGCAGTCCTCATCCAACTTTAGGCATGAATGCTTGTCTGGTCACAGGTAATCAGTGAACGCTTCACAGCGGTATACGTCCAACGGCCTCAGACTGAGAGGTCAGACTCTGGGATCGATTATCTGTCTGTCTCTGCACCCCTGCAACCTTAACTCTGCCCCCTATTTGGTGGATGACTGATGGTACTGTGATTACATTTTATTTCTGGACCACTGATTCTATTGTTTTGATTGGAATGCACTGAAGATGAAAAATAACAGCGTACTTTTCACTTAAAGCACAGCGTCATTAGAATTCGTGTCTGTGGATAATATTTTAATGTGATTCGCAATGAATCAATATGTGTTGCAGGTTCTTATTATTCTTTTCTCCAAGTTTTACTCACATCCGTAATGAAAAGTAATGTAATCTGTAATGCATAATAGCTCTTAAATGTGCTAAGAATTTATCTTCATAAAGTTTTGCAATTGAATGTATTCATCTGTTGGCCATAGACTGCAGTACTGCAGGAGACAGTGCTCCTGCCACCATCACCCCTCTACTTGTCAGGTATATGTGTGGGACAGACGTGTGATATTCCCTGAAAAGATGAGTCTGTTGGCTCCTTTCAGCATGTTGCCCCTGAATCCAGCAGTAAGCTGATGCCCCGTCTCTATCGGTGCCAATTTCCTTCTGCAAATAAACTCGCGTTCACAGTGTCATCTCATAGCCAACCGTTAGCTCTGTCTGAGCCTCCCACCCGGCGCTGATGCTGCGCCTCCTGGAATATGTGTTTTATCCTCTCACTGCCAATCGCTGTTAAATGCGTACAGGCTTTTCTTTATGATGGTCCATGAATTGACTCATTGTGTTTCAGTGTTATTGAATATAGCCGCTTGGCACCTCTGCTTGATTCTAATGCCATATGGCTGTGAGGTTGTAAAGAGTATCACATGCTGCTTGGGTGGTCCTAAGGTTTGATAAAAGAGGGAGTAGTATCATTGCTGGGATTCTCTTTCTTCAGCATATGGTTACTGGATGTAGTGTGTGTGTGCAGGTGTGTGTGTGTGTGTGTGCAGGTGCAGAGTTGTTAAGAGAGAACATTGTTCTTATGCTTCTAATGATTGTGGGCAACCACTGAAGGTGACAGCTGATCCCCCACGCACCACTCCCATCCACAACCAGTTGTGCTGCCTCTCATTGAGTGTCCTTCCTGTTAAAAGGGGGATTTTTCATTCCCACTGTCATCAAGTGGTCATTCATTCAAAAAAGTATATCCAACATGCTGACTTTCAGTTCTACCAAATTCTATCTGTGACTTTCTGCACATATTTATACTGCAAACCTGCTCATATGGATAGTATGCATTCAATTGTTTTATAGTGTTGGTTGTGTGTGTATATATATATATATATATATATATATATATATATGTGTGTGTGTGTGTGCTTCTTTTTATGTCTGCCGAGAATTACCAAATGAAATTTCTTTACGTGTGAACATATAATCACAATAAAGGACTGTTCTTCTTCTTCTTTCAGTTAGTTGAATACATACATACATAATTTATTTTACAATAGGTCTGTATAATATTAATTAATTTAATGGAATCTGATCAAATGAAATTTACTTGATTGGTATGCAGTTTATGCGAAGCATATTTTCCAAGCATATTGATTATTATTGTTGTTTATTTATTATTATTATTTGAATAAATAAACTTTTGATTTTATATATTTCAGTTGCATTTTACTCTTAAAATTATTGCTTCATGTTTATGAGAATAAACAATATTGTTTTTAGGGTAGGGGTCTGATTGATAGGATCTTACAATATGAAGCACCTGGAAGTGACTGTTGTTGTGATTTGGTGCCATATAAACAAAGTTGAGTTGAACTGAATTAAAAATGGTTGCTGTAACCAATTAACAGTTTAGCTACTGGTCATATTGGGTAAAGAAAAGCCTGAACTAATTTTAGAAGCCTGAACTGGTAAATAACTCCACTCTAACCATAACATATCAAAATAGCTGCCACATAGTCTGTTCATTAATTTCAGCTCAGCTCTAATCGAACTCTTATGCCTTAATGTCCTTTTTCCTTCTACTACTTAGCTAACTTTCTCTGGCATCAGAACTACAGTAAATGCACGGGGACTTGGGTGTTTTGGATTCCTGGCGTGTCAGCGGCGCTCTCTTTTTGCATCTGCAGTATGAGATCTGTCATATCGAGAGCGGGGCGTATGTGCTTTGGTCAGGGTTTCACCTGTGGAGCAGCCTTCTGAGTCAGGTTACGCGGTCTGTCAGTGACTCGCCAGTGAAACCGAGATGGTCTCTCAAAATGAATGAGGACCCAGTGTTGTCTCTCCATCTTGTCTTTCAAGGGCATGTTGCTGCATCTAATGCCGCCACCCAATGCCGCCACCCTGACTCTCCTCACAAGACTGAAAAATACCAACCAAACTGTCCAGATATGGTTGTAATTTTTTCTTTCTTTCCACCAGTATCTGTTGCACATATGTTTTCTATTTATGGAACTGTACACTCTTCCATTTTTTTATGAAATTGCCAAAATATGCAGGTTTAGAGCACTAGAGATCTCAAATCGAGCAGAGGACGTGGTTATGTCACAGTATGGACAAATGTGTTGGAGTCGTAAATTATTTTGGATGTTAAAACCAAGTAATGAGGTTAGATGATGTACTTTGTTAGTTCCTGTAATCACAACAAGCTGCCAGGGTAAGGTTTTACTGCCAACAGTAACCTAAAACTTCTCAAAGGAGAAAACCATCAGTCACCCTTTGTTGTCATTGTACTACATTTTCCTTTGTTGAGGAAACTGATAATAGATAATGATGTAGCATTCCCAGCCTTGACATCTTGGTTACCTGGTTGGTATCTAGCACACCTGCCAGTCTTCTAGGCTCGTCCTTTCCAGGTGGCATAATTAAGACTTCCTGTGGGACTTCATGTCTTTTCTCGCTTGTGAAAACAGGGCATTAGCGGAGACCGGATGAACAGGTTGAAGACTCAGACTAGCTTTGTCTTTGCACTGCTGCTGAGGCTGAACATTGTATATTCTTAGCACCAGTGTTTCTCTTGTGGCAGATTAAGGTGTCAGGGAGAATAATGGTCCAGACGGCTTACACAAGTTCTTGGATCCAGCTCAACCTGCGCCCGAGTTTCACAAAAGGTTTACGGTTTCGAATTTGGCATTGTGTGTTTTCCTTTAGGAAAATGTAACTCAAGAGAAACATGGTAAAAAAGACAGGAAGCTTTACACAGAGGTGTGGGAGTAAGATAATGAGATGGGTAAAATGAATTCAGTGGTTGTCCAGGTGAATGGCACCTGCTTTGAAGTGCTTCTTTGTCTTGTCATCTGGCAGATGGATGACTTGATCCCTATCATGGTCTAATACTCACCAATTTCTGTTATCTTAGATCATCAGACAGAGAATTGTCGTTGCTTTTTGAGACTTGAAACTGTGGATGGTATTCAGGTTTGAGTCATTTATCTGCTCCTGAACACTTCCCTTGAAGCCAGCCTGTCAAAGCACTCTTTTCATTGCAGCTCATCCAGAACACTGAACCACCTTGTCTTCAACCTCTGCAAATTCACCCCGCCACCCCCAACGCCAACCCCCTACCGGGGCTGTATGTAGACGTTCATATCATATTCAAAGCACAGTTCTGCCATACCAGCTTTTGAAGGTAACAGTCCCTTTCCTCTCCTGCCTTGTACCTCCTGGTCTGTGACTTTAGTCCTGCACACCACCCCAAACTTCCCTGGGGTAAGCTGCAAAAAGACACTTGGCTCGCTTTTTGCTGCAAACAGCCAAATCATCACTTGTTCGCTCTTGTTCCTTACTTAAGGCTTCCGAATGGTTACCTCACTCTAGCCTAAACAGTAAAGTCAGTCCATGTCTGTAGTTGCAGGCTTTTAACGTTATCTCTTCACGAGGTATCTCATATCACCCTCATATCAGGACGCTAAGTAAACAGGAGTTGCTCAGGAAGGTCAAGTGGGAGGGGGTGACCCAGACACGGGAGGTCAAGGCCACTGTCACCTTCTGATCTACAACCTCAACATTATTTCTCACCCTCTGACGCTGGGGGGGAGTATTTCAGATGCCTCTTGCAGACTTGGAACTCCTAAGATGAGCTCTTTTTTTCGTCCCTGCAGTAAATCCACCATAGCTGAGATGGTGCAATGGTTTCAATGAGGCCCCAAATTGCTCCCGATGGTCAGGCCGCTACCTTTCATAGCAGCTCTCTGTGTGTGAGGTCGGTCCAAGTACTTGAGCACTTTGGACAATCATAGGTTTACTATGTACAGTATGAAATGATTTGTTTTACAACTAAAAGATACTGTAGACCATTTATTTAAGTAGAAGCACTGATAGGACGCAGTTAGTGCTCAGGTAAAGTATGTATAGTAACCATGATAAGGTAAAAAATATTTTAAGTATTAAAAGTGATTGCAAATCGATTATTGTTACTCATTCATTGACTTTGGGGCAGCATTTTACTCTTGGAATTAGTTGAAGATTTTTAAAAAAACAGCGTATTTTGAGATTTTTGTGTGTTTTGCATGTAAATTAAATAATCTGAAAAGCACCTAGTAGCACAAGCTGTCATATAAAATCTACTGGAATGAAAATAATGTTTATTTCTGATATGCTGTGAAAGTGGAAGTAGCTCAAATTCCAACTTGAGAACAAACCATAAAGTTTGCAAATATATTTAAAGGTGGTTACTTTTCACCTATTTATTTTTCTAACAATACGCTATATTTACATTTGATCATATGAGGATTAGTTAGACTGTTCAACAAGCAAGCGGCTACTTTCTGAGTAAAGTTTTAAATAAAGTGTTTACATTTGGCTCCTACTTAATCTTTGTCATAATAATCTTGATGGAGATTAATGTTGAAAAAAAGGTTTTGCAAACATTAGGTCATGTTAGTGAAGCTGACGTAATCGCTGCCATGTAGTTTAAGTCATAACACAGAGTTTTTAAAGTGCGGTGTACAAGAAGAGCATACATCCATGAATATCTTTTTCAGCTGAAGCCCCGGCTCCATTCATGATGTATCAGTGCAGTTGGCTGCAGTGATGAAACTGGATTATTTCTGCTGCGCTGTGACTTTTTATTGGGGTTTCAGAAAATTTAAAAAAAAGTGATAGTAAGTAAATCCATTTGACCTCTTCAGATCCGCATTTAGTGACAAACAAATGTTCATTATCAATCACCAGTCACCCATACTGCTAGGACAAAGTAGAGAAAGTCGTCTGTGAGATTGGAGTGCAGAACACAGAAACTGTGCGCTATTCAGCTCACAAACTGCAGTCAGCAGTTCACCTCCCGCCTAAAACCTTTCACCATGTTTAGACCCTGCTTCCCACCTCTTCATCCGATCACTGATGAGGTCATACATTATTCCACGTCGGTAAGGGGAAATGAGGCCGTTTGGAAGACACACTGAAGAGTTTAACCCATAAGAGCACTCGGGCATAATACAATGCATGCACTTTGATGTCTTTGTTGTGGTGTGGTTTTGAAATGCTGATTTGGAGATTTCTCTTTTGCATGTTGGTGGAGTAGGTGTTAATTGCAGAGTGTGGGGACGGACTTTTGATCCCACCCATTGAGGATGGGCCGGGGCGGCAGTGACCCCCTGATAGGCTTGTTTTTTTGTAAATGTCCCCCCTGCGGTGTTGTGTCCTCTTGATTGGTGAGGGAGATGAAAAAGGGGGGACCCTGGCATGCAAGTCCCCTTGTTGTTGTTGTTGTTTGGCGTCGCCCACACACTCTTCCCCCTGTGAAGGTCCTATAGCTGCAGGGGTGTTTGTGTAGGTTTGCCTCTTATTCATAGAAGTTCATTCACATTCTGGGAGACCTGGGGGTGGACGTCAAACTGGCATCAGGCCTTTTTTGTCAATGAATGCCGCACACAGGATCCCCGCAGGCCTTTTACCATGCTTCCTATAGGATTCCTCAGTCCGGGTCCGAGGAGCACCGCTGTGGCGCTCCAAAGGGAGGACAGCAATTTAGAGTGGAGGTGAAAAATGAGGTCCTCAGATGGGAAAATGAAAATCAACAAGAGGAAAAGAGACTGTTTACATCCTGCACTCCACCTGGCACGCTGCCAGACCAACAGTGGGAGATGTGTTGCAGTATAAAAGCAGAGAGGATTATGAGTAGTAAGGGAAATATTTGTGAAACTATTTGGTAATGCCCTGGTGTTGCTATCTTTGTTCTGTCATCCTTTTCTTTGATTCTCTCGGCGAGATGTACATGCTCATGAGCTCTCCAAGCCTCTTATTGTTTTGTAAATCTTCAGATGAAAGAGCGTGGTGTTACTGTGTGTTCTAAGTCCCTGTTTGACTTCTTAACTCAGTTGCTTGTTTTCCTGCTTAGCCCTTCAATGGTGGGTTAATGAATACTTTATTGCCACTTTACTGTGTGGATCTTAGTGGCCGTATTTAATTTCTCCCCCCTCGAGGGACGTCCTGTGGCGTTTCCCAGAGTTTCGGCGCAGCCTACTTTGCATTTCTTTTCTGTGAGAAGACAAACGGGCCTAGAGTCCAAGATGAAGCGCTCTGACAGAGGGAGGCCGGGAGAGAGAAAAGGGGATGAGAGGAAGAGAGGCAGGCACAGAGTGAGCTAGGATTTCACTCCCACTTCTTTCCCTCCGAGCTCTGAATCAGTCCAAAGTTCCTCTCATGGGCTACAGTGTGGATCAGGTTTTAAGCCCGCTTGTCTTCTTCCACCTTCCCAAGTTTTGACATGCTTATGTTTTATCTTTCAGGGTGGAATTAAAAGAAGCACAGTAAGGCTGCACAGTCAAGAATAGAGTTGCAGAAAGTTTGATGGATGAGCTCTCCAGGATAGACACAGAAAAAACATAAACACAGAAAACCCAGTCAGTAATCACACACCATGGGATGTGTCCATATTTTGTCATTTAACTGGAGTTGAGCTTCAGTGGTGTAGATTCAGGGAGCAGTGAATGCATTTCTGTGTCACTGTAGTTGTATTTCCTCTAGAGAAAAAAAGACAAAGCTCTCAGGTCCACCTCAGGTGGGTCACCACTGATATCATAACCCACCTTGAAAGTGTTTCTTCTCTTCACTCAAAACGCTGTCAGACAGATCTCAGTAATCCTGCTCAGCTGTGATGAGTGTTTGCTGTTTTAAAGCCTGTAATTAAGTCAGTTAACCTCCCCTTTGTTCCAAGAGGTTCCAGAGAGAGAGGTTCCAGGGGGTCCAGGCGCCCTTCTCTGTCACACGCTGAACCCCATGGTGAGCGATGGGTTTTTAATGGAGGCCTCCCAGCACAAAACCAACCTGAGGGAATATTTAAAAGATTGGCACAAAACAAAAAAGCGCAGGAATGAATAAACAGCCCCTTCCTGTCCCCGTAAATTTGGAAGCCTCCTTTTTCCAAAGGTAATTGATCGGAACAAATTAGCAGCGGAAAGATAAACTACGGCTAGGTGAGATGCTGGGCTTCTGGTGATACGCTCTGGGCATAATTAACTGTTGCGTTGAAGCCCGTGGTAAAGCTCGCCCCTGTGTTTGCCGTATTAGCAGTAGTGCTGGACTCTGTGGAGACGATCTGTAAATCTACTCTACGTTCAAGCAAAGTGTTTGAGTTGTTTTAGAGGATGCAGTTTGTTTCCACAAAAGTATTACGCCAGAAATAAGAAAAAAAGTTGCGTGTTGCTTAGACTGGCAATGATGTGGGAAGCACTTGTTGCACATGTGCTATTGTGGTGGTTGTGGTCATCAGTTTGGACATAGGGTATTTTAGTTGCACCTCATATTGCACCTTAAAACATCAGAGACTAAAATCGCAGTCAGAAGTAATTACACCATGACTCAGTTTATTATGATTTGCATGGTTAAGGGAAAAGCAGGAGTGTCTTTTGGCTAAAACTAAGGCAACAGAACATGAAAGCTCAGTGAAATAAAATCAACAGAAGATGATAAAACCTGGGATATTTAAATTATACCTAGTTTAAGTTGCACATTATCGGCTCTCCATTCTCTTTCTATTCTTGCCAAAGAAACTTGCAAAATCTAACAACCAAGTTACATCAAGTTCTGAAACAGCTTTTAACACGCAGACACCAGAGTTGCTGATAGATGCAGCGATGAGTCTTTTCACAGCTCAAGCCTACCTCTGCCTCTGTATCGTTCCAGGTTTAACACATCCACACTTCTTTCTCTTAGCAGTGTGCTTCAGCTGCTCGGCAACACCTCTCGAGATGTCAAGAAAATTCACTTTCATGAATTAATCAGACGGGAAGTCTGAGCGAGCTGTGAAAAGAGCTGTCATGACCCCAAACAATCACTGACACACCTGATACTTTACCTGTCACCTGGGTTTCCTCTCCTTTTTAATTCTCCTTTATGAGCCGTGCCTTCATTGTGAAGGATGCTTTCATGTCCTGTTAAATGTCTGTTGATATGCCTGCAGACATTGTCGTTCCTTTTGTCGTTAGGGCTTCACACACAAGGTCTGCTGTTAACATTCTCTAATAATGTCATCTAAATTAGGGCTGTTCGATATAACGATATATATCGGATGTCTATCGTTTCATTTTACGCTATCGTTTGTTTCATGGCGTCGCAAAATAAACTGTTTACGGCAATATTTTTTCATTGTTTTGATGGTCACTGTAGTGGCTATATTAATTTCTTAAAGTTCTCTCTTTCTCTTATATTTAATATAACCACACTACGGACGGACAAGCGCCTGTTTTTATGCGTTGTCGTTAGCAACAATGATGGTAACACCATCGCGTGTCCACTTGTTTATGTTGCACATAAACCTTTCACAATAAAGCTCAAGATCCTGTTGAGACTTTTCAAAATAAACTGAATCACGTGAAAGAGCAGATTATTTACGGATGAGAAGTGAAAAAGAGCCGCCAGGTGCTAAAAAATAAACCCTAGACTCAAACGTTAGAACAGGCTTTTCCCTGGAGGACGCCGTGTAATAAATACAAAGAAAGAAAACGGCGGCTTTTACAACCTTTGTCTAAAAATGTATAGTTTCATGCATCTGTTAAAACATTCGACTCCAGCTACATGATGCGCAGCTGGAGACAAGACGAGCTGCCCAAGATTCTGAATTTACAGAAAATGTTACATTTGTGTGATTTATATCGTTATTGGGACGATAGATGTCTTAATATCGGGATATGACATTTTGGTCATATCGCACAGCCCTAATCTAAATGTTTTCCAATGGAGATGTAAGTTACCAAACTGTGCCACTAAACCTTTATAATGTTCATATCTTTAATGTGGCTCAAAATATATTTTGATAAATTAGGTTTAGCGAGTGCCTGTGAAATAGGCTTTTTAGTAAAGCTTCCATCTGCAGCCTTGGTTCTCAATCTGACTCTTGCTTGTTTTGATTTAAAAAGGGCCTTGAGGTTTATTGTGAGAAATAACATCTGACAAAATAAGGTATGCTCATTTCTGCAACCTAGACAAGGTTAAGGGGAAGATAACTGATAGATGCATATTTCTGTAAGTTTCCAAGTCTTTCACTCAATTTCAATCAATTCAGTTTTATTTACAGGGCGTGAAATTTAAATCAACAGTCACCTTCTCCCCCATGACAAGCACATTGTGACAGTGGGAAGGAAAAAATCCCTTTTGACAGGAAGAAGCCTCCAGCAGGACCAGGGGCAGCTTTACCAGAGTTGTATGCTTTAACCAGAACCCTTATATTATTTTTTATTACTTTCTTTTACCCTACTTTTTAAAAACATGCTGTTTACACTGACACAAATTGTTTTCTTAATTACCCCCCTTTGTTTTTTTTAATGTCACATAATCGTGACACTCATGCTCTGGTAACTTTAGGTAAAGGTTACAACATGTGACATGAGACGAATCTTGACAAAAGATTTTTGTTTGCCGGCCTCAGGCTACGTCCACACGTACACGGGTATTTTTGAAAACGGAGATTTTTCCGTTTTCGTTTTAAAAAATAATCCCGTCCACACGTAAAGGCAGAAATGAAGGAAAACGCTGCTAGGAACATGCCAAAGCAACAGGTGGCGATATATTCCTAACCGTGTAGAAATGTTGGCCAATCAGAAGTCTAGAAGCCTCGGTGGGAAATAGTAAACAAGGATGGGGCATAGAAGCAGAACTGAGTTGTATATGTGGAGGGACAGTAACTGTGTGTGTATATGTAAGCATTTAAACACTGCAGAGAGTACAATTAACAGTAACAGTATTGTAGAAATTCATTTCACTGAAACAATAACGTGGCGCACAGTGTGACGTCAAAAAACGTGCACACCTTTGACGCTGCGTTTTCTCCGTTTTTCTCATCCACACGTAAATGCAAAAACTGAGTTTTCGAAATTATCCACCCTGGCAGGCGTTTTTAGAAATCTCCGTTTTCAGTGACCGAAAACGCCGTTTACGTGTGGATGAAAGGTGCAAACACATAGAAAAATCTACGTTTTCAAAAATACCCAGGTACGTGTGGACGTAGCCTCAGTTTTAGAGCAATTACAGCAGCTGACCTGCTGATCTGAAACAAGTCTGTTTGGTTGTCCTTTATCTAGAAGTTGAATGTTTTTCAAAAATAAACTGAGCGTTATACGTAATAATTTTCACATAGTATTGTTTCATGTTTTCTTACTGAAATAAAACCTTCTTGAGAAGGTTTAAGAAGCACTGATAAATACAAAATAATCTAACTGCCCTTTTTTCATGTGTATGTCAAACATGCATAATTTGTTTTACACGGGTTAAAATCCGGCACGACCCCTTAATGCTGATGTACACTAATTAATCTCCCACTACTCCCAGCGGTGATACACTGCAGTTAACTGCACATTATTCCCAAATATTTTCTCTGCAGTGAACTCTCCCTGGCTGAGATACAAGCAATACATCTTGGATGAATACTCCACATTCTCAAGATAAACTTGCCCGGGGAAGCAGATTACTCTGCTCATATAGAGGTTCCGCAAGAGCTCTGTTTTGACTTGTCTGGCTTAATTGCTGCGTCAATTAAAATGTTTTTCAGAAACACTGTGTGAGCTGGGCAAGGGCCAGGAGAATTGCTAGAGGCTCCGGCTTGTTCACAGCTGTGCGTTGCCTGCAGTGTTGATGAAGGGAGAGTGAGAGGAAGTGAGGCTGAGTTGCCGGGGAGCTCAAGCGGTTAGCAGCCAAACAAAGGCATAAGGTGCGCGCTCCTGCCCGCAGTAAACAACGAGCGCTGTTATCAAAATGTAAACACAAATATTTGGATGTAGTTAGGCTTTATAGCGAAAGAAATAGACTAAAAAGTCACCTAAATGCAAAAAGCATCAGTTGCAGCCTTATGATTGAAATGATGTTAAATTATCACCATGGCGCTCTGCGAGTTTATTATTAAGAGTGGAGCCAATGACAACATACGATATTAACAGGATTAAAATTGGAGCTGAATCTTGTTCTCTTTGGCGATGTGTAATATATTAATGTGGTCTCCTTTGGGACGTGAAGGACGTGACCCACGATGGGCTTCGTACGAAATTAACGGGTAATTGCCGGGTGCTACAGGGCCACAGATGACTGTGAGAACGAGGCCGCTTTCCTGCACAGATATGCCGGCTGAGAGCATCCTCCCATGAAGAACAACAGCATCAGGACATGTAACATGAACCAAAAATGACACGAGTGACGTAGTGCTCCGGCTATCACGTTAATCATGTTGAGCAATGAAGGAAGTCAGAATACATTATTAAAGAGCGACAAAGTTTGTGTACGGGGGAAGTTAAGCTGGATGGATGGACTGCGTTACAGTCTTGGCCCATCCATCCAAGACTTGTTTTTTTTAAGCTTGGCCGAGCTCCTTCCTAACCTTAACCACATGTCTGGAACCTTTAAGAAGCAGTCGCTTCAATCCATAAAAAGGATGTTTACCTGAACCTCAGCAAGACAAAAGAAGTGCCACCTTAAGGAACAACTGTCTAGGTTTCTAAGAAGAGTAGTAATATCAGTGTCTGTGTTACAGAACTAATAAGCTTTCAGATAAAAACCTTCAAGCCAAAGACCCATCACTCAAACTAATTCCTGAATTCACAAACGCTGAACCTCCAAAACAGGAGCTCTCAAACTCAGTAAAGGTGAATGGTGCCTCAAACAGGAATCAGCTGTTGCTAGCTACACATGTCGCGGTTACACTGGGCCCCTAAATGTTTTCCAACTACCATAATTTATTTCTCTCATTTTCTTATTCCAGTGATTATTCGCCCATTATTTGTGTCTGTTTCACAGCAATCCCGTGAAAGCCTTCCCACTCGGCTTCCTCCCCTCTGCTTTTCTTGTCTTTACCATCTAGGAATTCACTCTCAACAGTGCAGTATTTTAGCCACTTTGCAATCCATACCTCCGACCTCTCCTGTAGCTTATTACCTACTGCCAAGACTGTTCAAGAGGACGACTGCGGGGTCACAGAACAGGATATCCTGCATGTCAGTCAAACGTCAAGGCTGTCAGGTGTCTCCGATTTTAAACCCAAATCGGGGAAAGCCTGACTGGTCATTAAAAATCTCCCAGGGAGGCTGAGCTTTGGGTTTTGCCAAAGCTCAGTATACTTCCACAGCTGTCAAGGTGTCTGTATGTCTGCTGCGTTGTGGAGATGTCACCTCAGGCACTATTCAGTCAAGTAAGAGAGAAACAGGCTTCCTCTGGATTAATGAGCAAGGGATATAATAATGTTGGGATATAGATGAGTTGAAATGTGACCGGCTCTTCTTTTCTGTGTTGTTTTTTTCTTCTATAGAAGACTTCACTGTACTCTCCCAGGCGTGTTTCCCAATGCGTATCCCATATATAGGACTGATATCCAGACTTTTGGCTGAATGAAAAGAAATTTTGATTAAATAAACTTCCACAACCACAGGATATAAAATGATTATAAAAGAAATGTATTCTCATGTTCAAGAGACCCCAAAAGGAGTATAATATGGAAAATAAAATCCTGCTCCAGTTTTTATCTGATGCTGTACAGTATGAGATTTATAAGTTTCAGATTTTTTTTTGTCAATTTTGCAATCTCAGTGGTATTGGCCCATAGGGAGTACAGGCAAAGGGAGCGTGCTAAGGAGCATGTATAGCAGTACAGTGAACTTGTTTGCTCCATTTAGACCATTCATTCACTCTTCTCCTCCCCTCCCGCCTACTCCCTGCTGATTTCTGCTGTCATGCCAGCCTCAAAAGTTATAAATCACTGTGGATTCTGCAGCCTTTTCATGGGTTTGTGTAGGGGAGTCCCTTTTGTAAGCTTCAAATGTTTGGGGTCAAAGCCAGGCTATCAACCAAAGCAACCAAAAGAATTGTTGATGTGTGAAGTGCGAGTTTGTAATCGAAACGATAAAGGAAGTCCTATAGGGACTGTATATCATCCCACTCAACAAACACAACAAAGGGTATTTGAGGGATTGTGGACTTCTCAAATGAGGAGGGGGGTGTCTTCAGAAACAACACTTTTCACATTCTACATTTTTCTTCCTCCCGGTTGTGGTGCGGGGCTGCAAGAGCGCAAAAGCGCCGACCTCTGAGTGCACTCAGGCTCTCGGAGAGATTGCAGCCCTGTCAGAGAACACGATGCCGCCCCATTAACTGAGATAAGGCAGGTAGGGATTGAGAGGCTGAGATCAATGAGTCATTATGGGGAGTGCAGAGGATTCGAGGCCCGAGTGGGATGGTTACATTCATGGCTTAGCAGTAGGACAGCCCAGCATTCCCATAACCACTTCCTACCAATCCGTGGAGCGACCATCAGGGTAGGAAAACCCTGCAGGATTTTCTCTGGATTAACAGTTGAGTCCATGTCAAATGTTCTATCCAAGAATAATGAGACAGGGCACAACCTTTTCACCTGACACATTTTCATATCTCCAGAGCAACACATTTATGGATTCTGCTGTTCTGTGAAAATGCTTCACGGTCTCAGGTCTTTGTTCACGCGAAGAAGATTTAGCTCTTAAAGTAAGATAAAATATCGTACATCCATTTTTCTCCAACTGAGTGTAACTCTTATAAAATCCTGGAAGTTAATTAAAGTCAAAATGAGCTCAGTTTGAACATTTGGTTTGTTTTCCGTGTTCTATTGTGAATAAAATTTGGGTTTGTGAGATTTGTGAATCTTTTTTTTTAATTAACATTTTTCACAGCATCACAGCAACGTTTTTTTCTGAATTGGGGTTGTAAAAAACAACAAAAACAAAACAAAAAAACAACATTATCTATCTCACTTGTGGTTTTATTATGTTGATAGTTGCGGCAAAGCCTCAGAAAGAAATACGTTGGTGCAGTTTAGTGTGTTTTGGTTTGTGGTGTGATCCCATTTTTGTGTTTTTCCACTACCCATTTTAAATGCCCACTCTTACCTGAGGCACAGTGCTGACAGTCCTCTGTGTTACTCTCTGACTACATTTTGGCTGATATTGATCAAACTTGAAAGGGGAGCCCTTAAGTGAATGTGTAAAAAGTCCTGGTAATCAATGATTGACAGTTGGCATTTCCCCTCATCAAGGTCACCTTGCCAATTTCAGCGTGTGGAAGAGCTGCAGGACAATCAAGAGATGTGAGAAAGAGAGGCTGTTTTGTCTCTTCAGATTTGGCTTTACCAGAGGGAGGTCGAGCGCAGAGCACGACTTTCAATCACAGAAGTACTTCAGCTGCGAGAGCTCGGTAGACCACAACTTAAAGGAGAAAAGGGAATATCGATCTTTGTGCCACTAGCATATCTGCACTCCGCTAGACATGTAATGCTGCTGGGATGGACTTTTTCGGTCTGCAATTACAGCTACAGCTAATTCACCTGGGACACCACAGGTTTTTTTTTTTTGGTTTTCTTTGCAGTTCAGTTCAGTCAGAATCTATAAAACACACTTTCTTGGTGTGTATTTCTCACCCGTTTGATTATTGTACTATACACTTATTGCTGAAAAGAAGATGTATAGCCATGTAGTCAGGCTTAGCCAAGACAATCTGTGGACTTGAATTTCGCCCCCTGAAGTTTCTACATGTGATTTTTAAACCTGGTTGCACCTGAAGTCATTAAATATATTTTGACAAGCACGTTTCATGTAGCATGTGTAAATAAAAGCTCGTTTCTAAATGAAGTCCTGCTGGGCTGGAAGCGAAACGTAAGACCACTCAAGTTCACAGCTTATTAGCTCCTTATTACAGGTCACACACTGGTAGAGTTATGCTCATAACATCCCAGCTCTTTAGATTAATTCTGTTTGGCTGGGATTGTGAGAAAAAACAGGAGAAGGCTCCCCTGATTTAGAAAGCATGTTTCCTGAGTTCGGAAAGAAATGAAGTGTTTATGGTGGGGCAAAAAGAGGCCGCACTGAGGGGGGGTTATAAAGGAGGAGCAGTACGAAGATGATTTGGCTTCACGTTCCTCTTTTCGCCTCTGGGGCTGAGGTTTTGGTCAACACTGCCAAAGCAAACACCTCCATATTCCACCACAGAGGACCTGATGTGAACCTTTCACACACTTCTTGGTTTCGCCTAATCAGCACCTTCCATCTGGAGTTACCTCATTTATCCTTAGTTTGCATTGTGGTTTTGCATGTGTAGAGAAACTGCTCTAATGGAGACTCTTGGTTTTGTATCCATTACAGCGTTGTTGCATCGTTTGATTATGTTGTGTGCAGTGATGTTTGAAACAACATGACACACCAGGAGTGGCCTCTACTTGCAGGCTAGGGCACCTCCCCTTACTGCAAAAACTGCTCAGAAAGAGCTCAAAGAACACAAGAAACATAACCAAGGCTATTGACCTGACCTCTCCACAACCCCCAGATCTCAGTCTGATCAAGCATGCACAGAATTATTCAGAACACATCTGATCTTCTGGGGCTCCAAACAGCAACCCCAGAAACTAAAAGATCGATTTCTAACATCCCAGTGAAGTGGATGAGAGACACCACAGGACACCCTGAGATATGTTTGTGTCCATCCGCTGAAGGGTCAGAGCTTGTCATGATCAGGCTGTGTGCAGGCAGGAGAGGACCCAAACGCAAACTCATGGGAAAACAGGACTGAACTCAAAATACGGCTTTATTGCTGACAGAGGATAAAGGCGATACAAAATAATATGAAACTAAACTGGGAAGTACTACGGAACTGACTCACGAGGAAACACGCGGAGGGGCACACAGTCATGAGGGAGAACGCGACACAGAACGGAGGGAGACGCAGACATAAATACACAGAGGGTTAATGAGGGAAGTGGGAGCACACGGGGAACACAGGTGACGCTGATAATCGTAACGAGACAGGGCAGGAGTGAACACAACTTGACACATACTGACGAGAGACTGTCAAAGTAAAACAGGAAGTACACAGAGGTTCAGACAGGAGGAGAGAGCACAGACATAACGGGCTGGGGAAAACATTAAATGAAACACAAGGAGGGGAAACGAGGGCTCACAGATAGACAGAGGGGCACACAGGGGGTAATCAAATAAGGAACATCTTAACTAAACAACCTAGGAACCAAGGCATAAATAAAGAACAAAATACAAAACACACAAAAACTAAGAATACTGGGCCAACATGGCCCAGGACCATGACATCGCTTTTTTGTGGGGAAGAGGAAGACCTACACTACTTGAGCCAGGTGTTGTCAAAGTTGTGGCCCGTCGTGTATACGTGCATGCTACACATGTTATCAGTATGTTTGAAAGATACAAAGGGAGGAGGCTGAACACATCTCTCTCGCACCCACTCGGTCTGCTTCACTCTCTATCCATCTCAGCAGTTATCAGGCTGATTTTAACATCCTGTTAGCTGCCGGGAGATTACCAGTGACAAACTGGGATGGCTAAATCGGCTTGGTAAACTCGCTGACCCTGCAAACCACCACCCACCCTCTGAGCCGCTATCTCCTTAACACCACCTTACATGGGAATAGAGCACGGTTGGCCAAAATAACAGTCTGAACACAGATAAAGCTCAGAGGGAGCATGTAGGAGAAGACTGCAAAGAACAAACTCCCTACAAAAGTCGATCAGGCCAAGTAGGCATGCATACCGTACAAATTCATTGACCAGGCGACGTGAAATGAACTGTTCCTGATATCATAATAACTTGTTTTACTTATTTATTCATTTCTTTTTTTGCCTTTTTGACGTAAAATGCAAATTGTCAGTTGGGGACAGCGTAACCCACCACACTGATTCCTAGGGTCTTAAGGGAACCTATTATCTTGTTATGACTTAGAAGCAGGATAAGATTGCAGAGCCTTAGAAGCCCCTTTAAAACAACACGGTTTAGGAACAGCAGGCTTATAGCACCAGAGAGCATAATGAAGTCACAGTTTAGCTTCTTGCTGACTTGTAACTTCTACGCGGGTTTCCTTTAGTGGCCAACAAACTGTTAGTTCAGTTCAGAAGGAGTTAGCCCTGTGACCCTTGGTTCCCATGGGTGCATGTGTTTGGGGGTACAGCTCATTTAAAGCTTAGCCCAGTGAACGGTCCCAGTGAGGCGGTGGCAGCCGAAAACACAAAGCTGTTTATAAAGGCTAATCGCCTTCATTTCAGATGAGCGCCCTTTAAATAGAGAAAGTAAGTGATTAGGCAAAATGCAATGAAGCTGTTGACATACATGTGGAAAAACGGGATTTGTTCACTAATCCCACTTCCTGTCCCCAAGGCCTGGGAATCAGGGGCACACTGGAACTCAGCTGATCATTTGCCCCTGTTCAAAGAGGCGACGGGGAGAGGGGGGGACGTCCTGCTTCTATCAACATCATGTGGCTCATGTCGAGGGTGACTGATGACTATACAGGCTCCAAATGGCAAAGAAAATGGCAAAAGCTTTCCTGCCTACAAGTTCTGTTTAAGCCTGCCCACCCAAGAAACAGGAAGACAAGCACTGAGGTGGCACCGTGCGCACTTACCCAGGATGAGGGAGCAGTGGGAGACTGGTGGGAGGAAGAGACCTGGAGCAGAGCCACAATGGCTGCTGTCACAAGCTGTCCTGCCTTCATGTCATTCTCAGGAAGGGGCAGGAACAACTGGCTTCCCACACGGTGACCCCACACTGGCTCGACAAATAAAGCATTCATAACCACGGGGCATGTCAGCGAGACACTGGTGTCAGATACATTAGGTTTCTATATCCTGTGCCTCTTCAACTGTGAATCTTCATGTAGCCTGTCAGGATGCACCTGAGAGAGCTGGGACAAATTGTTGCACTGAGACGTCTTTCTGACAGTTTTCTATGTGGTGGACCTGCTGTGCTCTGAAAGCCCTTTTCAAGACAAAGTTGTTCTCCTGCTCGTGCAAATCAAATTATTGGCTCACTGGATGAAAACTACTAGGAAATATGGGTTATAAATTGAATATTTATAATTGAGCTATTATATATAATAGAGCTATTTTGTTATATTTTGTAACTTTGTAATATATTCTATTATATACTTTAGTTTAGTGACTTACTGTTCTTACTGTCTTGGAACAACTGCGACCACATAATTTCCTCGGGTATTAATAAATTATTCTTAATCTGATGATTGTGATATTTAATGGTAAATCTGCAGAAGATTTACTTTATAGCACAGCATGAAAAACATCAGCAGCAAAAAGAAAATAGAACCTCTTAGCTGGAAGTCAGCCCATGGCAGCTGAAACCTGAATTTTGATGCCCTTTGATGCAACTGTTTGTGCCTGTCACACTCAAAATATTACACACATAAGCATTTAATAATATTTATGAGAAACTGTGTCATTCATGACAAGAAAAGTAAATATTTTTTTAGTGAAACCTCTGAGCAGATTCTTACAAAAACGACAGATCCATCACAGATTCAGCTTCTTTAAAAAAAATCTCTTTGTTCGTAAATTTGACAGCAGCTTTCAGGATGTTTGAACAGAACTGAGCTTCAGTCTGTAGAACTGAGTGTTGTGAAGCCTGAGTTTCTATGGGCTGCTGTTCTTTAACAGTACCTGTTTCTGTTCCACTTCTGCTTTTGGTGAAGCGTGGCACACATTCAGTAAAATTAATTTCAGCCTTCTCACAGAGACTTTCTACAACATTAAACAGAGAGTGAGACTGAGACAGATCCATCTCCATTACATTAAGGCTGTTCTGGTCTCGTAGCTGACTGTTTCTCCCAGGTGCACACACCGTCTGGCCGCAGACAGTAGAACGCTCGGGCAGAGATGAATCTGAGGTATGGCAGATTACGATACGGTAAGGCTAAAGGTAATGAGGCTCCTTCAGTCAGGGTTTCACGTTTAGTCTCTGTGGCTGCTTCGCCCTAAATTCCTTTGCTAATTCTGCAGTGGGCTGTCTTTGTTGTTCTGCTATAAATGCGTGTGCTCTGCCTTCTCCTCTGGCCTTTGTACAAAAAGTAGTGTTAAAATGAATTTACCATGCTAAATGTCCTCAGGAAACCAGAAGGTATGCACATAACTGTGGCTAGACCACAACCCTGTGATTCAGTGGTTCTCCGGGTGTAGTAATTCAGAGCTTTTTGCAATTCTTATCTCCACTGAGCTGAAGCTGGAGTGATGGCAGAGAGGTTACAACCCGAAGCCCACTGAGCCATTCTCGACATACACACTCCCTTTTTTTAAATTTGCTCCTGTTCAGCGGACTCATTGAGATTCTGGACGGGCCATCGAGTAATGCCAGTTTACCCGAGGCAATCCCTGTTTCCTGATTCCTCTCAGGCTGTGGAGAGATAACCCTGACCCTGAGCTAATCCCAGATTAAACCAGAACATAAAGCACTGCCACTGCTGTCCAGTGACCTCTGACCTCTGCACGTCTCCCAGCTCAGGCTGCAGCAACACTGCTAGAAGGAGCTTGCAAAGATTTTAGCCAGGTATATTCCAATGAGGGCTTCTTTATCTGTGCTGCTGAATAATAACCCCAGAGATAACTCAGAAAGCCAGACTACTTAAGTAACCAGTAAGTTATTAGGTGACAGTTTTAGTTTATTTAGAGCAAAACAGGTCTGCAGAGCTTGCCAAAGTATTGCAGGAACTGACGCGCAGGACGGGTCAGGCGCATTGATGTGTCACCGTTGAGGTAGAAGCTGATAATAAAACACATGTCTGTTAAAACAGAGCCCTGTTTGTGCAGATGTGTGCGATTAGATCAAGGCTCTCCAGAGAGGATCTCCTTCCCTACTAGTTCTCCACATTTGACATCATCCTCAGCCAAAGCTCTGCTTTCATGTGTTTCATCTAGACCGAGAGGGAAGGACATTCATTTGTTTGGAGAGAGAACGCAGGGTCCAAAAGCAGATCCTAGTTCGAGGGAAGATACAGAGAGTCAGACTTACGGATTCTTCATTGCCTCTGCACCGTGAGCACATCTGTCTGCTGTTACAAGAGTTTACATGAGAATGGAGATAAATGTGTATCTCTTTCCCCTCAACCACAACCCTCCTCACCCCTCCCTCACCCATTCTGCTTGTCCATCAGCACGCCGGACTTGGCAGGGAGCAGGAGAGAGGCTTAGGTGACGGGAGCCAGAGGCTCTGTGATAAGGCCATCTCTCCGCATGAGAGCTCATCAGAGCTGACAGTGAATACAAATTGATGCCATTAGCGAGGAGGGGGTGTGGATGTAGGAGGGGTGGGGCACGACAGTGGCTCCTAATTATATAGTGGGTGAGCCTCCCTAGGTCGACAGGGGCATGGGGCATGGTAGTAACGAGGTGACGACGGTGGGGTGTCACGGTTCCCGCCGACACAGACGATGGCGGTGCGATTTCTGGATACTGTGAGGACAGACGTGGTGGTTAATGATGTGTGATATGGGATCGCTGTTAGTGCGTATCCATTATGACGGATCACATTCAACGTATGTCGAGACAAGAGGGGGGCACACCTTTTCCCTAGCGAGGGAGCTCGCAGCAACAGAATACAAACAGCATGCCATGAATAGCCAAGTAGCTTCACTTTGTTGTGGTTTTAATGGCTGGCAAGCCCTGGCATGGAATCACGCCAAAGCTCCGCACACACTCATTTGTCATTTGTGTTTTTGTTTTTTATGGCAATAATAATTTCAGGGAGTATCAGATACTTTTGTGACACTCCTGTTTCTACACTGTAAAAAAAATTGTAATATAAACGTATTTTACTGTGTATTTTACAGTGTTGTACTGTTCTTCTAGAATACCATTGAATTTACATAAATAGACTGATTTTACATTTCAAATGTAAATTAACGTAAAATCACTGTAAATGTAATAAAACATAATTTTCTTGTTTTTTAAATGTATCTGTCTGTACATATGCATATGTAGATTGTTAAAATACATTCACAAATGCATCATAATTTCACAAATATTTGTCCGTTATTTGAAAGATTGAACTGTTAAATTCAAATGTAATGCTATGGAAAAGTATATAACATGATTCTTATAAACTTTTTTTACATCAAATAATAATAATAATTATTATTGTTATTTAGGGCGATCGTGGCTCAAGAGTTGGCAGTTCGCCTTATAATCAGAAGGTTGCCGGTTTGAGCCCCGGCTCGGTCACTCTCGGTTGTTGTGTCCTTGGGCAAGACACTTCACCTACCGCCTACTGGTGATGGCTAGAGGGGAATTATAAAGTGGGATTGTAAAGTGCTTTGAGGGTCTCGAAAAGCGCTTTATGAATGCAATCCATTATTATTTAAACCAGCTGTTAACTGTATATTTCTGTTATTATTCATATTGCCGCATTCATTGACCTTGTTTACAGGTAATTTCATTGTTTAATCACATTAAATTGTTCCTAATTTAATGTTTAAAAGCACTTGAAAAAGGCAGAATCCCATGTAAAATTAGGGCAACAAACTGTATTGTCATTACTGAAAAATAACCGTATTTTTATGAGAAAGTTATTTTCTGTTATTTTATGGTATTATTTTGGCGCCCCAGCTGCTGGACCTTTTTTTTTAAGATTTAGGATTACTGCTGCTTTTCAGGAATCAAGTTGTTCAAATACAGTGCTTACAGTAACAGCTTTTGAATTCACAAAAGAACACCATAAAACTTGCAGAACTTTGATTTTCCAGGGAGAGGAAGCAAGGATTTAGTTTTTGTATCCAGATGCTTTCATGACCGATAGGCAGCCACGCATTTGAACTTGTCTCTTAAATTCCCTTTTTTCCTTTAAAGTTGCATCTATTTGAGGTCTTTGTATCCACAAATAGATTTAACACTATAAACATGAGTGCAGAAAATTTGTGTATGTAATTTTGTTCTGCTGTCCTAACTTGAAACCATATTCCAGTTCTGCCGTTAGCTTGATCGGATGATACGGGGATCGTGTGCAAAGTATTCTGAGAATTTTCAAAATGTTTTGGTGTTTGCAACATGTACGAGAAAAGAAGACAACCAAGACAACAAGGCAAAAATAACATGACTGCTAATGACTGATTTGTCATCTTAATGCCATGCCTTGTCAGTTTCAAATTTGAAGTGAGTTGATGGCAAGCATAACCGCTTTTGGTGATGCTTTGCACATATGGGGCAGGTGTTTGTACAGGCACGCTGTTATGTCTGTGTTTTCTTTCCTAGTAGCAAGCTGCAGAGCCTGCCTCTCCACAAACACACACGCACACGCACAGGGTGCAGTGAAGCTTTGGGGCCATCACAATAGATTGCCATTCCTCTGCGGGTCAGACTCTTTGGCATTACCAGTGGGTCAGATCATATCTCTAGATTCTGTGCCCTTGCATATTTGCTAGCCGCTGAATGATGTCCTATCTGATGTGACACAGTGGCCAAGCCTTTGACCGCCTTTATTATCCTCTGCCCTCACAGTGACGGAGCCAAGACGAGCAGCTGGTGCGTTCTCATGCTCTTATCGTTCCTTTTCATTTAGCAGCCCAGCTCACCTCAGACCCACTCTCCAGTAATCACACAGGCATTCTTTAACAACTCTGTCACTCCTCTGCTGGCTTTGAAGCATGCAGCTCACGCAAACCCAAATAAGTCGTGTAAATGTTTGACATGAAGGCAAGTTGAAAGAGGCTGTCGAAGGAGAGAGAGAAGGCGCTCTGGGCCCCGAAAGTCGCTCATTTAAAGTGAGTCTGCTGAAAAGACGGCCGCGCAGGAGGCAGTCAGACCCTCCAGTGGGCACCCGCTTGTCCTAAAGCAGAAGAGGGTTTCTTAATCTCCATCGCTATGTTAGTGCCCCTATATTAAGGCTTCCTTATTCTATAAATACAGGAAATCGCTGTGAGAAAGTTGTGCTAGATTAAGATAAGAGAGGAAACACGGCCGCTCTTTCATACAGGCATCTGGATATCGGCAAACTCTGTTCACAACTGTGCAAATTCAGTCATTTCTTGGACTTTTTCTTACAGAAAAAACTCCCATGTTAAACATATGCGTAAAACAAAAGTCTGAATGTGTTGTTTGTGGCTATTTTGCATAGAGGTGCCAATTCTTTTCCACCAAACAGTTAAATACCACATCGTAAGTCAATAGTTAAACAGTAATGTTCCAGCTTAGAGGTAATTGCTCAAATAAAGTGCAGAAAGTGTTCTGAACTCTTTCCAAACACATGAACGTCCTCATAGAAAAGCCAAGCATATTCTCCTGACTGAGAAGATAAACAGAAATCTGCAGAAGCGGCTTTAGGAGGTCATGCTGCAGCAGGATGAGCATAGATTGACACAGTCCTCTTAGACAGATAGCAGCTTGTTTGCCCAATCTCCACTCTTACTCTCAGCTTCATCTCCACTTTATTGGCAAACATAATAAACAAGGTGCACAACCGTGCCCGCGAGAATAAAATGCACCTTTATGCAGCTCAGCAGGGAGTGGTTCTTATGAATATTTCAGTGACTTAGACTCATACAAATTAATGAGAATTGTGTCATGTCGAGCAAGTCTCTTAAACCTGTGGCACTGTCGCCTGTGGCGTCTCAACTCATTAATGCGCCTTGTTAAAAGTTGACCCAACTGCCAACTAGGAAACCCTGCATTTTTTTTCCCCTTCACCCCCCAGAAAAGTCTCTGAAGCTGTTTTGTGCCGCTCCATCATTGCAACGAAGCGTGCCTTGTGAGGAGTAATAAGAGTGTCTTAACTGGAGTTTTCCTTCTTTGCATTGACAGCATTCAAATATTTGGCTAGGATTCCTGACAAGTGCTGCCTTTGATGTGTGAGAGCATGCAACCTCTCCCACCCCCTCTTAATCACCCTAATTATCACGAATGTGTGTGTGTGTGTGTGTGTGTGTGTGTGTGAACCGACACACCTTTCTGACGGGTTGGAAACTACCTCAGGGCAATACTCAGGTAGTGCAGCTTGTTTGTGATATGCCAGGAGCTACTGGGGTATTTCTGCACTACCTATTATTGCACTACCTCAGAACATTTAATCCAAGCCTATTTAACCCTACTTATTTTAATTTACACTTGTTTGATCTGCATAGATCATAACCAGCATTTTCCATCTCTAATCATGCATCGCTCCTTAGATAGAAGCACAGGCCGCCGCAATAGTTTCTAATTAGCCACAAATGTTCCCCAATTGAAAACCACTGAGCTGTGAACTGAGTAGATCATTGCTCCACACATCGCTCGTCCGCTTTGTTCATTGCTCCCTTCCTGCTCAGTGTCAAAGCGACGGACTGCAAAGTTTTGTCTTTTCCCATCATCATCCCCCTCCTCCTCCTCCTCACCTCCCATACTTCTCTACAGGGAGTACTGCAGGCTTCAAGCAGCAACATGCACTGACACTCACAGTGGCCTCCACTTTTAATTTACCCAATTTGAAACCAGAGAAATATGCAGTGGGGTGGAACGCCCATATCAGTGTCAAGTAGCGAGTGGCCACTGCGCTGTCAAGTGCCAGGATGTGTATTTAGACCCCCTCAATTCTCTCGCTCGCTGTCACTGTTTTGTTTAAACACACAGTCTGAAGTTTTCCATGATCCAATCACTTATCCGACGCTTGCTGCGAATTTGCCAGGAAAGTTATGAGTGGGACGGGCCGCGTACTGTTAAGCTACGCTGGATACAGTAATCGCTGCTTTAATGAGAGGAAGTTCTTATGTTACCGAAGCACACTGCGAGGTAGGACGCATTAAAAGCTGAATATGATATGTGAAATCCCGTCTCCTCTCTCCCTCGTGTACGGCATGGTGGGAAATCACTTCATATAAGTCGGCATTAACCACTGCGCTTTCTTACTTTCTTACTTCTGGAGATGAACTCTCGTGAGTGCGCTCCATGCCTGTCCAAACATATTTCCAAAGTAAACTCGGCCCGTTGGCTATTAATTTAAGATCAGGAGATACGCTATAACATGCAGGCCTGCAGCCCTGGAGATCACCGTCAGCAGCCAAGTATTCTCTCAGGAGGAAAAGGGCTGGCTCCGTCTGACAGTGAGGCATGCTTCTCCCCCTATGTTTCTATACCTCATTTAACCAGGTAAGCTTATAAAAATACATTTGTACTTCTAATGGTCTGAGGAAAGGGTTGCGGTCAAGGTACATCCACTATTTTCCAGAACAACAACTGTATTGTATTGCAGCCTGCAGAACATGTAGTCACCTTGAGTGAATGAGGAACTCAGGTAATCAGTCACATCAACCTGCATTTAAACTCGGCTAATTAACCTGATGAATGCAAAGAGAAAGAAATAAAGAATCTGTGCTTTGTTCGATATATGTCTTGCTTTGGCACTTTAGTGCAACGAAACACAATTTTCTTCCTAGCCAATCACCAATTTTAGAGTGGACTCACATTGGTAGTGAAGATGGGTTTCGAAAATGAAGTGCTCTTTAAGGTTTTGAGTTTTTACAGTAGAGTCTGATGGGAACTGCATGATGAAACAACCACTAATAACATCTGTAAGTACTGAACAATGGCAGTTTTGCAGGAAAATGCTAGAATTATAAACTCGATATCAGTTTGTAGTGCAGAAAAACAAACAAAAATAAACAGAGGAATTTATTTTTGTCTGTCTGAGGTAGTGCTGAGCTTCTGCTCAGGTTTTGGCATTGTTGTTAAAACAGAGTTGGTAAGAAAGGCTCACACTTTCAGCTTCATACTACAACTTTAAAAGAAACAGAACACTTATTAGGCACAAATAATTGTGCTCTGCTGTTAAATTAACACTGACTATTAACATTACTGACCAGCAGCACTGATAATGTTTGCTAAATCATTTTGTTATTAGTCATAGTCATTTTTCTGCTTGCCACTATCTCAATGGTAACAGCTGGTTAATTTTGGTATCAGGTAATTGCTAATAGTTAAATGGCTGATACTGACAAATGTACAGCAAACAGGAGCTTCACTGAGCTTCAGTGCTACTACTGCTAGTGGCAAATTGTTTGGTATATTAATCTGCAGAATGGTCACAGAATTTGAGTTTTGACAAGGATGGTTGTACTGATTATGTCAAATTCACACAAAACTGAATAGTACTTTTTACTTTCTTGATTTGGGTAGAAGTAAATATTTTTAATACTCAAGTAAATACTTGGTACTTAAGTACAATAGTTTTCCATAGGTCATGACCCTCCAGAGAGGGGAGAATATATTAAAACAAAACTTAAAAAAAAAAAAAAGAAAAACTAAAGTTTGCTACAAAAATCTTTTGACATTTTCAAATCGTATTCTGTTTTTTGTAAACCGCTGGATAGCTTTACCTCAGTTATTTAAAATATAATTAATGATTAATTTATATCTACAACATTTTTGCACACTTGCACTTTATGTGGTCCTGTGCCAGTTGTCTGTTATATGTAGCACCATGGTCTCCGAGGAACGCCGTCTCATTTCAGTGTGTACTGTACAACTGCACATGGTTGAAATTATAATAAAGCCACTTGACTTGACATGACAAGACGTCCCAGGTTGCCACTTAATTTCTAACACTGCGTTCAATCTGTGCTGTCGCTGTAATGTTGCTGCATACCATATGACTCGACCTACACCATAGCCTGACATTCACCCGCAAGCATGTCAAATTCAGCTGCATGACCACAACAAGTGTGATTGGCCTACTTGGTAGTAATATGCCATATAGACCAAGTATATTGAACTTGGTATACTGAGCGTAAGGATAATGGCTCCGTGATCCAAGATATAACTGGCTGTGATTGTATCTTGCTTGTCTCCAGTGCTAATGCAGAAACCAGTAATCCCAAGCGCTTAGAGTCAATGCGTAATCTCATTTGGTTCTGAAGTCTTCATTCTATCCTCCATTTTTAGCTCCAACATAAATGTATAAATGCAAAAAAGGTTGTTATCTATATTGATATCTTTGCTACATTATGTCAAATCATAGTAAGTAAAGTAAAGTATAGTAACTACAGCTGTCTCACACAATTAGTGAAGTACAAAGTACACCGTTCCCTTACAGTTAAAATATAGTAGCAGTAAAAAAAAAGAGGGGACAGTACAACTAAATCGTCACTAAGTTTAAGTGTAGTACTCGTGTCAAGATATACATCATATCAACTTACCAAAAGCTTTTTGGCCTTGTATTGTTGGTAGATCTCCAGCATCTTTAGCAGGTTGCTCTGATGCCACTAAGCTAGAATTTCTTCAGGTCTCGTTCAGCTCAGCGTCCAGTTTCTCAAAGATCAGCAAAGGGCTTTCTTGAGGCCAGAGTGCAGCGAGTAGCAGGAAACGGGCAGTGGGCTGTTTGAGCCAAGAGCACCTTGGGTTCCTTGGAGAGAGAAGCGGATTGTCTGTGTTCAGCAGACTGAAGAGTGTGGACCGGAACGCCACTCACAAAGGAACCGAGATGCCTGAGGTCACTACTGTGAAATAGCTTAACTTTCTGCCTTTATGCTACACCTGCATTTCTTTCATGAACAAGAAAGACTGAAAATAGGAAAAATGTCATAAAGTGACCTTCTCTCATTTGTGCACAGGTGCAGGCATGCTACTGTAAAAACCCAAGTGAATGAGGTATGGGATAGACACTGAGCTTGAGGATCAGGTTGCCCCACCGGCTTACTTTCACCTCCTAATAGAGCCATCGCAATTTCACAAGGGAGAAGCAGTGTGGTCCTGAAACAAAGCCCCTGCTGTGTGTGTGTGTGTGTGTGTGCGTGCATGCGTGTGCGTGTGTGCAGACCCCCCAGAGTGGGCCTAAGCCATACAGGCAGTAATGGGCTACTCTAAGAGTTTATCTGGCTCTGATAGACATATTCACACTCTGCTCCCAGCCTTTAAATCTCTCGGATAAGTCTGCATGTGGAAAATGCTGTCATGCTCTAATGTGGCTGACAAAAGATCACAAGTAGTTCAGCCTCTCTGAGCCTGTCCTGTGTGAAACTGTAATCTGCGGCTGCAAATCTGTAAGTAAGTCTGGGAAAACAGCTGATTGAGTGTGCAGCCTAATATATCCGAGCTCAATAAAATGTGACTGGTTGAAAAACATCGGGGGATTGTCTGCAAATTAGATTCAGCTCAGTGCCAGAAAATTAAGACAAATGAGTCGTGCAGCAAACATAAGATTTTGTTACTCTCTGGGAAATACACCCCAACCCCACAAATTCCCCCTTCATCTTTTAGGTATGGGCATAAACAAAAAAGAAAAGAAAAAGCACACACACTCCAAACTGGCATTCTTCAAAAGTGTAGCCTCTCTGCATGTCTCTTCGAGCTGATTGTGATTGAGTGTTTGCTTGGCACCAATCTCAGCCCAGAGACATGCTGTGCGGCCTGACCTCTGGAGCAGAGTTGCAGCCAAGCTCAGTCTGCTGCCATTATACTTCCTTGATCAACATGTCAAACGAGCACAATGCCATGTGGCCCCGCCTGAGGTGAAGATTGACTTTGGGATTGAGTTAAGAGGGACTGACAGAAAAGACAATGATATCCAGTAGGTGGAGTGGCGCGCCTTTTTGTAACCAGGTTCTGTTGTAGTTAAATCGCCTGGATTTCTAAAAGATGATGTCTATGGTGGAGACCACATTACATGCAAATATGAAGGATAAGTCACGAGGAAAGGCACAACGTTTGGGGTGAATTCTACCTGTGACATAGAATCCAGTCTGGCCTGTCTGCATGTTGTCAGATAACTATGAGATTAGAGTACACGCGTTTGTTTCTTAATGTGCGCCTCTCAATAGGGCGTGTTGTTGTTCACATTTCCTATTCGGCTGACAGATGGTCCCGTCCAGCTTCTCTCTGACAACAAACACACACTGAGAAGTCGCTGACAACCTGCTTCAGAAGGGGGGCGCCCCGACTGGCCCTCGGAATGTGTGTGTGTGTATATGTGTGCGTGTGTGCGCACAATGCATTCTTATCCAGTGTGCACTTGGCCTAGAGTGTATGGGGACTCATCATTCAACTTAAGACTCAACACAAATAATCACAGGGTCCAGCCACATGTTGCAGCTCCTCTACGCGGGGCTGACAGCTGCCAATCACTCTGCTGACCTGTAAACGTTCCATTGGTGGGCACAGTTATTCAATCAAACTGTATAAATATAGAATATCTAATGCTATTAATCTTTGCTTATTGACGTAACCCCCGTGCTAAATTTAGATCTGGCTCAAAAGACTGGCAATATCAGATTCCATAGGGAGTCTGTTTAAAAAGGTCTCTAGATGGTGTTTATTTTAAGGACCAGTGGTGGACATGTGGATGTCTTTGCATGCTTGGGTGGCCAGACCTCTTCTTCAGAAACACCTAACAACCTCGTAGTAACGTCAAACCCACAATACATGACTACACATACAGAGCTTGTTAAAAAAAAAAAATCTTAAACTGGCCATTATAAAGCTACAGTGTGTTTCCTTCAAGGTCTGATATGCCACACTGGCAGTGCGTTTGCTTCTTTAATAATACGCCGGCACACCAGTGTTCAACTATGTCACATTTAACCAGTCAAACGCAGCTAACTGCATGTAACAGTTTATCCTTTGGTTTCCTTCTGCCACGTTTTGGTGGCTAACTCTGGGTTAACCTCAAATCGTGCCTGTGATCTCTCGGTTATAGAAGAAGGCTAAATGGAGAATGGGAACTTTCCTGCTGTTTGAGTGAAACCTCTCTGTTTCTCCAACAGACGAATGCCAGCGTCTAAGGCCTCTTACCCTATAGATTGCAAAGGAGTGTGTTTATGTATGGTGGGACACGGGGCCTTTGCTGTCTTAGCAGTGGCCTTTTGCTCTGCCTGTACTTGGTTGCTGAACGAAGCAGAACATATCAAACAAACACTCCAGCACAGAGTCTATAGGGAGATTGGGTTACTGTAGACATGCGAGGACGTGTCAACTGCATTGTGTTGCTGAAAGCGCACACTTGTCTGACCTTCAGAGAATGGTGTCCAAGCATGCAATGAAATGTTGTGCCTTACCCTATTCCATGAACTATGTAGTATGAACATCATGGCTAACTGCCAGTCTACTGTTTCTGTGTTTGCTGGCTTCCCACAGACTGCCACTAACGAGTGACTTTCTAGATCCTTTGATCCACTCAGGAGGTATTAAGCCATCAGTGCTGTTTGACAGACACTCAGTAGCACTTGTCTCTAATGAGTGGTGTTCTGTTACACAAGTGTCGGTGAAAAACCATCATGTAAGTCCACGGAGGAGTGGCACGAGGAATGTGTCAGTTGCCCATGCACGTGTGCGCGCGAATATGCGCACATGTAGCTGCAGCTGTCGGTAACCAATGCATTTCTGTTTCCATACAGAACTGAGATCCACTGGTACCGCTCATCACTTCGCCTACCTCATCAACACATCTGACTATCGGATCCTTCGTATGGATGAGGACCATGATCGAATGTATGTTGGGAGCAAGGACCACATCCTGTCCCTGGACCTCCATGACATCAACAAGAACCCACGTATTGTAAGACCTTTCCCATGCTTTTCTCCCTTTGGGCCTTAAAATGGGCTGTTACCGTGGGATAAAGCCAGCACCTTTACAGCAGTTTTACCCAAAGTGAAATGTTCTCCACTCTTGCTCCAGCAGCAGACATTTTGGTTTGTTCACATCAAGTTTTTGTTGGACTACTCTTCTTTTTTTTTGTTTCTGGTGCGGCTCATTAAAACACTGTAACTGGGCTATGACAATCCCAACAGGACTTATATTAGCCTTGGTGGATATCCCTTTTAAAATTTTAATCCAAATATGCAATAAATGCCAGTGATGTATAACGTTTTGGGCTGGAGCTATAAAATGTCCTGTGTTCCCACTCTTGCAGATCCACTGGCCAGTGGCTGAACAAAGAAGAATGGAGTGCCTCGTGAGTGGGAAAGATGCCAATGTAAGTATGCGTGTTGAAAACGCACACACCAAGAGCAGGATTGCCCGAGTAAAGTTGTTTCCTTAAACTTGATCGCTTAAAAAAATAGAATATATCTTTTTTTTAAATAAATTGCATTTAAAATATATAATTCCCTCATCTGTTCCCATCAGTTTTAATGTGATGAACCTGTTAAATGGTATTACCTGCGGAGTTGGACCTGGCCCAGTAAAATTCTGGTTCCCTCGTGTCTAGCCAATGAGACAGGAATGGAGCAGAGAAGCCCAGAATCCTTCTTTGTGCCAGCTTGAGTTCAGGAACCAAGCACTGCTGGCTGATAGTTTAATATATTGCCCAAATACAAATAGAAGCACATTATTACTGGCAGATTTTTAAGTCTTAATAAGAATCAGTGAGCATTCAGTAAATCAGCAGGAGGTCCGGCAGTAAAGATTAACTATGAACTGCTATTTAATTTCCTTCAATGTCTGTGTTTCCAGGAGGAGTGTGCAAACTTCATTCGTCTAATTGAGCCATGGAACCGGACTCACCTGTACATCTGTGGGACAGGAGCTTACAATCCAGTCTGCACCTTTGTCAACCGCGGACGCAAACCTCAGGTTAGAATTACAAAGGAATGTAGAGGCCGAGAAGTTGATCTTAGCAGCATTAAAAGCTTCCTCCATCTACATCGTGAATGATATGGTTTGCCTTACTCTCCATCCGCCCTACACTAAGCTCCCTTTATGATGATTTTGCTCCATCATTAAGCTCGCTTGTGGTACCCTGTGTCCCCATATGGCGAAGCAGCCAGCACACCAGCCTCACCAGCACACAGCTGTTGTCCCCAGTGTGCCGTTAGAGCTACTCTGTTTAGTCTCAATCTTTAATGGGACCTCTTGAATTTCGTAAACCTAGCCAGGCCGCTTACGCTGCCGTACTCCTCTTTAACACCTCACTTTTCTTTAAATATCACACCCGCTCCCTAATTGTGACCAGGGGACTTTTATAAAAGGCAATAAATAAAAAGTAAATTTCCCATTTGACTTTCCCTTGTGATCACAGAGAAACCGCAACAGCGAGCACAGCTTGCTCGAGCCCCTTGCTGCATACAGCTCGTTAGTAATGAAGGGCTTCCACCCAGTCTCTCACCTATCCTTCCACCCCTTCATGCATCCATCCAGGCCACCCGCCAGCCTCTACCATGTGAGATGCTGGGTAATTGCAAGTGGGAGCTCCCATTATGGGGTGCAAGTGGAATGTTCCAGTTCTAGTGGATTAATGAGAGGGCTGTTATTTTCTCCGTCACACTGACAGGTCCAAATCATACACCCCTGAGCACCTTTCTCAGCTGGTCTGTGGAGTTAACCACAACTGTAAAAACAAGAGGGGGTAAACTCTGCACGGACACATGTACACACACATATCCTGACACACATACTGTAGGAACACTTGTCATTCTTAATTCAGATGGATTTCTATCAATAGATTTTACCATCGCAAGAAACATTCCTAAGATGCGCTTAAAGACTCGTAGCTAAATGTTTTGCAATGCCAGCAGATTTTAGGGGTGTGTATGCGGCATACTGTGACAGCCTTTACTGACTAAACCACAGAATAGAGGACTGTTATTGTTGCCTTTTCCACCATCTGGTCCAATAAAGAAACCCGCATTCCCTGCACAGTCTCGCGTCCATATTTCTTTATCCTTTCCCTACGCGCTTGCATTATATTGATCTCAGGAGTTCAGGGTTTAGGGAGTTTCTCATGTCTCATGTTTGGAGGTCAAAACAGGCTCAAGCAATCTGCAGCAAGGTCATGAAAGGCCTTGATCCCTCCTCATCAGTAGTGTAACGCCGAGAATGTATTGCTTTTTCCTGTTTTAGACGTCCATGTATCTGCAGATGGCCCAAGCCAGAGGAAGGGCTAACCGCGCAGCTGAACCCAGCGCGGTGCACGAGACACTCGGACTCAAGGTGCGGTGCGGGCCCTGTCTGCACGAACCGATCACCAGCAGCATGCTCCCCTTTTTTGTGTCTGTGCCCATTTTGTCGATACCATCTTTAACCTGGCCATCGTTTGTTCATCTCTGTAATATTTGCCATGCACTGTTTTTCAGTCCCTGCACGATCTCGACATTTTTAGTGTAATTTGAAAATGCATTTCATTTCACGTCGCTTCGTTTTCTCCATGTTTCACTCACATTTCCTTTGTGTAAGTCTTGTTGTCTGAGCGCCCTGTCTTATTAGCCTTTGTCCTTTTGGTGCTTTGCCTCTGTGTTAAATGCCACATTTTGCATGAGAGCTGGCTAATCAAGTGGAAATGGCTTATCAGGCTGTAAAAAAAAACAAAAGATACACGGCCCACGTTTAATTAAACAGGCTTTTGCTGCTGTTCAATGCATGACACGGTCATTTCTATTTAGCATTTAGCTGGAGCTGTAAAGAGCAGATTTCCGAATCATTCTTCTTCATCATATGAGACAATCGAGGGTGTCACACCCAGCAGTTCTTCACCCCAAAGAGCCCTCCGCCTTCTGTAGGAATGTTATTCAGGCTCTCCCACAGAGGCGACAAGACTAGTCAGCATCTGACCCACTCCCACAGCAGGCTCTGTTAGCTTAGAGCAAACACCAGCCATCTGTAGCCAACTAGCTATGGAGCTGAGGAAATAAAAGAGTCACATACTTCAACATGTCTTCTCTGTTTGAGCTCTCCAAGCACTTTAAAAAGCAGAGAGGGACTTTTGAAGGACAACAGGGCTTTATGTGAAGTGGGACACTTTGAAAGTGTTTCAACTGGGTTTTTTTTCAGGCCGATTCTTTTTCTACATGTGTTTCAACCTTTTCTCAAGGGTCATATTTTATAGCAGGGTTGTAAAAACACATTCAGGGCACAGTTTCCCTCCGGTACACATAAATATTTGTGACCGTTTTTGGGTTTTTTTCTCCAGAATGGCTTTGAGTAAGCTGCCAGCATCTACTTATCAGCGCAAGTGGTGATTTTAATCAAAGATGATGTAAAGGGTTGCATGTATGATCTAGTGAAGGGAGCTTGGCACAGCGCTCCTAAATAAGTGCTGATGGACGCCGACAGAGATGTCTTCATCTCGGTCCTCTGGGAGTAAAAAAATAGGGATTGGATGTGCTCTGGTTTTTGCGGCGGAGCTACAGGACATGTCATTGCATGCCACTGTTTCATTTTCCCCACTATCATACGCAAATTCCTGCTAATCACCTTTCAGTGCTTGCGTGCTGGGATGCCATGAGCAGTGAGCATCAGTCATCCAGCCTCCATCGCAGACTTGTTTTCACTTTGCTGGATTGCAGGTGTCACAAGTCGACCTGCACACCCATAGGCACAGAGAAGCTGAGAGATATTTGGCATGCAGCTTTATTATGCCGAGAGAAGCAGCACCGCAGCACATTGTTTTTTACAGTGGAGTGGCATGGAGATGGATTAGAAATCCATCGCTTTTCCTGCATGTGTTTTTTCTGTGTGAACACACACTCATTATTTTGATACTTCATCCCCCATCAGGACCTATAGGTCCCGCAGGAGTCAGAGGCGGCGCATATGCTGCCTCATTTTCCCCACACAAGGGAATCACAGTGACAAGATGGAGAGTGTTGAATTTATTGCCATCTCTGTATGATTTTTTTCCATTCTAGGAAGAAATCTTCCATTTGGAGCCGGGCAAAGTAGAATCTGGGAAAGGAAAGTGCTCCTATGACCCGAAGCTCAACAGCGTGTCAGCTTTGATCAGTAAGTATCATCTGGGTTTGGTCACATGGGATTGCAGGCACAGGCACGGTCCAGCACAGTTCCTTCTAGTAACAGCAGTGTCATCTCATATGGATTCTTCATCTTTTCTTCCATTTCTCCTTATATGATCTTCAATGGGCTTATGTTTGGCATACTTTGTAAAGAGCTTTTTATTGTTAGCCAGTGATAACCACAAGGTCAGGTCAAGTGTCCTTGTCACTTTGCCTTTTTCCCACAGTTTAGCCGAATGGGCTGAATCACTAGGAATTTTTCCTTCTTAGGACTGCGATGGGCTCAGTAATATGTGACTATTAATATTTATATCCTCCACTGAGGAATTAGTGGCTTCAGATCTAAATATGTCTGACATGCAAAAATAAAAAAAAATTAGTTATTGTATTACCATTTGAAAAACGAAAACTTTGACTTAATTTGGCAGTGTGCTGATATGTGGGATCAATGCCTCAAACAAAGTCAGTGAAGCAAAATATTAACAAAACGATTGTGTGCTCTCGCTTTTTTCACGTTTCAGCCGTTTTCAGTGAGATTAGGTTTGGATGAAATGTCTTATCATCTGTTGTTTCACTCATGGAGCCAGTGTCCTCTGTGCCACTGCCCAAGGTCATTTAGTCAGGTCCAGGCCGCACAGTTGCCACCAGCGAAAGGCGATCTTCTCTCTGTGGGTCGAGGCGGCGGGTGTAAATCACTGGCACTGCTTTCCCGCATTAGCGCAGTGCCAGATGACCAGTATGGAACCAGTACTGTCATCCAAGATGGATTTACCTCCCACATCCACCAGTTAGCGTCATGTAAGGGACACTGTTGTTAGTGTTGATAAGGATTAAGAACCCTGTACCACAACAATAGATTCACCATTGACCGCTGACTGCTCGATGCGCCACCGCATTAGGCATCCTATCATCCGTGGACATTTTAATGATATATCATCAATCTCCCTATAGTACTGCCGGGGACCATGACATTGAGTTTAATGGTGGTACAACAGTGTTTCCTGTTCCTCCTGAGAGGTACACCTGCTCTCCAGACCAACACCTTTCCTCCCTGTGGCTTAACAAAGCTGTTTTTATACATTTGTCAGTCGTCACACACGGGCAGTGTTGGGAAGGTTACTTTTAAAATGTATTCCATTACAGAATACAGAATACATGCCCCAAAATGTATTCTGTAACGTATTCCGTTACGTTACTCAATGAGAGTAACGTATTCTGAATACTTTGGATTACTTAATATATTATCATGCTGTTTACAACTACATGAATGTACTTTTGCTGTGATTTATTACTGTTACTGAAGGTCCGCGGCTCCGAACCGTAGTAAAGGGACCTCTGGCTAATACGGTGGGTTCTGTGTCGGGCTCGTAGCTGAAAACTAGCTTTACTTTGTTGTCTGGGTCAACTTTGCTAGCAGAGACAGAGAGAGGCGTTGAAAGGCTGCTCCAACAGAACTTATTGTTTTTGGAGGAAAACACGAACACGGTGTACAGTCGAGTCTTAATAGCTTACTTACAACTGGGCTCGTCAGGCACTCTTCTTGGCTGCAGTGGTTATTATTATATTTACATGCTTCCAGCTCCCGTTTTTGCTCGATGACAGCTCGTACTTTTCCTTTTTCTCCCTCCCTCGCTCACAGACACATAACGTGTACAGCAGTCCATTCTCCCTGCAGCACGGACTACACTGCCTATGATGCTACATTCTTTAGAGCTATACCTGTAGCATTCTGCCTATTAGCTTAGCACAACAACAACAGGCGCTCTCTCACCCAGGAAACACGCAGAGAGAGAGCGTCACCCTGTAACCATGGCAACCATAAAGCTGCCGCCTGGAACAACAGAACGTAGCTGTCAAACAAAACCCAAACAGTCCTGACCTGCGATAATATGAAACAGGGAAGTACCGCTGTGTAATCCATTTATTTCAACAAAGTAACTGTATTCTAAATACCACCTTTTTAAACTGTAACGGAATACAGTTACTCATATTTTGTATTTTAAATACGTAACGGCGGCACACGGGAGTGCTCATATCTCATGTCTTAATGAAGTGCATTTGATGGCTGTTTCAGAAAAGTTTGTATTGATAGAAGCACACAGTTAATACCCTGAAATAAGAGAAAATATGAATGTATTTAATGTTTTAAAAATAAGACATTTTTATAGTGGATCTGACCACCATTGATACAGTGTCGATTGTTGTTTGTGTTCAGCGGATCAGCAAACTGATTGTTAATTTGCAGCTGAAAAAATCCCCAAGAAATGAACTATATACTCCTATTTTAGTAATGTTTGCTAAAAGCTGTAGAGCACATGAATTTTAGAGAATTCAAAAGACATTTGTAGTGGGCTGAAGTCTGAGTACCACACAAGAGGCCCAAAAGTATGTAAATGAGAATTTTGTTGAACGCTTGAGTAGCTTTATCTCCTTCGTGTCATAAGATAATTTTCTTTGTCTTAATCCTTTAAGCGAGCGCTTTGTACTGGTACAAGAATACAAGCTACTTATAGTGTTTTAAAGCAGTACAGCCCCAAAATGCTGACATATTATTAGGAGGCCATGAGAACAGTGGAGGCTTACCTTGTTTATCAGCCATTTAAATGTCAGTTGCTTACGTCTCAAGTTGCAACAACGTCCTGACCACTCGCATGTGCAGATGATGACTTTGTTATGCTTTGCTTCTGTGTTGTGAAACTGAAGAGCGTCACGATTTTTCTAAATATACTTTTTGAAATAAAAGCTGGTGGTTCGTGCCACGGGTGGTGCTGGAATAATGTCAGAGTCGAGGAATCTCACGAAACTCAAGTGTTTTCTCTCTTTCTCAGATGGAGAACTGTACGCTGGGGTCTATGTTGACTTTATGGGAACAGACTCTGCCATTTTCCGTACTATGGGGACAAAGACTGCCATGCGAACAGATCAGTACAACTCCAGATGGCTGAACGGTAACAGTCCTATTTAGCCTATAAATGATACACAAGACTCTAATCGCGGCCTTTTGTGCACAGCTCCTTATCGTGCTATCCAAACAAGCTTATAAAATATAGCTAAAATGTAAAGATTGCTGTTTTCTGAAGATGTTTAGAAAGCCTCAGCAAGTGATAAACAGGAAAGGCTGAAAGTTTAGAAAAGATCTCAAACCAGATGTTTTCCCCAGATCACTGTCCACATAAACATCTCACCACTTCTTCTCCCCACAGACCCCACTTTTGTCCACATACACCTCATCCCGGATAGTGCCGAGAGAAATGATGACAAGCTGTATTTCTTCTTCCGAGAGAAGTCCTCTGAGATGGGCCAGACTCCTGTGACGCAGTCCCGTATCGGTCGTATCTGCCTGGTGTGTATACACTGAGGAGCATTTTCCCACTGAGGTGTGATCCTGATGAAAAGAGAAACTGCAGCGTGATTAATAAAAGTCTGGAGTCTCCCAGCGAGAAGCACCTACTGTCTTTAAATGTGTATGGGCTAAGGACTTGTATTTACCTCTTGTTAACTTGCTGGACTCCACATGTGTCTTTAACCTTCATGCTAACAATGGATCCCTCTGTATGTCAGATTGCCCTCTGACCTCTGATCACAGGATCTCCCTCTGCACTGATATTGTCACTAGTAGTCCTAAGACACAGGATCACAAGGCGTGCACACTGTGTCATCTTACTGAGCTGGTTGTATTTACACATTAAACGTTCCTGTCTTACAAGTTTGCGTGTACGTGTGAGCCTAACAGCAGGAATATGAGAATGGTTAGGAGTACTAAATGTGCGCCTCAGTTGTTCACTGTTGTATTTATTTGGGGTCAGGTGCTGACCCGACAGACAAACACTCATCCCCCTCTCGGTGGGCTATGGAGACCCCGGCCTGTCACTCTTACTTCGCCACACATCTGGATGCTCTTTGCATTTCTTCGCACCGTGCATACCATCAAAACTACACTTGGTTCATTTATGGTAGAGAGTATGAAAACATTTCAACTTCCCAAATGGGAAAGCATAAAGAGAGTGAAGGTTATGGCCACCCTTAAAAAATTACTATAAAAAAGACAATTTCTTACAAAGTGTGACACATTCTCGAAATATCCTGGTATGGATTCTGGCTTCACTCCATCGCAGATGGGAGAGCCTAAATAGGAGGAAACTGTGTTTACCTAACCCCATCAGCAGCACACCCCCCCCCCCCCCCCCCCCCCCCCCCCCCCTTAGCTTCCTGTCTTTGCAAATCAGAGACACGTATGTGTGGGAGGCTCCACCTGGGCTTTTTTTTATTTTTAAATCAGGAGGGGGTGGGCTGAGGGCTAATGAGGATGCAACTGATGGAGAAACTGTATTTTTGTGTCCACCCCACCCTTCCCAAAAAATAGAACGACGACGGAGGTCACTGCTGTCTGGTCAACAAGTGGAGCACCTTCCTGAAGGCCAGGCTCATCTGCTCTGTGCCCGGGGCCGACGGCATGGAGACACACTTCGACGAGCTCAGTGAGTACAAAGGACTGTAAACCCACATCACGCTGGGTTTCTTTCCACTGTTTTTTGTTGATGTGGAAATGAGTAGGTTACATGGTGGGGGTGGGGTGATGTTTTATAGACTTCCTTGTCAATCAGATGTGCTGCAAGCTCCGCAATGCCTTCTCTGTGGGCGGTGGTGCTCACTGCTTATTTTTCAGTTTGCATCCTACACATTTGGGGCTGCTAACTCACAGTTATTTTTTTTATTAGCAATTAGTCTGCAGATTAGCATCTCTATCAGCAGTGTAGCTGTGTGAATCAGAAAAACACATTTAAAAAAGTTACAAAAAAACATATTTGGATCACCTTCCTAAATCTCACGTAAGTCTTTTGGCACTTTTCAAGTAATATGAGGGAAGTCATTAACTCATGATTGAAATAGTTAGTGCACCTGATTTATTAAATCAAGTTGTAATTGTTGTAATCGCTCTAATTACACACTGTAAAAATTAAATGTGTGTGTTTAAATGTAGTCGTTTTGACACAGAAATTCCACTTTTTCAACAAAAAAAAAAGAAAAAAGTTAGCATTACTTACGCATCCTCCCACAACTTTAGTTACACCCGACGTTTTGACAGAAGCCATGCCTCTTCTTTGTGCAGTGAATCATTCTGACACTGGGTATCGAATGGCAAAGGAAAAAATGGCGTGACTGGATTTATTTGAGACGTGCTCATTTTCATTTTCTGTCATGTACAATCGCAACTGAAATAGTGAGTAGACAATAGTTCTCTGCAGGATTTGGTTCTATTGCAGCACCTGCCAAGAGTGCAAACACACCCACACGCATCAATCTTTGAACCATATGGTAGGCCCATTCACCGTATTGTAATAGAACTGACACCCATAACCCCACCACTGTAGTTGTCATTTACTTTCGAGATTTTTTTTAAAAACAAAAGTAAGTGTGTGTGTCTGTGTGCATGTGTGTGTGTGTGTGTGTGTGTGTGAGTGAGGAGGCGGCGGCCTGATGGTGGACGAATGGGGTCACCGAGCAGGAATGTCTGTGACTGTGAGACTATTAGACTGTCTGAGGGAAACTCGTCCTCTGTCCGTCACCACTGGTTGGAAATGGAGACAAAGACTGATAGGGGGCTTTTCTGTGTGCCCGCTGTTGCTTTTGAACTAATTTTAAGAAAGAACAGTGATATGCCATGATAGTTTTTTTTCTCTTCGTTGCAGTCCTTGCTTTTATCATCACCTGACTGCAGTCAAAAAAAACCCACCTATTTCTTTTTACTGTTGACATTTATTTTATACCTCTGAACGATTTGGAAAGTGACACTTGAAAACCCGGTGGCCTTTTTGTGTTGTGCAGCCTCTTCCCCACAAATCACAAGTAGGAATGAGCTGCCTTTGCAGTTACAAATAAGGCTTCTGTCTCTACCTAGTTCAGTCGGTGTTGAAACAGACACTGTGCATTGTAGAGCCGGGGAGCTGTCAGTGTTTGGCGCCGATGATGAATCTTTTGGATATTTCTTGAATAAGGCTGTAAATGTTTAATGGAACAGGCTGGTGAATGAACAAGGACGGGCATGCCAGAGTAGCCCAGAGAGAAGGAACGGCTACACAAGCATCCCTGCCAAGGACTCCTAGAGGAGACAATAAATGGGACACAATTTTTTCATGCAAATGGCATCACATTTACTGTCTAGTTTGAATGTTTGAAAAGCTCTTTAGCTGGGGAGTTAGTCTTTGCAGACAAAAGGGGCAATTTTAGGATGTTAAGAGGGCCTTTAACTACTGAGCACAATGGAGATCATTGGGAAATACAACAAAATGTTCTCTTCCTAAAAGTTAGATGAGAACATTTGTGCAACTCTCATGAATGAATATGACATCCACTTCTATAATGGTGAAAAATAAATAATTAAAAAAACAACAGGGAAAGTAACTAGCCTGCCCAAATATCCACTTACTAGAACCACTAAATACTAAACCCATCCATTTTCTTCAGTTTTCATGGGTCATGTAGACCCTGGACACCTCTCATCTGTTGCAGGGCTAACACAGAGGGACACCTATTCACGCTCACATTCACACCTACATCCAACAGTTAAGCTTTGGGCTGTTAGAGGAAGCTGGAGTACCAGGAGATAACTCCTGCAGGCACAGGGAGAACATGTCGTTTCCATTCAGAAAGGCCCAGCACCTTTTATTGTAGAGCTCGGAACATAAATCTAAGAATCTCAAGTAAATGAATAAGACTGTTACTATGAATAAAATAAAAATGTTCAAACTCTTCCGCACAGCTCTTTTAGTTAGATGACTTCTCTACAGATCCAGTTGCAGTTATGTAATAAACTCAGATGAAAGACTCCTACAAACATCTGCAAGAAAGAAGAAAAAACCCCACAGTTCATTCAGTCCCTGTTAACATTTTGTCAGATCCAGATTTTGTTTATGACTGCTGGACTGTATTATTAATGTCTTCCAGACAAGTTTGTGACTACAACATAAACATCTAAACAATGTCTTTTTTGTGCAGTGTGTTGTTTATTTACCTATGTTGAGCCGACCTCTTGTGTGACATGAAATCTTATTGGGCCAAAAGTCTTTTTCCAAAGTTTGCACAAACATCCACTCTCATGTCGAATAAAAGCAGTACTGCAACTGCGCATCTGAAAATGGTTTCAAGCCGGGACACGTTCTCAGTTCAGCTAGATATCCTTGAGTGAGGAGACTCTTAACCCTGCCATTCTCTAAGAGTCTTTAAAATATGAATGTATAACTTATTATTACCCCGCGTAAGTACCGTTCCATTTACTGAGGAGTTTTTCAAACATCCAGAGCAGCTGTTTGTCTTTGATGTAGAACTTTTTGGCAAATCACGTCTGAGACCTTGGGAGTTTTTGCAGTTGGAACATGTAACATTTTCTTTGCTCTGTCTTTCAGTTTGTACCTAAATGACCCACAATGATCTAAAATTGTGTTAACCATGATAAAGCTTCTATGTTTTATACAGGCAATGCTTTAAAACGCATTTCTTATCAATAGGTGGGGAGAAGAAAAGCCAGAGAGCAAGAGGAAACGAGTGAAGGAGTGAGATATGCTAGAGAAGAATACTAATTGTTCCCTCAAACAGAAAACCTTTCGGTTTTTTTTGTTTCTTTTAAAATAAAATTGGATGCGTGACGGCTGAGATATTATTGCCAAATGAAAATAAAAAGAGCTGGTTGTGGTATGTGGATCCTTTCCTAGTTGTTATTAACATGCTACATTCCCTGGAGCAAACTCATTCCTGTCCTGTCAGACTAGCTTTTATTGGAAATCACGTAGCTTTTCTCCCCTGAAGCCTTGATCTGTTTTTAGCGACTGTATAACTCTACTGTATGTTGGCCTCGGTGCTGTCTTGTCTACATGTGCACGCACTTGTATCTCGTTGCGTGAAAGTAAAACAGCGCCAGCTGGGTGTCACGACAAGGATCATCTGCTGTGTGACACCCGTGACGGCCCATCTTGCTGTGAACGCGCTAAAGCCGTGACCGTTCCCTGCTCTGCCTCTGGCAGCTGCGGAAGATGGCGTGGCGATGTGGGTGTGTGGATGGGTGTGAAACTGGTAGCCACTCAAAAAGAAGGGCAAAGTGCTCGCTATCTTTGAGCTGTATCCTTTTCCTCCTGAGATGAGTTCACAGCTGCACGCAGTCCCCAGAGGAAGACTGTACAGCCTCGCTAATGTGGACAAACCCAAAACCCTGCAGTTCAGATTCAAAGATAGCTTATCTCACCCATGTATCATTCTATCTACATAACAGTCTGACAGCTAATTTCTCATGCTGGTCTATATGGAACTGAGAGTGCATAAATCTTGACTGGTATAGCTTCTTCTATAGTTCACCCTATCTTCTCCCACGTTGCAAGCTCTAACAGCCACATTTGAGGATTTTCTCAGTTTTATTCCTGGTCGTTTTCAAACTGAAGGCCATGTCCTATTGTAGACTGAATATGCCTCCTGGGACTGTTATTTAGGCCAGGTACTAAAGAGCAGAGAGACTCATCACTAATCATGCATTTACTTCCTATTTGTTGCTGTCAGAGGCCTGGAGGTGAGCATCTATGATTTAAATACCTCTAAAACTGGCCTAAACGCATACTGTATGATGCAGTTCTCCTTTGGGAGAGAAGAGATATTTCCTTTCTCTAAAATTGAAAGACGTGAGCTATGGATGCTGGAAAAGGATAGAAAACCGTGTATAAATTTTACTGGGAAATCTCTCGGGGTTTAGCAATCCTCCAGTCTAGACTGTAGATATCCAGACTGTTTGCTTTCACAGCTTGACTTTAAATGCCTGTTTGGGGCTTGGATTGCTTCATATGGGATGATTAGGTGATAGGTTATAATATTGTGGTTGCTAAAGTTCTTTGAAGCTGTAAAATGCTCCCGCAGTTTTGTAAATACTACATTAGATTCATTTCCTGCGTGTCATTTTATTTGATTACGTAAAGGCTGGATGTGTAAATGCATGCAATATAAGGCACCGGCACAGATTTTCCAGCTTTATGCAATAAAAAAATAACACATCATGTGCACTACTAACATGGATTTTATAGATGTCTTAATATCAACTATTATAGCCATGCTTAAGACCTAAAAATGCAGTTGTGTATTTTTTTTTAACACAAGCTGGTTGGTTTCAAATCCTGTAGCATGTACACATTTTGCTTGAAAGTTCATCTTTTTTGGGCATCGGTTCTTCCGGGGAGGCGTCGCCCCCCCACTAGCTGAGAGTGATTGGACTCACTGAAACAACTGTAAATATTAGTAAAGAAGAGTGCTTGCGCTTTGCACTGACCTGACTTCTCTCTTTTTCCATCACAGGAGATGTTTACATACGACCAACACAGGATATAAAAAATCCTGTCATATATGGAGTCTTCTCTGTCTCTGGGTTAGTGCACCACAGCAGATCCTGAGCAGACTCAGTTCCTGCTTCTTTTTTAAGTTACCCTTTTATTTTTGTCTTTGGCTCACTTTGTGTTTCCTCCACAGCTCTGTGTTCAAAGGCTCGGCAGTTTGTGTGTACTCTATGGCTGACATCCGGATGGTCTTCAATGGCCCCTTTGCCCACAAGGAGGGACCTAATTACCAGTGGGTGGCCTACACCGGGAAGATACCTTACCCTCGACCTGGCACGGTGAGCTTCACCTCTCGCTGACCCTGGACATAAATCCCATGGCAAGCTGGCATAACAGGGCCTTCTATCTAACTTAAGAAACCGCTCGAGTTAGATGCAAGCATCAGCATAAGCAAACTTAAAATATTACTGCAGGACAGGCTCTTCACCGGGCATTTTTTTTATTTATTCACATCAGTTTTTTCGGCTTGTGTTACTCATGCAGAGAATGTTAATGTTTCCCTTCCAGTGCCCCGGAGGTACGTTCACCCCCAACATGAAGTCCACTAAGGACTATCCAGATGAAGTGATTAACTTTATGAGGAATCACCCTGCCATGCACAACGCAGTGTACCCAGTGCACAAGCGCCCCCTGGTGGTTCGGACCAACGTGGACTATGAGTTCACCACTATTACAGTGGACCAGGTGGCAGCTGCAGACGGCAACTATGAAGTGCTCTTCTTAGGAACTGGTGAGTGCTTTCTAAAAGTGCAATAACTTTATGTGTTAGAAATGATCCGTGGAGCCAGCTCTCCATTTGTGGGTCATTTGTAACGAATGTGTATAAATGAAGTCAGTCTGAACCCGCGACCCCTTTGATTAGAGTCGGGGAATGGTGACTGACAGTGTCAGTGGGACACTGAATAATGGAGAGCAGAATGCCCCAGCCCCCGGGAAATATATCTCATGTAAGTGGAGGGCTTGGCTCCCCTGCAATCATTTATCATTAGGAGAAAAGCATTCTTCCCCTTTTGTGCTTGAGTGGAACTTTAACCAATCAAAGGGTTTTTACCTCGCTGTCTTCTCGTGGAGTAAACAACAGGAGATTTGTACCTGGAGGGCGGGGGTGGATCAGCAGCAGGGGGGTGGAGGGGGAGGGGGGGGGGGAGTAAAGCGGAGAAACAGAAAAGTAGGGAGGAAGGAGGGGTACAGTGAGCATACGCATCACCTTAATCTTGCCCACTGGTGTCAAAGAGATTTGTCTGTGAGCCTTTAATAAGGCCCTGTGTGACAGCCGCCACAGCTCAGTATGCTGCCTTTACATGTCGTGTGCGACGCCTCCTAACCGGTTTCTTTGTGCGTCTGTGCATTATGAGGAAGAGACTAATGGGCCTGCGTGTGACGGCATCCACTTTGGAGGAATGTGTGTCCTTTCAGCTGCTGTCAGAGGCAGCCTTTCAGTCCTGCACCGGGGCTAGAGCAGAAGTCATAATAAATCTCAGGTGTCCCCTCTCACAGGAACTCTTTGTAGAACATCTCACGGCATCCAAATGAATAGGTCAAGGGAAGAATGACGGGAAAGGTTTGTCATGGCGGCAGCGGTCAGTATTCCAAGGAGAACAGAGCTTCGTGTCACTGAGGGAACCAAAGAGAGCCGTGTGACAGAAACACAGAGTACAGTGCAGCCTGTTGATATGAGGATTATCTCCTGTTAAAGGTTGCTGAGAAAATAAAATGGAAATCCAAGGGCCCGTTGACAAGCGGCGGGGGCGTGAGGATGTCGGTGTGTAACTGACGTGTGTGTGTGTGTGTGTGTTGTGGTCCACAGACAAGGGAACGGTACAGAAAGTCATTGTGCTGCCTAGAGATGACCTTCAGACAGAGGAGCTGGTCCTGGAGGAAGTCGAGGTGTTCAAGGTCAGCTTTGATTGCTCGCTCTCTCTCTCTGTCACCCTCCTTTTTATTTCTGTTTTGCTATGTGTGTCTGTTGTGCTAAAATTGACTGTAACACACTGTGCTCCCCATTCTCATTTTCTACATCAAGGTCCCCACTCCTATAACTACAATGAAGATCTCGTCCAAAAGGGTAAGCCCGTCTGCACTAACTGATTTACCTAACCTTTGCTCACAGAGGAGAAAAGGAACCCGCCCTCCAAAGAAATTAATGATGTGATTCGAAAAAGGTCACAAGCTACATGCCTACAGCTGTATTCCCGTTATTTGTCCCCCCTCCCTCATAATTCATAGAAAAGTCTGGGAGACAATGAAGGAAGAAAAGATGGAAAAGACATTAAAAGCTCCGTATTGTCTTTCAAAATGATTCAGATACTTGGCCTCTTCTGCACGTTATGACACGAGTCTGCAGACGGAGTTAGGGTTACACAAAGCCTGCCAGACTGATGAATGTCAACAGCTGATCATAAAATTATGATGGCAACCTGATAGAGATGAGCTCAGTGTTGCCCCCGATGATCCAGGGACTGCTGCTGTTTTAGTGCGGGATGGATGCTCATCACATCCAGCTGGGTTTAGGTCTTTATGTGAAAGAAAAGAAACGCTGTCACACAAATTATTCTGTTGCTTTAATGTTGGAATTTCAGCAGCGTTTACATTGAAGTGTAGTTTTCTAAATATAGAGCACTTTTTAAAAAACATACCTGATGTGTGCGATTTGCAGTTCTCCTATAAAAGTCTAAATACCTCTCTCGCCCTCTTTCTTTCAACAGCAACAGCTGTATGTGTCATCTGCAGTAGGGCTGACCCAGTTGGCTCTGCATCGCTGTGACATGTACGGCGAGGCCTGCGCTGACTGCTGTCTGGCCAGAGATCCTTACTGCGCCTGGGATGGCAAGTCCTGCTCCCGTTACTCCGCCTCACAGAAAAGGTAAGCACCAACAGCGCTGTTAGCATGAGCTACGCTAACTTCATAACTAACTGACTGACCTAACGTGCGTGTTGAGTGACGCTCGGTTGAGATTGCCTGGATGGCTGAATGGCTGTTTCAGTGGCATTCCTATCAGTTGTGTTCATGTCCCGGTCTTTGTGGCTGATGACACTAATAAATCATCTTCTTTTAACAAGTAAAAACACAGATGTTAAAGATGTTAACATGACGATGGTTTGTGGTAATTTCAATGTGCATTGAGTACGTTACTGCATTTCTGTATTGTCAAACAGCTTTGAATGGCTTGCAGTTGCTTTATGATGTTTTTCTCTCCTTATTTGGCAATACTGGTCTGACCCATTTAGACGTAGCCGGAGGCAGGATGTCAAGTACGGGAACCCCATCCGCCAGTGCAGAGGCTTCAATTCCAAGGGTAAGACATGTGTTCCTGTGCCTCCTGGGTTGCTGTTACCTTATTAATAAATTTAGACAGTTGACATTTCGGCTCATTTTTGCTGCTAACTGTACAACTGTATCCCGGCACCTGTTAAAGTAATTACAAAGGCGGGATGTTTTTTTTTTCTAATTTGCCACAACTGAGATTTTGGTTCTACGGAGCTCATGGTAATGAGTGTTTTGGTTGCCATGGAAATCTCTCTCTGTGCCCTGCAGCCAGTAAGAACACTTTGGAGATGGTGCAGTACGGGGTGGAGGGGAGCAGTACCTTCCTGGAGTGTCAGGCCCGCTCTCCACACGCTCTCATCAAATGGCACGTGCAGAGGGATAACAGTGACCGCAGGAAAGAAGTGAGCGGCCTAACAGTGTGTTTCTCAATTTTTCTTGTTATACAAGCAGATTATATTGCAGGGTAGCTCACTCAAATACATAATTATCCATTTTTAATGTCACATAGACTTCCCGAAGCACTGAATTTGCTTGGATTTCCCTTCATTGGTAACACATGACAATTTCCAGATTTCCTTTTCGACATGCTCACCACAATGTTTAATTTCTTCACTATGTTGTTGTGGAGAAGAGGAGAGATTTATGTGCAGTGTGACACATTTGAAAAATAACTCTAGTGTAATTTCCTCTTGATTATCTGTTAACGTGATTAAGTGTTTTGGGCTGTGATTGAACGATGCCTGATTTCTTGCACAGGCCTCCAGCTGTCCTGAGGCACGGAGGGAAGGACACATAAAGGGGAGCTGTGAAAAAAAAGCTCTCTGTTGTGATATACAACCCTCAGGATCTAGTTAAAGTTTTATTGTGAAGCTATGTAATGTTGCTGCCTCTCTTTTATTGACTATTCTGTTGGATGGTGTCTGTTCCCAAAAGCAGAGCAGTCTTTGCTGCTGGTGAGCAAAAAAAAACAAAAGAAAAGAAAAAAAGCTCCTCTTATCCAATCAGATTTCTATATGTAGATACAGATGTAGTTACAGTTCATTCACAATTTTTGCTGGCTTTGTTTTCTTTTTACCTCATGACCAGCATTAATGGTGAAGACACCTGATATAAAAATACAAACAGTGAATTTCAGATCAAATGCTGGAACAAATAAATAGGATCAGCTTCACACATTCAGCCTGAAGTGCAAAAGGGAGAAATGCAATTAATAACGCAATTAAATCAATAAGATATCATGTCTGTTGTACATGATAGACTCAGCATATCATAATGGATCGTTTCCACCTGTTACATTTTAAAGGATAAGACCTGTTTCTATTAATATTTAATAAAAGCCTATATTTAGTTATGCTGATAGTATCAAATACTCAATTTTATACTTATTAGTCCCAGGAAGATGAGTTTGCTGTTATTATGTGACACTATAACATGCTTTCAAATTTAAGCGTCTTCATTTCTGCTGATTATCTTAAAACCTAAAACTAGCACATTAATAGCACTACCTCCAGCAGTCGCAGAGGTTTGGAGCAATAGATGGAGATCAAATTGTTCGATATACTGATATGAACATACCGACTGTCTCCCATTGGTTTGTTGACTGCTGTTTTGAAGCCTTTCTAATTCTGGCCTCTGTGATTATTGTTATCAGCTAAGGCTAGCAGGCTTGATTAGAAAACTTAGTGTATTGATTTTGCTAAGTAACAGGCAAACATAAAACAAGAGTTTTGCCCTCCAAAACCAGCGCATAGACTTATTTTTTAAATTGTAAGAAAAATTGTTTCAAAAGACTCCAACACCACAAATACACTCAAAAGATCTGGTTTAGTGACTTGAAGTAACCGAGGTGAAGCCTGGCAGACAGTTAACAGCATAGTCTGCACCTGTAACTGAAAAGACCCAGATGATGCAAAACTTTACATTTTCAAAGAATTTTAATTTCATTTATTTAATTTTTTTTTTTTAAAGCTAAGGTCTAAAGGTGACTCACTTTTGTAGGCAACCTCAAGTGGCCACTAGAGGAACTGCATGTTTGGCACTTGGCCATGCCGCTACTTCTACAAATTAGACAATTAGACATGTAAGTAACACAATAGGGGGGGAAAATTAAGCTACAGTTATTAATGAAACAAAAGATTGATGACTACAAATGACACAATCTAGATGATGTTGGTTACATCTACTTAAACATGCTACATAAACAAAACCTCATTAAGATATATATAGCACTATTTTTGTGAACCAAGTAAATACGCATGTATCTTTGCACAGGTTATCGCACTACTTTTGCTAATGGACCGTAATCCTTCCTTTGCAGATGCGCTCAGACGGTCGGATTTTGAAGACAGAACAAGGTCTGCTCGTGCGATCTCTGCAGCCCTCTGACTCTGGCTTGTACCAATGCACGGCCACAGAAAAGAATTTCAAACACACGCTGATCAAGCTGCAGTTGGTGGTGTTGTCAAGCCGGGCTGTCAACAGTGCACTGGTGGAGGGCGGTGCAGGTTTGATGGCATCTTCTTTCCACTCCGGCAGCACGCAGTGGACCCCCAGCGCAGGCCAGTACAAGGACCTGCTGACCATCCTGAGCCAGCCAGAGATGAGCCTGATTAATCAGTACTGCCAGGACTACTGGCAGTTTGGAGACCCGCTGCTGGGCCCCCTTAAGGCCAAAGACCTGAAAGAGCTCAAGGAGCAGAAGAAGCCCCGCAACCGCCGACATCACAGGGACGGGGAGGAGGAAAGGGAGCAGCAGGGAGTAGAGACATGAGGAGCCCGACTTTGTGTCTGAAGCACCCCCCTCAAACCCACCCCCAAACACAACCCTCCCCCACCCCATGAAAACTGGGAGCGACTCAATGAAAGTAGCAGCGTGAAAAAAAAAAATCCACAAACCGGAAAAAAAAGCTGAGAAACTGACAAAAAAAAGAGGCTTACGAGTAAACCCCACTACACCCACTACATCCATTCAAACAGTAAGATATATGATACACAGTATTTATTGTAGGTTGTATATAGTATCATTCTGTGGATTTCTTTGTACTTACAGAAAAAAACATGCTCTTTGTGTATAGGTACCTTTGGGGCAAATATTGTTATTATTGATATTGTTAATTTTATTGTTGCTGTTACTGTCATTACAAAACTCATCTGCCAGCATCGTATGACTTTGGCAACTCTTTGAAACGTGTTATGAGGCTCTTGAGCTGTTAGGGTAGAGCTACAGGCAGCTCTGAGTAACGGGGAATTGAGCTACCTGACGGGAGGTGACGGGATCTCTGTTGTTTTTTTGTTGTTTTCGCTTGCTTTGACTAAGTACCGGGAGTTTTGTATATGCGGACACTGCAGGAACACCTGTGATGCACGCTCCCTGTGGCTGCACGCAGACAGAGACTTCATATTGCAAGGGGACCACTGACTTATGGTCCCGGTCATTGTGGAGAAACAGTATTTTCTCCATAGGAACCCAGACTTACAGAAGACTACTCGAATATTATCAAAGTTGTAACTGGGTCATTTTACAGGAATCTTGTGCTTGCCCTTTGTTTTTGTTTTTGCTTTTTTCTTCTATTTTTTTCTTCCTTGGAGGACGGATTGTAAAATATCTGCAGCACCACTGCTACATGCCAGCAGAGACACTGATCATGCTGAAAATGATTTCCATTTGTTTAGCAGTGATAACAATCTTACTGTACTCTACTCTCAGTAACCTGCAGTTTCTTCTGGCTATGAATCCAAGGTTTTTTTTTTAAAGTAAACAAGGCAAAAATCAGATCAGTTATGTTGCAAGTCTATTAATAAAAATACTTTTTCTTCCCGATGCAAACCTCCTTTGAACTGAGACCGAGGTGCAATACGGGGTTGAGGATTTTGCACATTGGGCATTATTCTTTTACATTTCAGGGGACATTGGCTGGGGCCATATGCAACAAGCACACTCGGGCATGGCACAATTGTGGAAGAAACAATTGCAGTGCATTTAGAGGAAAGTGCCCGGATCAGGCAGCAGTTGTTAGCAGTTCTTGGCACACAAGACATCTTTTTTTTTTTTCTCTTTGACATTCATGTGTGGAAAAAAAAAGTAATAGCCCGTATACACAACAGAGCATTGTAACAATGTTGTGACACTAACCAAAATATTGAATATTGGGAAGCTGGCTTTCATTGTGTGCATGAACCTGTATTTGTACTGTAATTCTGAGATAATACGATAGTGTGTGGTTGTTTTGGATTTTTTCTTCCGTTTTATTTTCATCTCTGTGGGTGTACAGTGCAGTCTGACCAACTTAACTACAGCAAAATGGGGAAAATAAATGCTTTAAAGATGCCGTCATTTCAGATATTCCCTGTAAAAAGCACGATACATCTTTTTATTGACATCGTTATAGATCTTGTCAAAGTGTAAAGTAAAATTATGTTGCTCATAAGTTTGGATAGGATATATGTGTGAGAGTCATTTAAGTGGGAATAGAAAGCAAGCATCATATTAATTACAGAAAGCCTCTATTAGACAGTTCTGGTGAAAACATTAATACAGCACATCTACAGGAAGTAAAACTATTGGAGTCTCCTCTGTAAAAAAAAAATTGGAACAAGTTTAAAATATATTATTTTCATGTTACTTTAACATTAAGGGGCTTCCAGTATATCTTCTTTTTAGGCAGTGTGAAAGTCAGTGTGGATGCCTCGGGGAAGATGCATCTATAATTCATACATGGGTATCCGTATCTGCTCCTTAATTTGGGATCTGTCTGTATTCCCAGGAATCAATCAAAGCTCCTGATCATCTTGTTTAAATGAGAGGAGACGAAATATGAAAAAAATGCAAAGAAAGGTTGTACCATTTTTGTTGAGTATTTCTGTTTTTTTAAAAGTGTCTTTAGTTTTTGAGTGTTTTGTTTGTTTTGTATGTTTTTTTCTTTCTGCATCATCCAGACTTTATGAAAAAAAAATTAAGCAAAAAAAAACAGAAAAAGAAAATGCACAAAGGTGATGTTATTGTAATGACTCGTGTAAATTACTCTTATCCTCCCTTTCCATTGTTGTTGCTGACTAATAAATTAAAGCTCTATATTTTATAAGAATGGAATGCTCCCCCCCTTCATTGTGATTCGCTTGATACTGAATGTTTTCCATGTTCTGCCTAGAACCCTCTGGATCCTTGGAATAAAGTTGTACCTGTAAAAGAGATATGTATGCACATTTCTATAAAATGTACGCAATTCGTTTGAGTTTGCAATGAAGTACATTTGTTCTCTGTTTATATCTGTGCATCTGTACCTCAGGGCCTAATAAGTATGGATTATGCAAGTTCCTAATCCGCATCGGTTAATATGTCCAGGCTCGATCGGTACTTAAAGGCTCATTAACAAAGTGCTAGACAGTCAACAACACTGCAAGCGCCTTAAGGGGTTGATAATCAATGCTTATTTCCTGAGAAAGACAGACACTCCAAAACAAGGTTATTAAAGTTAGGAAAAATAAAAATGTAATCTATTTTGGTGAAAGAGGAAAATCAGAAATAGCCTTAGTTAAAGGCTTTGGTCACATCTGTGAGCACAACCTACCTGAGGAGGCTTTGGTGAAATTGTTTATTGAGACTTGAGGAAGCCTGCATGACTCTGAGTCAACTGCCTTTACAAAGTGTGTCTATTTGTATTGTAACATGGCTTCTGAACTTCTTAAATCTGCCACTAACAAATACCCCCATATTACAAGTAAAAAGACTGAAACTAATACTGAAACCAACCAGTAAACTAAAACTAGACTTTTCAAACAATAATATCTGAACTTAAATGAGAAAACCCACCACTTTGCTTGTTTAAAATAGCGCTTTTGATGTGTCACTGTAGAAAGAAGCAGATGTGTGAACAGTTTAATGATGGCTGCTTTCTATTTAGCCGATTCAGCGGCTCATTGTGATACTGCTCTGAGTTAAGAAGCTTAAATAGAGCTGAACAAGAATACCTGCTTTGATAAAGGCTTAGTCCAACTTTATCCAAGAAGGTTGCAGAGACCGAGTGGGTCTGGGTCTCTCTCTTTAGAGCTGTAGTCTTCAATGGATCAATACAAAACTATGAAGCAAAAGTAAACTGAACTAATATGAAATATGAAGAGAAAACAGACAAAAATCTACAGATGTCATCATACTTTTTCTTCTAAACAACAGCTTGGATCTTGCTTCATGTCTAACATTGTGGAGGATGGAGAGAAAACGTTTTGCATTAAGGAAGGCATGGCAGAAAAACTATTGAGAGCCAAGAGCTAACTTCTCTCATTTCAAAACATGAACTTGTTCAGGACTTAAAATATCTGTAACATAGTGCTGTTTGCTATAAAAACTGATCTAAGAATGTATATTGCAATCCTTTTTATTTTTTATTAACTACTTTCTATTTAATAAATAAGTTGCAGCAAGATTTCACCTTATACAGTGAGCTCATCATGTAATGATAAGATCATGTTTGAGTCAACTGTCAAAGTGTCAGGCAAGTTACTTTGAAAAAGTAATTAATTATAGTTACTAGTTACTTCTTTAAAAAAGTAACTGAGTTAGTAACTGAGTTACAAGGTTCTAAAAGTAATTAACTACTTGAAAAGTAAGTATTGCATTACTTTTAAAAAAAAGTTTAACCCTCTGGGGTCCAGGGTATAATTGGCCATTTTTAACTACTTTTGATTTTACCTCTACATTTCACCTTTGAAAACTATTTACTTTGCCTTGTTTCATCCTTTTCAGCACAACCTCACGTGTCTGAATTTACAGTTATGTTTTCATTTTGACATACTGTAATAACACAATTGATCTAAAATCAGACAAAAAACATAAAATACGAGTATAAAAAGTTATATTTTTTTACTGTAACAACCACAAACATGTTTAATGAATCATATTTCATAACTTTAAATGCAAATATAAATTGACAATTTTAAAATTATATGCACAAGTTTTGCAAACAACATCACAAGCAGGTGTATCACTCCTGTTTTCTACCTGGAGACAGCAGTTGCCTCATTGTTCTGACACACAACACAAAACTATCCACAACACTACACACTAACTACACAAGACAACACGTCACTCCTAAAACTTCCACCTCTTCCTAAACAGAGTCATGTCATGTTGCCATATCATTTTTTGATTGGTCGACATGGTGCATTTTTCCACCAACACGAAAGGGCAGGTTTGGGGTTTTTTTGCTCATAAGCATAGAGTGCTTGCTAGCGCTGTCCTTAGACGGTAAACTTGACGAAACTATTGAGGAAAAAAACGCTGAGTATATATTGTTTATCATGACTCTGGTTTTACGTGGCCTATCAACACAATTTAAAAACTGGTACATCTCACCTTGTTGCTTTGTCTTAAAGTGGTCGTGTGATTGGCTTACCATGACTACTTTATTCTTCCTCAATCAAACAGCAGCACTCATGCGATTGTTTTTCCCCCTTAGCTCCAGGTGTTGTGCCAAAAAGTGATCGTTGGGCAGAAAGCGATTGCCGTCCGCGGGAGCGCGCGCAGCTGCTTAAAGCTGTAGCGCCCGGATTACTTACATAGACAGCAACTTCCGCTTAACTGATATAAGGTGCGGTAAGCTGAAGACAGCTTCAACTGTCTGTTTGTTGAAAAATAGTAACGCGGCCGCACCGCATTTTGTTGTTAGTGACGGAAACGGCGTTGTAACGATAGAAATAGTAATTAGCTACATTACTCATTACTGGAAAAAGTAACGCCGTTAGTAACGCCGTTACTTGTAACGCCGTTATTTCCATCACTGGTTTTCAGACATTTTAAGGGATGTGGCCAAACTTCATATGACATGATATGAAATCTTTGGTCACTAGTAATAATCAGAAATGACTCTCTTGCCCTTTGAGAAAAGGTTTCATCTAGAATTGTACCCTTTATTTTTCAGACCACATGAGGGCATTATGAGCTGCCATTGTTCTGTGTTCATCTGTTGTGCAATCGTTCATTAAATGCAGCTCTCTCAAGTCCCCTTACTCAGCACTAATATTTCCATCATATAATGACTCAGATGTTACGAGGTAATGGAAGTTCATGGAGGCAAACTGACCCACAGCACCCAAGGGGAACAGGCCAGAGCGGTGTCAGTTACATCAGACCAGAGTTTCTGCACCTCATAAAAGCCTTAATGGCACAGCTGACCTCCGATCAGCCCAACAGTGACTCGCTTTTTCTCTCAACAATCTAGGTCAGAATAAAGTGGCAGTGGAAGAAACAGAGATAGGTAAAAGAGGACAAAGAGTAAAAGCCACTGGAGGAGCTGGCAGGTAGCTGGAAGTAGATATAATAGAAGAAGACAAGAAAATAAACCCAAGACAGAAAATGACTGTCTATACAAACAAACACAAGACAAGTAAAAGCAAGTAATACAATAACTGGATGATGAAAACCTCTCATATGCATCCTCACAGGATTTGCATCCATCCATCCTCTTTTCAGCTTCCCTGCTTTTTGATGCTAATTAGCATCAAATTAGCATCAAATTAGCATTTTATATATTTAAATATATAAAACATGGAAAGTGCATGAAACAACATATTATTTTGTAAAGGACAGAAAATGTTTTCCAACATCACACACTTAATGAATTATGTTATATACTTGGTTTGTGAAGTTAAGTCATTTACTGTGATGTACTGAGAAACTGTCACTTAGTGATTGTGGGTCAGGGTTAGCATTGGGATTCATTCTGGGTAACAGTGGACCTCTGTGGTTAAGAAGAACAAACATACTGGGCTTTAGATATACATGCATTAGTCACCTAGGACACCCTTAGGTGCATTTATTCAACTGGTTACTAATGCAAATATCTACTCAGACAGCCACATGGCAGAAGCTCAATGCATTAAAGTATGTAGACATGTTGAGGACAAACTGCAGAAGTTCAGTTTTTGAACACAACCATCTCTAGGGTTTACAGAGAATGGTCTGATCAGCAGTTTTCTAGGTGAAAACCTTTGGTAATACCAGAAACCAGAGGATAATGGCCAGACTTTGAGGTGATAGAAAGCAGCAGTAATTCAAATAAAGACTCAGTGCACCCAAGGTATGTATGAGAGCATCTCTTAAAGCATAATACATTAAACCTTGAAGCAGATGGGCTCCAGCCACTGAAGATAACACTGGGCACCAGCAAAGATCAAGAATCTGAGGCTATATATATAACTGGAGAACAGAAGATTAGTAAAATGTTGGTCTCATGAGTCACTGCTGTGACAGAATAGAGTCAGAATTTAGTTTAAACAACATGACCACATGGATCCATTCTGTTTTGTATCAACAGTTCGGGCTGTTGCTGGTGTTATAATGCTGTGGGGCATGTGTTTTGGCACACTCTGAGCCCTTTAGTACCAACTGAGCATCATTTAAATGCAATAGCCAACCTCAGTATTGCTGTTGACCATGTCCATCCTTCATGACCGCAGTGTAATCATCTGCTAATGGTTTCTTCCAGAAAGATAGCGGGCCATGTCACAAAGCTCAGATAACCTCAAACTGATGACAAATCTGCAGCAGCTATGTGATGCTATCATGCTAATATGTGACCAGAATCTCTGAGGGATGTTCCCAGCACCTTGTTAAATCTCTGACATGAGGAATTAAAGCAGTTCTGACGGGAAAAGAATATCCAAGAGGGTCATAGTGAGGTTTAACTAATTAAAAGCCTGGTTGATGTTTGCGGTTGTTCTCTGGCAGCCAGTGTTATACAGTACAAGCACACCTTTAAGTAGGAACGTTTTCCCCATGAATACTAAGACAAGCAAGGATGTAAATAAATAAAGAAGGCTTCATGTCCCTTTGATGCTCAGACAAACTCAAAGGGTTCATAATTGATGGGAGCTAAATCATAATGAACAAACAAGCAAAGTCAGTGATGTGGAAGATTTTGCTTTGACTTAAAAAAAAAAAAGATCAGAATGCAGATAACACTTGCTCTCAGATGTTCATACATAAGTGCATACATGTACACTACAGGTAAAATGTTTTAAAACACCATCGTGTTCTTTTTTTCCTGAGGTAGTTCTGGCATAGCTTGGACTTATGTTTTGGGTCATTATCTTGCCTCTCACTGACCCTGGATCCAGGAAAACAGCCCCAGACCATCACACTTCCTCCTCCATGTCTGACAGTTGGTGCCACACACTGTGGAGCCATCCTTTCACCTACTTGATGGCGTACAAATCCTGCGTGATGAACCAAAGTTTTCAAATTTTGATTCATTGGTCCATAACACCTTCTTCCAGTCTTCAGTAGTCCAATGACAGTGTTTAATGGCCCGGGCAAGCCTCTTTGCCTTATTCTGACATCTTAACAATGGCTTTCTTGCTGCAACTCGTCCTGTCAAACCTGCAGCTCGAAGTCTTCTCTTCACAGTTGAAACTGAGACTTGCTTACTGTGACCACTATTAAGCTGTGTTTGAAGCTGTTGGCAAGTGAGCTGCCTATTACGCAAGCTGTTAACTCTCAGAAACTTGTTCTCTGATTCAGTTGTGGCTTTGAATCTGCCAGACCTCTTCCTGTTAGAGTTTGCCCCAGTTTCTGAGTGCCTTTTGATGGTGAAGGGAACTGTACACCTTGACTTTCTTTGCAATTTCTCTGTAGGAAAGACCTACATTTTTAAGTGTTATGATGGTCAGTCTCTCTTCCATTGTTAATTGCCTTTTTCTTGCCATTTCTGTAGCAACACAACACTTTCTGCAGTACAATAATGTTCAACGGATGCTCACGAGGCTATGGTACTACAGTGTGTTCCACCACTGCTTTTATGCAGACAGAGGGGATCATAAGCACTCCAGAAAAGTTGGAACACCAGCTTTTAAGGCTTGATCAAGCTTCATTGCTGCAGAACCGCTGGCAGTTCTCCACTTACCTTTGTACCATTTCAAACTATTCACTGGACTTGTACTGCAATAAATAACTAGAAAAATTGGGGCGCTCTAAAACATTTGACTGTTAGTGCTTGTCACAAAGGTGGTTGAGACCGTTCTACAAAAAGAACTTTCTTTGCTCAGTTTAGACTAAATGACGCATCTGAATAAGCGACAATGACAACATGCCTGCTCCTTTTTTTAGAACAGGGTGGATTTGTTTCAGGATACAAGGAACAACATATCAGATTGTTTGAAAAACCATCACAGTGCATTCAGAGAGCATCAGATGGCGTCTGGGCTCTAGAGACTTCTGACGTCTCTTTTTCCCCTTATAGACAGGGCTCTGTTCCAACTGCTTATCTGATTCCTACCAGCGTACAGCAGAGGATGTAAAGGGTGTTAGGTTGGGAGTCCCACGCTGCTGAATAGATGACACCAGTAACTGAGGTCAGCTTCCTGTGCTGTGGCTGTCAAAATTATGTATGTCATGAACACGCAGATCACTTCTGATTCAGCCACCTCTGCCTCTGAATCATAAACCAGTTAAAACCAAGAAGCTGATCTACATGTTGGGAATTCAGCACCACTGACAACAAAAGGATGACCTATTACAATCTGATTGGACATTTCTGTGCTCCATTCTTTACAACACAATAGGGATGTGTTACTGTAGGGAATTATCTCCAAAGAGTCAAATCACATGACATAGCGCCAAGCTATGGCATCATTCAGTGGACTTTTCAGATGTGGAATTCGGCTCTGTCTTATCAGCGAGTCTCATCTGGTACTCTGCAGCTCAGAGGCAGGAGAGTCATTCTCTGGATAGCTCCCACAGTGAGAGCTGTCGGACAGTGCCTGCATTGTCAGGAAGGAAAAACCCAGAAGTGTGAGAGGCAGAAGTCTGGCACGAAACTGTGCTCTTGTTCACAAGCATCCTCCTGAGGATCAACGGAGCAGTATTAAAAACTAAGGCCAGTCTGTTCGAGATAGAGATGATGAACTGACAGCAATTTAAAGTCTCTTTCTGGGACTTGTCATAAACGTGTTAAAGAATTCACCTCTAAAAGTATCTGGCAGTTTTATTTTACACAGTATTTTGGCCTTTGTAAACTGTCAGCCGTCGTTTTGTCAGACCTTCGTATACGCTAAACACAAACAGAGGACGCTCAGGGGAAAGTGCGAAACAACCGCTGCAGACAAACAGCACCTGTCAAAGTAAAGCAGAGGAATGGGAGGGAGCACCACTGCTCTCTGCTGCATCTATGCAATCATAGCAGGGGTCCTGCTCACACATGCATTTCATGCTATCAGCCAGCAGGTGGCATGTTGTCATCAGTACTGTTCATGGGGGATCAACTTCTTAGAAAATAAGTAAAAACACATGACACCTATAACACTTTAACTTATTCTATGATTTTATGTTGCCTGCAACATTTACTGACTGTGGTACTCACACCAAATCCCCCAGTGCTACTTGAAGTGCTGGATTCCTAAACCCTATAATTAAATAAGGTATTATTGGCTAAATCTATTCAATAAAAAAGTATCAATGCTACTAATATAACGATAAACTGTTAAGGATGTTGGAGTGGTCAAGCTGAGCTACTGTTAGGCACCTTAGTTTATTCTTGGGGCTCTTTGGCGTAGTCCTCCCAAAAATTCAGAAGGACAACATAATTAAGTGTATATTTGTGTATAGAATAGTTTGTATTTAAGGAGGGAAACTGGATAGTTTTAACCTATTAGCCTCATTCACTCATTCACATATAAATAAAAATGAGTGGGAAACATAAAAGGAACATGTTGTTTAGATTTAGCTTTACTCTCTGTTTAAAATGCATTTTCATGAAATACTAATAGTTAAATAAGATAAATAAGAGTACACAGAGTGATTCACGGCTCCAGTTACATTCAGTCAGTTTATCTTTGAGTTTGTCTACTGACAAATATCAGTATTTCAAAATTAACTTAATTGAACTTTATGTTGCATCCTTATCACTGTTTAGCTCACACATGCATGTTTGTATGTTCAGGTAAGGAACTTCTATACTGCACTGTATTTTAATGTGAGCATATGTATTTAATGTTTGATTTGCAGGCATTTTGCTGTTCCTTCCACTGATGTGACTGCTGAGAGAAACAAACCTGGTCACCAGAGGGCAGTGTCAGCTTTTCTCTCATATACCGTACCAGCTCTCTACAGCATGACTGAAGTATTTGGAGTGAAGTGTGGAGACTGTTTTTCCACTCCAGGTATATTTGCATTTGTAAATGATTGCACTGTTCGTGCTCTCTTTCTTTCGACATCCAACATCATCTTTCTGTGATTAGACCATTGTTGAACATACCTGAAAATCCATATATTTTTAAGTCGGTACCTCAGATCTTGTGCTTCATGTAGATCAGTCAAGCACTGTGAAACAATAGAACCATAGATGTGAAACAGTACACTGGACAGCTCAGCAACACCGAAATGTCTGAAAGATCACAGAAGGCAAAGTTCATGGTGGCAGAGGAATTTTGTTGGTTAAGAAAAACAACCTTGCATCATCTAGCAAAGTCAAGAACACTGAGGTAGGCCGGTCATTGTCAAGATCTGCAGTCCAGAGATACCTTCATGAATGGAAATGCAGAGGATTTACAACAAGGTACAACTGGTTACACCCTAGAAAAAGAAGAATGAGATCAGGCTTTCCCAGAAAACTTAAAAACAACAGAAAACAAACAAAAAAAGATGTTATGTCATGAGCATGTGTAGCTGCCACTGGAACTGATGGTTACTGATCATGCGACTGCTCGTGTGAGCAGCAGGATGAACTGTGAAGTGTAGAGAGCTGTGCTCTCTGCACAGATTCAACCAAATTTTGCAAAACTGAGCAGACAGCACATCACAGTGTAAAAGTGATTGGTGCAAATAAAGTAGCAGTAAAATTCTGGAAAAGCATCTCAATGAAGGAAGCACAGCATTTGGTGACGTCCGTGGGTTACAGATTTCAGACAATCACTTACTGCAAACAATTTTCATCAAAGTATTAAAAGCAATCTTTGTATTTAAAACTAAACTAAATTTAATAGAGAGAAAATGTATGTGTAAATATGTGTAAAAACGGCTGTAACGCCAAAACTATCAGTGCAAACTGTGCAGTCTGTACTGATTTAAAGTCTACTGTGGTGGTGTACAGAGACAAAACTAAAACAAATAGGTCTTTGTTTAATAAGTTATGGACCTAATTTGTAAAACCATGTCTATAAGAAGTATAGCACTTAAGTGAAAGTGTCTATTTTTGACAATATTTAAATATGTATGCATCAATTATTATTTTTAAGATTGGGGAAACCTACAGTCAGCTGAGACTGAAGAAGTCACTTGGATGAGTGACGAAACGTTTCTCCCAGAAAACGCTACGTCCAGATGAACAGAATCAACTTTTGGAGATATTAATTATTATATATTGCCATTTGCCATTTTTTTTCAGTATATATTTGATTCATCTTGGAAAAATACCACAGATTATACTCAGCGTCCTTATTGCCCTAGAAATATTATATATAGACTGTAAAAACATATTACTATAATATTTCTTGGCATTAATTTAGATGCATTTATAAAAATTTAACATTATTCATTGTCAAAGTTACACTATTATAGACTGTTTACAGATAATAACAACTGAAACATACACGTGTATTCTGTAGGATTTTAGAGTGAGAGGGAGGTAAGCAAGTTCATATGGGAATGATTTGTTTTGATTTTCTTTTTAACCTGCATGCCAATAACTGTGTCTATCTGTTAATCACTACCAGATTGAGGAAGAGGTAGTAACATCGACAAAAAGACCATCGATAAAAAGAAGAGATTCATTCTTGCTTGTTGCTGTAATTGCACATTAATTGAGCAAAATTTAGTTCACAATGTGCAGTTATTGTCTTAGGTTTTAGCTTATATGTAAGCATTGCCCAGAGGAAGAACATTTTTTGTATTCCATATCAATTTCTCTTCTCCTCTCAGCAAGGACAGATTCTGATCACTGGCATTTCATCTCCGCGCAACTGCTTGAGAGAGTGAGGAAAAAGACGCTTCTCTCATCCTACCATTCTTAATGAAGTCATCCAATGACAAAAAGACAGAGTTAGGATCCCCTTGAGCCCCGATGGCTCAATCAATGGCTGCATACTATTGCAGAATGGGCATTAAAAGGAGAAAGTCTCACTAGAGGAAGCCTATTTAAACCCCGGAGGGCCTGGAGAGTGAGCTCTCTGCATTATTATTCCAGTGCGATGCAATTCAAGTGTCTTGGAAAGTGTCACCAAATGGCACTGCTGGGATTTTTCGAAACACGAGTTCACACCCCACGAGGATGGGTGCTAAGCTGGTGCTAATTGAGCGCGTGTAACACAGATGCTCTCCTCCGGGTTAGGGGGAAAGCAGAGTGTAATGACGCAGGCTCTTTCCCACATTTTCTCAAAATAATCTTCACTGGTTTGAAAGATGCTGTACACAATCTTTGCGCTTGGATGAGAAATAAGAGCTGATCGCACATGGATAAACAGATGAATCCAATTTTATTACCATCAAAGTCATCAACTCAGTCAAGGAGTACAGTACAGAGCTCACAAATGCAGGACAGGACCTACAGATGATCACTGGTCCTGGCAACATCACATCTACGAATACACCTGGAAGTGCTCGGCAAAATGAACAGACATGGGTTATTAAATACAGGGTTTATGAGTATGTATTGGAAAAAAGCATTGCTTCAAACTGTGCAACAGTATATGAACAGTATTTATTTGCCATCTAAACAAAGAGAACACACTACATGAAATAATCTATTCACATTAAAAAAAATCTGATATCTTTCTGACTAAGCATCTTCTTAAAGATGAAATATTCATCCTAAACAATGTAAGAAAGATGGTGATGCAATCTGAACGATGCTTCGACTAATCTACTTTAAACACATTCAAAGAGATACTTTTATGAGTAAACGACTGTAACAAAAAAAGGTCGAACTTGAGATTCTATAGTAAACCTTTTCTTTTTTCTTCCCATTTAGTTTCAAATGGAGAAATATATATTTTTATTATATAATTTGACAGGTGTGGACAGTAAATATTCTTGACAACAGAGTGGGGAAATCAGACAAGCTGGCTGTGCATAAGCCATGACATACTACACTTGAATTAAGTCATAGCACTGGCAGAGTGGCTACTGTCTTCATGTGGCCCGTGTTTCGGGCTCAGGGGAACTTACAGTCCACCCATCGAGACACATATGAATTTGACAGCAGCCATATGTCAGTGTCTATGTAGGTCAGTGGCCCTCATGGGCCTGACAGCTGAGAAAGGACTACAGACTTCTTCTTACAGGTATGTGGACTGTATCGAAAGGACACCAGGAATCACAGTTTCTGCAGCCAGTCAAATATTGCTCTAACTCCACTAGAGTGATTACAGAGGTTTCCTTCTGTAGCTCATTATTAAAACTCAAGGGGATCAGTGATAAGAAAAGATGAGATTGTTATTACTGTTTATCAAGTATAAGCTGAAAAATCTATGAAATAAAAAGAGAGAGTAAGAGCCAAATAAATAAAAAGAAACATAGAAAAAAGCAAAATGATCATGTACATGATCAAAGTTTTAAATAAATAGATAATAGAAATAGTAAAAAAAAAAACACAGTGTAAATATGTGGTTGCACATCTCAGTACAATACAGGTCAACAAAGAGTAAGTGATGGTGCCCTAATTACAGCAAAGTCACCACAGTGCATGAAGTATTTTGAGTCGGTATCTGAACGCAAATGTTTTGAACAAGTCAAAGATGGCGGGATGTCACGAGGGCGTCTAAAAAAGAAAAGCTACAAAAAAATTTGGATGCATAGAACTGCTATGTAAAAATGGGAGGAAAAGAGTGGTGGGGTTGTTTCACATTAACAGCGGGGGCGCCAAAGGAACAGCAGCAGTTGATAGCGTAATGTACAGTATGCTTTTGAAAAGAACATTAGCCTTCACATGGCTTGTGGCAAGAGACGACAACGCTGTGGCCTGTGATAAGACGAAGCTGGCTGTAGCACATCTTTATCCACCAAGTGGGTGTAAAATGAACAGCAAAAGTGAGAAAGCATGCTGTTTTGGCTACTTCTACAAAGGTCTCTATGTACAGAATCTTTACACTTACAGCTATGAGGTTCTTTCCTGAGCAGGAACTTAGCAAAGAAACATAGTGTCTGTGTGTGCTTATGTGTGCAGCTGCCTCGTTCTAAACACAACACTGGCTTAAAAACTCCCAGTCGCTGATTAAAAGCCCATTAACTGGTAAGTGGAGAATACAACAAACGGTAAAGATAGCCATATGTGTCAAGTGAGAGAAGTGCTCATGATCTTATTCAGGTGCGAATATTAAGAAGCAAAACTTTTCTACCGATTCTACAAACAAATACTGGAATTGCAAGGATAACTGCAGGGAGAAGTTTCCCAAGTCGGCTCATTAAAGAGGAATCAAAGCTGTTTTCAGCACAATTATGTCTTCCATTATTCTCTTATCACTATGAGAAGAAATGGAAAGAAAAGGTTAGCTGCAAGCCACAGCTTGACAGCAAATTGTTTCAGCCCTAACACTAAAGATTTTGAAGTTAGTGTTTATATAATCTGATGCACACTGGGGGAGGTCAGGGGAAAAAAGCACCGTACATGGGTAAAAAAAAAAACAGAAAAAGCCAAGGCAACGTAGCAGTCAGGCTCAGGAAAGGTAGCACACAGCTTCCATGAGATGATACTAATGCTGCAAGTGAAAGAGAAGCAGAGTCAGTGTCACCATGCTAGCAGCTAATGTACAGTGTGCAGGAGTTGGTGGGGACTGCAGAAGTCAAACAGGGGGCGGGGGTGGGAGGTTGGCTTTTAACCCTGCTCATCACCAGCTTCAGCAGGTGTGTGAAGGGCAGCTGAAGCTTCACCGTTGCAACGCGATGTGGGCTCGTCCCCATGTGGAGCCGGGCTGGGCTGCCGTTGGTCTTCGGCTGAGGGCGCCACCCCGGCCGAGGCCTCTGGTGCCGGTTGACTTTTCTCCGCTCCGGCGGGGAGCTGTGTGACCGGAGCGGTTGAACCCTCAGGTGCTGTGGCAGATGAAGGAGCAGGAGGGTCGGCAGCAGCCTGGGGAGCTGTGGAGTCTGCTGGGGCCCCGGCTGCAGGGTTCGCCGGCTTTGCGTCACTGTGCTCAGGTGCTCTCAGTCTCTTCATGATGGTGGTGACCCGAACAGCTTTCTGTGGGAGAATTAAGATCAAACTGAACTCAAATTGGTGCTATAACTCCCCTAAAAAATGTAACTCACAGTTACACAACACTGTACCCTGCTGCTGTATATACTTGTTCAAAGACAGTAGAACTATTGTCGAACTTTTTGAAAAAGAAAAAAAAAGCTTCCGGAAAGAGAGAACAAAAGGGCTCACCTTCCATTTAGCTCTGGCAAAGTTCTTTTCTATTTGTGCGCAGACGTTTTCCTTGATGTTTTTATCTGAGGCTGCACCACCAGAGATCCTGTTGCACAAAACAGGAGAAATACAACTTCACAACAGAGATTCACATTATCCATACCTTCGTGTGCCACGGGCTGCTACACACAGTATAACTCAATTTGCTGTTTGTTTTATCGATTGGCAAACTCTTCTAAGGACAAACTAACCTTTAAGGATCATTTTTATCTTGGCTATTTTTCTTCAGGAGTTTGGCATTGACAGTCTATTTGTGTTCATAGGTTAGACGTGTGAAATATAAATAAGCAGTGGTAACTGGGAAGCTAAAAAAAATGCTGTATACAGGTAATGAAATCAAGTTGATAACATGAGATTATATTTATAGAGAAATGTTACAGGTAACTCCAATTAAAGCACATTTAGACATGCAAATGGGATTCAGAAGAATGTTAATCAATGTATTTTCAGGGAACCAAGTTTTAAGACTGTTTGTGCCTGATCTTTGTCTCAGACGCAGCCAATAATAATTGGCTAACTGCTAATAATCCTACTATAATGATCGTAGTATATATATCTGTCTGTACCCTATCTGCTCCCTAATGGGTGGGCTAATCTGAATCAAACTTTGCACAAATATTGTTGCACCTATAGTGAACATCTATATGCTTAAAAAACATTTATAATAAATATTTTTGCTTGATGTGTCGCTGTCACCTGTGCAGAATTTGACTGTCAGAGACTGCACTGAGAAAGTGCAATTAATGCTCAGGACAGTAACAATCCTGGAAATGTTAACTGTTTCTTTGCATGATTCTACCAAAAAACAAAATGAACTTCTGAGAAGCCTTTCAGGTCAAATTAATATGGTCGGATCGGAGTCCTCTAATTTAAATGCACAATTTATCAAAGCTCCGTTGCCTACCATTCATGGTTTATAGCCTCCTGGGCTGTCAGTCTCTGGTCTTGATCCACCTCCATCAAACGAGCAACCAAACTCTTTGCTGTCAAAGAAAAATATCGTACAGAAGAAACTCAACAAAGAACAGGTATATTCCCCCGACAGACGAGAACATAAATATGACATATGTTTGAACACTCTAGCGGAAAGAAGAGGAGAAAACTCTCCAAATCTGAAATGTTTACCGAGCAAGCTGTCAGTGTGTCGCTTCACAATGTTATCTTTATCCTAAAAGTACCTGAATCAGAGATTTCATCCCAGTACGGAGAGTCAAACTCATAATCTCCTGCTAGGATCTTTCTGAACAAGTTCTTGTCATGGTTTTCATAATCATCATCATCAGTTTCGTCGTAGAAAGGTGGGTTGCCTGACAGCCTGATGTAGGATAGAGTGAAAAAGGAGTGAATGTGTGGAGTCCAAAAAAAGCCTTCATCCCATATTTAAACAAGCTTATGCTGTAACAGAGCATTACAGATCAATCAAATTTCCACATGTGACTGTGAATAAGCCTTTAAGTCTCATAAACATAACTTACAAAATATACGTGATGACGCCTGTTGCCCAGCAGTCCACAGGTCTGCCGTATCGCTGTCTGCCAACTACCTCTGGAGCTGCACCAGAAAAAAAAGACATTCACTAAATTTCTACACGTCTGTAAACCAGAACAAGCACTGCCTCATTTGCATGTTGTGAAATTTAATATTCTCACCCAGATACTCTGGCGTCCCACAGGGCTCTTTGATTAGTCCGTTCTCCAGCTTGGCAAGATGGAAGTCACTGATGACTATTTTTGAGTTCTTCAGGCGGTTGTAGTAAACCAGGTTCTCCAACTGTGAAAAGTGACGTTTTGCAGCTGATGTAATATTCATATTTAAGGCATTAAAAAAAGCGAGTTTAAATTTCCAGTGGGTTTCAAAACAAAAATAAAGAGAAGACTTGAATGATGTAAATGTTTAATTATGTATTACGAAGTGGAATTTCAACAGTTTTCACAGCATTTGTCACTGACACACATTTAAAAGTCCAAAATCATACAACACCTACCGTTCTCTAATTGTCTCAAATTTGCATACTAATAAGTTGCAAGACAGTGGTTTTTAGCTACATGCTAATGCTATCCCTCTCACTGCTCATAATGATAACACTGGCTAATGTTTGCCATGGTTACTATATTGTAGTGTCTTAGTTTTATGAAGCCTATAATCATTGTTTTTGGAGGTATTTGGTGAGAAATTAAGGTGCTGCTATCTTGCTATCATGGTGCAATGATGCTATCTTGTAGAAAAATGCTAACTTTATCAACAAGAGGTTACAAAGACTACACATTATCTCATATGGTCTGAGATTTATGATAAGTAAGACAACACAATTAAACTAGTGAGTTAAGATGAAGAAGAAAAAGTTGCAATGCTTAAAAGTGAAATTAAAACAAACAAACAAAAAATTCAAATAAAAGAATAAAGACAACAAAAGCTTTAATAACAATAAAAGACGACCAAAAAGCAACATTACAGAAAAACAATAAAATAAAAAGGCGTTATTGATCCTGAAAGCCTTGTTTCCTTAGTGTTATCTACAAATGAACACATTTGTACCAGCATCACATGGAGGTGGCCTATGTGAATTTGAAAACTAGTCAAACATAGCATTGGTGGGAAAATAATACTAGATGTTTGTGCCTGCTCTCTGCTTTCTATGCTGTGAAGGACATACATAACCCATGAGATGCTCTCTTAAGAAAACAAACCTGAAACTCATCATTTTTCAGTGTAATGAGATTAAATACGTCATTTTTAAGAAGTGGTGTGTGCAACATCCCGCTGCAGGAGGCAGCTGTCAGAGGGTGGAACAATTTTCGACTATGCACAGTAGGCAGGTAGCCTGGCAGAAAGGGAAATTAATTCCAAGAAGCAGATGTTTTGGATTGCACATCTTTTCTCTAAGCTGAGGTTTGTTGTTGAGAAAACTGATAACGGTGCAGAAATGTCTTTCGATTTGGTTTTTCAGGGAAAAGTCATTTAGCCATTTAGTAAAACTGGACTGAAAGTTGCTGGAAACCTTTTTACATCGTACTCTTTATTTCAATGTGATGAAAACAGCTTTTAATTGATTAACTGAGGACATTTAGATGTGTTTAAAAATTATATTCTTTGTATATTCTTGTCTCATTTAATGAACTCCAGTACAGTCATGTTGTTTTGAATACTTCTGATTTGATGATGCGACTTGATATCCTGAAGCATATTACCTTGAGATTTCTGTGAACAATGTGGAGTGAGTGGAGGTAGGCAACCGCCTCCAACACTTGGCGTACCACATTGCTGGTGTCCCGCTCTGAATAGTAGCCTTGATCCAGGATCCAGTCAAACACCTCTCTGCCTGTTGCACTGTGGAAGTTGTTGGAAATTAGGAATGCAATTTCATTTCAGTAGTAAAAGCTTTAACGAACAGTTTAAATTTAAGATTTACTAAAAACTTTTCTGTCTTGGCCTATTCTTTTTCTTCCTTTGCTCTCTACTATTAACAGTTTAGGAAAAAGAAAAAAAAATACATCTGTAATTTAAACTGAAATAAAGGCATCCTAATTTGATTATTATTTAACAAGATTGCATAAAAGATTTCCGTATAACCAAAAGCTTTTTAAATCACAAAAAAAGAATCCCATGTTCTGGAATTCCATGGAAAACAGTACATAAGATTACAAAATCATGGAACAGCTAATTTCACAATGAATGCCAAGTGACTGGAAGTCCGAGCTGTTCTTGTATCTACAGGACCTTGGGCTCATTCACCACAAGTATCAACAATGTAAACAGATACATTTCAAGTTTAAGTTACAGTCAAGACAAGCAGAAAGCTTTTCCCTTTTCCCTTGGCTCATCAGACATCGGAACTCACAGTTCAAGGAAGAGGAAGTACTCTTTTTTGGTCTCAAAGACATCCACCAGTTGGAGAATATTGGGATGCTTTACCCTGGAAAGATGTGTCAAAAAACATAAGAAGAGAATCAAGTCAAATATCAGATAAGATCTGAGTCATTCATTCTTTTAGAAGGCTAATGTAAATACCTTTTAATTTTAATGCACATAAACAACATGCATTCTGAAATCTGAGAGAGGGAACAATTAGAAAGGAAAAGACAAAAACTGCAAGACATATTTAAATTCCCATAGATACGCAGATTTGTGTAATCTGATGTATCCATATGGGCATATATCTCAAACATTTATATCATGAGCATTGACTATGCCTTCAACAACCACAGCAACATGCAAGAAACTCTGAAGGACATTCACGAGCCTACTGGTTATTTTCATGATCATTTTTCCACAGTGCTGACTGTGGAAGTCTGCTAAAAAGCTCTGTCTTTAATTGCTTCCCTATTCAATCACTCCAAGCACAAAGTAAATTTTGTGAATGGAAAATTGAGATTTGGGACATTTATGAATGATTTTCATCGTGCATCACAGGTGTTGTGTTTCGTAACCATAATTTACATGTCTGAATCAGAATCCAGACACGAGCTGTGAAGTACTGGAGAATCTTTAAAGAGCACATACTCATTATGTGTTATATAAATGTTCTTGTTCAAACCTGCCATGAAATAAATGGCAGAAAGTAGATGCAGTCCAGCATATTACAGACCAGCTATTAGCTACTGTAACAACTTATGAAAGCAGATAAACACTATTTTTTCTGTTGTTGTTTAGGACCGGAATATTTCGTTTAGTTTTAAAATAATCAATGATGCCTAAAAACTGCACTTCCTGGAAGGGCTACCTGAGGTTGGTTCCAAAAGTGAGTCAATCCTCAAACACTCCCAAATGAACAATGTCCAGCTTCATAGTGACAGTTTATGTTTTACAGTATGATACAAAAATATTTCCAGTAGATACTAAGGTGTATGCTGTTTAGCATTTCTGGTAAGGAATTTTAAGGCTACAATTCAGTGGCAAAAAATAGTATATAATATTTAAAAATGATATTGGATCATGCAAATCTAGGTAGCTATACCCAATGTCTTGATGCAAACTCAATCATCCAAGTAAGAGAAAAAGAGAATTCTGTTTAACTGGATTTAGCTTTTTCAGTGGGAGAAACATTTCATCACTCGTCCAAGTCCAACCTTATAAACAGTACCTGAAACTAGCACCACAGAATGAACAATGGCCTGTGAGGTCAGTTCTTTGATCATTAATACCTCTTTAATGTTTCCATACCAAACCAATTAGATGTGTACTAGATCTACTACTAGATCTGTTACTTTGCCCGTGTTAAACTACGGCTGCGTTAAACTGAGATTTAAATCTCAAATCCAGGATATTTACAGGGGCACCAAAACATGAAACTAAACAAGAAGAAGCTAAACTGACAGAACATACAACTGAACGTTATCTTGAGTAACAACAAAACAAATGGAAGAAGGTAACTTGAAAGAGTAATCTTTTTTTTCCCATTTTCATTCTTTTCTTTTGTAATGTCAGCCCGAATTTGTCTCTTCAAAATGTAATTTGATGTTTTGCCAGCGATTATTCACAGGCTTTGACACTGTCGTCTTACTGCTCAACCCCCTTCATTGATGACTACAACATGAAATGTGGATGCAGTGCACATCCCTGTTATTAAAGTCTAATTTTGAATGGAATAATCGGCGTTTTCAAAGGCTCCTTGTAAAAAAAAAAAACACTTTTATGGTAATCTCACTCTACTGCTTTGCTTGCTGACAGCAACAAATTGTTTGATAAGGCTCAGGTTAAATTAATGTGAGCTTTACCAGAAAGTCAGATCATCAAAGAGAAGCTGAAGGAAAATCTCTGATAATAAAGGCTTTAATAAGTGACTGCATATGATCACTCAGCAGAATGAAGTTCACTTTTCTGCTTTCTTAAAGAGCACTGAACTGTTTCTTCTTCTTCACAAAAAGATGTTTTCTGTGAAATCATTTTCAGTAAAATTACATATAAAGCAAGAGTCACACAGCAAGATGAATCAGATGAAAAACTCACATCTTCAATATGGCAATCTCGTTTTTTGCAGCCTTACGGACTTTCCTCCCATCCTTTTTCAGGAATTTTTTACATGTGTACATCTTCATTGTAGTTCTGTCCTTGGCCCTGAATATCTCACAGAACTCTTCCCTGAAAAGATTTTCACAGCACTTCAGTTTTTCTTAAACAACAAAATGGAATTAAGCATAATTCAAGTTCAAAAGCAAAAACCTTCCGAGATACTTACGATTTAACGATCTGACCCAGGTCATATTTATCTGTCACGTCTGAAGGACTGTGGTAATCCTTCTTTTCCCCGATTGTTAAACAGCCAAATGGCATGGCCACTCCTGACCTGTGATATAAAAAAAAGACAGAGCGAAATAAATAAGAATAAAGATTAAAATCATTTCAATCTGTCAGGTCATTCCAACTACTGCTGATTTATTCCCTCCCTCTTACACTGGATGATGACTCGGCTGCAACATATCCCTCCCTCAGCCATAAAATAATTATTCCAGTAATGCTGAGAGAGCATTTCCAAAGTGTGAGCACTAAAGAGTCACCAGAGGCAGTATGAGTGCAACAGATTGTTTTAAACTTGCTAAACAGAGCTTTCATGATGCAGCATTAATAAGAATAAAGGCATAGGCATAACTGCTACACAGTCCTACCTTTATGTTACATCTTATAATTTTGAAAAGTCTGCACTGAATATACCAGCACTTTTCCGTGGGCAGAAACTTACATAACACAGGGGTCAGGGAGCAGCAGGAGTAACGGTTAATTCAAACACAGAGCCCAGTAAGGTGAATCCCGCAACAACTGAAGCATTTCCAATCAAGCAAGGGAACCAGCAATTACCGGCAGAGCACCCAGAGAGGGTGTTGAGGGAATTCAAGTATTTTCTAAGCTCTAAATCAGCACTTTAATATCTAATTGCATTACAGTATTTCTGGGACTCTCTTTAACAGTTTCAATTTCAAACTCGTGTGTTTGGTTTTTTTTTTGTCTTTTTTGTTTTGTTTTGGGGGTTTTTTGAGGGGGGGGGGGGGGGCGTGCATAACATAATTCTATGTTAGCGAGTTTTCACAGTTTTCTATTGCTATTTTTAGTAAAGGATTCTGTGATTTAAAAAATCCTCCAGCACTCATTGTCAGCTAATGATACATATTTTGATGATATCTATTGAAGTAATAATATTTTATAATTCCTCTGCCAGGAAGGAACACAGAAAGATGCAAGGCAGGCATCAGAAAATCATGCACTTTTTAAATGTGGTCCACTTTCTTAATAAAAAGTGATGGAAGACTTTATTTTATTTTGTTTATTTGTATTTCTCTCTGCTTGCTTTATTACAAAAGTCACAACACATCACTGCTACACATTAAAGGTTTTATTTGCGGCTGAGGTGTTATAATTATTGTAGAGTTCAAAGGAGAAATGACTTTTTTCTTTGTAATCTTCTCTCCGCACAGTAAAGTCAGAAGCAGCGAACCCAAGACCAAGACCATGACAAGCTGTTTCTGAATTTTCATGGTTCGCTGCGGTTAGCATGTGTATTTTTGTTTATGGCCAAATGCAAAATTGTGTCTGAAGTCAAAAATTCCCAATCCATCTTCAAACTTCAAAGCTTTTTACGTGTCTTTAATTATCTCAAACCTCAACTCTAACTCTTCTCAGTAATCTTCATAGCAAATCAGACACAAATCAAACAGATCAAACACAAAAGAGAAAGCTGTTACACACAATTAATAAATTCACTAGTTTAACAAGAAATGTATCTCTGCGTCGTATGAAACTGGTAATGAAAAAGAGATTAGTCACAAATATAACAGTGTATCAAGCACATGACTCAGAGTTTTAGAATCTAAGGCCAGGCATCTAATAACCTCAGTCTAGTCCCTCCTATCACTCAACTCATTCAAAAAGACATCAATAACCAGACAACAACAGCATTCATTCCACAAGGACCTAAACTCAAGCAAACTAAAAGCCATACATGATGCTCAGTGGCAACACACTAAAAAGTCTTCTAACTGTTGTACTTTTTAAATAAAGTTATGCAGCAGTAAATGCTTATCAATATTCCTATCAATCTGGGAACACATTCACTAGTTTTGGGGTGCCAGAGAATTTGGGCTAAAAAAGCTAAATTAAAACTAAATTATTCCAAACAAACCCAACGGTTTCCAGACTTCGTCAGACTAGTTTCCTCATTTGCTCTCCATGCATAATGCTTAACACAACCAGAACTTGCTCAAAACGACTCAACACTAGAATTGGGGCAAAAAGTGGACCACTTAAAAACCATCGTATACACACAACCGTGTTGTTATTCATTCAGAAAAGCCTTTAATCTTACTGAGTTGTGACTTGGTGCTCCAATAAGGAAAAACCACCTGTTTACACCCTCGGTTATGGACGAAGCATTTCACGGCTGGCTGGAGTGTGGGATGCGGTCTTTCAACAATTTGTATAAAGATAAGAGGTTTGTTCCTTTTGAAGCGCTGTCTCAAAAAGTTTACGTTGATTTCAGTTTTTTAGATATTTTCAAATTAGATGTTTTGTCTCATCTAATTCTGAGTGTTTCCCTATGCACCCTTCCACTTCTCTGCTGGACCTGATAATTAAAAACAAAATGGACTCGAAAACGATTGGTAATTGGTAAAATGTATACAGTGTTTAATGACCACAAGCTGACTAGCTTAGAGGGCCTTAAGCATAGATGGGAAGGGGAACTAGGAGAAACAATACCAGAGACAACTTGGCTACAGGTTTCAATGAATATCTCCAACTCATCAGTGTCTCTTAGACGATCTGTTATACATTTTAAGGTTGTACATCATCTCCACTGATTTGGACCCCACATGCGGCCTGGGTAAGACAGCTCATCCCACTCTGCTGCACGTGTTTTACATGTTTTACACAAGTTACGTGGATGGAGCTCAACCTTTGAGACTAACTCCAAAATAACAGGACAAACGATCGACCCAACCCCTCTGATTTAAATGTTTGGTGTGTTTCCCTCTGAATCATCCCTGAATAAACTTGCTCTATCACCTCTCTGCTGGCCAGAAGAGTTATTCTCACCAAGTGGAAGGACCCTCGGCCCCCAACATTTGGCCTGTGGATTAGAGACGTGATGTTCATCTAAGGAAGATTAAGTCCACCATCAGAGGGTGTGCTGAAAAATTTCATCCTTCCTGGCAACCAGTCATTAGTTACATTGACAAAATGTCATCCTGTGATATGGAATCATGATTCTGTTATGTTGAATGTATATAGCCCAGTGGCCCATTGTCTTACATGCCTATAGTTTTGTGTATACTCTGAGTATATATATCACTATTTTATTTTTCACTTGAGATCTGTTATTGAGAGGTGGGAGCAATGTTGTACATTTATCGGTATATGCTTATGTGTTTAACTGTTGGAAAAATAATTTTAATAAACTACCTGGATCAAAAAAAAGTGGACCACAAATGGAAACTTCTTTTATCATTATTTTCCCCATTCCCTATAGACTCTATAGATTTATGTGACGGTATCTGCCTGAGTAATACCCTCTATATCACATAATAGTAAATCTTGTGAAAACATAAGTAGTGTTGTGTTTCGCACTTTATTTAGCACCTTTAATACCCGAGAAATGAAGACGCTTAAAGGACTGTGCTCATTGATTGGCAACACTGCCTCCAGTGGTTAAAAACAGTGTTAAAGAATAGCTCTCTGCATCAACTTAAGTCATGAGGATGCCTATGGTATGAGAATCCTAACATATTGAGAAATGTGATTTTATTGTGTTTTTAACAACCAATGCGAAGAAAAATGCCCGTCCAAAACCCAAAAGAAATGGAATCAGCAAGACTGTGGATCAAATCCCTTGATATATTCAGGAAGTCCTGAGAGAAAACAGTGGCTCTCTCTGTGTCTACTAGTGTTTTTAAAAAGGAATCATACTACTTATTAATCCAGTGCAGATACCTTGGGGCCAGCAACCACAACACTGCATGCTTGCTGACTGGACTCACATAAATATTCTCTTTGCAAAACTAGGAATGTAAAGCAGTAGTGGAAAATGCCTGAACAGCATTTTCTAGAGATGAACATACGGTATAAAATATATATTTCCTATCCATGAAGCAACCATTTGTATTGTCACTTTGTGACGCAGGGTAGTAGGGAAAATGAGAACCTTTTTACTATGTAAGAAGGAAATATCTTCTGCAGCTTCTGATATCCAATCTAAATGAACAAGGCGCAGCTGAGAAAACTGTGAAGAGAAAACTTTGTGCTCACTTCACTTCCTTTTCTTAACTGAAGCACAACACTGACTTGTGCAGTCAGTGAGAGGAGCTGACCTTTTTTGGCTCCCTCTCTTTCTCTCACTCTCAGTACATTGTATATCAATGCTGTGGCTCAGTAAAATTGCGCTGCAAAGATGAAAGGAACGTTCTGCGGGGATGGTAGTTTAAATGGAGGACATTCTGAGTAGGTTTAGCAGACAGAAAAAGGCCAAAACATGTCCGAAAAATACATTATGCTAGGAAATATTTACGTTCAGCAAGTAGCCACAGTCGTGACATTCTAGGAAAAATGCACATGAGAGAGTGGGCACACAATTTTGAGAAATGAATTGCATGAAGTAATCCAGAAAATTAACCTTTGCGGTTTTTGAAAATCTTTATCTTGAGCCTGCAAAGCCATAAGAAGCACAAGGGGAGAACATACGCAAAAAACACCAGATAATGTAAATTTTCAAAGAACTCATGAAGCAATGTAATGGAAGCAGAACTTGTCAAGCACTTGAAGCAGAAATAGCAGGATGCTTGCTATATCAAATAACAGAGGCTGCATAATGGGTCCATTTCAATCGACCGGCATCAGCAACATTCAAGCATTATCGCCCAGTGTTCTGACTGTTATCTGCCTCTGGGGAGCACTACTCAATGGCTCTTAATGCTTTATGTGCCACTGTGTGCTGTGACACTGCTGTGGGCCCACCTTGGGACACAGTGCCATATCACCAAGGAATTTCTGCTAGTGCTGTGAGGATTTACAGGACAAAAGATGGATAGTGAAAAAAGATGGAGGCTTATTAAGTGCAATACCTCCTTCAGCCAGGCAAGGCCATCAGGAAATGAGTCGTTTTAGTTCTTTGTGCTTGATGAAACTCTTGCAGTGCCTGGAAAAGCCAGGGATTAGACTAAAGGCAGTGCTGAAAGTGCTTTTTGAAGCACGTAAGGGGGGGATTATTTTAGCTGCTATTGGGATATAATGCAGGGTTACTCCACAGGGAAGTAGGTGGTATAGTTAGCTTACTTAAGTGAGCCATTTTTTCCTTGTTTTTAAGAAATGTTTCACTTCTTGTTTAGTTGTTGACTCTCTGTGCGGCGTTCTTTCACACCCTTACCCCCCCTCTGCCTCAGTAGCTACTAAATGAGGATGCACAGTAAAGATCAGATCCCATACATTACGCTTGTGCTGACTGTAGGCCATTACATACTTCACTGAAGCGAACCCGAGCAGTGCTAAGCTGCAACAGTTATGCACAAACCACATTTTACACACATAACTGCTCATCTTATATAAGAATAACAGCATAACACATGATTGAAAACCGTGTCATATCTTTTTAATATCACACATTTCTCATTTGAAAACATTTTTCAGGATCAAGAAATATAAAAAGCTTTTATGTCGCACCTAAGACAAAAGAATTAGACTAATATACTAATACTAATACCTTTGGACAAACAGAGAGGTTTCACTCAAACAGCAGGAAAGTTCCCATTCTCCATTTAGCCTTCTTCTACAGCTGAGAGATCACAGGCACGCTTTGAGGGTAACCCAGAGTTAGCCACCAAAACGTGGCAGAAGGAAACCAAAGGATAAACCGTTACATGCAGTTAGCTGCGTTTGACTGGTTAAATGTGACATAGTTGAACACTGGTGTGCCAGCGTATTAAGCCAAAGCGCAGCCAGTGTGGCATATCAGACCTTGAACGAAACACACTGTAGCTTTATAATGTTTCACTGAAGCTCTGCAGTCACAGTCCAATCATTTACTATTAATGCTCTTCTGAAGATTTTAGATAGCAAACATAAGCAGGAGATCACATGAATAAGTGGTCAAAATTCATCTTTCACACAAATACCATCCATGCTGAGTCCCTCAAGCACACTACTTGAGTGTTTTGGGCAAACTACTGATTCTGTTTTGACAAGGCTAAGATAAAATATCATCTCTCGCTGTGTTCCTAAAGACTGGTTGGAGCCTGAGTCTAAAAAGACTTTGGAAATAAACATTCCTGACCTTCGTTGTCTTTCATCCTCACTGATCTCCTCCTGGGATTGCCCAAAAGACTGCGAGAGCACTTTGCTTTCAGCTAAAAAGAGACAATAAGGGCAGCACAGATGGGCACAGTGACAATTGTGTAAGTCTTAATAAAGCCTCCTTCTGAGCAGAAAGGTTCTATTGCACGCACAGAGTGCAAGGAAACTATTCTTTTTGCAGTGAAAGCTAATAGAAAGCACATCTGTTGGATTGCAGCAAGTCAGGTCTGAAAGCCCTCGACTTTAGCTGTGCCAAAACAATGGAAAACTAATGGGCTTATAAATAACACTCTGGCTACAGTTAACTTTGAGTTTCAGTAAGAATTTATCGACTCCCTCATGTTTTCACGACTTTCAAACAATGATTTCAAGATTCTTTTCAAATCCTACCTTCACTGAGATTCACACAGACTGTCAGCGACAGGCGATGGGATTGGTTACTATGGGGGACATAATACGCAGAACCTCTGTAGCTTCTGTTGTGTAATTGTTGCATGTGTACTACAAAGACCATGGTGCTCTTCTATTCATTCCTGACTGACAGTAGAACAATATAAAGCACTGAAACAGAGAGCACATTTTCCAGTCCTAAGCAGTGTCTACAGACATTCAATTCAGCATTTAACAACCTGTCTTTGCAACTCACATCGATAACTGTATCAACATTTTTACTAACCCAGGTGTTGTCTAATCTTATGCTCCTTGTTATGCCGACCTGTGGCATACACTGTATTCTGTTTCTGTTTATGATGACATCATATACATGTCACATGTTAAACACAATCTCAGAGGTCAGACGAGTGCTATATTAAAAAAATGACCAAGAATTGCTTTGTAAATCTCACCTGTCACGTCTGCTTTCTAAGTGAAACGTTACTAATTCAAAAAAGAAACCTGACTTTACTTGCAGGTGTGAAGTTTTGAAGGTGCAATAATAATTTTAAGCAACACCAAGACTGTGAAGCAGCTACTTTTCAAGTCGGGTGTAGACACATAAAACAAAAGGAAGTGTCGGCTGTGAAGGGTGAGCAGGTGTATGAAAGCTACAGGAAGTAAATCGTTAAAATGACATGAAGGCAGTCCAGCCGTGGTACTCTAACTCAAAACCTATGTGCAATTTTACCCTCGTAGCTATTATGAATTAAAGATACAGGCAAATATAGATACTGCGCTGAAATCATTTGCTATCCATTAATGTAAAGCTGCCCAACTCTAAGTGAACTTTTATAAACAGTTTCAGCTAAGAGCCGACACAATCCATTAGTGTGGAGAGTAACTGAGAGGCCAGCAGACGCGGTGGAATACTGATGGTTGCAATAAATCTACATCGGCAGTAAGTGACCCCAGCAGTGCCTCTGTTATAGAGGCCAGAATAATAGCTGCTACTATTCCCAGAAAAAAAGCCAACCAAGATGGAAACCAGTTCAAAGGTATTTTACAGTATACAGTTCAAGCCGCATTAATTGAGTGGCATATGAGTGCATTCATAAAAGAACTTCTCCAAAACTCACTTGGAAGAGCATCAGCAACATCATCGCTCTGCCTCATTACTGCACTGCACAAGAATTACATCTTCTTTTTTTCATTTTGATTAAGGGAAATGAATTCTTAGAAATGTTGACCAAAAAAAAAATTTGCATGCTATGTCTCTGGGGCTTTTTACTGCACTAATTAAAATTGCAAGGCGGCGTATAAATCTTGCTGTTTCAACCTTTAGAGAGCTAGCTGAAGAACATGGACGAGAGAGCTCTATAACAAGAGGAGGGAGGCAGGGTAATAACAGCAGACAGGGAACACACGGAGGGACTGGAAGTTGCATTAATCCGCAGCATGTGTAGAGCAGGGTTAGAATAAAAAGATAGTGGCAAAGGTTTTAAAAAGCCGGCAAATTCACAATTGAATTAATTATTCATGGCTGGCAGTATCATTTTCCACAGTGTGTCTCACTGGGCCTGTGATCCGTGTGTTTCTTGTATCGAGGAATCTCTGTGTCCTGGGGCACTTGCTAAACAGTGTGCTAGGAGCAGAAGCATGGCAGGTCTGGCAGTACAGTAATAATTACAAGCCTTCTCTACTCAGCCCTCTTTTAATCCTAGTTCAGTACACAATACTGCTCACGGTGTCTGCATCAGTCTCACACAGGGCCAGTCTCTCCACTACATCTCTCGTTTGTTTGCGTAGCATCACAGAGGAATGAAAAGTTTTTGAGGGTTTATTGAAGGCCCTGGATCCTAATCACTCCGTCACCTTTAAAGTAGAGATGGACCGATCCGATATTACGTATCGGTATCGGTCCGATACTGACGTAAATTACTGGATCGGATATCGGAGAGAAATAAAAAATGTAATCCGATCGATTAAATATCACAAAAGTATGGAGGACCACAAGAGCCACGCGCATCGAAATAAAAAATCCTGTGCTTAATTAATGAATTGTAGAATAAAATCTGCATTTGTAAATTCATTTTTGAATTCCAATTTAATAAACTGATTTTTAAAATGCTTTTTAAGTCTTCATTTCAAAAAACATTTTCGAATTGCACTTTAATAAACTTCATTTCAAAAACCTTTTTCGAATTGCACTTTAATAAACTTCATTTCAAAAATCTTTTTCGAATTGCACTTTAATAAACTTCATTTCAAAAACCTTTTTTGAATTGCACTTTAATAAACTTCATTTCAAAAATCTTTTTCGAATTGCACTTTAATAAACTGCATTTCAAAAACCTTTTTCGAATTGCACTTTAATAAACTTCATTTCAAAAATCTTTTTCGAATTGCACTTTAATAAACTTCATTTCAAAAATCTTTTTCGAATTGCACTTTAATAAACTGCATTTCAAAAACCTTTTTCGAATTGCACTTTAATAAACTTCATTTCAAAAATCTTTTTCGAATTGCACTTTAATAAACTGCATTTCAAAAACCTTTTTCGAATTGCACTTTAATAAACTTCATTTCAAAAACCTTTTTCAAATTGCACTTTAATAAACTTCATTTCAAAAACCTTTTTTGAATTGCACTTTAATAAACTGCATTTCAAAATCCATTTCCCTTTCCTGTTCGCTCAGGGATTAACATGTGGATTAGCATTTGGATTAACAACTTCATTTTAAAAATCCTGCTGCTATTCAAATGAGCCACACCGTGGGATGTAAGGAGCTCTCTGATTGGTTGGTCAGACACAGGCTGTCTACCAGCCTGGATGTTTCTAGCTCATAGCTTCGCCCTGCTAAGAAGCCTGTGTGCTTGTACAAAGGCCGTTCCACCTCGGGATTTACACTCGGTTCGACAAGGATATGTGAAGAATGAAGGGACCCTGCAGCGAAACGGAGAGCCCAACCTCTGGCTGAGTGCCTGTTTACAAAGTCTGACCACCTGTGAAGGTAACGTGCTAACGTGGCTAACGCTAGCATCACCGCACGTAGCCCCGTTATTTTAAGGTCATCTTAGCTTATGAAAGTTTTACGTCGCAGCAGTACAAGCTAGCTACGTGTTTTGTAAGCTGCTGTGCTCTTCACAAATAAAGCTGGAAGCAGCTCAAACTATTAGAACCAGCACTGAGGCCTGTTACATTTATACAGTGTTAGAGCAACGGCTGCAGCCTACAGCCTTTAAACTAGCGATTAAAATGCTGACAGTAAACTCGTCAGTCCAGATGTTACCACATTACTTTGTGATACTTGTGAGTTAAAACAACTGAGACAGGCTGATTAAAATAACAGCTTTCAGTTCTCTCATTCAGCATATAAAGACTGGAGATCACACTACTGATTTCAGCTCATTTAATATGTGAGTGCACAGATTCATTCTCAACTGGACATAAACGATGATCAAAGGTTGTATATATGATGAAGTCATCAAACCCCAGCCTGTAACACAGTGCGCTGAATCTTAGCTTTGAATGTCCAGTATATTCTAATCAGTGCAATCTAAGCATTCACTGAACCTACAGTATCTACACCTGTGTGGTAAATGTGTGGTAAAGATACAGATAATGAAATTTAATTATTAATACAATATACGTCATGAGAAGCGAAAGCTGAAATTGATTCAGTTTAGTACTTTTCTCTGTATGCTCTGTGATCATAAAGGCCTTAAATTCTGTGATATATACTGTAAATGATTTTCACAGAGGTCTTAAAGTACTTAAATCACTGCTGATAGTCTGGTTGTTTATATTTTCACATTTTTGTGTCTGTAGGGCTGTTTGATGACGATTTGGACTCCTCTGGGAGATGAGGACACACCCACACCTGTTCCATACTGCAGCCATTGATGGTACAGCTCTGAGTCAGCTTTGGGCCATCAGACGCACACACTGGAAAACCAGCACCTGGACTTCATGCAGGAGAGATGGCCTCAGTGATTTAGGTTCATAAGCAAGTTCAAACATTTCTGGCCTATTATCACTTAGATTTCTTAATCTTAAAAGCGAATGCATTTAAAGCAGGAACTGCACACCTAGCCATCAGAAGTGTGGCAGCATGAGTACTGTAAAGTTTTGTAGGGTCCTTGTTAAAAATTCCACAAGCACCACATATTTGTCATATAAAGTTCCATTTTTTACAGTACAATGTTGAAATTATAAACTATATATTCTAGTTGTCCACTTGTCAGTAATTTTTGAGTAAATGGATGTCATTGATAAATCAGTGTTGATTCACCTGCAAATGTTTTTAACAAACTTTGTTTTTTGTAGAATTCATCAGCAGCTGTGGAGAGATGCATTTGAATATCTTCTGGTTCCACTTCTCCTTACCTGGAAGCTGAGCATTGCTCATTTCTGACAAGGACATACACCTCAGTGCTTATCATGGGTGTTACATCCTTCGTGCAGCAATTCCAGAGAAAACAAGAGAGCAACGACCACTCATTAAGACCAGCCAGAAATCTGTCCCTTTCTGGCAGCTGTGGAAACTTCCAATAAGAAAGTTTGCAATCTTAGAACAATGCTGTGATGTGTCATATGAGGATATTACATTTTGACTTAATTCTGCTCAATGTGTTTTGATCGTTGATCCAGTATTTCAGCTTTGTGTTGTGCTGCAAGTTTAAAACCCATTGTCCTCATGAGCACAGCATCTAACAACTCTCCTTGAAAAAGTCGATTGACTTTAACTGGACACAATGGTTTCCAGTGGGAGATATTTTCATCACTTATCCGTGACACTGGAGAAGTCACCTGAGTGAGTGATAAAACAATTTTCCATGGAAAATCCAGAGGGACTAAACTTTGTTGTTTCTTTGGGCTCTATTTCAGCTCTAGCAGCATCTCTCAGAAGAAAACTGTTTTCCCAATAATCAGATGAAAAAATTGAACCAGGTGGTATTCTCTGGAGTTTAAGACCAAGACTGAACTCAAACAGTGAATTGACATTAGACTGGAATTCATAAGATGATTAGAAATACTGCTGAAGCTGAATGATTCATTCATATATGATTTTTTTTTCTCCAATTCACCAGGTCTGTATAGTTCAGTATGACTGTGGTACATGATACAAAAGAATAAATACAGAAGAATAAAAACTTTGTGAATAACTTTACTCTTCTTAAAAATAACTAATAAAACAAGTAAAAGTACAAATGTGTACAAGTTAGAGACTTCCTCACTAAGATTTTAATTGTGTGTTAAAGAGAAAGAGATTAGGAGGTAAAATAGACGATGCAGAGTCCATCATCACTGAGGCCGTCTCTCCTGCATGAAGTCCAGGTGCTGGTTTTCCAGTGTGTGCGTCTGATGGCCCAAAGCTGACTCAGAGCCGTAACACCATCATTGGCTGCAGTATGGAACAGGTGTGGGTGTGTCCTCATCTCCCAGAGGAGTCCAAATCGTCATCAAACAGCCCTACAGACACAAAAATGTGAAAATATAAACAACCAGACTATCAGCAGTGATTTAAGTACTTTAAGACCTCTGTGAAAATCATTTACAGTATATATCACAGAATTTAAGGCCTTTATGATCACAGAGCATACAGAGAAAAGTACTAAACTGAATCAATTTCAGCTTTCGTTTCTCATGACGTATATTGTATTAATAATTAAATTTCATTATCTGTATCTTTACCACACATTTGCCACACAGGTGTAGATACTGTAGGTTCAGTGAATGCTTAGATTGCACTGATTAGAATATACTGGACATTCAAAGCTAAGATTCAGCGCACTGTGTTACAGGCTGGGGTTTGATGACTTCATCATATATACAACCTTTGATCATCGTTTATGTCCAGTTGAGAATGAATCTGTGCACTCACATATTAAATGAGCTGAAATCAGTAGTGTGATCTCCAGTCTTTATATGCTGAATGAGAGAACTGAAAGCTGTTATTTTAATCAGCCTGTCTTAGTTGTTTTAACTCACAAGTATCACAAAGTAATGTGGTAACATCTGGACTGACGAGTTTACTGTCAGCATTTTAATCGCTAGTTTAAAGGCTGTAGGCTGCAGCCGTTGCTCTAACACTGTATAAATGTAACAGGCCTCAGTGCTGGTTCTAATAGTTTGAGCTGCTTCCAGCTTTATTTGTGAAGAGCACAGCAGCTTACAAAACACGTAGCTAGCTTGTACTGCTGCGACGTAAAACTTTCATAAGCTAAAATGACCTTAAAATAACGGGGCTACGTGCGGTGATGCTAGCGTTAGCCACATTAGCACGTTACCTTCACAGGTGGTCAGACTTTGTAAACAGGCACTCAGCCAGAGGTTGGGCTCTCCGTTTCGCTGCAGGGTCCCTTCATTCTTCACATATCCTTGTCGAACCGAGTGTAAATCCCGAGGTGGAACGGCCTTTGTACAAGCACACAGGCTTCTTAGCAGGGCGAAGCTATGAGCTAGAAACATCCAGGCTGGCAGACAGCCTGTGTCTGACCAACCAATCAGAGAGCTCCTTACATCCCACGGTGTGGCTCATTTGAATAGCAGCAGGATTTTTAAAATGAAGTTGTTAATCCAACTGCTAATCCAAATGCTAATCCACATGTTAATCCCTGAGCGAACAGGAAAGGGAAATGGATTTTGAAATGCAGTTTATTAAAGTGCAATTCAAAAAAGGTTTTTGAAATGAACTTTATTAAAGTGCAATTCGAAAAAGGTTTTTGAAATGAAGTTTATTAAAGTGCAATTCGAAAAAGGTTTTTGAAATGAAGTTTATTAAAGTGCAATTCGAAAAAGATTTTTGAAATGAAGTTTATTAAAGTGCAATTCGAAAAAGGTTTTTGAAATGCAGTTTATTAAAGTGCAATTCGAAAAAGATTTTTGAAATGAAGTTTATTAAAGTGCAATTCGAAAAAGATTTTTGAAATGAAGTTTATTAAAGTGCAATTCGAAAAAGGTTTTTGAAATGCAGTTTATTAAAGTGCAATTCGAAAAAGGTTTTTGAAATGCAGTTTATTAAAGTGCAATTCGAAAAAGATTTTTGAAATGAAGTTTATTAAAGTGCAATTCAAAAAAGGTTTTTGAAATGAAGTTTATTAAAGTGCAATTCGAAAAAGGTTTTTGAAATGAAGTTTATTAAAGTGCAATTCGAAAAAGGTTTTTGAAATGCAGTTTATTAAAGTGCAATTCGAAAAAGGTTTTTGAAATGCAGTTTATTAAAGTGCAATTCGAAAAAGGTTTTTGAAATGAAGTTTATTAAAGTGCAATTCGAAAAAGGTTTTTGAAATGCAGTTTATTAAAGTGCAATTCGAAAAAGGTTTTTGAAATGCAGTTTATTAAAGTGCAATTCGAAAAAGGTTTTTGAAATGCAGTTTATTAAAGTGCAATTCGAAAAAGGTTTTTGAAATGAAGTTTATTAAAGTGCAATTCGAAAAAGGTTTTTGAAATGAAGTTTATTAAAGTGCAATTCGAAAAAGGTTTTTGAAATGCAGTTTATTAAAGTGCAATTCGAAAAAGATTTTTGAAATGAAGTTTATTAAAGTGCAATTCAAAAAAGGTTTTTGAAATGAAGTTTATTAAAGTGCAATTCGAAAAAGATTTTTGAAATGAAGTTTATTAAAGTGCAATTCGAAAATGTTTTTTGAAATGAAGACTTAAAAAGCATTTTAAAAATCAGTTTATTAAATTGGAATTCAAAAATGAATTTACAAATGCAGATTTTATTCTACAATTCATTAATTAAGCACAGGATTTTTTATTTCGATGCGCGTGGCTCTTGTGGTCCTCCATACAAAAGCACCTCACAAAACTTGCGACACGGCGTAACTGGGCTCATATCCGTAGCACGTTGGAGCAGTGTGGTCACGTGATAGAGCGGCTGTGTGTATTTGGAGCCTGGCTACCAAACCAGCATTTCATCTCCGAGGAAGTTATCCCAGAGAGAAGCCACAGTAAAGCAAGTGTGTAAGTTCATCTCTGAATGTTTGTAAAGCATTCCCATGTTAAACTTAACAACCGATATATGTTGCGACTGCCTCTTCTCTCTCTCTCTCTCTCCTGCTGCTACTTCAATCATGAAACTGATTAATGATCAGCTGATCGGCTTTTCTGTTGCGAGTCCGTCTCTCTTCTTAGTTTTTGGCCCACTTTGCACCAGAAAGAGGAAACCAGCGGCTGAACAACAGCAGCACTTTTAAGCTTGATAAGCTGTTGTTAGAATTTATTTAATATTACTTTCTACACCAGGATCTTTTTCTATGCAGCTGACAGCTGGTAACTGTGCAGGGGCGGATCTAGCAAAGTTTAGCCAGGGGGGCCGATAGGGCATGAACAGGGAAAAGGGGGCACAAAGACATACTTTTCTTTCTTATTCTTATTTAAAATGTCTGGCTTTTAAAAAATAATTATCTGAATCTTACACCCAAAGTTTTAATCTGATGTAAAATGTATAGAAGTCCATTACTGTATATAGTAACTGTTAAGTCTAATATAACCTAGTAAGCTGTAGTACTTTTTCCTTTGGGAAGATACCATCTGTGCAGTCTGCAGTTCTGTAGAAGAAAGATGTTGAATCTATTTAATTATTCTTGAAAAATTATTTATTTCTGTGCAATTTTTTTCACACTGCATCAAATTAAATTTGATTACATCGGTTAAGCATCACGAGGAAGAGGGTGGTTCCCTATTTTTTTTTTTTTGCTGGGAGTTTGCAACCCTATTAGTTAGGTTGCTTAATATTTCTGCTAAGTACTCTTTAAAATACCAGAATAGGGAGGATGGAGTAAGTTTAAGTTTATTAGATTGATCAGTATGAGTGGGTGCAGTGTATTTTTTACATACTGGTATATAAATTTAAGATATCGGTATCGGTATCGGACATAAAAAAGTGGTATCGTGCCATCTCTACTTTAAAGAATAGGTGACGATGTGCTTTCATTCATTCAAAACAAAAGCTGTGCATCTGACTCACACTGCTGCACTCTTCTCTGAATGAGAACACTTTGCAGCGGCTTCATCAGCACAAGAGTAAGCGCACTTTTGCACTTCACTTCCTTCCCACTTCCTTCTGTCATCCCGTGCCATCTCTCGCAGCCACGCTTCACGGCGAAACACTTTAAGCAAACAACAGCACGAGCTTAACTTTGCACCTTACGAGAGTCACATGACAAATCAGAGTACAGTTGCTTCTTATGGAAGCTTCTAGAGAGGAAGTGAGACAACAGGACTGTGTCACATACAGCAAAGAGTCACAGTTATATGGTCAATGTATTTCCAACCCTTCCAGGACCGGCAAACAACCCTTTTTACATCTGATGCCCACCATGTACAAAAGAAGCACATCCATCATTACACAGTATAGACCATTTTGTTGTTTTTTGTCAATAATCTGTATATTTATATTGTACAGCAAATAGACCTCTGAGCCGCAATGCTAATTTAAATGGCTAATTAATTAAAATTTCTCCTGTATCTCTGTCATGAAGACGGTGAATATGAGATACTGTGGTTTGGTCACAACAATTATTTAAAGGATTCAAGTGAGTAGATGCTGACTTTGCTACTAGTGCTTGAATAGTAATTGTTGGCTCTATTAGTTTGCCAGAGGGGCGGGTTCCTTTCCTGCATTTTTATTTGGTGATTTCTAGAATACAAGACAAACTGTTATACTCACGATACATGTTCATTTACAAGTGTGATAAACTTTTGAAGTGTTTTAATACTCAGTGAAAACTATAAAGAATTTTTAAATAGGCCAGCTTTGAATTAAAAGTAATTTAACCATATTTCCCTAAAAAGTGGGAACCTGTTTAGAATGTACTTAGAACGCAATACCTGTTTTACTATATTTACAGTCTGTACAGTGATGTGCATACTTCAGTAAGGTTTGAGCCAGCCCTCATTTCTTTATTTTTTGTTAGGACAATGGGAAATAGGTGGAGCACTTCATTAAAATGTGTAAACATTCAAGGAAATGCAGCATATAGGCCAAAAACAGCTTGGACAGTTCTAAAAAGCTTGAAAGTCAATATTAGGCATGACCACTTTTATTCTTCAGCAGAGCCTGAACTCTCTAAGACAGTTTTCTTGTCAGTGCATTAAGTAGCTTTCAGGAATAGTTCTTCGAGCCTCTTGAAGAACACACAAAGCTCTTCTTTGGATGCTGACTTCAATAATGATCAGGTTCAGGTTCTGGGGAGGCCATCCATGATTGATAGTGTTTTATTGTATGTTTTTCTTACATTGGCAGTGTGTTTGAGATCATTCAAGAATGTTAAATGAATTAGTTGCATATCAGATGCTTTCCACATGGTAAATCAAAAGATTCTGTGTTCATAATTTCATCAATTTCGATCTCCAACACCACCCGGGTGAAATGCCTCCCCAAACCATGACAGAACCTCCAACACGTTTTGTTGAAGGCTGTAGACACTCAATGTGGTAACTCTCTCCAGACCTCCTCCGTACATATTTACAACAAGTTGAACCAAAAACTTCAAATTTGGATGTGTTGCTGCCACAACTTTTCAGTCAAGTTCTTGTGTAATTTGGCATATCTCACTTTTCCCCCTTGTTCACCTCATTTGAATGGTTCTTTGCAGCCACCTTTTGCAGGCCATTTCAGTAGCCTTAATCTTGACCTATAAAAAATGGACAGGTAAAAAAGAGCCAAAGACAAACAAGCTTCAGAAACCCTGAAAAACTGTTGCTCAAGACCACTTTTTAAAAATGATAAGAAAGTCTGACTCCTTTGGAACAAATTATAATGAAATGAGGGGGTGGCTCAAGACTTTTGTACAATGTTATATATTCTACTAGAAAATGTAGAACTGTCCCTTGCAGGTGCAGTTTCTCTAGTGAAACTAGCTCAATGAAACTGCAAAGTAGTGAGAGTTGTGTTGATGGCAGCTGTTCCAGTAAAGCATACAGCTAAAAATGCTGATAAAAGCTGATAAAACTGATTATATCTCTATGATGCGTAGGTAAAGGACAAAGAGTTAGATATCATACATAAAAAAATTAACTTCTATATCTACGTCCTACTGAGAGGATCAAACTGTATTATTAGAAATGCAAATGGCCACTTTTGACGTCCAATATGAGTGTACGGTATGCACAATAGTCTTCAGGTAACATGGCTCATAAGCACATTCCCCATGGACAGAGTGCGTGAGAAACAATGTTAGCTTGTTTTTTATGAAACAGCTGCAGACAATCCAACCTGAAGGAGAATAGTTTGTTTGTATACATATGAGTTCATACCTGAATACACGCCTGCCATTGTGCAATGCACGGTGAAACCATATAGTGCAATGCTCTATGAGAATTTGTGTCCTTTCGGATTTCCATTGGAGACAGCCACAATTTCTAATTTTATCCCAAGAAATGTCTCTGCTGTCAACATTCCTGTACCTTTATGTCACTTGTAATTCAATACACAAAAGTATTGTGATTGTAACAAATCACAACATATTGTATGTGTTCTCCGGCTGTACTCTTTGTAAATACACATCAAAGATTATATGAAGAATACAAGTTTGAGGAGAATTTAAGGTTGGAAGGCTAATGAAAGAGTCTTAGCAATACTATCACAAATAATTGGTGATGTCTAACACTGGTGCAGGAAACAGATGTGCCTGAGTATGCACACAAATCTGCACAAAGTAGATTCACAAGAAGATGCGACAGTCAGGGACAGTTTTGACTACCAATTCATTTCCAAAATAACTATAAAGATACTGGCTGTCGCCCATGCTAGCCCTCAGCCTTCTAGTAAATGCACTTATGGTATACATTATGAAATCTTAGGTGCCATCTTTCTTGAGTTATCGTGTTCATAAGGTTTTCAGAAAACATGACTTTTGACCTTGATCATCAAGATTTGGACTCGTCCAAGATTTTTAGTAGATGTTCCCATGGCATCATTTTGAAACTCGGTGTCCATGCCTGGTGATGTGACAGCAATACCCCATTAGACTTTTATGGCTGACGGGTCACAGCGGAAGGAATTAAGAACCCTAACGTGATTTGTCTCGGGGGGCAACAGCCTATTTTTGAAAGGGTTTCCAGTCCAGCCACTTGGTATCTGATGCAAAACCTCTAGCAAGATTTTCATTGAACCAAAACCTGCTTAAACATCAGTCGTCAGTAAAACTAAAGTCATTAATAGGACAGCGAATGTAAACCACAACACTCCCAGTACCAAAGATGTTGCCTGCAGATGTCAGCATATTCATATATATTTAAACACACATTCATGTAAGCACTTTTTTCTACCTACCTAAGCACTTTCTAACATTCCCGACACTCACTAACACTCCGATGGATTCACTGAGGGCAACTTGTCTTGCCTTGACAAGGATACTTGTCTTGTCCAAACATACTTCACGATCCAGACTGGAGTAAACAAGGAACTGATCCACCGACCTTCTGACTGGCAGAAGCTGTACTCTACCTCCTGACTCCTGCACCCTTAAAGATATCATAAGCTATGATTGCTGTATGATTTCCATTAAAACAAAAGTTATACCACTTAAATTATTTATTGGAGGATAATCATCCATCAATCCATCCATCCATAATCATGCAAAAGATAATTACATGAGATTAATAATCATGACTGCCAATTCCAAACAAATTAACTTTAATAAAGCTGTAGTGCCTTTTGGAGACTCATTGGGAGATTTTTCCTCTCCTCAACTTCTCCTCTACAACACCCAAGTCTTTACTAAGCCAACCTCATTAACTGCTTTGCTCCTGCAAGCTGCTTCATGGGACAGACACTTTAATTGCTACCCATAAAATCGACATTACATGAAAAATATCATCTAGAAGCAGTGATAAATAAAGTGGACTTGTTTTTAATGCCGAGCTAACACTAATTGAAAGTCCCTTTAGAGTGCTGACTGTGAAATTAACAGAGCAAAAGAGACACAAATTGTGAACAGTAAATTTATGATAGGACATGAATAAAACTGACCGGACGAGACTGTAAATTGGTCACATTTAGAGCAAACAACTGTTAAAAAAGAAGAAGAAGAAGAAAGAAAAGAAAGAAAACAGTGGAAAAAAATAACTTTCTATGACAAACACAGCAAAAAATCAACCTCAGGCTGATATTCATGACATTTCTTTTTCTACATAATATTGTTTTGTTTGGCAACATAAAATGTAGATTAAAGTCACAATGAAGCCACAATTAAATAGCATTTTATTAACACAGCCAGGTAGTCAGTTATATGTTTCATAACGCTGCTCCTGCTACCTGGCTTCCTTCAAAAAAAGGAGAATGTTGATCAGTTATGAGAGACTTCTTAAAAACCTGAAATAGCAGTTCCTTTTCTTGAAGTTGGATATGTAACAGATCAAATTAGCTGAATGAAAAACTGCTATTTCTTTGGCCCAGCACCCAACACACTGTATGCCCCGTCTTACTCTCATAGTCTCAAGATCCATCAAGTCATCACCAGGAGCGACAGCCGCCCCTGACTCTAATCTCATCCTTTTGCTAAATCTACTTTCACCTGTCTTCAGGAAGAAGAAATGCTAAAACCAAGAATGTCAGTACTTTATGAACTCTAGGAGTTCCAGCAGCTGATTTGTTTTTCCATCAAAACTGAAGCTTTTTATAAAAAAATAAAAATAAAACTTCAGTTTTAGCCTGTATACAGTATAACAAGATGGTGCATACAGTCCATGGAAAGACAGTAAAGACATGCATATATAAGCACCCCGCCTGGGGCAGCACAGACAGAAGTGAAGATACATCTGCAGGAATTAAAAAATGCTTCTAAATGACTGGATAATTTTCTCTTAACCTGAGGCTTAATGAATCTGCCTGATAAATTGACAAGAGGGGGGAAATAAAGAGAAGTGTGGGGAGAAATATGAGCAGCTGAATCGGTGCAGCCCTGAGCAGCCCTGAGTTTATTCAAAGGCGAGACTTAAAGCTAATGCCTGTACAGTTCCACATTAAAGACATAGGCAAAATCTTTTTGTCCTACTTTACTAACAGCTCTTCAAGGCTAACCACCAGAAATCTATTTAATATCTGCTGAGACATTTCACTAAAGACTCAAACCATCAATCTCATCATAGTACAAAAGGAAGAGTAAGGGGATCACCAAAGTCATTAAGGGTGATCTTTTAGGAACCAAGCCTTCCAGTTCAAGACAAATGTGCAAACGCAAATTAGCCTGGAGCCCTCCAGTTCAGTTTCAATTTCCAAGGGGTTTTCATCAACGGACAAAGACTAAAATACTCCTACATACAACTTTATTAATGCACTGTGCTACAATCCTGGACTGTACTGCTGGCATGTCTCTGTGACTGATATCATGGTCTTGATAAAAAGGGGGAAAAGCCCAATATTTCTTTTTGTCTTATTTTTTTTTCAATCCAATTCTTTCCTGCACCACCCCGTGTCCTCTCACAATCTGCTGTTTCCTCTACTGAGTGTAAGGCGAGTAGTTTGGGTCTAATGCTCTCATTAGTTCCTGCTCTATCTCTGCATAGCATTGCATGCTGGCTTCATCTTTTATTCTCTGTTCTCATTCAGTTTGAACAGCCCTGTTCTCCCATCTGGGAGCAGAGGATTCTTTTCCTCCCATTATATCATCCTTTCACTGAACTGGATAAACTGTAAATAGGAAGTTTAGAGCCTCTGACGGGGGATGGGGAGTACTGATGCTCCTCCTGCTACACCCAGAGCCTGATGGTTAAAACAAGGATGATCTGGAGGCTTTTGTGTGAAGTCCTGCACATCTGAAACTGAATGCCACATGACAGCGTGTTGCTCAAAGGCAACACGTGTGATGAGGATATGGGAATCTGCATGATTTAGAGTCATTATTATGAATTTGATGACAAAATAGCATCAATCCACAGAGAGTGCAGACACTGACATTAAAATATGCTCCTTAAAAATACATAAAGATCACATACCATCGTGATAATATATAGATATATAGATATATGGCAACATGATATATAGAAGCATGCTAAAAATAATACTGTATACAGCTGCAAAACAGGGCTAGGCTGCGAAGTGTTTGAATGCATCTGAGCAGTATGGATTTGCGTCTAACTGCCATAAATCAGCTCTGCTGAAATAGATTTAGGTATTCAGCTAAAAAAAAGTGAGTCAGCAAAAACAGGAATGCTGCAGTGGGAAGTTTAACACTGTTGTGTAAAAGGAAAGCAATCTCATAGGTGTGAAATCGACGTGGCTCACTCATTTTCAGCAGGAAACCATCATCAAATCAGCACACACTGCAGTATAACGGATGAAAACCAACCCAGCGATAATGATTCAGTCTCATAAACAGGCCTCCCTCATTCTTCTAGAATTAACCAGTTTTAGATTTTGTTAGCTCTCCCTCCAAGTCCAGCCTTAAAAGCCATCCACGTCTTCATTTAAATTCTCTTTAATTTGGAGAGAGCAAATAAAACTCAACAGCATAAAGAGACTTTGTGGTCAGGGCACCATGCCGCTGCTTGTTAGAAGTGTGCTACTAGGTTCTTGGAGGGAATAGAAACTGATGGGGATGAGTGTTACAGAACTGTTGTTTTCTGAGGCTTTGGTGTGAAATCAAAGAGAAGCTTCTAACGCTCGCTGCTTTGGAGAAAAGCCTAGAAATGGAACGGGGATATTATATCAGTTAATGATGACTATCTACAGCAAAACTCCTGCAGGGAGATGTTAAGTACAGTAAGGACAGTCAGAGCATATCATTACATGAACTCTAAATGTTTACCACCTGAAATGGAATACACACAGCCTTCTAGTTAAGGTTTGAGGTTTTATTTCAGTCACGAACCATAAACTTTTTTCCCTTTATTGTCACACAGATGAACCTGCCAAATTTTTAAAAAGCATCTGGTTACAAAAGAAATAACTGTTCCAGTTTTCCTTCATTATTTAGGCTCAGAGTCAGTGAGCAGAGCACACTAGCTTTCACTAGTTTGACATTGCTTTTATTTGAGACAAAAAAACAAGAGGACAGGAAGACAGATTTTGGCAGGGTGCTGTTGCTTTGATGATTCAGCTCAAAATGAACTCTTTGCCAAATTGTCTGCTTGCTTTGTAACAATGTTTAGCTGGGTTGTGCATGTCATCCACGTGGATGCCAGGACCCAAGCAGTATTTTGCATTGTGACAACAATAAATGAATGCTGTCACGGTCCTGGGTTGGTGACCCAGTGTTTTGAGTTTTTTGTGTCTCTGAGTTTTTGTATTATGCTCTTAGTTCTTTGTTGCCCCAGTTTATTCTATAGTCTAGTGTCTTAATTTGGCCTTCTTGTATTCTGTTTAGTTCTCCGAGTATTTAGTAGCTGCCCTCTGTGTCTCTTTGTTATTGTTCTCTGTGTTTCTTAGTTGCTCTGTCTCCCCTAGTCTAGTTTGCGTCTGTGCTACTTCCTGTTTTACTTTGAAGGTCTGTGTCTCATGTGAGTGTATCCTACTTTGCTCCCTTGTCTCGTCAGTTCTGATTTCTCCCAGCTGTGCTCCCCTCCTGTGTCTCATTCCCCTCATTATTTCCCAGTGTATCTGAGCCCTGTGTTTCTCTGTGTCAGTGTCATGATCTCCCTCATGCTGTGTGTGAGTCTCCCCATGTCTCCTGGTGTACATTATAATTAGCTTTTCCCAGTTTAGTTTTGTATTGTTTGTGATCTGTTTTCCAGCAATAAATCTGTGCTTTTGAGTTCAAGTTGAGTTTGCGTCTGGGTCTAATTCCTGCCTGCCACACAGCCGAAACATGACAAATGCATTCCCTTGCTGCATGTTCTAAGGGTACTGTTGTTGTCTGGCATCCACATCCAGAGAATCTATAGCAAACGATTGATTTAGGAATGATCACTGATGTTTTTGAAGACTTGTGAATCAAGTACAAAACGTGTGCACCAAAAGGAAACAATATTGATCAGTATCAGTCACAGTATCAGTTCCACTGTTCATACATAATTTGGTTAAAAATGGTTCATAGCCTAAACATTTTCAGCATTTATGGTTTACAGCTAAAAAGATAATAGGGGGCTGGTGATTTCATGATGATATCTTGTAAGAAATTATATGCCATCCAGTATAGGTACATGTAAATGTACCTATAAATGTATAAATTATGAGTGCAAGAATTTTAACAATGCATAAATTCCACAGTCAGTGCTATAAGGATATGTGGTTAATTAGCCAAAGAAATGAGAAACGCTGTGTGGGAGTGTGTAGCTCAACTCACAGTTTAAAGAAGTGTAGGTTTCAACAGATGCTGATACATTTTCTTAGGGTAATTAAGGTAATGTTAACCCTCTACAGTCTGAACCATGAAATAATTGCTAGAGAATTCAAATTTTTTGAAAATGAGTGTTTAGTTCTTCTAATGAAATAATTACGATTCATATGTTATTGCTTGCAAGAAGACAAATGAGACCTTCACCTGGAGCACAACACGAATGGATGGACAACAGACGCCATTTAATAATGATTAAAATCAACATACCTGGCAGCTACGATAGTTTTGTGCACAGACAGGCAAAACTGTTATAACAAAAATGAAATAGGATCATTATTGTCCAGATAGCAAAAACTGTTTCTTAAAATTTTCTTTTGAAAAATGATTTACATCTGGAATCCAGGAATCATCCAGGCAGCTCAAGGCAGAGGCCTTATTAGTTTGCATGTACAGTACTTTGTTCTGACAGTCACACCCAACAAAACTATGCACAAAGGAAAGCATGACTTTTTCAAACAGGCTGGTGTACTTTCTGGTGGACAGTAGATTTATCAGAATGGAGCTTGTGAGGATAATTTATCTCTACTGAAGATAAAAAGCGGGAAAGTTGCTCAGCAGTTATAAAAAAAAAAAATGGCACGATGGCCTAAGTGGCAAATTTGTTAAAGAGAGTTAGTAAATTACCACAAATTCAATAATTAGATCCGACATTGCTGCAGTCATAAATATGCAGAATGTCTGCCGAGGTCTTTAAAACATTGCCACAGAGCAGATTAATTCAACCTTCATGTCCTATTTGAGAGAAATCGCCTTTATGCTTGTGCAAAGACTGTTTGTTAAAAAGCTTTTCTGCAGAGTCAGTAATCACTAGTGCAATGTAAACTAGGGATAATAACATTTTTGTCTTTGTCTGTAAAATATCAAAGATCCAGTTCGTAACACAGAAACCTACATACAGTGTAGTGTCTAAGTAGGTCGTTTTTGCAATGTACACCACGGCGTCATCATATTTACCAGCTATTCTCTCTGGGGGGGCAGCAGGATGAGGAATGCATAATCTCCCTTGACAGAATGTTCATGAAAATTAGGATGGTGTCACTGCTGTATGCTTTTGGATGCTTAAAAAGAGAAGCAGACTCGCACTGAACTTGTAGCTGCTTTACAAATGGCAGCTGAGTGGAGCAGCTACATTTCTCACTGTGCGCAGGTAAGCAGATGTTTGAGACACCGACTTTAAGAGAATTCAGTTGCAAACAGAATCACAGTGCTGTGGCTTACAAGTTCCACAAGAGCTTAAGTGCAGTCTCCATGGTTACATAGTACTCACATGGGTGAAATGGAACAAGAGCTCGATCTGTAAGAGATGACATATTCACGGTGGAGAAAGAACTTTGCCTTCTGGAGGGAACACACTCTAACACCTCAGACTGGGTGTTGAGACCCACCATATGGACCCAGTGAGGGATGATGAGCTGTGTCTCATATGGCCTTGATAGCCCCGGTGGAGTCGCGCCTGCCCACCAGCCCAGGCCCACCTGGTCCTTGGCAGAGCCAAAAGCAAAACTCATTCTCTGCTGGCGATACTTCCTGTTGCACACAGACAAGCGCTGAGCCACCCAAGAAACGTCATTCAGTTTGCATTTCCGCCAATGCTTAAATTGTTCTAGGCATTCATGCATGTTTCACACCCACAGTGTGATCACATTTGTCCTTCTGAAAGGAGACGAGAGTGCACTCCAACCACGTCAGATCCAGCACAGCACTCCAACTTAGCCTTACTTATTTTATTGTATGTACCAACGGATGACCCAAAAAAGGAAGTTCATTAGATCAAACATATCTGGAAAAACCTTGTTAATTTAAGCAGATTCCTCTTCCATTCTGTGTACACAAAAGTCTGCAGGTCTTGAAATGTGGAATTTCCGCACAGCATATTGATACAAAGCAACACAATGAGCAGTTAATTCACACCACGTTTTATTCATTTAACCTTTTATTCATTGTTGTTAAGTATTTGCTTCAATTTAACAATTCATAAAGTAAATGATCGCATTCCTTTTATTAGCAAAAACCCATTCTTAAAATTTTCATTCATGAAGTGAGGCAGAGACTGAGCGAATAGCTGCTAAGAAACCACTACTAAGGAAAAGCAGCAAGCAGAAGAGATTTGTTTGGGCCAAGAAACACAAGACATGAACATTAGATCAGTGGAAATCTGTGCTTTGGTCTGATGAATCTGAATTTGAGGTGTTAGGTTCCATCCGCCGTGTTTTTGTGTGACACAGAAAAGGTGGACGGATGGCCTCTACATGCATGGATGTGTGATGGTGTGGTAGAAAGGCTGGCTAGCACAGCATCCTGCAACAATATGCCATCCCATCTGGTTTTTGTTTAGTTGGATCATCATTTATTTTTTTAACAGGAAAATGACCCCAAAGACACCTGCAGCTGTGTAAGGGCTATTTGACCAAGAAGGATAGTGATGGATCGTCACATGACTTGGCCTCCACAGTCACCTGACCTAAACCCAACCGAGATGGTTTGGGATGAGACGGATTGCAGAGTGAAGGCAAAAGGACCAACAAGTGCTCAGCATCTCTGGGAACTCCTTCAAGGATGTTGGAAAACCATTTCAGGTGACGACCTCATGAAGCTCATCGAGAGAATGCCGAGAGTGTGCAAAGCAGTAATCAAAGCAAAGGTTGGTTATTCTGAAGAATCTAAAATATAAAACATGTTTAGAGTTATTTCACACTTTTTTGTTTACTACATAATCCCATATGTGTTCATTCATAGTTTTGATGCCTTCAGTGAGAATCAATGTAAATAGTCATACAAATAAAAATAAAGAAAAACCATTAAATGAGAATGTGTGTCCAAACCTTTGACTAGTAGTGTATATATATCGATAGGCTCATTATAGTAAGATAATAACTTAACTTGGTTAAAGCCTTGTTTACCCAACACTGTCACTAACAATGTCTTCATTGTACTTAATGTTAAATGAAAAGAGATTTTTGCCAAATACGCTGAACACATATGCGCACACAGACGGAGTAAATCTGTAACCTATGAGCTGATGATACAGTAACATAGTGCAACACACTTACTGGCTCAGAGGAGGCCTTTGTAAATGACTGGAAAAGCACTACTTCTACATGTGCTGGTTAAAAAAACCTCCTGTCTATTGCATTTGAAATTGACACAGGCACAATGTTAATTATAAGCAGATATAAACACATAACACCAACTATGGGAAAGCAGCAGCACACTAATGCTTTGTTACATTGTATTGCAATTGTAATAACTTGCCCACTGAAATAGAGCAGACTCGATAACGCTCATGTAATGTGACTAAAAGCTTCTGAAGAGTTGCAAAGAGGCCCTTGAGGTTAAAACACTTCTTCATCCGGTGGCACTTTTTTGAACATGTACGGCAGATTTAAGTATTCCCGTTGCTGTTGCTATGTATCAGAGTCCTTTAAAAGGATGCATGCTTCTTGACATGTGGCTCTCTTTTAATAATGCTCTCATGACGACAATGTTCCTGGCAGAAACAACATGCAACTGTTGAGGCACAACAAAGCCAGTCTGAAGGGACTGACTCATTTAACTCTATGATGGTTGGTGGCAAGTGAATGTATACGAATGTGTGCTGGGAAAACAGGAGCGGGTACACTAAAAACCCATGGGGTCGGTCCTCCTATGCTTGCTTGGCCTTTTTTGGTATAAGTTAAGAACAGGCTAACTGCAAAAAAAACCCCTAGAAATGGTGCTTCTTTACCTCCCACGTGAATGAAGAAAGCCTACCTCTGAGGCCTTTCTCCAGTCAGTAGTAGCTGTCTGTACCTAAATATACTTTCCTCTCTTTTCTTGCTCGGTCCAGGCAGTGATACAGTTAATCTCCTCTCTGTGTGCTGCGGCGCTCTATAAGAAGAGAATGAAAGGGAGAGAAGCGTATATACACGCTGAGAAAACAAGTAGGGAGGAGTGGCGAGGGGCCAGGTGACTCAGAACATGTGACAGGGGGGTCATTGCGGTGGGAGGCAGTGAGATGAATGACTGAGGTGTGAATCCGAATCGCTAATGGAGGCATCCACCCCCACCAACCCCTCTTTTCCTGAAGTCTGCGATTAGCTCATCTCCAGCCTAATGTCAGGCTATGGGGCTTCATCTTTTGAGCCAGGCGTTTGAATATTCCTGTTTTAATGTGAGAATCTGCAAAATTTCCAGATCTTCTCTGTGGTATTTGTTTATGCAACAGAGAAAACGAGATAAAGTGCACACATGGAAATTGTTCATTTCTGCTTTTCACGGGCTGTTTTGATGTACGACCATTTTGCTTTATGTAAAATCTGAAACGCTTCCTTTTCACACTTCAGCAGCTAATCTGACCATTCACTCTGCCTGTTGTTAGTTGCCTTGGTTACACAGTCAGTGTGGCATCATAGTACAGTACCGATCCTGCTCAATGCAGAGAAGCGCACTGAGCAGAAGGGTGTGTGTTGCACGCTGCATATTACTAAAATTGGAAGACTTTTTTTTTTCATCGTTTGGATGTCCAAGACGTTTGTTTTATGTCACCAAACAGCGAGTAGAGATAAAATATTCATGTACATTACAGCGCAGATAAGTGCTTCTGTTGTTGCCTTTCGTGCAAGAAGAGCAGGAACAGTTGTTTTGAATGATTTTTTTTTATTAGATCTGCTCATTCAAGTCTACCACCTGCTCCCTCGGCTCAGTTTCCCTCCTCCCTTATCTGTAGTCGAGTGGGATTCATTCAATGTGAGACTTCTACTTCTTATTAAAGAAGAAGGTTGTCAAATTAGCAAAGGATACAAATTTGCTCAGATATGGGGCAGAGTGAGACAAAACTACTGTCTGAAATCTTGGAATATGGCTGAATCCATCAGGATGTTATTATACAACAACATGTATGAAGGATAGATGGGTCTTTTGCAGTGATGATCTTAGAACTATCACCTAAATGTGCAGTCCTGTTTGGCATATCAAAACTTATTGTTGAGTTCGGTTCATTGTTTACCTAAACACACTGTTTTGGGCCATTGTTAGCAGTCCTACTGTTCCACTGTTCACGAACATCTAAATTTAGATTTACTTTAAACTTTTAAATGGAAAAACAAATATCGAATTGTAGCGGGAAATAAACATAAGCACAAGACCACAAGATCAACCCAAACCAATCTAATACCAGAGAAAGAGAGCTGACTCCAGCTGGGATATGTGCTGCAAAGCCAGCAAGTTCGGGATATCCTGGGTTTTACTCAACCCAAAATTCACAGTCCCATTAAGCGGTGTCATGAGGGTGTTGTCAACTCTGTTTGTGAACCCAGGTGTTCTGAATCTAACTGTGAGAGGTGAAAGAGGCAAGTGTAGCTGTGTATTTCTCTCAAGAACTCAAAGCTATATGCTGCATACAAAGCAACGAGAGAAAACTGGCAAACTGTTCCATCAATAGGGCACAAGGGGAGCATCTAACAATAATTACACACGTGTATTCCAGTGATTAAATATGTTGCTTTGATATATTCTTGTAGTGCGTAAGTCAGTTTTAGCCTCATTCTTTGTGCTGGAATCCTGACAGTATTAAATGATCCTGGGAGCATAATATATAGTCATAATTCAAAACAGTATGAAGGCTTACTTGCAGGTCTTATAGTGTCAACAAATGCAAGGCTTTAAAGCCCTAATCGCTCTGTCTTTTAGGATTATATCACCATACAAAGACCTTTAGAGCAATGAAATGGCAGCTGCCAATGCTGAGAATTTCTTTCTTTTATATAAGATAAGTAGGCGCTCATCTGGGAAGGACATTTTTTTTTGTATTTTTTGTAAGAGCCCCTCTCACAAGCTGTCCACCGTGCTTCACTGGATCTTCTATGCAAGGCGGTGCTTTTATATGCATTGATATAAATCACTGCATGATATAAATCATCTCGAAGATAACTTTTCTTGAGAAGGTTGTGTCGTCTTAAACACTCTGAGAATAAGGATAACAAGGTTAATAAGGATATCAGCCATTAAATGACTTTCTGCTTTGCTTCTAAAAGTAAAAAGCTTGACTCCACCCACACAAGATAGGCAAACATGTACATTTAGCACCTAAAAAGAGTGCTAATTTCCTCAAGAAATCAGAGGTAAGAGAGGGAATAGTGGCCTTTTTTAGTGGTTTTAGGTTTCTGTTCTGTAACCTCCTTTTATAGTCCTGAACTATCACTTGAGCATCACCCCAAGCTTTTGGCTTTGGCCCTCTGCTTCTGGGGTCCTGTTTTTCAGGCCCTCCTCTCCTGTGGTTCATTATACAGCTTTTTATGAAGTTGCGTAACAGCTCGGTGTCAACTGTTTGCTTTAGCTTTCTCTCTCAAGGTGACATCTGGTCAGTGTTGTGTTCACAACCAGTTTCCAGGGCCCCCTAAGTGGTCAACAACCCCTCAGATAACCCAGGTTTAATGCTCTGTTTTATTGAGGCAATAAAGATAATGGCAGCTGCATACAACTAGCCAATGCCAAGCTATTTGAACAACAATTACGAATCAGAATCCTACTTCCATTTGGAAATTACTGATTTGAGAATATACAATGAGACAATAGTGATTAAGCCTGCAGTTCACGTATGATTGAAGTTTCCTCCTTTAGAAAAAACAAAATCCTTGCCCTCCTTTAACATTTCTGATTTAATTGCACACTGTCTTAAAAGCTGCCAGCTCTATCACCGAGCCTTTCCTCCCCATTCTCCTCTTTTCTGCCAGAAGCCAAAGCCGCAGTGTTGCTCTTCTGAAAACTGCAAACTGACAAATCTGAGCTTGTCATCTCGCTTGAAATCCAGAGCGAAGTCAGAAAACACACACAGACAATACAGCCTGCTCGAGCTGAAATACGCCTCCGTTTGAAGGTGTCTAAAAAATACTTTCTATCCCTCAGGCTGAATTCAGACTCTCATTAAGTCCTGATTCAGGGGGCAAGTCAAGGCACATCTCTGCCCACGTGACCATGGTGACAAACGACCAGAGCGCCATTGATTGTAGTCATGCAACAGCCCCGATGTATTCAGGTCCTGTCATACAACTTTAATGAAAACAGATTGCCCCTGTCCTTCAACTGTGCAACATGCAACAGGGACCAGAGCCACACGTAAGACAGTATTAAAAGAGACAGAAAAACCAATAACATTCCTCATGCGCAGAACACAACAAACATGAAAGTGCTTCATTTTTTTTGTCCCAGATAATAATCTTGTTACATCGACAGTAGTTTTTTTATTTAACTGATTTCGGAAATTAAAAGGAAATATTGCTAGAAATTTCAACACATTTCATCAGCGTTTTGTTCTATAGGGCAGAAACATACTGCAGACATGCACTGATGTGCAAAAATGTCAATGTCTAAATTTTCTTTAGACCCTCAAATATTAATGGAAACAACACTTTGTTTCAAGATGCAACACCACAAATCCACATCGCTTTAACCTCCCTTTTTCTTCTCACTACTGTGAATGAGAAAATAACAGAGCAGGCAAAGTAGGGTGACAAACTGCCAATGACAGCAATAGGTAGCCTGTTACTTCTAATGCAGTGTGAAAAAGAGGAGATGTGCCAGATCAGGACCACACCAACGTCACTGCCTGACTTTTGCATAAGCAACTCACTTGCGGATGAATATGTCGGACAACGGCAGAGCGAATCAATCCTGAGGTGAAATATTAATCTGCTTCAATTTAAAATTCCCCTTTAAATTTTCTATTTGTGGATGGCCTGGCAGGGTGGCTCTTTGAAGCTTCGTGGTGCTGTGGTAACCCTTTCTCTAAAGATGAGGTTTGAGGATAGAAACAACTCCTTCCTGCGTGATTTCCACATGGACACACTCTCTCAATTTATAAAACCCTTAATTGTTTCCTCTCCGTAAACAGAGCCGGCAGCGTGACATGTTACAACACAACCACGCTCCGTGTCTTCCCCTGGTACGACCCATAATGACTCATGTCAACAACTTGTCCCAAGTGCCTGCAGAGAAGAAACCAGCCTAATAAGAAAGCAGCGGCGAGAGACTGACAATCCACAGCTGATCTGCTCTGCAGAGCGTGCACTGGCATCTTTCTTTTTTTTCTTTTCCCGTCAGCTTCCGCCTCCCTCACAACACCAAATTACAAAACACGTTGCAGTAAATAAGCGGAGCTGCAATACTAAGGAGAGAAACAAACAAAGCATCTTAAAAAAGTAAAGGTGAGAGTAAACAATGATCCATGGGAGGCACTGCACAGTCAGTGGTGTGTGGAAGTTGAAACATGGACAAAAATAGTTTCCTGATACATATTGCATGTGCAACTACAGTCTGTAGCTAAGTGCTGTGGAGGTATCATTATACTGAACAACTCTTGAGGCGTGCAGATGTCAGAGCCTATTTTACAGCCTCTGAAAACTTGATCTCTGATATTAGGCTAGGATCTCACAAGTAAAAAGACATTAGCTGAGGCAGATTTCACAAAATATTTTAAGTTCCATTTATTTATTTATTTTTAAATAAACTCATCTAATGTATATCATTAGAGCTCTGTGGGTGTGGATTCATTGGATTTCACTGATTGTATATGAAAGATGGACGTAACTACTGTGACTTTTAAAGCCTTGGTCAGAGTAACTTGTAATCGTTGCATCTTAGTTTCTGAAGCCAGTCAAACCAGTCTGGACTCCAACATCATGTCATGTAGTAAGACTTGAAGAGATCAGGGAAGAGGTCTTTTGTGAGGAGTTTCTCACTGATTAGTAAGAATGTACTGAGTTCACTTTTCACAGAAGCTATGTCCATCTTTCATACAGAGTCTATGTGAAAAAGAAAAAGAACATAATTAGATTCTAAATACTGGATTGATGCACAAAGAGGTTTTTTTTGCATCTGCGTTTTCAAACAGTCGCCCAACTTCAAACTGGATGGAAGGACAGAGAAAAAAAATACATGAAATGTCCCGTGTGATTAAAAACAGAGGATGATGCTCAGTGCAGCTGACAGTCCACCTGACTGATTTTATATTTTATTGATTTTATACATCGGTGCACAATGCCAGACGCTGACTGTTGCATGCCACTCGTGAAAGTGATGATGGTCAATTCCACAGATGTATTTTCTTCTTCTGCTTTTATCAGCCTCCCAATGTATAATAATAAATCAGTAATAACATTTATTATTATAACTGCTGTGAGGTGTTTTAAGAGTCAGAGGATGATCTGGAAGGCTGTTTGTATTGAAAATGCATTACTATAGGAGCTCTACCGTAGGAGCTTACAAGGATTCTGACAGTCAACCCGTAATGTATGCATACACTGTATGCTCAGTGTACTCATTTTAAATGCAACCTCCCTCTCTGTCACAAACGTGAGCGTCTTCTCTTTCATGTTGAGATTAGCAGCTTAATGTTAGATGCTGCATTGCGTGAGTGCTTAACAGCTGCCACAGGTATCACTGCAGGATTTTTTTACTATAGTATCCCCCTTATTTTCCTCTCACTCACTTGTCACAGCGGGGTATTGATTCACTGTAAATGGAGTGCTACAAGCACGGATACAGCAGCCGCTGTGCACTTAGTCTCTGACTTGGTGGTATCACTTATTCCTGCTTGGCCGCTTGAGTCATGTGAGGCCAGCTTCGACTTCAATTTGATGGGCGGACAGGAGCCGCAGCAAAATTAGGAAAGCCGTCAAATGAAGCATATTAATTTAAACAGGGCACCCTGAATCAGAGATAATAGCGGCAGCATTTGACGTACGTGGAAGTGGAAGTCAGCGTGATTTATTTTGTTTACAGTATATGGTTTACTGTGAGCATCACATCATATTTGCATGGCACCACATTTATGAAACTAAGGGTCTGCAGGCTGTTTGGAAATGGTTTCTAATGAGCAACAATGCATCATGCAATTTAAAATTCTCTCTGCTGAAATGTAGCATTTAATATGTTTGGCATGCTTATTAAGACTAGAAAAATATTTTTTTAAGTGAAATAAACAGTTTAAATGGTAAAAATGTGTATCTATGAGGCATACCTCACATCTGTGTTATGTAAAGTCAATACAACAGTCAGCCTCTGCAGTGGCTGAGTATCCACATGCCTTTTGATTCCGCTCTTCAAAAGGAGAGACCGCACTCACACGCTATAGTCCTCATGAAAACAGCCCGTCCCATCTCTTATTACTTTATCTCTAACCCTGCCACACTCGGTGGATGTTTCTTCTGACTTAAGTCATTAAACTCCCCTCGCCCACTATGTTTATTTTCTCACAACACTGAAAACAATGTAATGAAAAATACCACACTGGGAGCATCTGTGTAAGCAGCACAGCCTCCTCCAAAATGAGCAAACTCCTCTGCTCCTCCTCATCACTGCATCACTGCTTCCACTTGTTAGAGCAGAAAAGAAATGCTATATATATATGATAATCTCACCGGTCCTCTGTGTGATATCTCCCTGCAGTACATACCAATTTATGTACCAATATTGTGGCTCACTCTGTGTTCAGATCTACACACAGTACAGGCGCTCAGCACAACTCAGCTTTTTATGTTGGTCTTGCACATTAGTGGCTCTCAGCGGTCCCACAAAAAATTTAATGAGCACAAATAAACTATCTCAGAGACAAAGGATACAGTGTAATATTACATAATTGAATGTGCTGCAGTACTTTGGGAAAAAGCACAGATCTGAATGAGCAAACCTCGTGAAAGTGATCCCACAGCTACTTCTACAGACCAGGGGAACCAGCTCTGCTCTTCTCCCAATTATTTCTATTAATTAGCAATGTTACTGTTGTCTTCGTAGATAAACCGACAATAACAGATTCGTACATTTGCATTTGCCTTTTTCAAAGCAGTCTCCGCACCTTCCACATCTATATTGTGCCAGAAGCTCAGGCAGAGTCAAGAGCAGTTGCAAAGCAAAGTTGGAGCAGCTCTCTCCCCGGAGATCTAATTGTGTACAAATTGCGAGGCTAGGTGGTAATCTGCTGCACTTTCCTGCTGCCACTGGGGCCACATGGAGTTAAGCGGAGGTCTGGACCTCTTCTGGGACTAAACAAATCATTACATACAGCTCACCAGTGCATCACCCTTCTTAAAGTACCTTAAGGACATGAGTTAATGATGAATAGCATGACTCTATAATGGAAATGCTGTAATATTTATTTTCCTATGTAATTCTGAGTGTGACTCAATCATCTGGCAAGGGTACGGCTTCTATCCATTGCTAGCTGTTCCTGAGAGATCCTGATTTCAGCATAAAAAATAAAAAAAATCAAAAATGGTTTAAATTACCACTACTTAAAACATTTGCCCCTCAGGACATATGTGAGGCATAATGAAAAACATGTCATTAAAACTTTTTGTTGATTAATTTGACCCGATTTGACCCGAACACGACAGGAAGGTTAAGTCAGTTTTTTACATTCACATCTGGAAGTTTTCATCTGCTTCTGAGCAATGACAAAATGACTTAAGGTAAACCTCATTCAACAGCAGGTCTCACAGGAACATTATTGACCTCTGACATGTCACCGTTTGCCAGCCTTTTTTCCCCCAGGGTGAAAGTTTGCTCTGCGGCGTGGCAATCGCCAGCATCGTTTTATGATTTAATTTATCTGGGTGGTGTGAGAGCATCTCCTGCACGTTCAGCATCAGCACGTACTGTGCATGTGTTTGTTCATGGGAGCCAGTGAAGATAGAGTGCTGTAATAAACTCTGGGAATAGAAACTAGAGTGAAACTTGCTGTTAAGAATAAATAAATAAATAAACAAGGATTAGAGGTGTTAAGGATTCCGGTTCATTCTTCTATATTCTTATTATTGACGGACTTTGTTACATATTCAAATCCAGTTTTTTTGTGGATGCGATCACTAATGAAAAAGTGGTAATGATGTCAAATAACTTCATATATATATATATATATATATATATATATATATATATATATATATATATATATATATATATATAGTCAAAATCGTCAGGTTGCAATAGTCAGTTTATTCAGCACATTCTTCAGAACAAACCCAAATGTTTGGGTTTACTAAACAGATCGATAAAATAAAGCCTGTACGTGGTCGCTTTTTTTCTTTCCCATTCCTAAATGTGGACGGCTATTCAGAAAAGAAAAAAAAACACCACAACTTACCTTGACTCCAAATTCCGCCACTAAACGTAGGATCCAGTGCCTGTCAAAGTCGAGTCTGTCCTCACTCCCCACTCCTATTACACTTTACGTCCCTGTGAAGTTCAGAGAAATAAAAAGTACTTCTACAGCCGATTCTAGCGCTCCTGCAGCCTGTGGTACTGTACCATCTGTTGTGCCCGTGTGCGTCGAGATCTGCACGGAGAGCAGGAGAGGAGATAGGAGGAGAAAGGAGGGGAGGAGGGGAGAAAAGGGAGCGAAGGGTCCGGAGCGCACGGCACAGCGAATAGGACACAGTGGGTACGGAGGAGGAGGAGGGGGGCGCAGAGACAGGAGTTAATCTCAGATATACTGATAAAACTAAGAAAAGCGGAAAGAAAAGAAGTAAATTAAAAGAAAAAAAGTGATTTTAGGGTTAACGGATTCAGCGAGTTGAGATGTAGCCTTCAGATAGGCTCACTCCGTTGTAACCTCGAGTGATTGATTGACACATAAAAGCGGTGTGAACGTATTATGCGTGTGTAAGTTTGCTACCAGCAACTGTGTTAACAAACTTAGCCGTCAGAACGGAAGGGAACGCCGGGTGTGGGTGATGTAATGACACGAATTGAAAAAAAAAAAATGACTCTGACCGATGTGCTGGCAGCAAATCAGAGCCACGAAGCTTCTGCTATGGCTCAGTGTGATGGACTGATTTACCTTGATCTACCGAGTACGGAAACAACTCTGACAGATTTAATGATCTTTATATTTTTAGTGCATCACTTAAATACAGATTCAATCAGTTTATTTTGTAAAAGCCTTCTTAATTAATGTTCCAGTGCCTCCTTTCAGACTCCACACCGTTTAGGTGAAGTAAACTCATTCGTACCATTGTTTGTTTGCTTGTGTCTTGTTCTGTGTTAAAATGTTTTCTCCTTTTCTTCTTTTTCCTTCTTTCTTTTTTGAAAGAGAGGTGTTGATCCAACTGTGAGGTTACAGGTTGACTTTTTTTACAATCAACAAATGCACTTCATTGAGACCTGCATTTATAACCTTTAAAGCCCATACAGGTATATGAGCACATAAACGAGGAATTGTGAAAAAGAAAAAGAAGTCTTACACGAATTGTTTTTAAATCTGTAAATAATGATGATAAATAAATAAATGATAAGTATTGTACAATCAGGTGCACCTCCAGACATTTTTCATAAGTGTGGCCATGTGGGGAGCGACTAAAAGTGCTGGGATGGCACACCAAAAATACAAATTGCAGTTTTATTGTACTGTTGACAAATATAGATTACTTGAAAAATATGTCCAAAAAGAAAGGATATGCCTGGTTAATTTCCTGCTATTAAAGATGATATCACTGAAAATGGGTACAAATGACAACTAAATAAGATTTTGAAATCCATGATAATCTGTTTCAATAGATTCATTGACAGACTGACTGAATGGAAGTCCCAACCATCACTTTAATGATTCTCAGCAGAGCTGAGGAGAAGCAGCTGAAGTTATAGTAAAATAATGCCATCACATCACAAAATGATCTTTTAAAATCTCTTAATTAGAGAATGAACTACGATCTTTAGTTAATTCCCATGATTATTCTGTATGTTCAACCGTTTAAAGTTATTGCATTTTAACATGTGGAGTTTTAGTTAGATCTTTATAATCCCTTTTTGTGGCTTTTTTGTGACACAACTGGCAAAGTTTTATGTTTTATTCAGTAGGTATTGCATCAAACCATTTTGAGTATAGTGCTTTTTGTGATTATATGACTATATCTTTAGTATAAAGGAGTTCCGCTGACAACCGTACAAAGGTGATGGCAGAAATCTCTCTGGGTCACTGCCATGTCACAAGTACATTTCTTCGCTGGGATGGAGGAACCTATATGAAGCTAATTCAAGAATCTGACTGTTATTGGAGATGAAATGTTGCTCTAACATTCTAAAAATCCTGAAGCATCCTAATGTCCACACACATTAGAAATGAAGTGTGGGGGGAACATATAGGCTAATGGAAAACCTGGTACTGGAAGCAACAAATGGATGGCGACTACATTCAATACTCCATATGTGCTCACAAATAAAAGGCCAAAAGAGTCCAGAAATTATATTTAATAGAAACAAAGATTTTTAATAACTAATCTAAATGAATTACTCTAAAGACTCCCAACAAACTGTTTTACAAACTGTTCTACCACCTCATGGAAAAAGAAATAGATCCAGCCGAAATCTGCTGAGCCAAATAAACCTGATGCTTCCCACCCAGGACGAACATTTTCGCTGGGTCGCAGACAGACCGTTGACCGCGGTATTGCTGGGTGCCATCTGGAAATACTGAGAGAAGCCAACATGTCATACTGGTCATTTATAACTAGTGCCAACTGGGATCACGAGTTTTCAGCTGTTCACAATGTGCTCACCAGCATCGATCACTCTTACGATGGCGTGGCAGAGGAGCTTTGCAGCAAAGCGAGGTCATTTATTTCCAGGGATCGGTGCACTGTGTTGAATAGTTTTACCTCAGCCTTCTCAGAAACATGTGTTATGAAACACTAATCTTTTTTAACCAAGCGTACATGTTGATTTTTATACTTAGAGGTGATAGTAGTTAAGCTTGACCTCTGGATACACCTGTTACCTGTTACTTCCTCTTTCTAGCAGACACGACACTGAGAACAGTCTAGTTACTGAAATTTTGACAGGAAAGCAAGCCAGGAGCATTATTTCCTGAGCTGCTACAAAGTTTACCTGTTTAAGGAGATATTAATATACTTCTTATCTCTCTCTCTGAATGTTCACAAACAAAGGAATAAAGCAAAAAAAGATAGGATTTATAATGCTGAGTGGCACAGAGCAACATCTGACATGTTTAACAGTTAGTCACTTTGCTGTCAGTCACGACTACACCTGTGATGTAACGAGGCAAAGCAGTAGTTAGTGCAGAATGTAGACTCAGCTGTCATCTCGACTCAGAGACAGACGAGAGTCTCGGGGATCTGTCGCTACAACATCATGTTCTTCCTCATTGTGCTGCAGTCTCAAAAAATGTCTTAGAGTCTACATCGTTTCTTTTTCTGCTGATACTTTTCATTGTAGTGCACACTTACTGACACATGTTCTTAAGGTAGAGGACCAAGTAGCCTTTTAATTCATTTACAGCATGAAACTATGAAGGGTTTGTCCTGTATAGTGTCCACATGAAGCGTGATTATCATATTCTGTGTCCTCCCTACTCACGCTTTTTTCTTTGTTGTATTTCTGTCCCTAATTATCTTCTCCGGTCGTTATTCACGGCGTGCCAAGTACTTTTGCTCACAGACTGTGCTGTTTTGCCGCAAACGCCTGATATCACCACAGCATCCGTGGCCTTGTAGCATCACGGCGCTAAAGCTGGAGTTGCTATAGCAACGGGTGATCAGAGGGGTTATTTTTCTGTGTTTGTGAACATATTGAGGAGATGATGGGGAAAAGATGATTTTTAATCAGTCATCAGCCTGATAGCGTTGTGCAAGCGCAACCCCACAGCACGCCAGGCATTTTAAAAGCCGGCAGAGTAATAAATGTCAACCTGTTATTGTTCCTTAACTCCAAAACATGCCAGGACACTGAATCTGATGTAATCAGTATAATATGTTGCTGTGATTTTTTTTTGGTAGCCATCCATGATTAAATGGTTCCTCTGGCAGCAAACTGCCACGGAACAGATTCTCCTGAAACAAGCTTTTCAGATGACGCGAAATCATGAAGGGCGCAGCGGGATTCGGCATGGCCCCTGCGGAGGGGGTGCTGCTGTCACTTGTAAAGGTCACAGCTGCAGGCATCAACAGCAATGTAAGTTTTATGTGATTATTTAGCAATTGAACATAAGCACTGAAGATGTTAAGGTGATTGCAATGCACTTTGAAATGCAGTAAATTTAAGATTTTTTTGCCAAATGTTTGAGTGCAGGGAAGACTGTGAGGAACAATATGGTAACAAAACAGTTTATAAGTAATTTTGTCATAAATGAGTACTATAGAGTACAGTATTACATTTTTAAAACATTACAAACAAATATGATGCAGCATCATAAATATATGATAAATATGATACAGGCTATAGTATTAATGTCAAATCCAGTCATAGAAGCTTTAAGGTCCTCAGTTTTTCTCTCTGGATAAGAAAGCATTGTTTTCATTATAAATCATTGAAAGAGCAAACCATGTGAATTTAAACAATTCTGTGGATCCTGTCATTGCAAATCACATATCTCCAGAGGAAAGCTGATCTTTTTTTTTTTTTTACCTCCTCCCATCACAGCCCATCACAGCACTTAGAGGACTCTTTGCAGCCAGTGGATTTATCCACTTGCCCAAGATTTTTTTTTTTAGCATCCTGCATCATAGCTAATGGTGAAAAAGAAATTAAAATTAGAACAACCAAAAGGCAGCAGAGGGTAAATATGGGATCTGGTTCTCACTGTGTTACATAAGGATACTCTTGAATAACGTCAATGGCAAATGATTTGAGTTGCAAAGAAGCAATGAGAGAACCTGCTGACCTCAAAGGGCTTTTTCATTTATTTTCAATGCACTCAGCCAGAGGTGCCTCTGCCACTCATGTTAAAATGCACAAATCAAAATTTGAGACTTTGCAGTGTGTCTTTTAATCCTTCGAAGGGGTTCAAAATGGTAATTTTTAAATTTCTCTGAGTACTAAACAAATCCCAGTGTGCCAGGCTAGATCTAATATTTTATCAGAAGCAGAGAAATTTTAACTTACACTGAGCGATGTAGTGTAGAGTTTAATTATTAGATAGCTGCAAAAGATGCTTTTTGTTTTGTTTTATTTTTTTCTTGCTAAAATGAAAAGCCGATCACAGGGAGCCTTATTCACCATTCCTCTCTCGTAAAGCTGATTACGCTCCAGCAGGTGAGTGTGCTGGCATCAAATGTTTAAGTGCCAGAGCTCAGAGGGGTTTTCAGTGCAGGCACACAGCCAAGTGGAGAAGCTGTTCAGCATTCAAATGTCTTCATGTCTGTTTATTTATGGCAGGTACTGTATCGGTACTTGCCAAGAGTCTCTGTGCTATTTCTGGTTCCCCTGAAATAACAAACAAAGGAAGCTCTTTTTTTTTGCGAGGTGCTTTGAGGGCCACATTTAGATTATATGAATGGAAAACTATGGTCACCATAGAGATAAACGCTCAACATACTTTATTACACAAACCTGTTTCAGGCATCAGTGCACCCACCTCTTCTTCCCTGGACAGCTGGATGCATTGCTTTGCCCTGTTTCTGCCACTTGTGTTCAAGTTTAACTTTCAAGCACCGCCTTTTAACAAAAGCTGTGTTGGCTTTCCGTGAGAGTGATTTATTAAGTTCTTATCAGAATCGTACCAGCATGGCTAACACAGAGAGAGTTAGACAAGCATTCACAACACTCACATTCACACCTATGGGCAATTTGGATTCACCAATTAACCTAACACCACTAGTCTTCGGTGTGTAGGAGGGAGTACCCAGCGTGAACTCACACAGGCATGGGGAGAACATGCAAACTCCACAGATGGCACAATTGAACCCTGGACCTCCTTGCTGTGAGGCAACAGTGCTAACCACTGGACCACCATGCTGCCTGTAATAGATTCATTCACTCACTCATTCACTCATTCGCATTTATATTCATAATTTGCAATCACCAATGAACTAAATAAGCATGCATTTCAACTGTGGGAGGAAGCCTGAGCACCCAGGGGGAATTTGGATGACACTCAGCATCATGTTTGGAGGCTGAGTTTTAGATGGTTCACAGCAAGCATTTATATATGTCTGCAGAGGCATTCCTTCAAAGAAGCATATACTCCAACAAGAAGCCAGCCTCTGACACAAGTTGTGCTTTCCTTAGTCCTTATGCATGTATAATGTATTCACTTTGGAAAACAACAGTTGTCATCACAAAACACCAGCTGTGGACATCTTTATATAGGCAGAGGCCCTGCAGCTGGTTTCTTATTTGGCATTCGTTGTCCTTGGGCTCTCTTTGTAGGCAAAGTCCATCAAAGTCCAGGAAAAGTGGTTTGAAGTGACAGCTTAAAACAAGAATATAGATGCAACATAGGATTGAATTGACACAAAAAGTAAAATAATGCAAGTTTGCCATGCAGGGGCATGCAAACTACAGGGAGGGATAGTGCGCTTCAATTGTTTTTATCATAACAATGGTGTTTCAAAGTGACTTAAGATGTGTCCTGTGTCTGCAAAAGACAGAGAGGGAGGGAGAGAGCATCTGAGGGTTACTTCATCATGCATTAATTATGATAGGATTTACTTTTCAGAGTAGTTTTTATATTCTTTTATTTTTGTTATAACCAACTGCCAGGGGTTAGAGGCAAAATTCAGTCAGTGAAAAGCTTTCTTCCCAAGAAATAGTTTTTTCTCAGCTATCAAAAATAAAATTTAGATGAACGTGATTAAGTTTTCGGATTCAAAAGAAAAATTATTCTCTGTTGGAAATGTTTTAAAGCTCATCCAGCTTGTAGGAGCCCTAGTTTCAAAGCTCCTTCTTCAACAGGACCCCCCTCTATATCCCGAAGTTTGCTGTCAGTGATCAATAGGGATGTTAATAGCTAGCTATTGTTCTTGTGTCCTTTTGAAGGGAACAGGGCTCGATGAGTCACATTCAGATTGTTAACAGTATCCTGCAATTCTGCTGAGCTACAGTAAAAGTCACCAGCAGTTTCCTGTGCCAGACTCTTCGGGTCCATCTGTCAGACTGATATCATACCATGAGATCAGAAGCGCTGCCAAACATTGTTGTAATCCTGTTTTGCACAAGGAAGTAAAACGGTGAAACAATCCTCTGCCAACAAACCGATGGATGTAAATTATCATAAAAGGATGTTTGATTGTGTTATACATCATCTTACTGTATACTGTTTTTGTGGGATAAACCTAATAAAGGCCAAAATACATAGCGCTCTACATCGTCATCTTTTGAGGGCAATCAAAACTGTGCAGTTATTTGCAGCCAATGAAAAGAATGGCCACTCAGATCCTGATTAACAGTCATTACCAAGTCAGCTTTAACTGAAGGACTGAACCACTCAGAACACCCTGGATTCACACATTTCCACTATTACCACTCGTGTTCTGTTTTGACTGCCAGGATCTAGTTAAACAGCTTTCCAACACCGAACTTTCAGACTATGAAGAGTTCTTTGGAAAGGGCTAGCATGTGAGAAGGATGTGGCACTCGCTGCTTGGAGCGACCATCTGCAGGGCCTCTGGTGAAGAGCAGGTCATCCATAGTAATAGCTGTTTCTCGGTGCCATGCTGCTAAAGCCCCTCTCAGCCCCTGGCATCATCAAGCAGAAAGAGACATCTTTGTGGTCCATGTGGTTCGTGGGCCAAAGAGCCACCTATCAAGTACCTCCAGCCTAGTTTATTTAGGAATACCACTGTTAGTGCTTGAGAAGTAATGTCCTTCTCACTGGATTAGCAGGTATTTAGTCAAAGTCCATGTTAAAAGAATGCAGTAAACTATGATGGTGAGAGTGTGCTGATTCAGGCTGCAGTGCAACACGAGGTATAATCCATTAAGTCCACTTTGAATGACAGATCAATGAGGTTGAAGCTTTCTCAGATGCTCAAATTTGTACAGACACAGTTAATACTGTGAGACAGGATTTCAAAACACGTCAGCTGTGGCAAACGTTCAAACACATTCCTGTTTGTTTGTTTGTGATGTTAACACCCGATTTGCATCCCAGGAGACAGAATGAATGAAACAAATGATTCAAGGTTTAGTGCAACTTTAATGATTTTTTTTTTCTGAAAAACTTTCTAACATCACTGACCTCAAACCACCATAATACTCTGTTTAGCCTGATGCTTGTTTTATGGTATTGCAAAGGTAATTTGCCTAAATAACCAGTATGCAACCAGCGCAAACGTGACTGGCATGTTTGTTCCCTCAAGTTTTTCCACTTCTTTGCACATTCCCTTACACCCATTCTAATAGTTTTTGAGGTCCCCATTGAAGAATTTGCAGACATGTGGGAGTTCTTATATTGAGGTGATTTGTTATTATTCTGTCACACTGAAATCAAGGAAATGCACTGGAGGAATCGACGCTACTGAACAGGCCAATCAGAATAATTGCGGGCTGTGTTGACACATTTCTAGGGAGGTGCAATCATGTGATGAGCTTGGCTATAGTGTAGGTCATGGCATGGTTTTAGAACTGTCTGTGGCTACGACGTACCTACTGCGTAGATTTTATGCAGAAGCATGAATCCCCTGTAATGCTAACTTTTGCCAACCCTGACTCTACTTAGAATAATCGTTTTCCAAAAAAAGATTACATTATTTTCACATGCTCATTTCTAAGCTACTTATTTGTTTGCTAACATACAAAGTAAGTAAGCTCAGAACCAGATATTCTGACCATGCAATAACCAACTACAAGCGACATTAACGTCAATTATTAGCCCTCAAATGTATTTGTATTATAACAGAGGCTGAAACTTAAATACATCTCAAGCACAATAATGAAACAGAGAATCCAAAGATAGGAGCTACTGTTGTCAAACTGGTTTTCAAGACAGCGTTTTCTTAAAGACAAGGAGGGGGGTGGGGGACTGAATACTCAGTGCATACAGGATTGTAGCTTTCAGTGACACTGAATCTGCATATGCTAAAGGACCTGCTGGGCTTTGTAGTGCCCCCAAGACAATAGTGGTGCTAGCAATGACAAAAAGAACTGCACAGGGATCTTAAACAGTAGGAATATACAAATGGTTGTAGTCCTGACCTGATGTGCAGCGTTTCAGGGTTGAACACTAAAATCTGCTTGTTCTCTGAGTGTAGCCATAGACCCTGTTTGAGCAGAGCTGGAGGTGCCAAAGGAGATGGCCAAGTATATATTAGCTGTGGTGTTTCTTGTTATTGCAGAACATTTATGATCTTATCCCGAACATCTATTGCAGCCTTTGCATGGCAGTGTACTTAGAAATCAGCCTTTTGCTGCCACACTAGTACCCTTATGTTCTGACGATTATACTGTTACAGCAGAATTATAGCTGCTGCTGATGTAAAAGAGAAACACGATTCTGTTAGCGATGTAATTATTCCATTTGGAGAAAATGGACTTGAGTCCAATCAGATGCATCTCTTATAAATCAAATTGTAAAATTCAGAAAAGAAAACTCCAGGGGAATAAATGTCCTGCACAGTTGCAGCTATTACAGTGAGTCATGCTCACTGTGCTGTGTAATGGCAACATTATAAAAAAAAAGGTGTCATTTTCAAGCTGAAATAGAGGTCAGGTTCTGATAAAGCTTTGAAAGGCAGGTGTAATTTATTACAGTCTATAAGAAGGCTGAACAGTCGTGAATCACCATTTTCAGGTCGTGAGTTTCTCCTGATACAACCAATCTTGTTATCGCGCCTTTATTTTCTATTAAACTCTGATCAAGTCTGCAGCATGACAGTTTTGGGCTCATACCTGAGGTCATGTCTGAAATTATAGTTAGATGATCTGAGTTGCCCTACTGTGAACTACTTCTGAATCACAGCTACCTCGCCAACAGGGGTGCTTCACAGACAGATGGTTTCCATGGCAACATTATTTGATAAGCTCTCTCAAAGCGATCAAAAGGGGGAATAAAAAGCCACCTACTTAATAAGTCATAGACTGGTGAGTGCGACTCTATCACTGCTTTGTGAAATTTGGATGTCAGTTTTTGCACAATGACAGCGGGTTTATTCAGGTGGAGGGCAATTATGTCGCTGTGAATCAAAATCCAATTGCATTTGGTGTACACAGCTTTCATATCGAGGTGCTTCCACTGATGCGCCGCCAAAAAAATGCCACAAAGACTAAAGTTATCAGAGTTATGAATATGTGAGATAAATGATAATCAGAGTCATTTAAGTTTGCTAGATGGAAAACAGCAGTTTAAAAATACTTTTTTTTTTTTTATCTTTCTGCAGCTTATTATGTTTTCACTTGAGGGGCTGAATTTCAACCTAAAAATGTATGGGTCAAGATAAGTTTACCAGGCAGCTGCAAGGCTGTGAAAATCGTACATTGTGTCGGTGTGTGCTCATGCACCCTTTGTCTCCCTATCTCCCTTCCTCTTATTTACCCTGTCTAATATGATTTATGATCTTTCATAGAACCGAGAAAATGTTTGCATTAGATCACTGAAAGCATGACCCACATTTATATGTATCTTTGTGATATCTGCCACAACAAATCACTCACTAATCCTATATATACCAGCGTTAGACATGATTCATAAACACCAACAATTAAATCGAATGATTACAGATTGAATGACACAACTTTATTTATGCATGCATGGCGACCTACAGTACAGGGCCCAGCATCATTATGATGAAGTTGGGTCTCGACAGCCTGGTTGCATAATGCTCATCGTTATGTCCCAGTACCTGCAGAGCAGAAGTGATTGCAATAAAAATGGTGGGAGTGGCAAAGCAGGCACAGGGTGAGGTGAAAAATCAAGCTCCATCTCCGCAGTCGGCAGTAATCTGCACGTAAGATCTGGATTCCTTTTTTCCAGCACAGTTTTCCATTGCACATGCTGATTGAGGGCATAGAACCCAGCCAGGTAAATGTGATAACTGTCACCACAGAAATTTGTTTGTGTTTGCATGCATGGCAGATCAGCCCAAAAAACTTTGTAAAGCACTTCCATGCAAGCTTGAGCAAAAGAGAGTTTAGCTTCTGTTAAAGCCATCTGGCGCCCCTTTGATAAGATGCGATTGAAGTGTGTCATATTTTCTTCAGCTGGCTTGTCCATTAACACTACAGACCATAGAGGAGACCAAGACAGAGAGCGGCACACAGTGTGTGTGTGTGTGTGTGTGTGTGTGTGTGTGTGAGACTGTGTGTAAGAGCTGGTGGCTGTGGGTGTGTGGGTAGGTGGGCGGTGTGGGATAGGGGCACTCAGAGAACGACAGGGAGAGTAAATGTCATTTCAGAACGCAGCGCCTTTCCGCTAACATGCCACCCTCCTTTCACCCATTTAAAACCTGATTATCGTTTTATTCCTTTTTCAGATGCAGTGCGAGGATTTCACACTAAAGCATGAGGAATTCCTGAAAATGACAGCTAGTTTTACACATTTTCATCAAGTCTCTTCAAATTCTTCTTTTATGTGTATGTAAAGCTTACAAAGCAAGCGATGGGGGATCGAGTTTTTAAGAGGCTATTTTGCTCGTGTGTGTGTGTGTGTGTGTGTGTGTGTGTGTGTGTGTGTGTGTGCGTGTGTGTGTGTGTGTGTGTGTGTGTGTGTGTGTGTGTGTGTGTGTGTGTGTAACAAAAGAGATGAAGAGGGTTTATTTGTAAGAAAGAGAAAACAAAGGAGCAGAGGAGTTGACCTAAGGGGAGGACACTTTTTCTGCACTTAATTGCCAGCAGTCTCCCGGGACACAGAAGATGATCGTGTGGGCCTGGTTCAGGACAATGTTGCAAAACCTCAGCCTGTTTGGCATTTTCTCATTTAATAATGCGACTGTGTGAAAAGTACAGGAATTTTTAAGACAAACAACTTCCAGGACTATTCATGAATTTTTGAGCAATATGTGAAGTTATGTGCCACATTGACACGATGTGTCCATAGACACGATGGATCAGCAGTTCTTCTCATCCCCTTCAATTCATGGTTCAGCAGCTGGAGAAGGCTCCCCATCCCCAACCAAGCTGCCGTTTAGCTGTCAAAAGTCTAAGTGAGCGGAGAACACTGGATGAATGATGTGGGGAGTGATCGGTAATTTTATTGACGGTGAGATGAAGTTCAAAATGATTCCTATTCCTATGAGATCATCAAATCTGTACTGTACTACACTGCTTCTTATCACGAGCATCCCACGGTGCCCGATGAGTCTAATTAGAAAGCAGATACAGACGGAAAGCAACGTAAACATGTGCTTGCAGAAGGATTTGGATGAATTTCAGCTCGTACTGGGTGTTCCGGAAAGTGCCAACCTTGTCACACAACACATATTTCATACTTAAACAAATTCAATATGGCCCTAAGTAGAATCAGTGTGTGAGCAAATTGCACAGAAGATAATGTATCAAATAACAGGCTAAATCCAATTTCACAAACACATCCCCTGGAGTAAGATTCTGATAACTTGACAGCTAATCCTTGCTTTCATGCACTCATTGAGAGTGTGAGAAGAAAGAGGCAGCAATCCCTTATTGTTAGATGGAAAACATGAATTTTTTATGGAAATAAGAAGCTTTTATTTTGTCATTATCCATCCACCAAGTTCTGCTTGCAATGGATTTTCTATTTCCAAATGTACATCTTTCAGTAGGAGTCCAGGTTACACAGGTCACCTACACTAAAATGGACTTACGCATACACTTACTGACACGCACATATTAACAGATGAGTTTCCCATTTATCTTTGAATGAGTGGGGGTAATCTGCATTTAAAATGTATTATACAGATATCATTTTGATTATTGATCCAAGTGGTTGATATACAGCATATCTATAGTTAGCAGTGATAAACAAAAAGTAAGTGCAATCACTTTACAGATGGAGCTTTCTTACATATCGTCTTGATGCATTCTCAATCATCCAGGTAAGTAAATCGGCTTTCTTACATACATTGTTGGATATTTTGTTGGCAAATAAATCTTGTTGCTGTTACACATCTGCTTGAAATCCACAAGCTTGTCTTACCCTGTGTGTATTCTCATTGATTGTTCTGTCCTGTAGAAGTCCAGCATGCGTACCTGTTCGCAAACTGTATGGTGAAACTTAAAAGTACCTCAAGCCAAAGGTCTCAGTTAGTTACTAAAGTTATGTACTTTTCTGAAAACAGAAAACCTTGAAGGGACGCAAGAATAGGGAGAGGCATAAAAACAGATGCTTTCAGTAACGCTAGAGTTAAACAGTTGAACTGTTATGGAAAATGGATCCTAATATATCCCTCTAGTTTAGGGGTGGGGAACTCCAGGCCTCAAGAGCCGGTGTCCTGCAGGTTTTAGGTGTGTCCTTGATCCAACACAGCTGATTTGAAGGGTTACGGAGACTTTTTAGTCACACCATTGAAAAAAGCACTCTAGAGCCCTGTAGAGGGAATGATAATCTTAAAATGTAGATTACTCAATAAATGCCCTTAAAATTCACTGGTAATATTTTATTGACTTATTCAAAGAAAGTTTCTATCTCAAAATGTATTTTCGCGTTTATTCACAAATATAAATTCCCCAAACAGGAAGTTTTTACAATCAGTTTCCACACAACACAAAAGGTGAAAAAATGGACAACAATCAGAAAATATAAATGAACAATATGATTTTCTACAAAAAAAAATGTATTCACACTATTAGCATTTGTTTTAAATTAGCTTGCGTCCTCCCATTGCTTCTTTGTTAGCTTGACCTGCGTTGGTTAGCAGTGCTGAAGACTGCTTTGCAGTTGGCTAGGATTTAAATAGCTGGCTCACTAGGTAGATAAGGTAAATTAAAGTTTTAGGCAGATAAAGTAAAACTTATTTCAAGATGTTTATTCAAATTAAAAATGGGAGATCAGGATCAGACGGTGATTATATTTTCTATTAAGTAGTTCCACTCGCTAATTTCTCCTTTGCTGTCTATAAGTCGGAAATAATCCTTTAAGAAGAGAAATGTGTTCCTACCCCAGCTGTGACAACTCTATTATTATTTTTATGTGGGCAAGTAGCTCAGACACACTTTTTCATTAATACACATTTTCAAAAATATTACAGGAAAAAGTGTGAACTTCTATTCAGTTAAGTAAGACAAAGGACAAAATGGGCCAGAACGACCTGGAATAAAGTCCCACCACCTTCAGCTAATGAGAACTTAAAGGCAGTTTAAAAGAAAATACTGTCAAGTGAGACTGTTTATTATAGAAAGCAGCCTGGCAGTCCTCCCAGCTGATGCCTCTGAGGTTGTTAAGGAAGTGGTTTACTCTTTACATCCTTTCTTTCTTCTCATGCTGTTGTGCGTTCATGTTGCAGAGGTTTATGAGGACACATGTGTGGTACTTCAGTATCTAGCTGTTACTACAAGATGCAAACATAAATGGAGTAAATCTTTTTTTTACATGCCAAGTCATTTCAAACGCATTGGCTGAAAATGGTCAACAAATATAAAAAAAACACAAACTGTTTTACAAGAACCGTTTATGTTTTTTGAGAACAGTAATTATCAAATATTTTATCAAATATTTTTCCAAGAAGAATAAGAAATAACACGTGATTTCACTCTGAGTTGGAAAAAGACGCAAAGGAGAAATGACATGAGAGGAAGATGAGAAGTTATTGTTAATGCCAAGTTGAGCATGTGAAATTTAATAGACTGGAAAAGGCTGGAAATGTAATTAAGTAAATACACATTAACCTAGGTAGTTTGCATTATTGTGATACACTTTGTAGTGATGGAGTGCACTAATCCAGGGCATACAGTACCAAAATAATAAATATCAAGTTATATTTTATAGCTTATTGCAGAGAAGATGTACGAAAATGTCACAAACACGGACAATATTCTGCAGTACTCTCCAACAACTACACTCCATCTCGATCTGTAGACAAGTATTTGGCTATTTTTGAGGTTCAGATCCAGTGTTGTAATTGTTGGTGGACAAACACAGTTTACATATTTAGTTCTGAACTGATTTTTACAATGTATACCTTGCATTTAAGTAAATGGTGGTGGGATAAAACTGGATTCCTGTTCTCAGTTCATTATGGACATTCTAAAACAGCTGGACAACTGCATCAGTAAACACTGCAGCCACTGTCGAGTTTTGTATGGATGAGGTAAGTACTGGGTCTGCAGTACTTTCAGGGAAAAGGCACTGTCCAGCATTCTGGTTCTGACACTGACAAAATCTGACAATTTCCTCTGGCTACTCAGCTTTCATATTTTACCTGACCACCTGCAAGAGAGAGGAAGCATTACTTGCTGCAGAACTACTAAGACTGCGCGGAATACTGTCCAAGATACTGCTTATGGAATCTTTCATACACTGTGCTACTGTCAAACCTCATTCTCTTTATATTTTTACTGGCTACTACAGTCGCACAGTTTCGTCAGACTCAGCAGTGTTGCTTAGATTATTTACCAGAAAAGTAATACAATTAAAATACAACATTAAGTTAGCTTAAGAATAAGTCACCCGGAAGCACAAAAGTAAACAGACAATTCGCAAGAATTTCGCCAACCATTGTTTATGCCAAGGCCAAGCATAAACATGGCTGGAGTCAACTTACTGGGTCAGACATGAGGAGTCAGGAGAATCTAAAAAACACATAACAATAGTAGCTTTTTTTTTATATTATAAATTCTCCTGTTTCATTGTTTTCTTCCCACTTCTTTTATGATGACCACAATTTCTTCAAATACCAACTTTTGCCATATTTGAGCAATAGATAACAACCGTGCTCCAATCCTAATGGGGCAACAAGCAGCCAACCCCAAACTGGCATCAGATTTGTCCCATCTGTTTTCATTGCCAAAGGCTTTGGGCGTGTCTGTTTTCCCACACTCGAGGCCCACATGCAAGTGTGAAACTATCCCTGCATATCATGTTCTCGAACCAAGAGAAAAGAATACAGATGATTTTATGATGTTCTTTCAAGCAGACCATCCAGCTTAGTAGTGAAAAACAACAGCACCAGCATGATTTACTCAAACTGGTTCATGAAGTCATAAATAAAACTATAAAGTTTTCCGCTGTCAGGAGGTAAGACTGCTCCCCACTTGACCCAGGCTTGAAATGACCTGTATCTGGACAAGATGCTGTAAACATTGACTTTGCATGAAACATCTCTTCAGTCTGTTAAAAAAACAAAAAATGATAAAAGTGGAACAACCTCAATCTCTTAGTGACCACTTTCAATTGTGAGGCTATTCAACAGGTCAGCTGGTGGGAAGCAAGATCTAAGTAAGCAAGTAAAACTGATTTATAAAGCTCTTTACAAAGACATACTGTCACAGATAACTATACAATTAAAATAATTAAACAAATAGTAATGATCATAATAAAATAGAAAACAGCCACAGACAGAAAGTCTCTGTCCCTCCTGGTCCCGAGTTTTATAACAGGAACCACAAATAAATGATGAACCTGAAGCAGCAGTGTGTTCAATAAGAAGCTGGGAGAAATAACCTGGAACTTGTCCATTTTCACTCTTTCTATCTGTCTCGCCTCTTCGTTGTTCTCTATCTGCATGAGTTTGTGTGAGTGAACAGGTAACCACACTTTTGTGTTTCAGGGGTGGGGTTTCATTTGGTTTCCTGCCCTCTGGTCCTGTAAGTAATGAGCTCATCTGTGTGTAATCATCTGATTCCCTGGCTGCTACTTAAGATTTAGGAAGACCTTCAGTTGATGCCTGATTGTCGAACTAATGCCGTTAGTGAATCTGGCTCCTCTTGTGTGTATGCTTGCTCTGTTCTGTGCTGAGAATATTACTTGCCTCTTTTCTTCTCTGCACAGAAACCTGGATGTGAAACTGAGTGACTTCCTGAGAGAGAGAGAGCCTTGTGATGGAAGGAAACTGTGGATTTGCTTGTGTTTGAATTGTGGACTTTACTAACTGGGAACTCTTTAGCCTCGAGCCTTGTGATTGACTTTGCTGTAAATAAACCTGCTAACTTTTCTTCAGAGTCTCGCATCTTGAGTCCAACCCATTCGCTTGTTTATGACACATTTAGTGTTCTGGATGTAAGTACAAGATTTTAAAACCCACTTGCTAGAATGTGTAAATACTCTGGCAGCAGCATTTTTTATAGCTTAGAAGTGTGAAATGATGAGTTGTCTAAGCCAGTAAGTGGGACATTAGAGTAATCTAGGCACAAATGAACTATTGTCTCAATTCCACTGAGGAGACTATAGCTCATAATTTAGAAATGTTCCTGAAATGAGAACTAGATTTTACATGTAAGACAAACTCCAAAGGAATCAAATAGTATGAACCCTGGACTTTGCAGATGAGTAAAAAGAAGCAATCAATTATTGCCTCAGACTTTTCGATGCTTAAAATAATTTTTTGAGTCTGTCACCAACCCGAGTTAAATACTCAGCTATGGTGGACGACGTATCCAGCTGCTGCCGCTTAAGAGACACGTGCAACTGAATGTCATGAGCATACAAATAAGAAAAGTCGCTAAAAGAATAAATGATGCCAGCCAAAAGGAAGACTGAACTCTGTGGAAACCCAGAGATTAGAGGAGAGCAGACTTTTCTTGCCCACTCCTGTCAGATTAGTGTAAGAAAAGACAGTCTAAAGCTGATCCAGAGGTACCTGGCATAAGGTTAACCCTATTGAGCAACATATTATGGTCAAAGGCTGCACTGAGATCAAGTAACATGAGTACAGACCAATTCCCTGTGTCAGAAACTATTAAAAAATCATTATAGACCTTCAAAAGAGCAGTCTCAATGGAGCGCTGGTATTGAAATTGAAATATTATTGAAATAATAACAACCTGAATTGACTTTCCAATAATTTTTTGATAATTAGCTATTTTGAAATTGGCCAATAGAGCTAGCACTAAGATTAGGGTTTGTTTGTCTGTTTTTGTTTGTTTGTTTGTTTTTACAATTTATCACAGTTAACTGCTTTTTTATCACAGATTGTACATAACTGCCACCTTTAACTCCTATTGTTCAACGGTCTGCAACCACTGTTTTCCCCTTGTGTGACCCAGGCCAAAAGAACAATTCAGGCCAGGTATTTATTTTTTTCACTGCTAACCATCTGAAACTATATAACAAAAATATGTCCAACCATCTGACTAGTAGCTTTAAAGGGCAATGGAAAAAGTCAATAGGAATGCACAATCATAGTTAAGTGTAGGCTGAAGCATGGCAGAGCTACCACCACACAGTGTTGGGGAGTAACGGAATACATGTACCGCCGTTACGTATTTAAAATACAAAATATGAGTAACTGTATTCCGTTACGGTTACGCTTTAAAAAGGTGGTATTTAGAATACAGTTACTTTGTTGAAATAAATGGATTACACGGCGGTACTTCCCTGTTTCATATTGTGGCGGGTCAGGACTGTTTGGGTTTTGTTTGACAGCTACGTTCTGTTGTTCCAGGTGGCAGCGTTACGGTTGCCATGGTTACAGGGTGACGCTCTCTCTGCGTGTTTCCTGGGTGAGAGAGGCCTTTTTGTTGTTGTTGTGCTAAGCTAATAGGCAGAATGCTACCGGTATAGCTCTAAAGAATGTAGCATCATAGGCAGTGTAGTCCGTGCTGCAGGGAGAATGGACTGCCATACACGTTATGTGTCTGTGAGCGAGGGAGGGAGAAAAAGGAAAAGTACGAGCTGTCATCGAGCAAAAACGGGAGCTGGAAGCATGTACATATAATAACCACTGCAGCCAAGAAGAGTGCTTGACAAGCCCAGTTGTAAGTAAGCTATTAAGACTCGACTGTACACCGTGTTCGTGTTTTCCTCCAAAAACAATAAGTTCCGTTGGAGCAGCCTTTCAACGCCTCTCTCTGTCTCTCGCTAGCAAGGTTGACCCAGACAAAGTAAAGCTAGTTTTCGGCTACGAGCCCGACACAGAACCCACCGTATTAGCCAGAGGTCCCTTTACTACGGTTCGGAGCCGCGGACCTTCAGTAACAGTAATAAATCACAGCAATAGTACATTCATGTAGTTGTAAAAAGCATGATAATATATTAAGTAATCCAAAGTATTCAGAATACGTTACTCTCATTGAGTAACATAACGGAATACGTTACAGAATACATTTTGGGGCATGTATTCTGTATTCTGTAATGGAATACATTTTAAAAGTAACCTTCCCAACACTGCCTCCACAAATATGCTAAACTGTATAGAAGCTACAACATTATAGGTAGGCTAAAGGGGGCTACACAGAGGAACAGGCTTCCAGCAATGTGGTAATAAAATTTAATCGGTTGTCACAGCAACTTGTGAAATAACTTAGTAATGCAAAAAGTGACGTGTTGGGTGCACACAAATGGCAAGGAGCACAAGGTTTGCACCTACTGCCTGGATTCTGAGTGGTCAGCTCATTTCTGCTTGCTATATTAAAGTTGCTCAGGTCAACCGTGGACCCTCAGGCAATGAAGAAATGTCCCGGTGCTCTCGACAGGCTGTCCACTATTGTTGCCTCTAAACCCAGTAGTTCACATATTCTTCCCTTCATGCTCTTACTGGCGCCGGCCGCGTGTTTCCACTCAATAGAAAGAAAAATCACAGAGCGCACACAGGAGTGGAGAGCAGAATGGTTTCGTTTGCAAAACCCCACAGGGTGAACAATGTCAGCCACCAACTCCCCGCAGAGACTCACTGGACCTCCCCACTGGGAGCATTAAAAGAAACGGGCCTTGTGGCAAGACACACGTGTACACACTGACACAAAAGCACACGTGTACTCATGGAAAAGGACAATACAATAATAATATAATGACTACTACTGATTTTTGAAAATAAGAATGCTTTAATCATGCTGATTTTGGAGCCATACATTCACAGACTTATTAAAATCAAATCATTTCCTCTTCTCAGAGAGGAGCAATGCATCACACCTCTCTCCTTGTTTTAGACGTTACTTGATGAGGGTCACATGAAAAAGCCTGACGTTACAAAACCATTCATGGTGCATGTGCTGTAGTTTGAACATTATGTTGTTTTTATCGCTCCATTACGTTCTTCATACATGAAACAACAACCTTAGTTGGCTTTCTTACACCTGTCTCTATGGCAGAATCTATATTAAGACTTATAACAAATACAGTTTTCGAGGCTTCAGCACTGTTCTTCTGATAACATGACACAATTGACCTGTTGTGTCTTTCTTTTGCTTCTCCCCTCTGGCCACAAATACTGTTTATCCCTCAGGCTGTCCAGCTGTTCAGCGACTGGTGTTGGTGGTGAGAATAAAAGCACTCTGGTAGTTTCTTCAAACATATTTTTGGTTGAAGCACAAGTCACATACTGTACAGTATATTTATTCAGCTGACTCATCATTTGTCTGCCTCTAGCTTTGGACAAAATAAGATCACGAACATTTAGCGGCGAACGAACACAAATATTGTCAGTTTTTCACTGTGTGAACCATAACAAAGCCAGGAGATTAAACACACATGAGACCATGCTGACCATCAAATTTTAATGCTGTGTACACGTGCATTTTCCAATTAAGCTCTGAGTACCAGGGAGGTTAAAATAAAAGCAGATGAAAAGGATTAAGGTCGTAGGTTTGCACACAGTATGAGATATTGTGTTCCTGTAATCGTGGCATTTTGAAATGTGCTAATGGAATCATTTTCAACCTTCTCTTGGAAGCATGTTTTATCAGCACATAAACATAATTCAGCAGAGCTGGAGACCATAAAGGGGCATCTTAACTCCTTTATCCAAGTTTTAAAAATAATGAGCTTAGAGCTATTAAAATGTAAGCCACAAGCATTTATAATGAGGTAAACACAAGTGGCCCCAGAGCTGTAGTAGAAGAAAAAAAAACATCCTGTCTTCTTAATACCTAAAACTAATGGGCAAATTGTTTTTGTGAAACTGCCAGACTCGTGGGCAGAAACTAAACTCGAGCATTTGTTGTGCTGCCAGAGTAAAATTACAGCTCAAAATAAAGGATTTGTTGTTAAAGATATAGTCAGGTATTCAACTTACACTGAATACTTATGAGGCAGGTGGGAGCTGAGGTAAAAACCAAAAAAATCAGTGATGTAGGAGGTCATAATAGTCAAGATTTATCACAGACCACAGGTTATTACCCATAAAATATCAGATCTAACCTTGACCTTGGGCACAGTTGGGTGGGAATCCATTCAATGATAATTTTGCCTAAGTTTCATTGAATTTTGACCAGCATGATACATCTGTTTTGACCTTTTTTATTTCTTTTATTTTATTTCATTATTTAATGATGTGCAGTTCTTTTCTTGTTTCTTGTTTCTTGCATGGCAGCTCTTTCTTTATGTCCTGCAGGTGAAATACCTGTGACCTACACTCCAGATCAACAACCACACAAATGGCATCCACAGGGGTGCAGGGGTGTTGTCTTCAGGTATAACATCTGACGTAACGCTGAACCTCTGAGGATGGCTGCATGGTGGGAACTGGAGGGCACAAATGCCCACGTAGATATTCTACTGGGGTGTTTTTTGTTTTTGATATAAGGACCCCCTGCAACTTGTGAGAGCTCTAATGTGCGTCACCTGCAATTTTGCTCTGATACTTCACTGCACATTCCTTTAAGCTAAATGTCCCACAATGAATCGGCCAGTAATTGTCTGTGGACGTGTGTGTATGCATATTCTTTTCAATCCCAACAGTGCTAAGAGTGTAGCATAGATAAGAGAGCACTGATTTATGGGCATCTCTTCTATGCTCATGTTTCTGGATCGAAGAAAAAAACCTCATTCTGATGAGGCGGGACATCTTCATCCAGGATGCTAGCTTTGTTTAAAGCCACTTAAGAGCCTCAGCCTTAGCTGGACCTACAAAATTATTTAATTTGTCAGCATCTGGATGAGTTCAACAATGTTGCCAACACAGTGCCGTGGTTCCTGTCTTCCCTCTTGAATGTGTCAACCAGAATCTGGCTTCAGCTGAGAGCCTCCTCCAGTCTTTGAAAGAATTGCTTCCCTGATTCTTTTCTTCCTGCAGTTTGCGCATCTCTGCCTCTGACCTTGATCATCGATAAGCATATGCTTTCTTGTTATATGCTTCCTTTTCACATCCTTCTTGGAGAGGTTCTTCAGTTGTGGAGTGCCGGGCCATCTTCTCCTCAGTGCTCTGGCGATTATTCAAAGATTCAAAACTTCAGCTCTTTGCAGCTCGTTCTTCAGCTCTTAAATTTCCAGTTGCATTCCCCTTTGGACTTTTTATTTCAGCTGACATCAGAAATGTGTAATAATTTCAGCTCTTGGGAGTATGTTGGGGTGCAAACCGAATTTCCCTAATAGTGCAAGAGCACTGAAGTTCGAAATGCTTTGGGCTAATGCTGACTGGTCAGATGCAATAATATCACTGTTTTTGTAGCCTGATTGCTGATTGACAGGGAGAAATCCAAGTGGTTCTAAAATCAACAATGTTACTCATTGCTGTAAGGATATAGACAGATTTAAGTGAAACCCATGCAAATGTGTCCCACCTCCAGGCCTGACAATATCAATGCATATCCCCTATCACCCCAAAAGACAAATGAAGTCCTGCATCAACACAGTGGATGGTGTGGGATGCTCGGATGAAATGAAAGGCAAGAAGTTAAAAAAAGACCTTGTAGGGAGATGAGATGTAATGTAATAGTGAGCTGATCAGAATTAAGCCTTCCTAGCTAGTCTGCTCCACATACTGCACCCCACACAGTGTCTGCATTACAAGCAGTTGGTAGGTGGTGAGATGTGGTTGAAGACTGCTTGTGGGCAGATTGTCTGAAAGTTCTTTTTTTATTGTTTTTTTTCCTTTTTCAAGAAGATGAGAGCCTCTCCATTGACTGGGAAGACAGACTGCCTTCATACAGCCAAAAGTCACATGTGAACAGCTGCTATATGGAAATATTAGAAAATGTTTTTTTCCTTCCTTCCCTATAATAGACGCAGACTCTCCTCAATACTTGCTGACTGGTTGCCATAGTTATTGGAGGCAGTGGAAAAACACAGCTGAATGACGAAATTATTAATAAATGAACACAACACAGGCTCTCACATGGAGTTCGCCTGCACACATGAACAGCAGAGTATACTAATAACATCCTGACTAAAAAAAAAGACTATAGACGACGGATGTCAAAATTTCACGGCTGTGTATACGTTCTGGATCAAGTCCACTTAGTATTTCATTGACAGATTATTGTATTTTGGGCCGCACAAAGAGTGCATTTGCTGAAAACGGAACTCTGAATACCCTGAATAACACTGCAACATTTTGGCAATATTTTCAGCTGTCCTTAATCCAACATCCACAATAGAGTGATTCATCAAACAGTGCCCAGTGCCTCTTTTTATTTGAAGTTTATGTTTAAAACCGATAACCATGGTTCGTTGCAGATCCATTGTTTAATGTCTGAAATGAAATAACAAGAGACATCTACAAACCAGTCAATCATTGTTTAAATCAACAAAGATCTGCAAAGCTCTAGCTGGTCAACATAAACATACACTATTTCTAACCTTCTGTGTTTGGAAGATTTGTGTGGTTGATCACTAAATGCACATACTTTTATTTAGCAGTAAATATGGGGATTTTATGCATTTGAAATAAAAAACAACACTTAATGGGAACATCAGATATAATGTGGCCTGTTGAACAAGAAGGTCACCACTGCTTATATCTGTGCTTTGCATATGGAGGTGGAGCTCAGAGACATTGGCTGTGTTCAGCATGCCACATACGCATACATATTACATATACACATTGTTAGTGTGTTGTAGGCAAAAGCTAGTTCCTGCAAGGATTCAGCCCAGGATTAACAAGTGGAAAGTTGCATTCAAATTTATTTCACCCAAATGTAATATTCTGTCCTTCCTGGAGAGGAGACAGATTCTAGCTTGGCAGATAGATAATAGGTTGATCAATAAACACCCAAGATAAAGCAGGTAAGCTTTACTTACTTCCAAGATTACAAACCTCCACCAAGGTAGCTCACTGTGTGCAGTATTTGAGCTAATAGTATTGTATTTTGTATTTATTCATTTTGTTGTTTTTTAACATACTTACAGAGGTTTGTGGTAAAAGCAAGTGCAAAGTGCTGGATTTAATTTGGCCTGTTGAAACCCATTATAATATACATGACAGGAGTTTGAGTATAATTATTTTGTTATTATCTTTTAGTTATATAGATGTTGTACATGTGTAGCATTCATTTCATTGTCTAGAAATATAACTGTGCTAGCTATAGGCAGTAGCTTCATACTGGCTGGCTACCTGCCCAAGCACTTGCGCCTTTAACTACACTGATAATGATAATTGTGGAAACATCTAAGAAAATCAGGTTAAGGTTAGCATGCCAGCTGTTTACTGTGATTGCACAAATATTATAGGTAATGGACAGCAAATTCATAAATAATTGGACATGAATAACTTCAACTTATTATATAACATTACACTACGGTATATTTCGAACTAACTAAGCAGCTCATTCTCTTTCACTTCATAATACTTTGTTTAAAGATAGAACATGTTTTGGGGCTAAGTTGAAAGAAAGGCAGATGGGAAATGACATCAGGGGTCAAATGTGACATTATATTTAAAATCTTTCTGATGACAAAGACGCTTAAATACACGGGATGGAGACGATAAGATACAGGGGAAACACAATCGGGTGGAGCAGGTTATCGTACAGGAAGGAGATTCAAGGAGGGGAAGGCAAACCTCAAACAAGAGACAAGGGTTGGCAATAAATCACACATGGAACAAAACAATGGGAAAAATGTGCAATCATAGGACAAAAAAACTGAGCATAGCTTATGTAGACAGCTGGAACCTCACAATATCACTGCTTATTTATATCACAAGTTCTTTAGGACTCAGCAGAGAAAAACAAATGACAAAGGAAAAACAGCAGCTATGCAGACATTCTCATTGCCAATAAACCCAGGATATGTCTGCATGAACGAACAATAAGTTTATGCAGAATCATAAGCTATAGAAAGGCAAAAATGTATGGATTTGGAGGAAGTTATGAATTGCAATTACACTGCTGTGATGATAAGACCTCAAGAAGTCAGTGCACCTAGCTTACAAGACATATAGTGTTATTTTTGCATTACATTTTAAGTCAGTGTGTGCCTGTGTAACTCAAGATATTAAACTTCTATATGATATATTGTGATTTTGGACATATTGATCATTCAAGGGAGTCTAGCGGATTCCCACTGCTTTCAGTCTTGGCTAAATTAAAACCCTCTACTGCAAAGACATCAGAGTGGTATTGATCTTCTTCTTTACCTCTGGAACAGACTTTGGTAAAATAACATTTATTCATTGTTCTTGTCTTGTCATGTGATGCAACAAACAACAGTAAGGAAAACAATGTGAGATCCATAATAAGCAGTTTGCCTGTCTAGCTAAAGGAAGGGAAAGGAAAGGTGGAAAAAGGTGTTAACTCTCTCATTACTTGCAGATTTGTTTTTCCGTTTGCAAAGAAACTTTGTAACATTCAGCTATTTATCTCATTAACAGTTACCGGTGAGTTTTAAACTTAGGTGGATATCTGTTTTTAGACAGTCATTTGTTTTTGGACAGACTCCTGCAGCACTTCTCATGCACACTGGACCAACTAGAGACTTCACAACACTTCTCAGTGACCTCTGCTGTACCACTGGTGATCAAGGGCTCTGAAGCATCTCCCAAGCATCAATTTTCAGTGATGATTTTTTTCTCGTTTCATGAGAGGCTCTCAGATCAGCCCATATAATAAAGTGGATCCTTTAAAACAACAGCAGATGAGTATCTTCTTAAGCCCAAATATAGAAAAAAAAGGAGGGGATGATGATGATAATAATGGTGGTAGTGGTAATCATGATGATCAGCAGGATGAAGATCATTTTCCAATATCAGACTTCGGCTGTATGGAATTGGAATTGGAACGCTGCCAGGGAGGGAGCTGACATCAGCAGGGTCAGAAGTCCAAGAAGGTGTGGGGTGGGTGGGTCGTGGATTTGATGGGAGGCAGACCTGTGGAGCGGAGGCAGTGATTATGGTGCAAATGGTTTTTCGGGAGGGGGAAGTGTCGGTGTGAGGGCTCTTCATTGCACTTGTGTCAGTTTAATGACTCGGCAGCGTGATTGCACAGTTTAGTCCACACAGTTACATAAAGCACCACTTTTTCTGCTAAATCTGGTCATTCTGTTGCTGAGAAGTCCACCTGGTGATAATAATGGTATAGTTTTCTAATGCTGTACTACAGCTAAACTGTTTGACTTTGAAATATTGCAATAGCCATATGGGTAGGTGTTCCCACAAGCTAGTATACTGTATGTATTTACTATCAAAACTACAACCAAGCATGATAATAATGCCTGAGATCTATCAAAAAATACTCTGTGTAATGAACAGGAAATAACATTCAGTGACAGTGTAACAATGTTCCTTTTAAAATATCACATGCAGCCAATTAATAGTTTCCTTGTTACTGTTTTAAAAAGAAGGCAGCTTGAAGGATCCACTTTCTGAATGCTTGTGCCTTTGTTTCTTTTCAAAATGTGACTGTGCAAAACAGGCCGATTGTGGACTGAAGGAATGGAGTCCAATTTTTTTTTTTAAATCAAAGCCAGAAATAAATTAATAAAATAAAAAACATGTCCAGCCAGTGTTTTGCTTTGTTTTCATTGTTATCAGTGTTATCACTCAGATGGTCAAAAACATTAATGTCCATCTAGTATTTTTATAGTGCTTCAAGGGCCTACTTGAGAGTTAAGACTTGATTTAGAGTTAAAGTTGGAATTAGGTTTGAGTTGTGGTTAACGTGCTTCTGTGTATATGTGTCCCATCCCTCAGTCACACAGGGTGCTTACTCTTGGGAAGCACTGTTAACAGAACATAACCTTTAGGCAGTAGCGGTTTTTGATACGGGTGACACGGGCGGTTGCCCGGGGCGGCATCGCGGTGGGGGGCGGCATCACAGTCATCGGCAAAAAAAAAAAAAATGCTAGTACTGACGCGGCCCCGACGTCATGCCAGCGCATATTGGGAATGGCATAGGCACTGATTGGTTTTCTATTTGCTGGGAGTAAGGGCGCCCTCCGTTTGTGAGGTGCGCCTGCTGGTTGCGGTACAGGGAGAAGAGGGCAGGGCGGCGGGGGATTCTCTGGCTGGCTGAAGCAGCATCTAATAACCAACTCACAAAATAAAACAAAATACAACCAACAAACACGAAAACCCCAGACATTATGATACAGACTTGTAATTTGCACCGATGTTTTTCCGAAATTCTATAAAGTGAGCGCGAGAGCCATCGGTGCGCCTGCTCGCTGCTGAAGTCAAAGTAAACTTTATTGTCATCTCCGCTACATACAGTCCAGTATAGAGAGAGACGAGACGACGAGGCTCCAGTTACAGCAGTGCAAGTAAACAAACAATACACATAGGAAGAGTAAGAAAATAAATATACACTTTAGGACTAGGGGTAAAGGGATCAATAACAATTTGAAATTCATAATTTACAGTTTGATGATTTAAAGTCTCACACACAATCTGTTGAAAGGGGAGGGGGGCCGGCTGCTTCCAAATAGAACACATTTCATTCATAATGTTGTAAATCCAAGCCCATTATGTATTCATGATTTGAATCCTGGATTGTGCGAAATCCCAGAAATAAACCCTAGACAAAGTGAATCTGTGAACTAAGGTGTAGGTCCATTAGGTTATGTTGTGGTGAACCTCGGGTTGGGGGGGGGTGTTCATACTGGAGTGCAAAATTAAAACCAGTGGAAGATGGATAAGAAAAGTTCAAAGCCATCAGGCGCTCAGTTTAGAAAAAAGAGAAAAGTAGAGGGCGTGTTCGCCCAGGACGCCAAACAGGCTAGAACAGGGGTGGGCAATCTCAGTCCATGAGGGCCGGTGTCCCTGCAGGTTTTGGATCTGTCCTCGAACCAACACAGCTGATTTAAATGGCTAAATTAGCTCCTCAACATGTCTTGAAGTTCTCCAGAGGCCTGGTAACGAACTAATCATGTGATTCAGGTGTGTTGACCCAAGGTGAGATCTAAAACCTGCAGGGACACCGGCCCTCGTGGACTGAGATTGCCCACCCCTGGGCTAGAACCACCTCTGTCTTAGGCAAAGTATGACATTATACAACTGTAAATGATGCCCGACAGATATGACCACATCTCAACGCTTTTCAGCACATTTTATTTTGCTTTTACACTCTTGGCTGCAGCTTTTCAGCCACCAGCCGAGCACACATCGACAACACAAAGGACCTAGTTCATTCTTGTTTTAAGCCGGCGATGCACGATTGTGGATGCTGCTCGGGTGCGTCCGCCTCCCCCGCAGCCACGCCGCAGACCGTGCCCTGCCACAATAACCAGAATATGGTGTTGATCCAGCATGCAGTACCACATCTAGCATGACACAATACCAAACATACTGACAATTCAGTAAAAATGCCGTGCCTGGATAGAAAACACACAATGGAACACTATCAGTCATGGATTGGCCTCCCCTGAGCCCGGACTTCAACATTATTGAAACAGTGTGGGATCAGCTTGCAGAGAACAGAACAAAAAGAAGCCAAAGAACATCCAAAGAAGAGCTTTGAATATCCTTCAAGAGGCCTGAAGAACTGTTCCTGAAGTTTACTCAAAGAAAAAACAATAAAATGTCCCTAAGAGAGTTCAGGCTATGTTGAAGAAGAAGCTTGTTCATACCAAGTTCAGTACTTGGTATGAACAAGCTTTTAAACTTGTTTAGAAATGTGCAAACTCTGTTTTAGCTTTATACACTGTTTTTCTATGACAATCCTCGAGGTCTCCAACTGAATACAACTATCTGACCAGCACATTCCTGTGATGGATTTTTTAACTAACCGTGTTTGATAAATGCTCACCCCTTACCACTTTTGTAACCACTGAAAAAAAATGGACTTGTTCACACTGATAATAGATGGTATATTGATTTGTCATCTTGAACAGATGGGATTTTCTTTTCTGTAAAAAATGCCATTTCGTTTGTCACACTTTAAATGCTGTCTAATTTATGGGTTGTTATTTGTGGTGTTAATGGGTTTTTAACAGATGCCACCTGGTTTGAAACCTGAGTTGAGAGATCTATGCTGTATAATAACATCCTCTGCCTATCAGTGCATGCTGAGAGCCGGCCAAACTCCTGCTACATAATGTACTTTTTCTTTCTAGGCGTGGTAAGTTTGGTAAACAAAAAGAAACAATTCTTCCGGATGCATTGTGAACATGTTCTGTTCATTAATGGTATCAAGGGAGTCAAAGATCACAGGTTTTGCCTTTTACCAGCTGCAGCACATAGACATAGTCACCAATAGTACTTGGTGAGTGGGTTCAAACATCAGAACTGACTCCGTTAATATGGCTTTGTGTAGTCAAGGGAAGTATCCCTCCATGTAATTTTAACAGGGGTGTAAGAGAGCAGGCCATAGGGACTACTTTGCTTGTCACCCTCTGCCACCCTCCAAAGGTCGACAATGAGCTCCAAGGAAGCTCCAGCACTCTCCACTCACGTTAATTAAAGTCTTCTACTGGACAAGAGTTAGCAATTAGTGTGTCTCCTCAACTACTGTGTGTCCCCAGGGAGGTGCCAGGAGGAACTCCCACTCACCCATTAATGTTTAAACTGGCCTGATTGAGTTGAATTATTCAGTGAATCGCTCGTCTTCTGTGGTTAAGTACCTCCTTGTTGGTTTGGTCCACGGGCCTGATTCTATGTGACTGTAGGAGCAGCTGCTACGGCTTTTGTTTTGGTCTGTGGTTGTCCTCACAGAGGGACTGCAAATAGCGATGGATCAGACTAGATACAGGTTGATGATGGGATCACACAAGTTACAAATGGCTTTAAATTCTTGGATAACACTGCTGAATCTGACCTTCATTTTAATCTCAGCTACACACTACACATGTTTTATGACTGTGTGTAGCACATTTTAGTCATATAAGCAAAATCCACATAGAAATCCAGACGTTTATGTAAACTCTTCCAAATTACTCAAAACTACTACTCCTAATAAGATATGACAAAAAGTTGTTCCTATTTGCAGGAACACCATAGTACACCATTGTAACAGATCTCATTGTGCTACAGTGACACACACAAACAATACCAGCCTTGCTGTTGTGGCTGGTATTAATATTTATATTTGGAGGAAGTCCTCTGGATTTTCACCAAAGCAGAGCTCAAGCTGATATAATTGTTTTGTTCATTTTGTTCATTTTAAGACTCATCATTTCCAGCATATGGATGCTGGATTAAAAATGTTATGTACTGTTTATCCTTGGAAAAGATATGCTGTTCTATAAAGTGATCATCGTCGTGTTTTCTTAGCCATTCTTGATGGAATTGTTAGAATTACAGAAGATGAAGACTTGTTGTGAAGCACACTACACTACTTCCTTTCTATGCATAGGCCATAATACAAAATGATCTAGTCCTTAGTGGCTCTTAAAGTTGGATAAATATAAACTCAAATGAACAACAACACCTGACACATTATATTGTGTCTGTTATTTATCTCAAAACTAAACTAAATTTGAAGAACCACCTTCAGGTGCAGACTTTATCGGTCTCTTTTCTTTGCAATGTTTACATGGATTTTTGGGGCCATTTATTTATGCACAGTTTCTTAAGGCTCAACAACAGAAGTTCAATCAGGTTCAGGTCTGGACTGAGACTGGACTAGACCTGAACCTGTTAGCACCTTATTTCTTTTCTTTTCTGTTGTACATTTCCTGCTATTTTCAGATCATTGTCCTGTTGTATGACCCAATTTCAGCTAAGCTTGAGCTGTTGCACAGATGTTCTCACATTTGACTTTAAAATACTTTGGTATACTAAGGAGTTCATAATCAACTCAATGACTGAAAGGAGTCCAGGTCCAGCATCTGCAAAAAAAATCCCAAATCATTGCTCCAGCTTGTCAATTGGTATGTGTTTTTTCTCACATATGGTGTTGTGCAATATGGCCAAATTTCTCTACTTTTGTCTTGTCTGTTTGTTCATATCTGACTTTGCAAACCTAAGCTGTGCTGCGATTCTTTTTAGAGACAAGAGGCTTTCTCTTGGCAGCAATTTCAAACAACCCACACTTGTTCAATTTTCCTATAACTGTACTATCATGAACTTTAACATTTAACATGCTAACTGAGGTCTGTAGCGTCTGAGATGTAGTGCTTGGGCTTTTTCAAATTTCAGAGCATTGCACAGTCTGACCTTGGAGAGAATTTGCTGGGATGTCCACTGCTGTGCAAACTGCTGGGCCACTGTCTCAAATGTTTTCCACTTGTGAATAATCTTTCTCAGTGTAGAACAGAGATGGGCAGTAACACGTTACTTGTAACGTGTTACTGTAATCTGATTACTTTTTTCGAGTAACGAGTAAAGTAAGGGATTACTATTGCAAAAACGGTAATTAGATTACCATTACTTTCCCGTAGGAACGCTGCGTTACTGCGTTACACAAAAAAAAATTATTTTATGTGCTGGAATGTGCAGAAAATAGGTTTAAATATTAAACTAATTTCTTCCAGTCAGAGAATGTTGCATATAATTAAATGTTTTGCTTGATGCATAAAGTTAAAAGATTAAAACTAATAAAACAAGTTTTAAAAAGGGACGTTTCCATTTGATTACATTTTGTATGATGGATTATGCAGAAAAAGTAGAATTGGGCTGAAAGATCTATCGCTTTATCACCTATTCAGGTTGTAAATCCTGTTTTTAAAAAGTAACTAAGTAACTAAGTAATTAATTACTTTTGAAAATAAGTAATCAGTAAAGTAACGGGATTGCTTTTTTGGGGAAGTAATTAGTAATTTGTTACTGATTACTTTTTTCAAGTAACTTGACCAACACTGGTGTAGAACGACGGACTTTAAATTGTTTGGAAATGACTTTGTAACCAAATAGATGGGCAACAACAATTGCTCCTGTAAGATCACTGCTCACTTTCCTTCTGAATGAAAGAAACATTTACAACAGGTATTGCTGTAGATGGTATATAAATGGTGGACATAGCCACCGTAAGATCACCCACTGACTTTTGACTTTCAAGTCCTAGGCAGAGAATCTTGGCGGTGAAACATTTTTGAATGAAATCATCCTGAAACTGATTATAGTTTGCTGTTTCTAATGAATATAACTATTTGTGCATCCCTTTATCATTAACAACTTTTCTAGAGCTATCTGAGATACACTACAGTATATAAGGAGTCAAAGAGGTACTTTTGTGCTGCAGTGTTTTCAAGGGTTTCAGAGGAGTTTATGGGCAAATTTGGGAACTTTGGAAAGATGCAGGTTAGCTTTTTCCCTCCAGCTCCCAGTCCATGCTAAGCTAGGATAATCATCTTCTGGATGTAGCTTTCTGGACAAACTCCAAAGCAGTATTGATTTTCTCAGCAAAGCAAGGCCAATTCTGATACAATCCCAATAATTTATGAACACTTACAGGCAACAGAGCAACAAAAGAAATTGGACGTTAGATTCTTAGAAAGCTTCAGTTTACTTCATCATTTTTCAATTTACTCTAAACTTGTTGGGGGGGAAAATACATTTCATGACCCAGTGGAGCTTACGTAACATTTGAGAAGAGGTGCAATTTTGCCTGCGGTTCAGATTGTCCGTGCACACAAAATATACAGCATGTCTCATACTGATCCTAATCCATAATTCACAACATTTCTTTCTCTCACAGAAGCAATCAGAAAGGCCTTTTTTCTGTGTTTGGAGAATGCCTTCAGAAGTCAACTAACTTGGCTGCATGCTTTTACTATAACTGGAGCCATTTGTAGGACATATCCATTTTTGAACAAATCTGTGGCAATGTGCAAGTAAAGCCTGGGTTATCTATATTGAACCATATTCTGGCATTGCTTCTGGCATCCTACACATTCTCATTGTGAAAACAGCAGTTACCTTGGTAACAAGCACACCACAATAAGGGCATCTTAGGAGACAAACAAACCGTGCTATGCCATGGAGGCTGGGGCTCTGTGATAGATTTACGTAATCAAGGACATTTACTGTATGGCCACTCTTACCTTGATCTCCAGCATCTCCATGGCAACACTTATGGCAGTTCTGTTACATGGACACATCTGTGTGTCTTCTACAACACAGACACTTAATGCTCACTGACTAAGGCAGATTCATTCCCTGGAGCCTTTCCAGGGTTTAGTTTGGCAAAAAGAATGAAATGAGAGCAGTGACTCTAACACATGTAGTGATAAAGTTTCCTCAGCAGCGTAACTACACGCCACTGTTTTTTCTCATGCATATATGCCCAAGGCAATCTTGATGGTTCATTGGATGAGTTTGTTCACTTAATCCAACAGATGTTCCTGTGCAGTCACAGCTGTTAGCTTTATTTGGTAAGAGAATACTTGAGAGGACATCTCAGAGCTATTATCCCAATAGAAAGATAATGCACATTCACACATTTGAGCATCTTGCTTTGCTTCAGTGGACTGTGGCGAAAGAAACTGTACTTTTGGTTTGCACTTGTCACAGGCTCTTCTGCTGTACTTTCTTTTAGTTGTTGTTGTTGATGATGATGATGATATTTGTCACATAGCAGTGGCTGAGACTGTCCTTCCACAGTTGGAACTGTCAGTTTTAACAGGTCAGGAAGCTGGTCTGGCTTCTGCTCATACTTTCTTTATCAAACTCTAGCCTCAGAACTGCTGAGACAAGTGCTGTACAGTTGGTTTCATTAGAGGTCCGTCACATAGTTTGGACATTATAGGATGACGTGTGTGCTTCACAGTAACAAGGGAGCACTAGCCTCTTACTACAGAAACAGCCTTGGATAAGTGTTGATATCCTATATTCCATTTGCCTGAGAGAAGTGCACCCATCCAAAATCTAATTACCACCACCTTTGCTCCTCATACAGATTAGGTTTGTGGGTATTCCATCAGTTAGAAATTCCATTTTTGATCCATTATTATTTATTCTCTGTTTTTTCTGATATAGTGGCATTTTAATTGATTTAAGTTGTTTGCTTTTGCTTTTTTTTTTTTGTTTGAATCCTGATTAATTTTAAGAAAACAAGCATCGTAAAACAGGAAGTGACTTTAACGTTAAGCTTTATTTAAACAGATATTTAGTCTCATTTGAACGTGCACCTACCTTTAAAGCATAATATACTAAAACAAATGACATATAAAATTTATATTTTCTGTTTTTAAAAAAAAATAAATTACATAAATAAAATCAGCACTCGCATGGAAAAGGTAAATCCACCTCACATTCATCAACACCTTCAAGTCCATAAAGTTAAAGTGGTCCAGATTAGGTGCCAAATGCTGGAACCTGCACAGGGAGTGATAGGTGGAACCAGCTGTATTTAATCCTCTTATATTTAGTCTGCTGCTCTCTTTGCTACTCAAGTGTGTGGTGTCATCATGCCAAGAGCTGAAGAGCTCTTGTGAAAGAGAGACATGACACTCAAAGAGCCCTGGGTTTATGGGAGACTTATGTAATGCCAAAGATGGCAGTTGTGCTGTCCCTGCTCCCATTGAGCCAATCAGCAGCTGAACTGAGAAGCATATGAACCAGTTGTGTTGTTCCCTTGACGAAAGTGCAGAGTTAATGTGTCTGAGAACTTCTGCCGTGTAGTGGCAGACAAAACTGTTATAAACTTGTTATAATAGCAGATGAGTGAGTAAATGTCTTTAAAGTTTTTCTCCCCTGACAATATACACAATGGTAATTAGTGGGTATTTGATTTAGTTCTGCATCCTTGTGTCTATTTCAATTAAAGTCATGGTTCTTGCCCAGTTTATTTGGTCTAGAAGTTTGGTCTTTGTGTTTCCAAATTGACAGCCGAGTGGTTAAACTTGATTCTCTTGTGCCTTCAAAACAAGCTGTGAGTCTCATATGGGATTCATAACATTTTCCAAGTGACATAGGTTGGGCAAACCCCCAAACCCTTGCGACTGAAGATGTCTGAGGGTTTGTTTTTCATAGCAGATTGTTTAAAGTGTGCACAAATTGCCATCATGGTCTACAAATTTGTTAAAAAGCAAATAGCAGAGGACATAACTGTAGACACAGTACGCCTTATATCATCTTAAATTCATTACAATATTAAATGAAAAAATCTGTATGGATCTTTATGTTAATGTGCATTAACATAGTGTTTTCAGCTTGGTCTCCGAGTTTATATAGAAAACAACAACAAGAGTAATTTGTGCAAACCTTTATTATGCTTCGAGTTTTAACACAGAGCTACATCTAAAAAGTCCACAGATGTCATCACCTCTACATGTGGTGAAATTCAAGCGCAGTGGTAACTAAGTAAAAAGAGCTTCCTGGTATGCGTTTAATGTTGTTAAGAGGTGTATATTTACTGAAACCCTAACCAAGTAGGCTGCCGGGGGATTCCCATGATGCATTGAAATTTTCCTTTCCAGTCACCTTTCTCACTCACTATGTATTAATAGACTTCTCTGCATTGAATCATATCTGTTATTAACCTCTGTCTCTCTTCCACAGCATGTCTTTATCCTGTCTTCCTTCTCTCACCCCAACCGGTCGCAGCAGATGGCCGCCCCTCCCTGAGCCTGGTTCTGCCGGAGGTTTCTTCCTGTTAAAAGGGAGTTTTTCCTTCCCACTGTCGCCAAAGTGCTTGCTCATAGGGGGTCATATGATTGTTGGACTTTTCTCTGTATCTATGAAGCGCCTTGAGGCGACATTTGTTGTGATTTGGCGCTATATAAATAAAATTGAATTGAATTGAATTGAAGTAGCAAACTGTAGGGAAATGCTAAAAGTAAAAATTATCCCTGACCCCGAGTCTCAGATGCTTGACATTTGATAAGTCTTTTTCACAGCATTCACAACTGCCTATATCTAATCACAGTCACATTTTAATGTGTTATACTGCTTATAAATTAGGAAAATTATCACTTTTTGTCCCTGTGGACCTTTACATATGTTTGTTCCTGACCACTAAAATATTTGTTAGTAGGGGTGTAGCGAATGGGCTGATTCTTCATCCCTCTTTCATGCACCATGTAATAAAACCCACAAAAGGCCATGCTTGCCAGAGAGCTGTCAATGTTCTTGGTCTGTGAAACATCAACAAAGAGTGCCTTCTGTAATTGAAATGGATTTGTTTGCTATACATATAGGCTTTCACACTTGAATGCATTTTACAATTCCAAGCAGTATCTTAGTAATCAGAACCTTCCACTCTGAGGAAGTAAAATGAGTTACAGTCTAAGCTTCAGGCCCCGAAGACACGACTAAATTGGTTTTACGACAGCGACAACATGTAGAATTATTCTGTCGTGAAGCTGTTGTCTAACACGATCATTTTGAGGTGCTGCATTAATACACTGTCAGCGTAAAATATGTCTGTTGTATGCCATTTTCCTGACTTGTTTGCACTGTGTAGTTTGACAATGATCTGGCTGAGAACACGCTGGAGGCCTGCAAGTGATGCAAGGAAACATTTAGCCCAGATCTGTTGTCAGAAATGACAAATGAGGAGCACATTTTCTCCAATATCTTAAAATCAGCATGTGTTTGTGAATAGCAAATGTACAATGACCAAAGAAGCTCAGTACAGCGTGTCTGCTTGGAGGAAATATCTGTGAGCAAACCAACTTTCTCTGAAAGCAAAACAATGACAAGATAATGAAGCAGAACAAGACAGAGAATAAAGGTCAGTGTTTGAATCGAAGAACAGACATTTAGAGAATGTCTAAGAGAATACAACAAGCCACTGAATACATTTCTGTAGGGTGTTTTTTGTCTCCACTATCTCATATTGTTGTTCTCAGTGTCCCAGTAAGTCAATCTTAACAGAGTCATCTTTTGAGTTAAATTGCAAAGTGGAATATATAAGAACAGAAGCAAATATTATCTACTCACAGCGGTAAAAGCACGAGGAAGTCCATGCACACGTTTGATATGAATAAACATGGCAGCTGGTGGAGAGCTGAGTTTATTGGCTGCAGTAAAGGCAGTGTTTTAATTGGCTCACATGAAGAACAACAACATTTTGTGACAGCACAGTGGGCAGGTTGAGTTGGAACATACAAATGAGGCAGCGCAGACCTCTGCTCTTCTGTTTGTTTATCATCTTCGGATGCAGGCCTGGATGAAAGGAGAGCGGAGCTGTCCGCGGTGCTGAACCCGCAGCTGCGCAAAGCTAAATCTTTGTTCGTCACATTATTGTGTTTCTTGTGATGTGAGGAAGAAAATCGAACGAATAACAACAGCTTGATAAAAAAAAAAGTATGAATTTCATGAATGTTAATTTCATTTGTCCATTCAGTGGGAAAATTCATTTTTATTTGCTTTACCCAAAATCGTGCCAGCTGCTGATTATGTTTTTATTTTTTATGTATTTTTCTCATTCATTCGCCCCACCACAGACTGTGTGTGGGGGCTACTTAACATTCCTTTCTTCCTGAGGGGGGGGGGGGGGGGGGGGGGGCGTCTCAATAATCACCTGAGCAGCTACGAGTTACAGCTACAGCATACTGCAGTGTTTGCATGATATGAGGGCTTCTTGAATTAGGATCAGCCAAGCAGTGAGCATCTGAGACTGCATGAAAGTTTTGTTTATGAAATATTTATAGTGCACAATAAATTTAGAAACAACTCAAATAGATTATAAGCTAAGCTAAGAACAACAGATGGGTTCTGAATATAGAATTTTGAGACTTGGACTACATGTTCAAGCCTTTGCTTGTCCAGATTTTTGCTTTATTATTGGGAACCGTTTCAATGGAGAACAGATGAACAACCTTACTCTATGTCCTCTAAACTCCCCGAGGAGACAAACTCTTTTTAATAGAAGAAGTAGTGAACTTCAATGCTACCATAATTCACAAAAAAAAAGAAGATTCAAAATAAGAGAACGATGAGGTCGAGAAGAATAAGAGAGCAGAAAATACAAGAGATAACTGATCAGTGGAAAGAAGATAAATGAATGCCGACAAAGAGAACTTAATAAAGTGGCTGTTCAAAAGCTGAGCATTTAGGAAAAGTCTTTGAATGCTGATGTTCTGAACTTAACAAGAAATATACCGTTTCTGAGTTTGGATACATCTGCTGCTACATAGCCGTGTAGTTCACTAAGCATGTGCTCAATAGTGAATTTTAACAGGATAGTTCTGAGGACAAAATGTGAATCTTATGTCCAACTGGTGTAAAGGATTAAATAACATTCAGCTCAAAAATGCAGAATCTTCATTGAGGTCATAAAAGTAGTTATACATGTGTACAAAGGATGGGAACATCCTTAGTCATCATGAGATGGTCACGATATCAAATATTAAAATTAAAAAAGAAAGCCAAAGTCTGGCCAGAGGACAAGTCTTGAGAGTGCAAGTAATCAGGTAATTAAGATTCATCAAATGAAGTCTGCATACATTTTGATGCCAGTCTACCATATAGCTGCCTGCAACCACCTAACCCCACAGCCATGCCCCCAGCATTGTTAAAAAGTAAGAATAGTATTATTCTAAAGATGAAACGACTTATATAAACCTACAGAGACAGACATCAGTGAACAGATTTTTAAAATATGTGGAGATGATTTCACAATTGCAGGGCATTTCTAGGAGAGCCCTCGTGGTACTGAAATGTCCAAATGTCCAAAGCAATTCAAGAGGTTTCTCCCGTAGATCTTTTCAGTGGTGACAGGAGACGAGCGTTCCCTCAACCAATCTTCCCATCCATCCTGAAATCCTAAAGTTATTCTCATGAGTTTGGCGGAAAAGCTTTTGGATTTAATTTATCAGTTTATCATGGAAATGTCATTTCACAGTGACTGGGTTTTGTCTGTCTAGCAGCATCAGGAAATGAAGTCTCATTCTCGCTGTGGTTAATGAACCAGATTTTCTGGCATTAGTCTGCACTAAGTATCTGCATTTACTGTAATCATTAGAGAATATAGGACACACAGTGGCATGCTAGATGAGCTGTAACCACACTCTGTTATGCAAAGATCAAATGTGATTCACGATAATAAAACAGCATCAGATTGCAGATGTCAAAATGTACTTTTTCTTTATTATTAGAAATGATTCTTCCAGGTTGCCTCAGGTTGCCTTAGTACGCAGTGCGTGATATGAAATATTTTTAAGGTTCTTTGAAATTCATTATGCGCCGCACATAGTTATTACTGGGAAGGAATATTTAGAGAACTGCAATGTTCAGCTTTCTTCACTTTGCCACCTGATTTATTCCTGAAAACTTCCTGTGCAAGTGAAACTGAGTATTTCATTGAGAATCCCATGAGACAAGCAACGAGTCAGGATAATTTTGAGATTATTAGATATTTTTAGTCTGGTATTGTGTATCAGTGTTGTGTACTTGGCCAGAAAGTAGAATATGTCGCTTACTCTTTTTATTTAGGGGTGTTGGGAACGTGATTCGAGGTTCAACACCTTAATTCAATACCAAAATTATGCTTGATTTAGACAGTCCCATCAACCATGAATGGGGCATAAATGTATATATTATGCAAATATGTATATATTTCTGTAAATGCCTTATAATATAATCAGCATTTATTAACTGGTAGTAAGGCAGTATAACAATTATTACATAATTGTAATTAAAAAAATGATTGGTTCAGGAAATGAATAAAATCCATATTAATATCACTGTAAAAAGACATTAACTCTAAATTTTTTGTCAGTGTTTATTATCAGCTTTTTTATTTGTTGTTTTCTTAAAAATAGCACATACTCTATTACAAATGTCTGATCATACAGTGAAAAATATTTTTTCTGCTGGATTAAGCTCATTGTTAGAAATGAGGGTGGTATCAGCGGCAAACTTTAACAGCTTAGCACACCGGGAGTAGGGAACTTTGAAAACTCTGTGTCTCCAACCGCTACGAACCCTCAGATCAACTGACACGCGGATGCTTTAACTACCATTTGGAAAGGCTTATCATGCTGAGGTACTAAAAGGCTTGAATAAGTGTCAGGTGTGTGCAAACAGTTATAAGTCAAACAGTCTCTCACATTCACCTGCCTTTTTGGTTTTGATTTATTAGAATAATAAATGCATTATTAATTTTTTTATTGCTTTTTTCATTTCTTTTTTGAAAATCTGCCCCCTGCATCTGCAAATTTGAGTCAGAACAACAAGAGTTAAACTGGTTAAACCTGAATGATCAAGCGAAAGATGGTTAAACATACAGCTGAGGGGGTTTATTGATTAGCTGACTAAATGGTTCATCGAGAGAATCCACAGCTAAAAAGGTGCAACACAAAAACACAGAGAATAACAAGCAAGTGCTCATATTCAACAGTATGATACCTTTTGAAAAATGTATGTTTCCTGGCTCTTTGATTCTCAGTTCCCGGAAGCAGAAGTCCTCAGGCTGCTGTGTACCACACATTCTCCTTTGTAAAAGCAGAACCAGCAGCCAGCTACTGTACCACAGCACAAATACAAACATGTATCCTTTGAAATGTACTTGAGATGAGCTCGTGTCCAGCAAAGCCAATCTTTCGACAGAGAAACAATGCAGTGTCTTTCCTCTGCTTCAGCATGTCTTTTTGTGAAATTATTACCTCATGAATCATATGTGTGTTACTGCAGAATTATCGTTCATCTGTGCTGCTGTTCTCCAGAGCCGATGAGCCCCTATGAAAGCAAAACTATATTAAAAACAAATATCGGGAGACAGAGGTAGACAAATGTGAGACAGAAATCTATCCAGCTGGAGGGGGCAGACGTCCTCGCAAAGTCAAATCTGCACTTGCACTTTGATTTTATTTTTGCAAAAATCTGGGGATACAGAGCTATATTCCAATATTGTTTTTTGTTTCTTTTTTATTTATTTTTGTTTCTCTTTTTTGTGCAAGAGAAGAAGCCAAGTAAATGAACACAAAACTCCCATCTCACAGTACCAGAAGCCAGATTCACAAATTGCTGAAGGCATTCTGGAATAAACAAGAAGAACAGGTTGCTCTGCCAAGTCTAAATGCCTGTTGTCTTGTGTAGACTCAGTAAAATCATTGTTTACTGTCTTGCACCTCAGTTTAAAGCAGAGCTGTGACCATCAGTGTCGGATGTGGCAGACATAGCAGTAGGCTGATGACTGCAAAGGAGCAAAAGTCGATGATGTGTGTTGCAGAGCTGTTGCATTAGATTGCACTGGTTGTAGCTAGGAGTAGCTTATGAACTAGCAACAAAATGCATATCTGTCTTGGCGATATGTGCGCTTACAATCAGGAAACAGTAATGCGTTGTTAATGAAAGGGGAGCTTCTGCAGCAGAGCATATTATCTCGCAGTTTCATCATTTTTTCATACCTTTGTAATTCAACAAAAATACCGTATGACCCGACTCTCTGTTCACACTGTTAAAGCCCAAGTGTCTGAAGCTATGTGTTGAAATGAGAGCATTTTAAAGGTATTTTTAAGACTTCATTTCAAGAAACATGGCCTATTGTGTAAAAGCAGCAGTGGAGGCTGTAATTACTGCATGTAGCTTTAGAAGTACACCATTGAGGATGTAACAGTGAGTAAAGTCAGTGTTTAAAAAAATCAGCATCAGATACTGCTATTGTTTCTCTTAGGCAACCTTTTTCTTTTCTTTCTTTTTTTAGCTTTTATCTCTGTTGAGGTCTCCTGCAATTCCAGAGGAACAGATCTGGCTCCTCTTTTAGCTGTTAAATGCTGCACTGTTTGCTCTATGCACATCTGTTGTTTGTTTCTAAATGGTTTATCAAAGCTTTAAACATTGATCTGCTGCTTCAGGTGAGGCTAATGCATGCAGAGGGTCTGAAAGACACTAAAAGGCTTCTAGATCTGAGAGAAACTAACAGCGACACCCCCATCACCCATCCCTGAGGACAAGTATATGCAAAGCTTAAGCGAAACAGGCCCTAATGCAGAAATTCAGCAGGTACAAAAATACAGATAAGAGTGAAAGCATCCTCTATGTCCCCCCAAAAAAGTAAATACAGAACACGAACAGAAGCAGAGTGGTCTATATGCAGTTCAAAAAGCAGGCAAAAAGCTTTGACTCAAACTAAAAAAGTGGCACACTCAACTCAAAAATCTATATCAAGCATGCTGGCATTACTTTTGAGCCTCTGAAATGGGGGACTATATATAAAAATGGGTGTAATCCAAAAGCAGAAAATGTAATATTTATGTAAACTTCCTTGAATCAAAGCTGAAAGTTTGACTGATTTAAATTCCACTGTGAAGTTGTATAAAGAGAAAACTACAAAACCTCTGTCAGGGTCCAAATGCTCATATGGCAACTGTAGTGATATAATAGCAGTACTGGGGGAAAGCAACTCAGAGCACAATCATTCCAAATCAGGCCTTTACCTCCTGTCATATGTTTCTTTTTGTATGTATTTCTCTTGTTGGAGGTTTTATTTAGAATATTGTGCTAACATAAATGGACTGATTCTTATATAGCACTTTCTTACTCTCCCAAAGAACTCAAGGCACTTTATGCAATATGCCTCCTTTACCAATTCATACAAGACTTATTTCTATTCAGAAGTGCTTTCTATCTAGTATTGACACATTTATGCATCAGAGAGCAACTTGGGGTTAGTACTGTGCACAAGGATATTTGGCATGCACACTCGAGTAGCCAGGGATCAAACCATCAACCTTCCAATTAGTAAACAACCTGCTGTATTGCCTGTGCTACAGCAACCCCAAACAGCTTGAGCCTCTCTCATTTCTTTAGCCGAAAACTTGGTATATCTCAGCAAGTGTGTTCTTAAAAAACTAGACCTGACGCAGGACCTAAGAGGCCCTTCAGTTGATCCATCTATTGTTCACCAGCTTGACAATGATCCCAAACACTCTAGCAGAGCAGTGAAAACATACATGGAGAGAAAAGACACAGTGAAACACTATCAGTCATGGATTGGCCTCCCCAGATCCCAGACCTCAATATTATGCATTTATTTATTTACATATTTGTAATGCATTTCCCTTAATGCTACTGTCAGTCTTGCTTATGTCATTTGCATAGAGTTCATTATTCCCAGTGGGCTTGTCACTTCAAGCTTTTGTAGCAGTTTAACTAGCTGACAGTATTTAAAAAATCAGAGTGCAGCTCTCAAAATGTTTACAGAAAATTATGTAATAAATTAATAATAGTTGTAGCTATCTCCTCACTCCAAAGCTTGCAAGTTTCACTTGCAGGCTTTGTCTTTCCTGTCACTCTTAAAATAATTAGTAAAATCACTGATGCTTGGACGGATATTTACTTGTCCACTATTAAATTATAGCTTCCGTTCTTCATGTACTTTGTTGTCACTTTGTTGTATAATATTAACAGGTCTAAGGATGACGAAATAAACCAAATAAGTTATGGATAAAAATCAATCAATGAGGGAAATATTCTGCAATGAATATGGCCTAAGAAATCAAATACATCTTTTCTTAAATTTGGTAAAAAGGAAAGAACAAAATTAAAATAATGGAAGAAATAATGGATTTCAAGTGAATGCATGCCTACTCGATGATTGACGGGTGATTTTTTTTTCTTTTCTTTTTTTTTCTCTTTAGTAATAAGAGGTGAGATTGTGTGAAGCAAGGTGTCAATGAAGCTGGAACACCGAGTCCAACAAAACCATGAGAGGCAACACGGCCAACACAGCACTCAGTATGAAAGCACAGCTGGAGTGTCTGTTGGTCGTGCTGTGCCGTGAAATAGGCGATGTTCATCACCAATTACTGTGAAACCATCTGGTGTCATCTGCAGTTTGACGTTAATGCCAGCTGACTGCATAAATGCATGAAATGATAAATTCTCATGGTCAGTAAATGTGGGACCAGAGGGCGGAGCACATGTATATAATAGATTCACAGAGTTGTCGGTGACCCAAAAGCAGCATACAGTATGACAGCACATCGACTCCTCTGACTGTAGCTGTGCCCTTTAAAGACCGCTGCAGATCTGATGTTAAACAGTAGAATTTGATCTGTAGCCTCTCCCGCTACAACAGTGATTACCACAGAGGCGGTGGTAAGCGGAGAAGTTACTGATAAAACCTGACATTTACTCGGGATGTTCAAAGGAGAGCTATTCTATGTTTTATCACACTGTTATAGAGGGGAGTGTGGCCAAAGGTTTGAAGTAATCCCTATGGGGCAAAAGCATGGGCATCAAATTGCTCTAAATACTTGGTTGCAGATAGTTTTTTCTGCTCTTCTTTCTTTAGAGTGGAAATATCTGTAAAATTTTCCAGCACGTGGCTTTTGTGCACCAGTTTAGCTCGCTGGGCTAAGCGAGCAACCCATATGTCGTAAGGCCTGGGTTTAAATTTGTTTTTTGTTTTTTAGTGTGTAACTTCCCCCTGGTCTTTCTTTGAGCTTACCTGACTTCTTTCTATTATCCATTAACAATAAAGGCCAAAAAAGCACAACAAATATATATTTAAAGTTCTATGCAGATTGCAGTTAGTTGAGTTATGGTTCCAATTCAAGTGCATTATCCTAGCTACGGTGGCTGCTGTAGCACAAACAAGCCAAGGGGGTTCAAAAACATTACATTCAGAACATACCCCATAATGGCACAGGCCGGTCACCGTGTTTCCAATAATTTTTGTACACACTATATTTTAACATGTTTGAATAATATCAATGCTTACCAGTAAACCTAAATGTAAATAAACAGATAAGGTAAATAAACAATCAGTTAAATGTGTTGCAATATTTTTCACTTTTATTCCAGATTCACCTTAAAAACTCTGGCCTCCATTTATCAGTACTGAGTGTACTCAAATAGTGGCTCCAGACCAGATTGCCCAGTGGGTTTTTTTGTTTGTTTGTTTGTTTGTTGTGTATAGTCTATCAGCCTACTCTTTACCTCAGCTGCCAATGCTGGGTGAGAAGTGCCCACCTTTATTTACTCTGCGAGAGGCCGTAGAACTTTGTCAAAGGATTCAATGAGTAGGTGAAGCTTCTTATCAATGACAGCCATACTGAGGATTAGTTGTTGAGGATTAGCTGAACAGTGGCACTGTTACCCTCTGTTAGCTGCTGTTATCTATGACAATGTTAGCTTATAACCAGCTGTTGTTGACATTTAGCTGGCTCTTGTCAGCTGAGATGGGAGGTCACATGTCTAACCTGCTGGCAATAAAAAATGTTACAATAATAATAAGCAATAATTGGGACTAAATAAGCATGTTACTGCACATGTTCATTTGTGTTAGAGCACTGACTTCAGTTTAGAAGATGAGGCTTAAAGTAGGAGGAAGAGGACCGCGTTTTATTATTATGTCCGTAGTGTTGTCTCTTCCCTTTGCATTTTGAACGAAAGATGATGGGGACCCCTCCTCAGCAGAGAAAACAAGAAAAATCTTTATAGTGAGTAAAGATGATGTTTTTGTAAAAGGTGATCATGCAGCATGCAAATATGTAAAACTCGTTCTCTTCTCCTCCACCTTAGCTGTTAAACATATAAGCATGGTTGCTTCCATAAACTTCAAACCCAATCCTATGGAATTTTACATTAATTATAAGTTTATGAGAATCCCTCAAGCCAATCTCAGTCTAAGGTAGGGTAGCCAGTCTGTCACAGGGCTAACACGGAGTGACAGAGTGACAACCCACCAAAGCCCAGTACAAGGTAAATATTTTGAACTGTGAAAAATGCAAAGTGACTCTGCTCGAGACCAAGGATAAATATATCTTATATAGAGTTAGAAATGAGCATAATAGGTCGTCTTCAAGGTGGAATTCTGCTTTCCTCTTGTCGACAGTTATTGTTCTCTCAGTAAGAAATATGTGGGCCTGACAGTATGTCATCCACATTTTGCCAGCCGAAGTACACCAGCACAAAGCAACAAGCTCCGTTATTAGACTAAACTGACAGTCCTGTGTTATTCAGCCTGACAATGGGCCTCATACAAGACATTGGTATTCTTAGCATAAATCTCTTTGAAGTTTGCTCACATGTGTCTTTCTAGGGCTGTTTACAAGGAGCTCATCTGTAAAATTTGATAGCTATATATATCTATGCTCTTAAAATTGCTGCTTCATTTGATTCATTCATAAAAAACATATCAAAGAGTTACGATAGTAAAGCAAGGCAGTGTTTGATATGTTTGGAGGGTCTAGCGTGAAATCCTTCAAACCACTCTCATTGACAGGCCCTCATGTTTTTGTACGGTACCAGATTTGGTCTGCAATTATTTTGAGGTCATGAGTCACGGCAGCTTTATAGTGAAGAGCTTTTTGTAAAAGCTGACGTCAGTGTTTGGCCTCTGGTTGCATGTAATTGTTGCTGTTGTCCACTTTAATGGGAGGCAGGAGGAGAGCAAACACTCTGTCTGTCTCTGTCCTCCCATTCTTGCAGTCTCTCTCCATCCATAAGCTCTCACCATAACTCGAAATAACAACTCTTATTTTCACTGCACTGGCTGGCGCCTATGCTTGAAAGATAGTCTTTTTAATTACACTCTCTGTTTTGTAACTATCTTCTCTCCCAGAGGAATTTGTTGGAAAAGTGTCAGAGTGAGCCCGCTTCAGGCTAGAGTTTAACACAAGCCTTAATGTGTCTAAATATCTGTTGATTTATGTGGCACTACTGATTACACCCATGTTTCATTTTCTTAGCTTTGTTTTACGATCCCTGCAATCATCTCCTTAATATATGTGTAGCAATAAAATTGCTTCTCCTTTGCTGACTTATTACTCTAGATATGTAATCAGTATCCAGTGCCAACTCACCCAATCTCATTTTTCCATCATTAACTTGTTTATTTTATTGTGAAAAGACAATAAATTGTGGCAAATTTTCCAAATATAGGAGCTTAAAGGAGTATAAAAAAAATCTATTAATTATTAAAACCTGAAATCATATTTGACTTTTGCCTGAATGAATTAAAACTACAAATATGTTACAGCACAAGAAGAAGAGAAGGGCCTCTATTTGCTTTCAGATGCGCCCGGTGCAGCTGTTGTACAACATCCTGAATTTTATGTTGTGAATGCCGGACTTTTCATCGAAACGAAAACCCACGAGGACCATCTCTGTGGTGTTCCCGGAAAAAAACACTCTTGCAGTTTGTATGGTAGCTTTTCATCAGAAGGCTGGGACAATGTTTGCACACTAGGGTGCTCCTGGTGGTGCAGAATAGCCTCATATTCCTTGGCTACTAATCAGCTAGGCACAATAATTATCAGACAAAATGACTCGCTAGATTGCTTCCCATATCAGTACAGCTGCACCACCATGTTTAACAGTTAGCAACAGACATTGAGATCACCCCAAGTGTAAGGTTTATAAAGGTTTATAATTGATACAGTACACACACACACACAGACACAGACACACACGATTAATTGACATTGCCTGCCCTGAAATGGCTCTCTATGTTCTACTTAGCACTAAAGTAATTAGGGACAATGTCAGCGACAATACAGCAAACAAGTTATAACTTGTACTATCAGGGTTTCAAAATGTGGAACCGATAAACATTGAACCATTGCTAATGCAAAAATACATACAAATATTACTACGTGTTGCACTAGTCACTCATTTTCTGTCTTAATATGAGTTACAAGAGAATATCAAACCTCTTGTATGTTAAATCTAACTTAGCAGAATAAAAGATAGAGCAACTAATAGAAATCATCAATACTTTGGTATTTAAAAAGTATAACAGAGGACTTGTACGTGACAGTGGTCAGTTGTGATAAACACACAGAGAAAGAGATTGACTGTACAGCTAATTTTACAATATGTCATATTACTGTTTTCCCAGGTCAACACAACTTAATATACGTTTTCAAATAGTGTCACAATGTCTTTTTTTACTTAACACTCTGTAAATAACTGCTGCTACACGGTGCATTGTTCAAACTGTAGACTGTTTAGCATCTGATTTAAAATATCTTATTTGACTTTTACTCTAAAGGCTTAGCCTAAGCATCCAATTAATGTAAAATAGCTTTTTTTTTAATGCAAGCTCTACTCTATACAGCATGTACAGTTTAAAATTTGAGCTAACTCTATGCTAAAAAACTAACACAGCCTGGATTAAAACTAAAAGAAAGGGTGCAGTTTCCATTATGAGAGCTGGCGTCTGAACAACAAAACACAGTTAAAGACATTTCGAGACACAAATTCAAATTATGTGAAGGACTTGTTAGCATAATGTGGGAAAGAACGGGCCTGTTGTGAATGCTTTATGTAATAGTCACCCAGCACTGCCACTCCACAGATGGTCCAGGAGAGGTAGGCAGTTGTACCAGCACATCTATTTCCACATAGCAGCAATAAGAGCTCTTATCCCTCTCTGCAAACCCACACTCTGACAGGAGGCTGAGGCACTTGACGAGCAGCAGCGAGGCCAGATACTGTGATTAAAAATGGATGCTTACGCGAGAGAGAATGTCAGCATGATGCTGCCATAACACACTCATATAAAACGGGCGTCAGATTGCTCGTCTCTCGATGTGGTCCTTATTGGTGTGTTATTGATTATGGCGAGTGAGCAGATTGCACTTAGAGACAGGCTGATATCCGGAGATTTGCGTGGCTGGTGCTTTCTTTACGAGGCTCCTATCCTGAGTTTGTCAATTAGTGTGCTCAGCAGAAAAAAAAGACACATGCTGTACCTGATGATAAATGGGAACTTGTTGAGATGTGATCTCTAAAATATTGAATGGCTGTGGACCCACGTGGAGTAGATAACAGCATGAACAGGAAATAATTCCCCGGTATGAAACTAGTATGAGGTCTGACCAGAGTACAGCTTTAGCTGTATGAGAACTACGGTTGACTCTGTTTGTGTATGCCGATCTCACATCCTCGCACCGAGTTCTTCTGATTAGAGGCAGCATAAGGAAATGTGGTGCAGTGCTGACTCAGATGAGAATTAGTTGTATTTCCAGCGTTATATAGTATTTGCAGCACTGCCCTCGTACAGAAACAAATCACAACAAACAGACACATCCAGCAGGAAGATATCTCTCGCCTTTCTAAGTAAAAGCGTTAGTAGAATGTAATACTCTCAGGAAAAAGGTGGCTTTAAACACAATGTTCATAATATTAAGAGAACAAATGTTCTGTTGTGGCATGTAATGTCAAACACATTGTGATGACTTCACAGAGAATGACTGCCCCCAGTATTATTTAGCTGATTTAATTGGTCTTACATATTTTAACCTGTGTTCAGAAAAAATACTTCCTCCAACCTGACACAGGTGTACACACTGCTAACAGTGTTGGATTGTTGATGTGTTAAGCATTTGCTTAATACTTGTGCATGCGCATTAGCATTTCTTCTGTTGCTGGCCCTGTCTGTGGGTTCCCACTCAGGTAATAGACTTTAAATTGGGACAAGGTGTAAAACTTTTCGTGAAACACTTTTCAAGTGTTGGAAAAGTTTTACAAACATATAATCTCAGTTATTCAAAGACAGAGGACCTTTGTTTTACAGATGGAGTCTATGTGGAAAAGGCTTTTGGGCTTTTATTTTAAAACTTCGAGTGACCTCCAGAAAGAAATGCCAGCAAGCCTGACGGTGGTATATTCACCATATAGCTATATAGCATATATAGCTACATGCTATATAGCTATATAGCATATATAGCTATATATGCTATATATGCTATATAGCATGTAGCTATATATGCTATATAGCTATATGGTGAATATACCACAGGCGCTCAGGCTTGCTGGCATTTCTTTCTGGCGGTCACTCGAAGCTATATATGCTATATAGCATATATAGAATATATAGCATATATAGCTATATGCTATATATGCTATATAGCATATATAGCTATATAGCATATATAGCTATATTTTATGGCACACACTAACTGTATTACATATTTAATTATAGGCGCGATTAAAGTTAAATATTTCGGGAATGTTAATAATTAAGATAACAATTTAAAACCCTAAAAACTCATCTTAATTAAAAAACAAATAAAAGCACATGAAGTATTGTAGACTACACTTCTTAAGTTAATCTTTTTTTTTAATCACTGCAATCTTCTACATCTGAAGTCCAAATCACTAGGAGGTGACTCATCTGATTGCAAATAAAAGTCTGATTTTATTAAAACTCCACTCTTTGTCTCACACTTTTGTACTTTTCTGATGCTTTTATTCAGTCTTACTGAATACAACATAATGTTCTTTCTGCACACTGTGGTCCTTATTAGAGTTAAGAAGGATAATTTTTGAGGAAACACTTTAGGACAAGCCTACATTGTTACTTTCTATCAGTACCTAGGAACATGTGGTTTCCTTCGGTTATGCAGTTCCGTTAATGTCCAGTTTCAAAACACCAAGATGGCGATGGTGAAACCGGTTTGAGACATCTAAAAAGTACTTCACTAACTACATATTTAATATACACTCAATTGTGACAAGTATATACACTCACCAGCCACTTTGTTGAACATAAATATATGTAGAAATGCTTCTTAATGAAACCATCCAATCAGTCACTCACATAGCAACAGCTCATTTAGGCTTGTAGAAATGGTGAAGACAGCCTGCTGAAGTTCAAACAGAGCATCACAATGGAAAACAAGGTGATTTAAGCGCTTTGTTATACATGCGAATATTGTGGTTATGCAAAAATTCTGCTCCTCACATACATGGTGTTGAATAATCAGACCCCATCTTATCTTAATGACCCTATAGTACTACATCACCCCACTAGACCACTTTGCTCTCAGACTGCAGGCTTACTTGTGGTTCCTATAGTATTTAAACCAGCTTTAGTTTGGATTCTGGAGACAGAAAACTATCTCTACTTGTAAGATTTGGCTTAAAACTTTCCTTTTTGATAAAGATTATAGTTTGGGCTGAATCAGGTGATACTGAATCCCCCCTTAGTTACTCTGCAATAGGTCTTGGCTGCTGGGGGATTCCCACGATGTGTCCCATGAGTGTTTTATCTTCAGTCACCTTTTTAGCTCACTACGTGTTGATATACCTGTCTGCATTTAATTGTTAGTTATTATTAATCTCTGGCTCTCTTCCACGATGTGTCTTTGTCCTGTCTTCCTTCCCTAACCCCAGCCAGTTGTTGCAGATGGTCGCCCCTCCCTGAGCCTGGTTCTGCTGGAGGTTTGTTCCTGTTTAAAAGGAGTTTTCCCTTCTCACTGTTGCCAAACCACTTGCTCATATGGGACTTTTGGGGTTTTCTCTGTGTCTTTGTGTTATTGTAGGGTCTTTACAATATAAAACGCCTTGAGGCAACTGTTCTTGATGCTATATAAATAAAATTGAATTGAATTGAATTGAACTTAGCATAGTTGCTGGTATGGTAGGATGGTCTGAATGCTTCAGAATCTGCTGATTTTTCCAACACATCCATCAGACAATGGTACAAAAAAGAGAAAATATGAGTGAGAGGCAGTTCTCTTGAAAACAATGCTCCTCTGAAGTTAGATGAGAATGGCCAGACTGCTTGAAACTGATATGAAGGAATTAATACCTAACAAATAGCCATGTGTTACAACCAAGTTATTCAGAAGAGCATCTCTGAACACAGGACACATTGAGCCTTAAAGCAGATGGGCTGCAGAGGCAACATAACAAACTGGGTGTCACTGCTGTCAGTTAAGAGCATGAAACTTAGACCACTAAACATTTGAATATTAGAGGATTAGAAACTTTTCCCTGGTCTGATGAGTCTCAGTTTCTGTTGTAATATTTGGTATCAAAAACATGAAGTATGGATCCACCCTGCCGTATCTGAATAGTTCAGGCTGCTGATGGTGATGTAAGAATGTGGGGGATATTTTCTTAGTCCACGTTAACATTTTAAGCAGAGGTAGCAAAAGTATGGACATTCTGTACTTAAGTAGAAGAACAGATACTAGTGTTTTGAAAAATAAAAATCGAAGTACCGATTCGACTTCTTTACTCGAGTAAAAGTGAAAAACTGCAGGCTCTTAAATGTACTTTAGGCAAGAAAGTAAATGTAGCTCCTAGAAGAACATTTGTACCACCTATTTTTGTGCAAAGCTAAGTGAACCGTTTTCTGTATTAATGAAATAATAAAATAATACAGGAAGATAGGAATACAAAATCTTATTTCAGTTCATTTTAATTATAATAAAGGTACGCAGCTTGAATCAGTTAAGTAGAAAATGAGCAGAGAAAAAAAAAGGAAAATAAAATTAGCTCTATTTTCTGTTGCCTACATTGTGGAGGGTAACTTTGGCTCTAAACACGAAAATATGTACTGTCGGGTGGAGCAGGTGGAGGAACCCTAAAATTGGTTGTAATGGCTCAGTGTGGGGGAAAGAATCATAACTCACAATAATTTCTATTAAGAGCTCTGGTAGATTTTCATAATGTACAGGCTGTGATCAACTAACCTGCTGCTCTTTGTGGATGTACATAACTAAATTCATCCAGATGTCCTGGCTGATGTCTATCCTCCACACTGACAGCACACTGTTTATGCTTTAGTTTAGTCTTTTTTTCTAGATGTTATAAATGAATAAAACTAATAATCATCAGCTTAACTTCAAATTCATCTCTGTTATCCTTGATGTAACCTTATCACTGTCCACCAGTCACAGACTGTTCTTTAAATCCACCACAGCACAGCAAACTAACCTGTTTATCCTGCACTAACCCACACTAACCTTTAAATAACAAAGTTACTCTACCTCGGTTTGGTTTGCAGCATGCTTCGTGTTATGAAAACAAAACATAATTAATATGTACAGACACAATATCTGAAAACTTAAATTTACAGTGTATCAAACACCACAGAGCAGTTCTTACCTTTAAATCTCTCTTCTTCCTCTTCTGTCCCGTCTTTCTTATCTTTCTACATCTCTGCGTGAAATTAGCTCTCTTTCTCTTCTCTCCCTGTGAAAGACAGCAGCTGGACCTTCAGGAAGCAACACACTGTGAGACAAACTGCACAAATAGTTTGAGCAGATAGAAACGTTACATTTCAAATTGCCTGTCACTTAAAAATTGTTACTCCCTTTATACTCGCACGTCTTCTCTGAGGCTAGCTAGATGCTGAAGCACCACAACCACAACTTATGGACACCTGCAGTCTTTCTGGTGTTCTGTCAAATAACAACACCAACAGCAATAACAATAATAATAATAATAATAATAATAATAATAATAATAAATAAATAAATAAAAGATCCACTTTAACCCCTGACTGTGGCACACGGTTTTGCCTCTTTCATCTCTTTTTATGCCACATTTCCTGGTGATTATCACAAGTACAGGGCCATCTTTCACGTGTTACTGAAAGGAAGATTCAGATCATGGATGTCTTGATGCATGCTCATTCATTATTTAATTACCTGGATGATTAAGGAACTGACCTCACAGCCCCTTGCTCATTCAGTGGACTACTTTCAGTCATTGTGCAAATGTACTGTTTATAAGGTCGGGGAAACCTGCAGTTAGCTGAGACTGGATGAGTGATGAAACGCTTCTCCCACTGAAAACGTTAGGTTCAGATGAACAGAATCAACCTTTCGGGATCGTGGATGTGTAGCTGACAATTCTACAACAACTATGTGACGCTGTCATGTTAATATGAATTCTGGATTTTTGACTTACGACAGCAATTTAAATAAACTGCAACCCCAATCTGCTGTTGCTGATTACTGAAGAAAACTGTCCAGTCTATCGCCTCATTAGTATCTTATAAGACAAGAGATACACGCTGAAAAGAAAATTCTGTCAAAGCAGGTGAAGAGGCAGAATAGCCGTGACTTCCATTACCAGTTATACAGACAAGCTAAATGTGCGCGCTCCTGCTTGCTATTGTGCTCCAGTGTTATCACAGTGTACACCCCTGAGCACAAATTAGGGACACAGATGTCCAAAAGAGTGGGTTTATCATTAATTTAACTATGTACTGAAGAAGTACAATGCATGACCCAAGGAATAGAACTCTCACAAAGCTTGCTATAATTGAGCTCTGCTTCCTGCTGCTCGTACCAGACAATTGTCCCACCGGAGGCTATTCTCAATGACTCATTCCTGTACTGATGGTCACACAAAGCACGTCTTAGCCATGTAAGTTAACAAAAATACTGGTGAGATGAAGATAGCTTGTTGTTTAATACAAGGAGTATGAATGTTGTGCAACTTGAAATTCAGCTCTTACACGTTGGAGATACACAGAGGCAGAGATTTAATGAGAAGATTAGTAATAGCAGTGCATTAGGAGGAAGGACCTCTGCTTTATTTTATGTGGATAAAATACCTCATGAAGATACAATTCTCTTGGATTAATAAAGTATTCTGATTTATAGGAAAATGCTGGGCTTTTCTTGACTTTTGAGATGACTGTATTGAAAAAAAATCTTGCAGTCCCAATAAATAAATATCTGTATTTACTGTAAGTTGATCAGTGCTATACCATGTGACGTTGTATTTCTATAAATGATATGTAGACCTTGATTTTGTATTCTGTAAGAAGGAGACCTCATGTTTCAGAGCTGATCACTTGATAAAACACCCAAATGAAATGAAAAGGTTAGCCTTAAGCAAAATTCAAGCCGGTAAAGGTATTGTTGATACGTGAACTCTCTAAATTTCCTCTGCTTGGGGCAAGGTATCCTTGCTTCAATGTGATGAGAAGATTGTGATGTATTACGTGAGGGAAGATTTAATGTAGGCTTTTTTTTATTTTTGCCATAGAAGAATCTCTTTGAGTTCTCTCATTTAACTTTTAGAGAATGTACCACTCGGGTCAGCAGTGGGTTTACCCACTGAGCAAGACATGATGTTAATTACCCATCAAGAAGTTCCCCTCAGACCATAGTTCAGTGTTCTCGCACTGCAGCGGGTTTCACTTTATTACCTTCATGGTGGTAGTAGGAGAGACTTCTTTTGCCTCCAGAAACCACTAAATTATTGAAAACATGTATTCAGTGAGATACTAGGAATCTGACTTTCAGTCCACCAAGACAGGCTGGTCCAATAGCTGATGCAGATTTTCTGCTAACATCTTGCCACTTTTCCCCCTAGACTGGTCCCACATTGCTCAGATGCAGGGACAGGGAGACTTTCTGTGTCTCTGCTTATATGAACACATCCCAGTGTTTCCCTCTTCAGTATTCCTCAAGATAATTTCCTTTGGACAGCTCTAATGCCTTTTTGAATATTGCATGAATGGACTAATGGAGAGGAGAAGTCACTAATCAAGATCAGATTCAATAATCATTCTGTTTGGGTCGATGAATTATTCAACTAATATGCATTTTAACTTAAACACTTGGTGACTTTGCCAACACTACAGTAGCCGACATTTTTATAGCAATAGTAAGAATAGGTAAACACAACTGTCACTCAGAAAGTCACCTAATCACCAAATGTTCAAGCATTCATTGATCTTATGTCATTTGCATTTTTCTCTTGAAAAATCCTAGGGTCAGTTTGTCTGTGTTAAATGATCAGCGTGGTGTGTCAGTCAGACTACTATTTCAAAGACGATTCATCAGGAATAAATTACCTGAAAAAAAGCCGACAGGTTAATATTCATCAGCTCTTATGTGAGCAGGAATACTGGGAATAGGATATGAGATACACCTATATCTGAGATTTTCAGATATCAGTATCTCACGGTCAACAAAACCCATGGTGTAAATACATAAATGTATGTAAGTGCAGAAAACACCTGTCAATCATTTATTGCAGCACTACCTCACCCATCGTGCCTCCGAAGCTGTCGTAGCTGTGGACACGTTCCATTTGGCAGCACTCAGTTATACGTGCTGGTCAACGCTTAACACTGTGTGTGCTTGATGTTTAGGGGGATGTATTTGCTGGTATGATTATGATGGGGATAACTAATGTACTCGCAAAATAATTCGCTTGAGTTTAGCTAGCTGATTGTGACCCACTTTGACCATATAAAACATGGTGATTACTTCCTCCATCGTGAGATCAAATAAGCTACAGCAGCACCCAGCACACTCTTCTGGCACCAACACTACTGGCTGAAAAGTTTAATTTTCCTCAACTTTTTAATTCAGGCAATTAATGCAAATTAAGCAAGAGACACAAAATTTATTGTTGGAACCCAGCTGATCAAAAGTAATCCCAGCCCGCATTTGTCAAACATCTTTAAAGAACAGCACACAGCTCAGTGATTTAAAATGTCCAGGCTCCTTAGACCTGTGAATGGACTTTAAGCGCTCATTTCTTTAGCTTCCCTTTTATAGTTTATTACATTCTAAGGACAACTTAGACATCCCACGGTAGATAAAGATCAGCAACAGCGGGAAATTATTAATCCCCTCCCTTCCATTTTCAATCTGGACAAAGCCTGAAGGGAAGATCCAATTTTATTTCCTATTATTGTGCCTTTTAATAAAACAAAGACAAAAACAAAGTCTGTTGAACAGCTAAGGAAATGTTGCACAGTACATAAGGTGAATATGACTTAGAACCAATCTTCAAATATATATATGAATGGCCACAATAAGTCATTTACTTTTTCATTTGCTGTAAAATTGGCTGTGCTGAATCTGCCTAGTTTTGCATTCGTCTGATATGTCACGTTTTAATGAGGTAGGTAGACAAAAGTTGTTTGAAGTGATAGGTGTTCACATTTTTCATACTTGGTTTTTTGTTGTTGTTTTTCATCTTCTTCCACCTACTTCTTTTCTTCATGTCTTTACAAGTTTCCTCAGTTAAAAAACTCCAAACACATCAGCTGTACATCTTGACGTCATACTTCATACCTCCTGGGTAAAATAAGTCAAGCTTGGTGTTGTAAAATCAATAGTTTTAACACTGTAGTTCAAGCCTGGCTGCTCAAGGAGCACATCTTTCTGCTGTCAGTGTAAGAAACCATTGGATTCTTTTTTCTCATACAAAAACAAAAAGGGGCGGGGTGGGAGAAGCTGTGTGAATCATTAATAACTTGTATAAAAAATGCACGTTTTTTTTTCCTGAAGGAGAACTGACGTCAACTCAACAACTGCTGTCCAGAGCTCGCAGGTTCCTGTTCAGCAGAGCCAGCAATGACTGTTCTGAGACCGAGGCTGTTGATGGATGGCTGTACAGTGTGAGACTGTAGTGCCAAGTCCCTGACTCAATGTGATTGTTGCACAAGCACACAACAAACAGATCAAAAAAGGGGGCAGGAGGAGCAGTGGAACAACAGGGAAATTTAGAGGCAGAAACGAAAGTCAAGAGACAACTAGCGCAGGTTGTCGGCACACATTGAAACTGTTTCAATAAATTTTTGCAAAGGATGCAAGGAAAAAAAATCTGTGCACACCTTAATGGGCAGGATTTTTCAAATATAAATACAAAAAAGGGTACATCGTTACCGGCATGACAAGCAGATCCCACCTGAGATGTTTTCTACGCGCCGCAGTGGAGGGGGCGCCATAATGGGCTTCAGTGGAACAACGGAGCTTCCGGAGGTGCAGGGGCGTCTTAGTCGTCATAGCTGCTAGCTATGTCCAGATGTTGCAGAGAGCACCCTCATGACTGAGGTCCCTCGTCTTAACGACTGGGTTTTTCAACAGGACAATTCTACAGTACACAATGCCCGCAGGACAAGGGACTTCCAGGATGATAACATGACTCTTTTGGAACATCCTGTGTATTCCCCTGATCCAGATCCAAGAACCTTTGGGGATGGATGGCAAGGGAAGTTTCCATCCATCCCTCGAACAGCCGTCTTCACCAGTTGGAGAAATGTTCCCACTCACCTCATGGAAACGCTTGCATCAAGCATGCTGCAATGAATGTTTGAAATAATCAACAATAACAGTGGAGCAACTCATTACTGAGATTATTTTTTGAACTTTGATTTCTGTTTTGGGGGGAGGTTTACAGGTTTTTTTTGGAGGTGTGGTCCTAAACTTTTGATCAGCTGCAAAAAAGCTTGTTTCAGTTTAAGAGTTGTTTTTTTAGTAAATTGCATGCTCAAAAAATGTTTTGTCTCACTCGCATTTCTTCTGGATGCATGTTGAAGCTCTACTTGGAACCTTGTTAAGATCCAACCATGCAAGTATGATTTTTTGGCATTTTTTAAGTGGTCTTAGACTTTTGATTGGGACTGTATTATATGCACACCACTGAGCATGTACAGACTGATATTAATCTTTAATAGGGCTGTCAACATTGAGAGCAAACAAAACAACTGCTGTATAGTGCCCTCCGCTATTTTAGTTTAAGTGGTCACATGACTGCATCACATGACTAAAATGCGTCATCGTTTTTGAAAGTCTCCATTTTCACTGTCCACACTGCGACCCAAACGCACTGTCTTCAAATGTATTCGTTTTCGAGAGCGCTTTCAAAACGCTGCGCTTTTCCTTGGCGAAAACGCCGTCTCAGTGTGGACGGGAGGCCAAAACGGAGAGAAAACGATGCGTTTTCAAACAAAAATGAATTAGTGTGGACGTAGACTTTGACGTCCCTCTAGGTCAGGGGTGTCCAACTCCAGGCCTCAAGGGCCGGTGTCCTGCAAGTTTTAGATGTGTCCTTGATCCAACACAGCTGATTTAAATGGCTAAATGACCTCCTCTATGGCTGTTTCCCAATTCAGGGTCTGCAGCCTTAAAGTACGCAGCCTCAACGATCCTCAAGGACCGCGTACTTAAAGACCGCTAAGGGCGGAAGTGCGAGGCTTGTGAAATGGGACGGTCTAGCCTCCGTTGCGCTGCCCAGGTTGCCTAGCAACCATGATACTAACAGCTGGAAACGTTTCATACAGCTTTGTTTGACAGAAATGAAGGAGAAAATCTTTTGTTCATTTGTTTGTTTGTTTCTACATGAGCTTTGAGCATTCTCTGTAAGATTAAGCTCAGCTATTAAACGGCGTATATTTTAAAGTAAAGGCTTTAAAACCAAGTTAGTACAAACGTCACTAATGTCACATAACTTTGCAGACATGTGGCCAACAGTAATGTTTTCATGTTCTTCGTTATTAAACATTTGCACATAAATAAGTGACATAATATTCAGTACTTACTTAAAGTTTACTCTTTGGGCGCCCCTCATCTGCCGTTTTTTTCGGCAAAATTATCCACACCCACCACCGCGCTATGCATTTTGGGATATGTTGGGCCACGAAGTCTACACCGCCACGTCCTTAAAATTCAGGGAAATGAAGGACGCATTTGAGGGCCGCATTTCGAGCAGCCTTCGAATTGGGACAGCCTTTGTCGCGTCGCGGTGACGTAATCGGCCTTAAAATGCGGCCTTTAAGGCTGCAGACCCTGAATTGGGATACAGCCAAAATATCTTGAAGTTCTCCAGAGGCCTCGTAATGAACTAATCATTTGATTCAGGTGTGTTGACCCAGGGTGATAGGAGGCCTGGAGTTGGACACCCCTGCTCTAGGTAAACATGTTTCAAATACTGTTTACATGATAAATGTTTGTTGTACAAGTCTCTCATGAATAAGTTATTTTACCACTAATTTTGTTTGGTGTAGTCCTGCTGAAGTGACGACACAAGAATTGCTTTAAAGATTTGTAAGGCTGCTGAATATGTCAGTAAAAGTTTTTTTTTTCTTAGCAGAAGCCCAAGCATATCTTGCTCTTCCTCATCTTCTTTCATTTCTGTTTTTAAATTGCTAAAGAAAATAAATGTAGGCCACCCACACCCAACAGCAGGGACAGGACATTTACCTAATGTAGCCAGCATCATTTATGGTGTACAGTGTATGGTCAGAGAAAATCCTCACCACACAAGAAGTAATAAACTGAGTTGTTGCAATAAGTACTAAGAGTGGGGACAAAGAAATGGGACCAATTACAGTCCAACATGGTGCAAAGTTATTTTATTTTTGCTAGAACTGGAAAATGTGTTCATATCTAAAGCTTGTGATATGTGGGGTGTACAGCGCAATATAAAGGAAAGTCCTATTTGAGCGTTCGATATAAATTTTTATCTTTCTGCAGAAGATAGAAGGATTCTGAGTAGATTGTAAAATGAAAACAAAAAAACAAAAAGGCTGACAATATCCTGGCTGAGCTTCAACGGCTCATGAGGGCAGAATTGCTCACACAAAATAACCTTGTTTGAATGCAAATTCCGAATGTGCGCGCAAGGACCTTTTTCTTTGTCATTTTCATCGTTTCCGGCTGTGCATATAATGAGCGCTTTGCTTCGCTGGTTCCATAGGGTTTTTCGCTGCACTTTTTTAAAAATAAAGCAGATGGAAAAGAATCCGTGAGCTCCCAATTTGCCTCTAGCACTTGTGAATCTGCCATCTTCACAAAGAAATGGAAATAATTAGCCTACTAATTTCATAAGTCTCGTTCAGATGGCCAATTCCACAGATTGCGTTTCCTCTCTCCAAATATGACACAGCACTGAAGCACCGGTTATTCTTTATCCTTCTGGTAAGCCTGCCATAGGGCACATATGGGATATGGACACAGATCACACACCCTCGGTGCATCACATCAATCAGCGTTGAGGTTTTATTTTTAATAGACTGTGTGTGTTGTCAAGTTTGCATTAATAAATAGGAAAGGAGAAATGAGATGCACTTCAATAGCTTTCAACTAGGGGACCTAATGATAAACTTATCTCAGAGAAAAGGATGAGGCTTGAAATGGTCATACAGCAGCAACTCTATTCACAGGTTCTTTTGTAGCCAAGACAAAACAAGAGGGAAGTAGAGACGGACAAAAACAGGAGAGAGGGAAACAGAGGATCATCGCTATCTTGATTTTTCACCGCTGTGGATTTTGTGCATTCTGCAGTGCAAAATGTGGCTTTGCAAACACACACACTAAGCACACGCACACACTCACATTTTGACAACATAAGCTGGGCTCGCGCTCTCCATCTATATCAAAGGCCCCACCATGCGGGGATTGACTTTTGTTCTTGGCAGCATGAAAAAAGGGAAAACTTTATGATGTCTGTTTCCCTCTGGTTTTATTTGGCTCCAGCTCTGTTGTGGGGAGAGTGTGCTTGTTGTGTGTGTCGCCTGTTTCCAGCCCAGGGAGTCGCTACTGTATGCTGGTGAGACACTTGTTTGGTTTATTCGGGAGACTGACAGATGTCTCGGTTGGCTGTTTCTTCAGCTCATTTAATTGAAAATGCAGTCATTTGCTCCAGCCAAATGTTTATGGGAAGAGCAAGTGAAAGAAGAAGAGAAGGGGAAAAATATTTTTTGGTCTGTTGTAGCAGGTCTGTTGTCAGTTTTTACAATTTTATGTGGCATCTTTGTGAGGATCGGCTGGAGGTGGGAGCTGTTTGGTCAGTCGTGCTGTTTTGCAGCCCCAAAAATAATGAAACCACTAAATATATCTGGATCCACTGACAGGGAAGGAGCAAATCAGTGCCAGTGAGTATGACTTCTAAAAGAATACCGACCCCTAGTGGAGAACTGCAACAAGTGACTCATTCAGTAACAGAGGAATGGTACACAGAAAAAAAAAGAAGAAAGAAAAAATGATTGAGTGGCGTGCAAAAGGCAGCTTGCACAAATATTTACTCATGTTCCACAGGATGAGAACACAGCTATAAACAAATAAATACTTAATTACACTATCTCATGCACACATCTAGTTAGAAATGGGGTGATGTCAGAGTTGTGGTCGATGTTGAGACTTTATAGTTTGATACAAAATATGCAGAGGAATCATTATACAGCAAAATAATTAAAAGCAACACTGCTGGATATGAGTTACTCTGCTACCCTTTTAACCCCAAACTGTGTTTTTTATTTAAAGAACCCCTGGACCGGAAGCGCTTTACTTCGTCCAACCTGGCAAAGCTGTTTTGCGTAATTTGTAGCTAGCTAGCTAACATTAAGGCTAACTTAATGACTCTGTAATAAATTAGCTGCTAACAGACGCACAGTCATGGTTGAAGACCGTGCACTCTCTGTCAGTTATAAGGTTTTGTGGAACAGAACTTGCAGGTAGGTCTTAGAATTAGGTAAATACAACCACAGGTGAACAAGTTTATTAAGATTATGATGTCATTATTCATTAAAAACCAAGCCAAAATATATGAGCAGTGTGTGAAAAAGTAATTACACCCTGTAATTCAGTAGCTTGTAGAGTCATTTTTAGCAACAATAGCCTGAATTGTTTTTGATTTGATGCTGCATCAGTCTCTCACATCATTGTGGAGATATTTTTGGCCTCTGTTCTTCACAATGCTACTTAGGTTCATTCATTCATGCACACCTCTCTTTAGTCACCACCATAACATTACAATCAGAAGTCTGGACTCGAACACCTCGATGATTCTTTTCTTTTTCACACATTCTGTTGCAGATTTGCTGCATGAACCAGTTTGGGCCAAGCTTTAGCTCTCACATAGATGACCTCACATTTGACTCTACAATACTTTGGTATACAGAGGAGTTTGTATTCACTTCAATGACTCCAACGTGTCCACATCCAGTGACTGTAAAACAAACCCAAATCAGAATCTGAATCAATTCACAAAACTTTATTTAGCCCACAAAAGGCAAATCAATTCGACAGTCCAACATTAGAACAGTAAGCAGTGAATAAAAAATAAAAAACAAATCATCACCCTTCCACCACTGTGCTTGACAGTTGGTATGACGTGTTTGTGCCAATATGCTGCGTTTGGTGTTTGTCAAACATGCTGCAATGCGTCATGGCCACACATGTCCACTTTGTCTCATCTAAATCTAAATCTAAAGGACTTTGTTCCAGAAGTCTTGTGGTTTGTTCAGATACAACTTTGCAAACCTAAGCCACGCTGTCATGCTCTTTTTAGAGAGAGGAGCTTTTCTCTTGGTAACCCTTAAACAAGCCACACTCGGTCCTTCTTTTTCTAAATGAACTGACATGAACTTTAATATTTAACATGATAACTGAGGCCTGTAGAGATGTAGCTTTCAACTTTACAATCGGGGTGAATTTGCTGGGACATCCACTCCTGGGCTGATTGGCAGCTGTCTTAAATGCTTTTCGCTTGTAATGATCTTTCTCACTGTAGAATTATATTTATCTTATAATAATCTTACAACCCTTCCCAAACTGATGGACATCAACATCTTTCTTTCGCATTGGGGTAACAAACGGCTGAATGCGCGAGACCGGCATATTGCCAAAACTTTAGTTTTATTGAGGCACTCACACTCGCTGATGATCAGTTAATAAAGTGCTTTTGTTTAACAGCACCTGGCTGCTGTTTACCCTCTAAATTTCTATGGAAATAGTCAGGGTGTACTTAGTTTTTCACCAACTGCTTCTGCATTTTAGCTTAATTTTGTTAAATAAATAAAGACATTAGATAATATGTCATGTTTTATACTTAATCTGAGACTGGATTTATTTCATTTCAGGACCAGCTGAAGACCAGATTATTTTTATTATGTCCTGATATGTAAAATTGTAAAATCCAAAAAGAGTGTACTTTGTTTTTTTGATGACTGTATTATAATAAAAACACTTTGTTTCTTTCGTTTACTAACCAGCTAGTACGACAAAACTAGCTGGTTACTACAGTCTAACATATTATCGGTTACCAGTTTATTTATTGGAAATAGCCAATAAATAACTTTAAGTTAAAGCAGTTTTAAGGTTTGAATTTTACTGGTGGTATCTAACATGATGAAGTATGCTTTATTATTTGGATCCATTTGTGGAGGCCCAGGTTTAAGAGCCTATCAGCAGAGTTCTCAGATATGAAATCCAAGGTATTACTGTGGGTAGTTTTACTCTTTTCGTCTTGAATACATTAGACCAGGTGTGACAATTATGCTATTTTTATCCCATTTGACATTTCCAGTACTGTATTTTATGTCCGAAAGTGCTGCAGAGAATTACAGGAATTCAACCAATGTAGAGTCTACTTGCATGCAGTTCCCAAACAAACTACTAGGATATGTCAGATGCTGAGTGTTTGAAATGCTGCCTTCAACTGGAAGGAAGACACAAAGGAAAACAAAACTGGACTTTTCCTTCTCCACTGTTAAATCTCCATTAAAGCTAAAGCATTAACGCAAACATGAATGAGAATAGCCTACATGAGTTGTTCCAAATGTTTTTGCATTCATGTGGTGACACACAGGAAGAACATGTGCATCCGCAAAAGCTCTGCGCAGCACCAACCCAGAACTAATGCAGTACCAGCCCCTTAATCCACTGTCAGAAATAAGCACTTGAGCTCCCCTCTCATCAATGCCTCGCTCACCAAAAAGCACACTTTTCTTCTTCAGCGCCCAGCATCTGTGAGCTGTAGTGTCTGCACTTCTGTAGGTGTTCGTAATTTGAAGGTACTTTTTACTTACCTAATGCACTACGATGAAGAATACCTTGCTATCTCTGTCTTTCTTTTTCCTTTGGTTCACAAACCTAAAGCCCACAGTTGGGCCTTCTCACTTTTTCCAACTACTTATGCTGTTCCGGTGAAAAGCAGCATTTCTGATTCAAATCCACTGAGGTAAAAGACACTGGTGTGATGAGACGGAAGTTTGTTTGTTTTTTCCTTTTTTGTGCGCCTGCTATTAGCACCAGAACCAGTTTAAAGTAGGGGGTAAGTAGGGGGAGGTGAATCAAGAAGACATTGAGCCCGAGTCTTCAACGTCTGTGGACTCATACTCATCAGCGGATTCAGTCAGGGCAGGGTAGGGATGAGGCTGGTCAAGGTTGACGTAGGTGACATTCAGACTGATGTAGTGCTCTCCTTCCAGGCCAGACAGTATGGTGGAGACAGCTGACACCAGTGTAGCAAAGCTGGGCCTCAACTCTGGATCTGGGTCCCAGCACTGGAGCATAATGCTATACCTGGGGAAAAAATACAGGCACAATTAAAATGCTGTATAAGGAATTAGACATTTTCACGTAAATTTTACCAGGCCCTGAAAATTTTCAGACTTACAGCAGACTCACACAGAAACACTGTGTATGTGTTGCTGCAGCTGGTTAATCCTCTCCTGATGACTACGTGGCATGTAGGAACGATTTTGATTGGCATGCGTGTCATACACTAAGTTTTATTGAACCAGGGTTTACAGGGCCGTGAAGCACAACAATTTGAGAAGATGGCATAGATTTGTATGCTGAGAGTTGGATAATGAGACGGATAGCTCTCCTGTGTCTGAACACTAAGCATATATCTGTACCCGGCAGCTCATTAGCACAAAGACTAGAGCGAGTGAAACAGCTTGCCAGGCTGTGTACAGCTGTGAGACAATCCAGCGCCTAGGAAGCTCACATAGGCAACCAGATGAAATCCCAAGAGGTTCATGGTTCGAGCTGGCAAAAAATATTTAGAAAATATTTAATTAATGACATGTGAATTTTGTTACATTTGGGTCAAGCCAGGTTAGGTTTGTTTCACCATTCCCAGAAGTGAATGGACCACCAAGAAAGTGATTATATAATTAAAAAGTATTGTTCCTCTGATTTGCTCTGATCTAGGTGGTCCAGGTGACTTCCTTCCATGAGTCCTCAGACCATGTTGAATGTGTTGCCAGGCCTCAGTGGACACGAGGCATGCATGGTTACTCTTTAGTTGTTGAGCAAGAGATCGCCACCTAAGCAGTTTAGCATTAAAAGGCAAAAGTACGGTCACACTAGAGTGTGTGTGGGGGGGGGATTGTCAGTTGTGTGTTAGTGTATCTGTGTGAGTGTGAAACACATAAACATTAACTCCAAGACAGGGTTGCATAACCATGTTAAAATACAAAGTAGTGGAGAATTCACAGGTATCACTCCACTTGAACATCTTGTCATTATTATCTGGACTTTGAGTCATGATTTTTTTTTTTTGTTCTCTTTTACCCTGCAGCTGTTAATTTGTACCAGAACTACTTAAGCATTGGTAGGATCCACATCAACACTTACACATATACAACAGTGTATTTTTGCAATAACTACTTACAAAGGGTCAGGGCAGTACTGTGGCTGAGGAAGCCTCCTGCCCTTCAGTAAATAGTGCGTTATATCGTATGGGTCCACCTCTGGGTAGGGGCTGGCTCCTCTGGTCAGCATTTCCCACATCAGAACACCAAAGGACCACTGTATCCAAAGACACAAAAAATATACATCAAGTATCAGCAAATGTGCATAAAACACTCAAATACAACGTTTTAATGCAAACAGTGTAATGGAAATCAAATCAAATACATTTTAAATGCAACTTTACTGCAGTAAATCTTTGTATGCGTACCACGTCTGACTTGGAGGTAAATTTTTGTGTTTGCAGACTCTCGATGGCCATCCACTTGACAGGCAGTTTAGCCTTCCTGTGGTCCTGAACACTGTAATATTCCTTATCGAAAACATCTCTGGCCATGCCAAAGTCCGCCACCTTCACCGTGTACGACTCATCCAGCCTGAAGAAAGGAAAAGCCAACTGAAGGATTCTCTCAAAACCAAATGCTTTAAGTCTAACAGAGACACTGAAACATTTGCTAAATTCTCTGCATGTCTTGGAAACTCACATGCAGTTGCGTGCAGCGAGATCTCTGTGCACAAACTTCTTCTGGGCCAAATACTCCATCCCCTTGGCAACTTGCAGCCCAAAGCCAATCAGATCCTTTACAGTGGGGTTCTAAAGAAATCCACGAACACACAACAAGACACACCTCATTAAACAAAAGGAAATGATAGTTCATTAGGTATTTAACAGATGGTTCCTCATAAACGAGGTGATGAATTTCCAATAGTTTAATATAGTTATCACACCCTCTTCTCGCAGCGTATGAAATGCCGCAAGTCCCCGTGTTTCATGTATGGCAGAACCACAAGAGGGAGCCCTTCCTGTGGCAGGAGGATGCCCAACAGAGAAAGCACGTTGCTGTGATGGAAGCCCTTCATTATGATGCCTTCCTTCAGAAACTGCTCCACCTCTTCCACATCTGTTATTCCTGATGACACACACATGTAGTGAGTCTTTTCTGATGGCCTCTGAGAAGACAGTGGAATTACAGAGAGAACTTCTTCTGAAAGGTACTCATAGGACATCACAGATACTCTTAGCACTTTGTTCCACAGCAGAGACACTCGGGTTCTTTCGTAAAACATATAAATCAAACCTCAAGAAGCAGAAGTTACTCAACTATTCAAAGACTTGACAGCACAGTGGATTTCTCTGTTGTTGGAGTCTGTGAAGTAGCCGTGATAGACGGTTCCAAAATGACCTGCAACAAAAATGAGAGACATAATTACAGAGTTGTTTCAAAATATTATGTAATGCTTGGCTTCCATAGCAAGTTTTTTCACGTGCACAAGTCCTTACCTTTTCCGATAATCCGATGTTTCTGGACAACAAGCATCTCGGCAGGAATAAGAACATCTTTCACCTCTTCCAGCAGCTCTGGCCTAAAACTGGTGATAGGGATCTTTTCTGTAGGAAGGAGGGGAGTGAGGGTCGGATCTATGCGACCTCCAGCATAGGTCAGGCTGGGGAATGCTACCGGCCCCACCAAGGGGGTGGGAGGACTTAGCGATACTACTAGTAAAAGTTCACAGAGAAAGAAAAAGAGAGGCAAGAAGTTATTAAGTTTATGAAGGTGTCTTTGTCAAAGGAAAATCAGCAATAATTAGAGTAAAGAATATTATAGATGTGCTTAGATAGCCACCTCTTCTGTAGTCTCCAACAGGTGACATCTCCACATTATTTGTACCACAGCGGTTGGCGCTGTGGGTTAAACGTGACTCTACCATGGAGGCTGAAAAACATTTCACAATCGTGTTCAATCATCAACCCTAACAGCGGAACACATTTACATCCTATACAAAACCTGAGATGTTCTGCTTGAAAGACTTTAGTAATTCATCACACTGACACCCGCTAGCAGTTGTATAAACATGACTCGTCAAGGTCCACACATGAAAGCGGCGCTAACCTTTCTTCTTCTTCCTTAAGTGTTTCATGACAACAAAGGCCAGCACCGCCCCGGCAACCAGAGCTGCCAGGATCCCCAAAACGATCCCCACCATGTAATGGTTGCTGACCCTCACCACTGTGCCAACGTTGTGAACCTGTCCGTTGATGGAGATCTAAGAAAATAAAGTCCATAAATCACAAGTTTAGTATTTCTGTAGATCTGGAGTAAACCATTCATTTATGTAAACGTTTTTGCCACATATGCTCTAATCAATGTTAGTTAGTAAAGATCTAATTTTGTATGAGCTCAGCTGTAAAAAAAAAAAAAAAAAAAAATTAATAATAATATTAATTTGTACGTTAAGTGTTGATTTTATGGTGGATGGCTCAACACTTTAAACAAACAGCATGCATCTCTAATAGATCCATAATTTTTCTATAGTATTCTGTTTATACATGAAAGAGTATCTGCACGCCTGGTGGACAGCAAGGAGGAGGACGCTACTTGGAGATATGGACGCTACTTTTATTTTTAAGAGTCAAAGTGCATCCGAGACAGAAACAGCTGCTGACACAAATACTGCTAACGCTACATCAGCTCAGTACAAGCATCTGCACTCACAGCACGCTAACACAAAGGTATCAAAGACCCCTAAGTGACATCAATATTGAGTGCACACAACCCAGCAGCCAAAGCCTTCTGCAGGTAACAGTAGCTGTGATGAGCATTCAGACATGTAGCATTGTAACTTCTCTTTTATACCTGCACGTGTTTCTGCAGGAGAATCACTCCGATGATCACTTTTAACTTGCCTTGCTTTGTGTAGTGGGCTTTTTTCACACTTAAAAAAGAAAGCCATCGTGTATGTCGTCATTAAAGTACTGATTTGTGTCAGCGTGTGGAATGCAGGTTAACACTATTAACCGGTATTTATGTGGCAATGCATTTTAGGTCATGTTACATGAAAGTAAGAGTAGTGTAAGAAATTACTTAAATTAATTAAATCACGTACTGCATTAGTTTTAAGAAAAGAAGCGAGTAATGTGTGATGCATGAGTTTTTGTTTAGTATTGACCCCAACACTGTATACGACACATTAGTGCAAATTTAAAATGCTGACATTCCAATCCATTGCCTACTTACAGAAAGATAAGTAATATATTACAGTCAACATATTATTTTAATATTAAACTTAAGTTAAATGTTAATAAGCTAAAACTAGCTTATTTTGGTGTCTTGACAGTCACTTAATAATTAGTAAGCTAAAAATAGGGTTAGCTTATTCTGAACTAGCAAATTTAGCATGTTCAGGGAATCATGAAATATCACAACTCATTATTCCATGTTGTTAATTTTTGTAATTTCTTTCATTTAAATGTAAAAAAAAAAGCACAGAAACTGGACTTTTATATAGATATGGGGTCAGAAACCATAGTTAGAATGCCAGAATCAGTATGGTGGAGATGGGATCTGTGTTCATATAAAAAATATTGAATTTATCCAACAGTTACTTGTCTATCCTATCTTGTAGGTACACGAGACAGGACAGACAACTTAGTGATGTACAGTAATGGTTACTAATCAGTGGCACAAACAGTAAAACCTAGGACCCCAAGTTCCATATTGAATCAAGTTAATCGATTTATAACCATCTGACTGACCTTCACTGGTAGTCCCTCACTAGGAATGGTCATGTTTTTGGGGATCCTGCAGGTTATCTCATTATCCAGGACTTTAGCACCACAATCAACACCTGCCACCGTCATAATGATGGTCATGCAGGAGCTCACCAGGTTCAGCTTTTGGTGCTAAGAACAGGATCAAAACGTGTGATATTTAAAATTTCCAATAAATTCCACACATTTGAATTGATTTAAGTAAGAATGAAGTAACACAACAGCTTACATGTAGTGACACCTCATCAAACCCAGGGTACAAATTTAGAACATGTCCTTCTGTTTCAAAAGGTATGGGCTCGCCGTAGGGGTGATAGGAGAACTCTTTGCTCCACAGGCTTGATGCTCCATCCATATCAAAAGATAGCGATCCTTCCACAGTTTCATCCCTGTGGAAAACAGGGGTCAAGCATTCCATCCGTGTGGGTAAAGACTTGCCGAGGCACTCCTGAAACAAAACAGTGTAATAAAATTTTAATGCTTGTTCTATACAGTAAAATATAAGCACATCACCCAGAGAAGCAATAGAGAAACTCTATAATTTAATACACTGCTCAAAAAAATACTAAAAACATATCGGATCTCAAAAGGAGAAAAATCATGTTGGATATTTATAATGACATGGACTGGGTAATGTGTTAGGAATGAAAGGATGTCGCAGCATTTTGTGGGCATAAAAATTATCAGAGTTAAAATACAGAGAGTTGAATTCAAAGACACCCTGAAAAAAAGATGCAGCAGAATAGTCCTTTTTGCAAAAGAAATGTCATTGCAGCAACTCAAAATGTTCCTCAGTTGTTTGCGTGGCCCGCACATGCTTTTACGCATGCCTGACAATGTTGTGGAATACTCGGTATCCGGGAGGTATCTCTTTCCAGATCTAGACAAAGCCTGTACAGCCTGAAGTGCAACCTGGTGGCTCTGGATGGACTTGAAATATAATTTCCCAGAAGTGTCCTATGGGGACCAGTTGGTGTCAGTTCCTTCATCCTTAGGAACTGCGTGACCTGGAAACCTTCACTGACTGACTGCTAAACCAGCCATGCTAAACTACAGTGGGGCAAAAAAGTATTTAGTCAGCCACCGATTGTGAAAGTTCCCCCACTTAAAATGATGACAGAGGTCAGTAATTTGCACCAGAGGTACACTTCAACTGTGAGAGACAGACTGTGAAAAAAAAATCCATGAATTCACATGGTAGGATTTGTAAAGAATTTATTCGTAAATCAGGGTGGAAAATAAGTATTTGGTCACCTCAAACAAGGAAAATCCCTGGCTCTCACAGACCTGTAACATCTTCTGTAAGAAGCTTTTCTGTCCCCCACTCGTTACCTGTATGAATGGCACCTGTTTGACCTCATCATCTGTATAAAAGACACCTGTCCACAGCCTCAACCAGTCAGACTCCAAACTCTGCCATGGCTAAGACCAAAGAGCTTTCGAAGGACACCAGGAAAAGAATTGTAGACCTGCACCAGACTGGGAAGAGTGAATCTACAATAGGCAAGCAGCTTGGTGTGAAAAAATCAACTGTGGGAGCAATCATCAGAAAATGGAAGACATACAAGACCACTGATAATCTCCCTCGATCTGGGGCTCCACGCAAGATCTCATCCCGTGGGGTCAAAATGATCATGAGAACGGTGAGCAAAGATCCCAGAACCACACGGGGGGACCTGGTGAATGACCTGCAGAGAGCTGGGACCAAAGTAACAAAGGTCACCATCAGTAACACACTACAACGGCAGGGAATCAAATCCCGCAGTGCCAGACGTGTTCCGCTGCTGAAGCCAGTGCATGTCCAGGCCCGTCTGAAGTTTGCCAGAGAGCACATGGATGATACAGCAGAGGATTGGGAGAATGTCATGTGGTCAGATGAAACCAAAGTAGAACTTTTTGGTATAAACTCAACTCGTCGTGTTTGGAGGAAGAAGAATCCTGAGTTGCATCCCAAGAACACCATACAGTGGGGCAAAAAAGTATTTAGTCAGCCACCGATTGTGCAAGTTCCCCCACTTAAAATGATGACAGAGGTCAGTAATTTGCACCAGAGGTACACTTCAACTGTGAGAGACAGAATGTGAAAAAAAAATCCATGAATTCACATGGTAGGATTTGTAAAGAATTTATTCGTAAATCAGGGTGGAAAATAAGTATTTGGTCAATAACAAAAATACAACTCAATACTTTGTAACATAACCTTTGTTGGCAATAACAGAGGTCAAACGTTTACTATAGGTCTTTACTAGGTTTGCACACACAGTAGCTGGTATTTTGGCCCATTCCTCCATGCAGATCTTCTCAAGAGCAGTGATGTTTTGGGGCTGTCGCCGAGCAACACGGACTTTCAACTCCCGCCACAGATTTTCTATGGGGTTGAGGTCTGGAGACTGGCTAGGCCACTCCAGGACTTTCAAATGCTTCTTATGGAACCACTCCTTTGTTGCCCGGGCGGTGTGTTTTGGATCATTGTCATGTTGGAAGACCCAGCCTCGTTTCATCTTCAAAGTTCTCACTGATGGAAGGAGGTTTTGGCTCAAAATCTCACGATACTTGGCCCCATTCATTCTGTCCTTAACACGGATCAGTCGTCCTGTCCCCTTGGCAGAAAAACAGCCCCATAGCATGATGTTTCCACCCCCATGCTTCACAGTAGGTATGGTGTTCTTGGGATGCAACTCAGTATTCTTCTTCCTCCAAACACGACGAGTTGAGTTTATACCAAAAAGTTCTACTTTGGTTTCATCTGACCACATGACATTCTCCCAATCCTCTGCTGTATCATCCATGTGCTCTCTGGCAAACTTCAGACGGGCCTGGACATGCACTGGCTTCAGCAGCGGAACACGTCTGGCACTGCGGGATTTGATTCCCTGCCGTTGTAGTGTGTTACTGATGGTGACCTTTGTTACTTTGGTCCCAGCTCTCTGCAGGTCATTCACCAGGTCCCCCCGTGTGGTTCTGGGATCTTTGCTCACCGTTCTCATGATCATTTTGACCCCACGGGATGAGATCTTGCGTGGAGCCCCAGATCGAGGGAGATTATCAGTGGTCTTGTTTGTCTTCCATTTTCTGATGATTGCTCCCACAGTTGATTTTTTCATACCAAGCTGCTTGCCTATTGTAGATTCACTCTTCCCAGTCTGGTGCAGGTCTACAATTCTTTTCCTGGTGTCCTTCGAAAGCTCTTTGGTCTTGGCCATGGCGGAGTTTGGAGTCTGACTGGTTGAGGCTGTGGACAGGTGTCTTTTATACAGATGATGAGGTCAAACAGGTGCCATTCATACAGGTAACGAGTGGGGGACAGAAAAGCTTCTTACAGAAGACGTTACAGGTCTGTGAGAGCCAGGGATTTTCCTTGTTTGAGGTGACCAAATACTTATTTTCCACCCTGATTTACGAATAAATTCTTTACAAATCCTACCATGTGAATTCATGGATTTTTTTTTCACAGTCTGTCTCTCACAGTTGAAGTGTACCTCTGGTGCAAATTACTGACCTCTGTCATCATTTTAAGTGGGGGAACTTGCACAATCGGTGGCTGACTAAATACTTTTTTGCCCCACTGTACCTACTGTGAAGCATGGGGGTGGAAACATCATGCTATGGGGCTGTTTTTCTGCCAAGGGGACAGGACGACTGATCCGTGTTAAGGACAGAATGAATGGGGCCAAGTATCGTGAGATTTTGAGCCAAAACCTCCTTCCATCAGTGAGAACTTTGAAGATGAAACGAGGCTGGGTCTTCCAACATGACAATGATCCAAAATACACCGCCCGGGGAACAAAGGAGTGGCTCCGTAAGAAGCATTTGAAAGTCCTGGAGTGGCCTAGCCAGTCTCCAGACCTCAACCCCATAGAAAATCTGTGGCGGGAGTTGAAAGTCCGTGTTGCTCGGCGACAGCCCCAAAACATCACTGCTCTTGAGAAGATCTGCATGGAGGAATGGGCCAAAATACCAGCTACTGTGTGTGCAAACCTGGTAAAGACCTATAGTAAACGTTTGACCTCTGTTATTGCCAACAAAGGTTATGTTACAAAGTATTGAGTTGTATTTTTGTTATTGACCAAATACTTATTTTCCACCCTGATTTACGAATAAATTCTTTACAAATCCTACCATGTGAATTCATGGATTTTTTTTTTCACATTCTGTCTCTCACAGTTGAAGTGTACCTCTGGTGCAAATTACTGACCTCTGTCATCATTTTAAGTGGGGGAACTTGCACAATCGGTGGCTGACTAAATACTTTTTTGCCCCACTGTATGTTACAGGCAGGATTACCTTACAGGTTACAGGTCGAGGGGGCGGTGTGGCAGCAATTTTTCACACCAGTCTATTAATTAATGAAAGACCAAGACAGACTGTTAATTCATTTGAAAGCCTGATGCTTAGCATTGTCCACCCCAGCTGTGAAACTCAGAAACCAGTCTTACTTGTTATCATCTATCGTCCACCTGGGCCTTACACAGAGTTTCTGTCTGATTTCTCAGACTTTATATCTAATTTAGTTCTGAGCTCAGATAAAATAATTATTGTGGGTGATTTTAACATCCATGTTGATGCTAAAAATGACAGCCTCAACATGGCATTTAATCTGTTGTTAGACTCAATTGGTTTCTCTCAAAATGTAACAGAACCCACCCACCACTTTAATCACACTCTAGATCTTGTTTTAACATATGGCATAGAAACTGAACATTTAACAGTGTTTCCTGAAAACCCTCTCCTGTCTGATCATTTCTTGATAACATTTACATTTACAATAATTGATTACGCAGCAGTGGAGAGTAGACTTGATCAAAGTAGATGTCTTTCTGAAAGCGCTGTAACTAAGTTTAAGAATATAATCCACCCACTGTTATCATCGTCAATGCCCTGTACCAACACAGAGCAGAGCAGCTATCTGAACGCTACCCCAACAGAGGTCGATTATCTTGTTAATAATTTCACCTCCTCACTACATACGACTCTGGATACTGTAGCTCCAGTGAAAACTAAGGTCTCTAATCAGAAGTACCTGACCCCATGGTATAATTCTCAAACACGTACCCTAAAGCAGATGACTCGTAATCTGGAGAGGAAATGGCGTGTCACAAATTTAGAGGATCATCATTTAGCCTGGAGAAATAGTTTGTTGCTTTATAAGAAAGCCCTCCGCAAAGCCAGAACAGCTTACTACTCATCACTGATTGAAGAAAATAAGAACAACCCCAGGTTTCTCTTCAGCACTGTAGCCAGGCTGACAAAAAGTCAGAGCTCTTTTGAGTCAACCATCCCTTTAACGTTAACTAGTGATGACTTCATGAACTTCTTCACAAATAAAATTTTTATCATTAGAGAAAAAATTACCAATAATCATCCCACAGATGTAATATTATCTACAGCTACTCTTAGTACCATTGATGTTAAGTTAGACTCTTTTTCTCCAATTAATCTTTCTGAGTTAACTTCAATAATTACTTCCTCCAAACCATCAACGTGTCTTTTAGACCCCATTCCTACAAAACTGCTCAAAGAAGTCCTGCCATTGATTAATTCTTCGATCTTATATATGATCAACCTATCTCTAATAATCGGCTATGTACCACAGGCCTTCAAGGTGGCTGCAGTTAAACCTTTACTCAAAAAGCCATCTCTAGACCCAGCAGTCTTAGCTAATTATAGGCCAATCTCCAACCTTCCTTTCATATCAAAAATCCTTGAAAGAGTAGTTGTCAAACAGCTAACAGATCATCTGCAGAGGAATGGTTTATTTGAAGAGTTTCAGTCAGGTTTCAGAGTTCATCACAGCACAGAAACAGCTTTAGTGAAGGTTACAAATGATCTTCTTATGGCCTCTGACAGTGGACTCATCTCTGTGCTTGTCCTTCTTGACTTTAGTGCAGCATTCGATACTGTTGACCATAATATCCTATTAGAGCGATTAGAACATGCTGTAGGTATTACAGGTATTGCACTGCAGTGGTTTGTATCATATCTATCTAATAGACTCCAATTTGTGCATGTAAATGGAGAGTCCTCTTCACACACTGAGGTTAATTATGGAGTTCCACAGGGTTCAGTGCTAGGACCAATTCTGTTTACATTATACATGCTTCCCCTAGGCAGCATCATTAGAAGACATAGCATACATTTTCACTGCTATGCAGATGACACCCAGCTCTATCTGTCCATGAAGCCAGATAACACACACCAATTAGTTAAACTGCAGGAATGTCTTAAAGACATAAAGACTTGGATGGCCACTAACTTTCTGCTTCTTAACTCAGATAAAACTGAGGTCATTGTACTTGGCGCTGAAAAGCTTAGAAATATGGTATCTAACCAGATTCTTACTCTGGATGGCATTACCTTGGCCTCCAGTAACACTGTGAGGAACCTTGGAGTCATTTTTGACCAGGATATGTCCTTCAACGCACATATTAAACAAATATGTAAGACTGCGTTCTTCCATTTGCGCAACATCTCTAAAATTAGAAATATCCTGTCTCAGAGTGACGCTGAAAAACTAGTTCATGCATTTATTACTTCCAGGCTGGACTACTGCAATTCATTATTATCAGGATGTCCAAAAAACTCACTGAAAAGCCTTCAGTTAATCCAAAATGCTGCAGCAAGAGTACTGACAGGGACTAGAAAGAGAGAGCATATTTCTCCTGTTTTGGCTTCCCTTCATTGGCTTCCTGTTAAATCCAGAATTGAATTCAAAATCCTGCTCCTCACATACAAGGTCTTAAATAATCAGGCCCCATCTTATCTTAATGACCTTGTAGTACCATATCACCCTATTAGAGCACTTCGCTCCTGCTCTGCAGGCCTACTTGTTGTTCCTAGAGTATTTAAAAGTAGAATGGGAGGGAGAGCCTTCAGTTTTCAGGCCCCTCTTCTGTGGAACCAGCTTCCAGTTTGGATTCGGGAGACAGACACTATCTCTACTTTTAAGATTAGGCTTAAAACTTTCCTTTTTGCTAAAGCATATAGTTAGGGCTGGACCAGGTGACCCTGAATCCTCCCTTAGTTATGCTGCAATAGATGTAGGCTGCCGGGGGATTCCCATGATGCACTGAGTTTTTCCTTTCCAGTCACCTTTCTCACTCACTATGTGTTAACAGACCTCTCTGTATTGAATCGTATCTGTTATTAATCTCTGTCTCTCTTCCACAGCATGTCTTTTATCCTGTCTTCCTTCTCTCACCCCAACCGGTCGCAGCAGATGGCCGCCCCTCCCTGAGCCTGGTTCTGCCGGAGGTTTCTTCCTGTTAAAAGGGAGTTTTTCCTTCCCACTGTCGCCAAAGTGCTTGCTCATAGGGGGTCATATGATTGTTGGGCTTTTCTCTGTATCTATGAAGCGCCTTGAGGCGACATTTGTTGTGATTTGGCGCTATATAAATAAAGTTGAATTGAATTGAATTGAATTACTTTCTCCAGACCCTTTCATGTTGGTTACATGTTCTCATGTGCTCATGGTGCCGCAGTTCAGCAGTGTCAGGCAGTGAGCACCGAGCACATTGAGGATGTCGGGCCTCGTCAGTCTGTTTCTGAACACCAGTGTCCTGCTGGAGGTCATTTTGTAGTTTTGGCAGATCTCATCCTGTTCCTCCTTGCACAAAGGAGTAGACACCTGTCCTGCTGATTGGTCAAGGCCCTGTCCAAGTCTTCTAGAGAAACTGTCTGGGTCCTGGAATCTCCTCCATGCTCTTGAGACTATGGTAGGAAGTACAGCAAACGTATGTGCCATCCTGTAGGAGTTGGACTACCTGGGCAACCTCTGTAGGGTGCAGGGATCACCTCATTCTACTAGTGGTGACACTGAGCCTACCCAAATGGAAAACGAGTTTAAAAAAAAAAAAACAGTAAGAAAACATGAGAAGGGAAAAATATCAGTGGCCTCCAGCTGTAAAACCATTCCCGTTTTGAATGTTGCCTCATTGGTGCACCTGTTGTTAATTTTTTTGAGCACTGTATATTTACAATGATCGATGATGGAACTGTACCGTTGACACAGATTTCAGGTGGCTCTCATTGGGTTTAAAGCGGATGATGGTGCGGTAAACAGAATCCAGGTTCTCCCCTTCAATGACAATCTTTGAACCTCTGCAACAAAAAGACAGACGTTTAAATTCCATTTTTTTAACGAATCTGCCATTTCAGAAAAATGAATAATACACAAAAGTGAAGTGCAAATGCAAAATGTTCCGATCATGCCCTCAAAGTATGTACACACAGCAGCAGTTTTTGTGCTGAGGTCTCTGTGGCATTACCTGTCAAAGCTACAGTCAGGCCGGACGTCTGTTATCTTTGGGTTTTCCTTGTAGTAAAACACCTTTGTTGTGAGAACAGGAGACTTGTCAATGAACACACTCAGAGGAACATCTCTCACCTCTGAGATTTCTTTGGACAAACAAATGATGGAAGACACGTTGCCTTTAGGCGCTGTGACCCTGCAGAGAGACAAAGCTATGTGTGAGTGACACGTCACAACAGACAAACTGGAGCAAATCGAAAGGCTTCATGCTCTAAAATATATTTGTGTTATCATCAAGAACTGGAGCAAAAAATAGTTCACTTGTGAGTCTTTTAACGCTTAACCAGTACTTTTCCACATTCTTTTCCAAACAAGCCTGAACATGTTTGCTTAAAACATCATGCCAGTAACGACACTGTCATTTTCTTAACCTCTGAAAACCAAGACAACTTTACAAGCTCTAAGACAAACACTTGAGAAACTGAGTAAGTGATTGTGCTACAAAGCCCGTAAGGTTTTGTATTTGTACCTTTTTATGTCGCAGGCCACATCGTTAAGAGTGACTCTCCTGGTCTTTCCAGCGTCCAAGTGAGGCCCACTCACTGTGATGAGTGTGCCCCCAACACGAGGGCCATAGTTGGGCTGGATTTCTGTGATGTTGGGAACCTGAAGAAGTCAGTTTATTTTGATATTGTGGTAAAGCAAACCCTCTTCATAGACAAGGAAAAAAGAATTGCAAGATATTAACAAAGGTTACCACAAACGTGAATCCTGGCATTTCTGCCTTCCCTTCAATAGAGTAGCGTCCCTCCACTTTGCCCTCATGCACTTCCACTGTAATGTTGACTGGTTTGAACAGCTCAGTGGCCCCAGAGCGAATTTTACACACCAAGCTGAGTATCAGAAGAAAACTCTTGCATTAGACATGTCCAACAAAACTACTAACAATTTAATTTTATGGTGAATTAAAACTGTCTGACTACAACAGGAGACTAAATTACCTTCGGTGACTTATCTTTGCTGTTTCCAAAGACCGTTATAGAATAATGAGCAAGCATTAATATAAATAGGGCATATCACAGTGCAGCGAAGATATAAAAAAAAAAACTACTGATAGATTTGCTGATAATGATTATAACACAAAAACCTTGTTCTTGGAACCAAAACAAGCCTTGCAAAAGCAACAACACTCACTGTGTGTTGTTGCTTTTGGCTGGGATCACAGTGCAGGACGTCTGTCCCAGTCGGATCTGGTGGGTTCTGGAGGTGATAACGGGTCTCAAAGGCGACTGGAACTCCCACCCAGTCAGCGTTAGCTCTGTTTGACCATCAGGGGGAGCAGTCCGTGGAAAGAACTGTGTTAATAAAAGACAATGTATAGTTCACCATTGAAAATGAATGCTGTCATAAGTTGTAGATTTCAGATTCAGAGATTGTGGATTATTAGACTAAATCTCACTCCGGAGATCCCAGGTGGGCAGGACTCGTTTCTCCAGCGATTGTGGCACTCGCTCTCCCACGAGCACACTCCAGAGCACCAGCCACAGCCCATGAATTTTGGGGCAGTCAGGCACATGGCACAAGTCAGGAAGTGTTGACAGCCTGGTCCTCTTTGGGGCACCTGGATCATCTAAAACAGAGTAATAACCGTTTTCATCTCACACACTTATTGTTAGGGGGAAAAAACTCTTCATTTTATTTTTCATATAATGAAGCCTATAAGCAGCATAAGAAATGTTCTTTTCAAAACCAAATATTGATTTCTCACATTAAATATGAAAAGTATTCTGCCTGACATGTTTGTCTGCATTATTACTTGTTTCTTGTATTTAAACACCTGAGCAGATCATCCATTTCATAGTGTTAGCAGGACACATGTAAAAATCTTAAATGCAGGATTTAAACAAGATGTATGCGATAATGTAAATGACATAGGTGTGCATAAAATAATGTTTAATCTTCAGTTTTTACACTGGCACTTTGGACACTGCTTGTTTCATAAAACTACTGTAGAATCATTTTTTTTGCTCCTTAATAATTGATCCTGTTCATGGAGAGAGACGTGTAAGCCGATACTTGGTCTCATTCAGCAATAGTCTGTTTAAGAGGTCAGCTGGACAGCTCCTAGTGCTGAAACGACTCTTATCTAGTGTCATTAAAATATTACAAACATGTTCAGAGGAGCTTCATTTTCTAAGGTCACATGACCAGTTTGATTTAATGATTCGCTTTAAGGCTCTGACAGTCATTTCAAGTTCTTCAGTTTTCTAATTACCCACTAATTGATTCTCATGGTCACAAGGGTGACACCGTTTTAAAAGTGAAAGACATTCGCTGGCCCTAAGGCAAGAGAACACCCGGGCAGGTGCTAAAATTACCCAGCTCTTTTGTAACTGTAATGTGACCAGATCTCCATGTCTTTCAATAGTGAGAGCACGATTTACCCACAGAGGCTGCTAAGCTTGGACTGGTATAAGATTGGTATACTGTGCAAAGGGACTGCAGCTGTACCTTGTCTCCAACCACAAAGAGAAGATATTCTGAAGAATGCACAGCAGCAATGGAGGAGACCCTCTGGTTTTCTACCAAGGAGTAATTGGCAAAGATGACAGGGCTGGATCTTGTCAGCACAAGCTGCCAACACAAAATGAAGGGTTGATCATTAGTAGAGGAGCAAGTAAATGAAGACAAATGCTAAAGGTGATAAATTATGCTATACCTGAAGCAGGCGTCCGGTCGAGGTACCAATGTGGGCCACGGTCTTGTTCTCTATAGTTGTGACCAGGAGAGATGTGAGCAGGACGTTTGTCATCTTCCTGTTGAACAGGTCCACTCTGTAGTAGGGCTTTGACACCATGGTAGGATGGTCTCTGCATGTGGCATTGTTCTCCATGCTCTAGTACAAAGGTCGTAGACAGCAGAGGGCGCAGACAACAGGAAACGGTGAGAGAAAAAGCAGTTCAAGTGCAAGCTGCAGCGAAGCGGTATCACACAATATGTGGCAACAGGGTATCAACAGGTTGTTTGTCCTTTATGCTGGAAAAAGAGAGTATGATCTTGTGCAGTGTTGTGCTGTCAATGTGTTTCAGGCTATAGACATAAAAAATAGTTTATACTGAGCATTAAAACAATCGCTTATTCTTGATATATCATATTACGTTGTGTTCAGCAGCAGATCATCAGTTATTTAGGTTTAACTGTAGAAGAAGTTTAGTAAGTATACCCTGAGGTATATTTTCTAACTCAAATTACTGTATTTGCAGGGATATGTTTAACTTAAAAGGCAGCATGAAACAAATCCATCTCTCTGTACCGTGCACACTGCAGTAATTGTATACCCTTAATATCTGCACATCCTCTATAGAGAAATAACAAAGTCAGTATGATAAGAGGGGTACTTTAACTTGTTCGTTACTGTTCTTACTGTCTTGGGGCAACTTTGACCACATAACTTCCTCTGGGATTAATAAAGTATTTCGATTCTGATTCTTTATGACAACTGAGCAGAGTCTGATCTGCTGTATGCTGTGTGATGAAGTTGGTCCTTGAGAATAAACTATTAAGGGGACTTGCATTTGGACAAATCTGTTAAAGTGACTGTTTAATGGGAAATGTAATCAAATCTACACCATCAATCACATATAAAGGCTTTTTGATGTAAACAAGAACACAGCCATGATAGTATGTTAAAGAAGATTTATTAGCTGTCCGACCGCATGGGAGCATAGAGTTTGTTTTACATGCCTTGAGCAGTTCCATATTATTAGATTGTAATATTTGATCTCTGGAAAACGTACAGTTGTGGTTCGACAGACTGAGCTGCTTTCTTGTGAGATAAGTTGAGCTCGTCACCGGGGTGACAAAGAGAAACAAAGTATCTGGCACACCAGAAGCCCGAGGTGAATAGGTTGTGATAATATGATTATTTAATAATCTAAAGGCCTTTGATAGATGTTTATGCCTTGCATTACTGACAGGAGGATCGCCCTGGAGCTGTAGATACAGAGCAGGGAGCATCACTGTTTGATTTAAGGGAGTATTCTACCAAGGAACACAAACCTCCACCGAGGCAGCTCACTGAGCAGCATTTACTTGTAATGGAATAGTAGTGTCTTTCGTGAATATTCATTTTGTTTTCTTTGTTCTTTTTAAATATACTTTAAAAAGTTGGGGGTTTTTTGTATTTTTTATTTAACCTTTATTTAACCAGGAAGATTGAATTGAGATTAAAAACCTCTTTTTCAAGGGAGACCTGGCCAAGTTTGTAGTGCAGTAAAAACAAGTGCAAAGTCGGTCCTGTTAAAACCCATTTTAATATTGTGGGATGGAATAAAATGCCTTTTGTTATTATCTAACCTGCAGTATCCATATTGTACTAACAAACACAGCTTATAGCTTTTAGGCCATATTGAGATGAGCAAACATACTGGCAATCTTTGAATTTTTGTTATGGGAATAATTATACTCATTTTATACATATTGCATTCTGTGCCTATAAAAGAGTTGTGGCTCAGTCCATTAATTGAAGGTCAAGAGCTTTGGCCAGCGATATGTCTGGCCAATCCAGTGTGAGGTTGACTAGAGCTGTGGAAGGAATTGCAATACACGCTTACAAAACACTTATATCAGGTTATTCTTTATTATCTTTTATTTGTTCATATTCTTTTATTAGGTTTTAAGTAGTATTATTTGATTAAAACATTTATTCAATATATATTACACATATAGTTTCAGTTGTGTACGTGCTGGCCTTCTGTCTGGTGGAAAGGTAATAAGGTTTAGCTGGTGAGGTGAGAGGTGAAACTGAGTGCATTTCAGGTTGACACATACACACACCAACACACACACAGCAGATAGACTCATTTATAGGTGAGAGGTTAATCATATTTTGCTTGTGACTGCAAAATTGTTCCTGCAAAAGAACAGTTTGTTGCAGAATGTGTGCCTGATGTTCCAGACGATAAGCGAGCGTCCGGCAGCGACAGGAAGACACCTGGGATGGAGACGAGGCGATGTTGTTTTTTCAAACTTTGTTAAAAGTCATTGTGGTTTTGATTTGACGTATGTATGTATTGTATTGCTTAACGCATGAAGGGGCGTTATAAATTTCCCTGATGATATAAAATAGCTGTTTTGTGTATTGTTAGAGAGAGATCGATGCTGATTGTGTAACAGTGTTCATCTCTCCACACGTGTGTTCATTAAAATCATCGTTTGACTCCACCCGGCCAGATCAGTGTTGTTATTTGGATTACCTCCTGTATCCCTCCTTAATATTTGAACCCTAACAATATACTTGACTTAATTTTAATTACACTTTTTGGGTGTAGAGCACATGTGGCATGCATTTTATTTTTAGTAAAATTTATTTTTGTCATGGTCTCTGTGTCTTTGTTGAGTTACTCTCGTCAGTACAGCCCCGATAAACCCTGTTTCTCGTGTGACTACTGGGTTTATGCTAACCGCAGTTCTCTTGTGCTTAGGTTCTCGGACTTGTCCGTACCCCCGATCTGTTTCCCTGGTGGTGTGGCGTGGAATGGAGTAAGCGTGAGTGTGTAGAAAACAAATACGAGAGGAGCGAGTGAGCGGAATGTGTTTGGATTCAGAAGAGTGCCGAAGACAAGCTGGGAAGGAGCGAATGAGCGGAGCGTGTTTTGAACTTTCTCCCCTTTTCCCCCTGGACCGCTGCACATCCCTGCCCTGTACACTGTCTATACTTTCACATGGTGTTTTGTAAATAAATTTACGACTGCTATTCTAGTTCAGCTGGTCTGCGCCTGAGTCCATTTTCGCCTGTGTTACAAATGTTTTGCAATAAATATCAAGTGAAAAAAATGTTTCAAAAGGGTTTTCAAAAGAAAAAATACCAATTCTGGAATATTATGACCTGTTATTATAATTTACATAACATTCATAATAAAATAATGTGATATTTAGAATCCCTATACATCACTGCCTATATGTCGTCAATACAAACAATGTCAGTAAGAATGTCAGTAAGTCATTAAGTTGACCTTGAAGATCTTAGTGAATGTAGGGAAATTTTTATGGATTGTTAACATGAGCCCACTCTGCACCCCTGCAAAGCTTTAATGGAATTTATTTAAAACCTTCCAAGCTGCCGTGTTTACAGGCAGGCTTGAATTTGCCATATTTTTCTAGTCAATGTCCAATTGTAGTGTGAAGTCTCCTCCAGTTAACTGAAGCCTGACATTAGTGGCCTAGTGCCACTGGAAGCCATATATGTCTTTGTGACACATTTCCTCTGTTTTGTTGATGATGTTTTGGCAGCAGTTTTGGCATATATTGGTCTGCTGTGAAGTGGAAGAACCAAGGTTTCAGTCTATTGGACAGTCCCGCTGTCACGTTACTCAATATTCAGACCAGCAGCCAAAAGTAACAACAGAAGATCCAGTACAAGAACACTTCATTAGTCCAAGCAAAAAGTGTTCCTCCAAAGGCAGAGGAAGGGGCAACATAACTCGAGTTCTGCCAAACTTTATGAAATCACTTTCTCCTGAAGTGCCATCATCTGGGATACCCAGCAGCTGAAATCATACTAATTATACAGCTTTACAATATCACAGCAACATTACAGTAATAGCAACCAGTCCTTGTGGGAATACTCATAGTTTCTCAAACTGGAATTTACTTAAAGTAACTGTGGTATCAGATGTCTTACCACAGCTCCCACTACCCAAAACCTACCCCAAAAGACAAAACTGCATAATTTAACACAAAAAAATATGAGAAATATGCATGGGATCTGGGAATAAACAGGCCTTTTCCCATGAGAAACCAGCAGCAACATATTCTGAGACCTCTAAAATTAGACATCCTAACGCACACGCATCGCCTGAAAAGGCCACTGACTAAAGTCACATAAAAAGGGAACGGGGCAAACCTTTCCAGTCCCAACTGACCCTCACTCCCACTTGGCTGCCATCCAGGTCCTTCTGGATAATGATGTGTGTAGTAAGACTTTTTCCATATTTATTAGCGATCCAAAAAGCTTTCTGCATCCCTGTTTTGACTGCCGATGCAAAAGCTTCTCACATTCCTAATATGACTGAAATGGAAACCTTAATATTGCTTCACAGAAACCACAAAATCTTCCTTTTCATTGGTGTGTCATCTAGAGGAGGTGATACATGATGAATAAAGGATCATTTCTGGCTAAAGAGGAAAATAGATTCAACTGAATGACCATAAAAATTCATACAAAAAGGGTGAATACAATAGACTGTATATAAAAGATGGTCATACCACCCAGACCTCTCCCATTGGTTTTATACTGTGTGTAATGAAGCCAGAAGTAGGAAAAGCTGGCCAAATATGCCGAGAATCCCAGCTGTGCACAAAACAGCCAAGCAATGATGCATTCAAGAACAACCAGATCAGGGGCGATTCTAGAATCAGAGCTTTGGGGGTGCTGAGCACCCAGAGAGCTGCCCAGCCAGGCAAGATAAACCTGTCTCTGTCAGTCCCTGCATCCTTAAATGTTGTCCCGAGTTCTCTCTGACTGTCACTTTGGTGCATTTAAACCCCTGTTCCTCCCTGTCCTCATCGTCTGTTGTATTCATCTCCATTATCAGTCATCATAATTTTACCATCTCTGTGTAAGTCTGCAAATTTCTTTATTAAATCATAAGATTCTTAAATTCATCAAGTCTCTATGTGCCTGGGTCCTCGTCACAAAACATGACATCACTGTTTTGTACATTTTAACACAATTTAATCCCCACATTTGTGAAAGAAAAGCAAAACACTTTTTTGAAAAGTCTGTAACAAAACCATCAAATCTGATCAAGGTTATTTAAATGCTGCTAAAGAAGAATGGATTGGAATAAAAAAAATACATATCCTAACCTTAATTACTGGGTGAGAATAATGAATGATGCTCATAGTGAGTAAGAAGTAAACTGAGTGCATTTTTTGGACAGAGATTCACATTTAATGTGTATGTATAATATAATACAGATACATAAAAAAATACTCCCGAAACAGAATAAATTGTTACAAATAAATTATTACATAATATTAATAAAAACTATAAAAATGGAGGCAACTTTGCCTGTGGTAGAATGTATACAATGTGTACAATGTATGCAGATACTAATTTTACTAATTTAATAATACTAATTTTCTGTTGTAAGATTTATGAGTTTCATGCTTTCATAGTGGTACTTAGGAGAGCTTGACATTTTATCAGGTGGTACACACTGTAAAAAGTTTGAGAAACACTGAGAAGTGTATGTGTGCTTTTGGAAAACATTTAAAGCTGCTGTACAGAATCTTTGAAACAAGCTTAAAACATTTTTAGAATATAAACAGAGCACTCTGCTTCTCTTTACAGCTCCTCACTCCACCAGGGCTGTTTGGCACTTTCTGATAGTGTGCAAATGTGATGTATGTACTGCGGCAGTCATACAGACAACTGGACGGTCCAAAAGCTGGCCTACCTATTACTGGCTGAGGTTTTAGAAGAGTTGTGGCTGAACCACATAAAAATATATCATTAATTTTAATCTCCCCAATCAATTATAATGTTATGTTGGAATGTTGTTAAAGAGGGTCAAAATGTTTCAACCCAGTTTGTTTTGCAGATTCTGTATAGCAGCTTTAATATAGGGAGGACACAACTTCCAGATTGTGTGAGTTTCTGTTGTGCCTGTCACTGTTCCCTGTCTGTTTTCTTACCTGGTTCTTCCTGACCTTGCCCTTTCTCCTCACATTCCCCTCTTTCCTCCCTCCCTCTTTGGACTGACAATCATACACAAATAGATTGTATTCAATTAGATGAAAATTAAATTAATATGAAAAAATACTCTTAAGATCACTAATAAAAAAGTCCTCTCTCAGTGTACTTTCAACCAAAAGGCAAATAACCAAACCACATGAACATCTAATAAAAGATATAAATATTGAAACACTGATCCAACATTATTCTTGATTGATGGATCATTTGATTTTACACTTTCACCTGAATGTGGCTCCTTTTTTTTGAAAAAACTTCCTCATATTCATTATGAACCTGGCTGTCTCTCTGTACGCACACACGCACACACACACACACACAACAGGAGTTATAAGGTTAATGGGCATTCAGTCAGTTAGCTAGTTAGTATCCATTTAAAACAGGACAGTGGTAACAACTTTAGGCTACGGAAAATTTAAAGTTTTAGATTTTTAAATAGGCTGTATACATTTCAATGGGAGGAACAGGACGGTGAAATGTCGCTGAATTTACTACAGAGCAGGACGGATTGTAGGGTAGCAAACATTGTCGGAAAACACGTTTTCAACACTGCAGGTTACCTGGGTGTAATGTTTTTCAGTTAAAAAGAAACATGGTCTGACTCCTACCTAACTATATAAAGAGTAACTGAAGGTTAAATGCAGCTAATATGTCCTGTTTTAAGCCAGGCACTCACACCTCCGCTCGGCTGTGTCTCAGCCACCATCGCTCTGGCAGCAAGAGCGCTAGAGCCAGAGCAGGAGAGAGCTGGAACAAACCATTTTGGGAGGGGGGGTTATCTATACTTTTGTTGTTAAAATGTTACGTCTCAAACAAGTACAGTACTGTATGCTTTTTATATTTTTAGTAGTGTGTCACACAAACAGCAAATATTGTCAAAAAAAGAAAGAAATCTTTGGGGGTGCTTTGATTCATTTTGGGGGTGCTGAAGCACCCCCAAAAATGGGCTAAAATCGCCCCTGAACCAGATGTTCTGAAATTTCCAGTGTTTGTTTTCCTAACTGCACTGTCTCTAAATATCTCTCAAAACCATCTCAAAAAATGTGCTCCATTGACGAGTGTCTGATGTAAAAGCTGCAAATAAACCCCAAATCTTCATCCAGCAAACCTCTCGCCTTTGAGGGGAAAATCCCTGCTCCATATAAGATGCGTGTAACCTAGCCAGAAACCCAAGGAGATTTGCCTCGTCAGTGACGCTTTGGCTTTGGTGACAACACTGTGTGGTTGTGTCTGATCAACATTTTCTTGTAAACCTAGTGAAGGTTTTGTCAGAAATCTCATTGTTTACAGATGTGGTATAAGTGTGTATTTATCTAAGTTTTATTTGTCACTAAACCACAATGATTCAAAGACTGGACACCGTCTGACATCTTCAAGTTAAATATTCATAGAAAAGATGGAAGGAGCAACTATCAATTCTGGCCAAAACCATTTTTGGTGCCAGGCTGTAAATGGGCTTTTTAATTTAGGGTTTAACATGGGAGTCTTTTAGGGATTGATTCACTTTTGGAGCCTGCCACTACAAGACAAACAATTTTTGGCTTCCCGTGATGGATTCATTTTCAGCAAAAAGGCTGGATGAAGATGAGAGACATATTTTAAAGCTCTGCACCCATGTGCAAGATTTTTATCAAGCCACCTTTGTTAGTCCATAAATTATCCAAGTTCAGATAATTTTCTGCTCATCTTATCGCGACATACTTTCCTTTTTGCCAGCTCAGACCAAGCAACTGTAGCATTTAGAAGAAGAAGTAGCATTTTCATAGTTGTATATTTGCAGACTGATGCGCTCACCTCATGTGGACAGCTCTCACAGGGTTGGAAATGGCAGAGCCCTCGAGAGAGCTGCTCAGGTCCAGACTCACAGCAGTCATCCACCCCATCAGCAATTGCCTTGTTCACATTGTCCATGGGGAAGGCGCACAGGGCAGAGTCATGCTCCGTGACTCCACTGTCGTCGGTGACAGCAAAAACACCATACAGGATGTCATCCTCCTCCTCTGCTCCTAACTCCTCTGCCAGCTCCCTGCCTGCTTTGCCAAAATGGGCTGCTTGGACCACGTTGTACACAATATCCTTATAAGGTTCACTGGCTACGTTCCTCCTCCTGCGCTTTGGTTCAAAGCGACACTCCAAGATCAACTCGCGATACCGCTTCATTTCCCATTCGTTCCTCGGGAGACGTCCCAGACGAGTCTGAAAAGGCGACGATTCCTGATCTGGGCTCTCTCTCTGGACCGAAAGGAAGTACACAAACTCCTGAGTGAAGAAGCTGTAGACATATTCAATATGGTATGTCTTTCGCAGGCTGGGAAGGACAGTCAGACCACGCACATCACTGAAGAAACCATCTTCTGTGGCCAGTGGTCGGCGAACTGATAAAGACTTCCTGCCGTAACGCTGAGTGACACTGTCATTAACACTGGCCGCGACAAAGAAGTAGACAGTCTGACCCTCCTCCACCATTGTGACTTTCGTACCAAGAGGGCTAGCCACACAGTCAGGACAGTTAGCAGCAGAGTTTGAGCCCTTTCTGAACAAACACTTTGAAAGAGAGGGTGGCTCTCCATTTGGGTTCAGCTGGTGGAAATAGCATACGCCGTACTGAGAACTTCCACAAGAATATAAATACATAAAGAGTGTATCCAACAGCAACACCTGATTGTCTGTGTCCTCTGGAAAGTTGTGATTCTTGTCAATCTCACACAAATTGCATATGTGACACTCTGAGCCCCCCACTGGCCCAGTGCGGAGCTCCCACACCTTCTCCAGGCTTCTGTTGACAGCTTCGATCACATTCTTAGAGGCCACGTACACTTCTTGGTAAAATGAGTTGTTGACTATGTTTTGGATGGGACCCCCAGCTTGGAAGAAAGGCATTGTGTACACAACAGAGAAGTTGACAGGGCTGGGGGCCAATGACGCACAGTTGGCCAGGGCAAAGGCCAGCACAGTCTGGAACCAGACGCATGCCCACCACTGTCCGGCCCAGTGGACCATCTCCAGTCCGGGTTCCAGGGGCCCAAAGGCACAGGCGATGTGTCGCTACCTCCAGGTCTGCTGCTGAGTCAAAACCATCCTTAAACCACCCAGTGACACCTGATAAAACAAAAAGAGTAAAATAACTCATTAAACTGATAAGAAATCATGAGCTGCAACTCAAGAATTACTAAAGCTTTGATAGTTCCTTGCTTGAGAGTTAAATAACAAAGATGCCATTTTAAAGCTAGATGATCCAGGAAAGCTTTGCATAAAGATGTGAAAGAGAAAAGGGGATCTTAGCTGACTTGACTGCTTTCTCCTGCTTTAAGCTAAATGTCCTCTAGGACCAACATTTACTGAACGGACATGTAAATATTAGACAGATCTTCTCATCTAGCTCAGGCCAAGAAATCAAGTGAGCATATAACTAGCAGTACTTATATTACCTTCATTCAAGCCTTTTAAATGCATATCGCCTATTTCTTATCTAAGGTTCCTTTAGCAGGAATGGATTTTGTTTAAAGAACCACCTTTTGAACAAACAAAGAGCCGCAATCCCGTTTGTATGAAGAGGTAAAAGCTGACAGAAGAGTTCTATGTGTCTGAAACCTGTTTACTAAAACTGCTGTAAGACCATAAAATGATAAGCAGTAGCCTGTTGTTTCATGTTGTCATGATAAATTATGCCTCCTATGGGATTTGCTACTAATGAAAGTGAAAATCAATATAACAGTATTTTATTATGTTTTGCGTGGAACCCTAAAAGACCCGAGGTAACAATCATCATCACCATCTCGCCTGGTCCTGATAATAAAAGCACATGTGGTCATAAAAATAAAAGCTTTCTCTGACTCACCACGGACACTGACAGGAAATGTTTAGATCATCAGACACAGTTGTGGTGGTAGAAGATGTGGATCTAACTATTTTTACTGGGGCTTTGTACATAAGCCATTCATATCTGTCTGGTCATGTTTACTCTGGTTAATCACAGGCAGAGTTTTTCAAATGAATCATCTTCTTTTATGCAAGGGAGTTGGTGGTAACAAGCCAAGATAGTGACTTTTGCTCAACATGAACCAACCAAATTTAGCAAATCTACATTGTTCCATTGCTCATCCAGCCCAAGCTCTACGCAGCGTCCGAGCCCTGTCTTCATCATGAACATACATAAGTGGGTGGATCATTAACTGGACATACGGCATGACTGTTTTCTGGCCTGGCCTCTCAATTATGCATTCCTGTCACAACCCCTACGTGCCTTTCAGGGGGAAAAGATGGCCACGGACTGATGGTCATCAGATGTTGTGTAGCCTTTAAAACTACCAGGTGAGGGCAAAACTGCTCTTCGGCTCGTGTCAGAGAATTTAATCCATTTTGAACATTATATTTAACAGTGTCAGAAACGGCAGTGTGAGCCAACTGATTTTAAGCACAAAGCACTTGTTTTTGCTAAAAGCAGTCGTATGGAAAAGTTCAGAGTCTCAGGTCTTTGCATCAATAATTCATTGAACTCCGCTGATGCTGTTGTTACATTTTAACATTTGTAGCTCCTTGTAAAGCTGAGGTTAAGGTCTGGGGACATGAGTACACATAGTAATGGCACTGATTGACTTTCTCCGGGTTCATGGTTAATAAAGCAAACGGCTGAAACAGAGTTTCCATTCACTTTGCTATTTTCAGGCCAATCAAGGCTTCATCAGTGAACCGGCATGAGTTGCCAGTAAAGCACCTTGCTCACTGGCACTTCGGTGTCCTAATCAAGAGTAGAAGAAGATCGAAGATCTCTCTTAGAATAATCAATGCACAGATATCCAGGGGGGTTTGCAGAGTTGAGCTGCTGTTCGAACAATCAATAGTGAACACAAATTGAACCCGAAGGACTCATTGACTGAGTAGAAGGAAATAAATTCCAAGGCAATAGAGACTCACTAGAAATATCCAGTTTAAGGAGAAACTTCGTCTGCATTTCTTTGTTTTGAGAAATCTTTATTCTACTGTGTGATTTTATACAAAACAATGTGAGATCAGAAACCAGTCCAATTATGAGTATGTTAACACAGAACAGCATAATTTCTTTTCACCCTGTGCTCATCTGCCCTCTGCAGTTGATCGCTTGTATTTATGGGTTGTTGTTGTTGTTTAGGGGGAGTTGGTGAAGTTTTTCCTTTTACTTTGTCTCCATATTCGGTTACTTCTTTGAATCACTCCAGTGTAACAGAGTGCACACTGGCTCCAGTCCACAGGTTAAAGATGGCATTTTGATTCCAAAACCCGAGTTTAGATAACGCAACACTGAGTTTATATTTCACAACCTCCACAATAAATATTAATCGCAAATAGCTGGCTTTTTATAAACAATTATAAATGGATGACACCGGAAACCCTCCCTTGCATTATAAGTGCTGTGACAGATAATATAAAGAATGCCGGTGCTGTAAGTCAAACTTTGGATCATAAACACAAGCTATTCTTTTTAAAGTCCTCTTCTAGCATTGCCTGTGCTCTGAAGGCTAGTTGGTTTCCGTTTTGTATCTAAACATCAGAGCAGACGCTGCTGAAGGAAAGAAGGAAAGATGAAAAGCTTACCTGTACAGGTCAGTCACAGTCCGCTTGAGGGAAGCAGCCACTGCCAGCTCTACTGTAAAACAGCGCGCGGGGGATGGCGGGTTTTTTCCTCAGGTAGAGTTAATATCACACGATTAGCTTAACACACAAACATATAATTTTTTTTTTTAAATATAAGCCCTTCTGTTTTCGTTAAGCGCCCGCTTCGTATTTAACTTTAACTCCCGGTTTGAATCGGTCCTCTGCACCTCAGCTGTGTCATCGCTCCTCCCCTCACAGCTCCACACTGACACACACCAGCAGCACGAACAGAAGCCAATTAGCCCAGCGTCTATAGGTGGCCTCGGTCACTTTTTAATGCCATAAACGTTTCCTCCTTATCTACCCCACCACTGCCCTGCCTGTTTCACAGCACCATAAAACTTACTCCTTTTGTTGTGCAAGTGTGCTCCGCGTTTGTGAGACGGAAGTGCTGCTGCTACTGCCATCTACGAAGTGCCTACAGTGTGAGGGGAAAAGAATGACACATCAGCTTGCAGGTCGTTTCTTTATTTACATATAATTTTGCAATTATGGGACTGCCATAAAGCATTACATATTTGTTTAGCACAATAACAGTTAAGGCATGATTAGAGGAGGCAAATGTGGCAAGGCTCGATTCCTCAAGCATAGCAGGTTTCTAGGAAACAAAGCTTTAAGAGGCATGCAGAAATATATCATCTGTTAATGTATTATGGGTGAAAAGAAAGAGATGAACTGGAAAAATAATGGAGTTCATGTGGAATTCCTCTACAGTGGTGTTAAGACGTGTTATTACAAACTACTGACAGCAGTAAACAGGTCACAGGCTTTCTGTTTCAGTGTCCGTTACATAAACAAAGTGCATAGAGGTAAAAGGGTGATGCTTCCAACAGGAATGCCGTTAACCCATATTTTGCCAACATGTCTTCTAATTTGAAAATACATTCAGGAATTTCCAGTTTATTCTTCATTTCTAAGAACTGAGTTAATACCATAAAAAAGACATTTTTTTTAAGTTGTGAGATGCATAATAGCCGTTACAGTAAAACCATCCCTCCATGAAAGATCTTTAACAACAGGTAAACACTGCAAGCTTCTGTGTTACCAAAAGTGCGGAGGCTTCTATCTGCTCTTCATTTTTTTAATTAAAAGTTATAAAAAAATCTCGCCAGCTAAAACACAGCGTTAATTCAATTGCACAGCACACTTCATTACAAATCAGAGAATTAGAACAGAGCATTCCGAAAGCCAAAAAAAAGAAAATGCATAGGCTTCGACAATCATCATACTCTTAAAGACTACTGCTTCATCATGCGTAGCTGCTGTTAGCACCACTCCAGTCTGTGTTCACAATACGGCTTTACGTTTCAGGAGGCTCAGTATGTGAGAGGACTGAGGATGAAGAGGCGATCCTCCTCCTTCCTGATCCACTTCAGCAGTTTATTGACAGCGGCGAACGCTGAGGCCTTGGTCGCCATCGGACTAAAGCAGAGGTAGAGCTCAAAGCCGCTTGTCACCTGCAAAGGAGAGAAGACACAACGAGACAAAAGGGGCATGAAAAAGCTGTGTGTAGTAGAAGGACATTTTTCTGTTAAAGAAGTTCAGAAATGTGGTTCAATGTAAGAAATTGTTACAGTCTGTAAGATTACTGTAGCTACTGCATTTCAGATCAATGATGAGTGATTAAAGCTTAATGTCTGATGTCTTTAGTCAAAACAAACTTTGTACTTGACGGCAGGAGGCTAAAATCTTGCTTATTATGAGTAATATTCATTTTTGCACATTACTGTTAATGTTGTGCAATGACAGTATATTTTTTTGTAACACAATATTTGTAAAGCATTGCACCACATTTAGAATGATGCCCCTTTTTCGATACGTTTCTTGAGGATATATATTTAACCACACGACATGCGGTTAGAAAGGGAAAAAAAGAGTGGTCAACAACTTTCCAGAAGTGTCAATGTGGACATTACTTTTATTGTTATTTTATGTGTATGTGATGGTAATGTGCAAGGGTCTGCCAAAGCACAAAGCTGGTAATGAAGAACAAAGGTTATTGCAGTAAACTATAATTAAACTCATTGTGGGGATTAAAAAACAAAAACAAAAAAAAAAAAACACTAACACACTAATTAAAATAGAAATTAAAAACCATAAGCAGTATCTTCCTTATCTTCTTTGGGCTGGGGGATGCAGCATTTTCCAAAAAGAATTATTTACGGATCATGTTCACACACGGCTTTTTTACTGTATGATAGAGCTTCGACCTGCATTTGTGCATGGCACAGTGAACTGTGTTCACAGACAGTGACTGGAAGTGTTCCTGACCCCATGCAGAGATTTCCATGGCAGAATAATTGCTGTTAACGGCAGCCAATGCTGATTTTTGGCCTTGTCCTTTGTCCACCAAGATTTGTGTTTTGATCATATTAGGTACTGTAGATGATGAGAAACTCAAAGTCTTCACATTTTTATATTGAAGAATATTATTCTGAAAATTTTCAAGAATTTGTAGACATTTTTTCCCTGAAACAAACTGTCTCTCTAAGATGCTCTTTTTATACGCAGTCATGTTACTGACCTGTTGCCAGTTAACCTATTTGATTGCAAAATGTTCATCCAGCTGTTGATAACACTGGATGAACACACACATTGTGAATGGAAAAGCTGATGTAAAGATTATGCCAGCAGTCAGAATTATTTATGACTTTATTAAATGGAATATTGACCCAAATAAGGCAAATAGTTCCCCCCCCCCCCCAAAAAAAGAAAGAGAAAAAACAAAACAAAACAAAAAACAGTAAGCTAACTAAATGTGTATGAACAATGTCACCAATCCAGTGTCCAGTATTCATTTTGTACACACCAAATGCTTTAAATGGCTGTCAGCTTAAAAATAATTGTTCAAAAACAATAAACCATTTTAATCACAACACCAGACTCACCTGTGCCAGCAAGTTTTCAGTTTCCCTGCAGCGGTAGTAGTAACGGAGAGGTCTGGTTGGATGGTGCAAGCAGCTGTGAAGTTCCTGGTACAAGCTCAGCAGCCTTTCCTGCTCTTCATCAGACTGGTACACCATCGGAAACTCCGGGCTAAAGGTGGAAGATATCCAAGAACAAGGATTTGTGTTCATGACAAAAAAATATATACATATAAGAAAGAATGCAAATCTTTGTATACTGATGATCATTTTACTGGCCCAGATAAAATATAAAATCAAGTGTCATCTGCTCTTATGAAGTTGTCATTTATGTAAATTTTTCATAATACCGAAAACATCTGAGTAGATGTGTTTATAGAGTGAAAGGAAAAAGTTCTTCGATTAACAGGATTAATGACTGTTAAAATACTCTGATCTTTATCTAAAAACCCCTAAATTTGACAAACACAGTCTAACCACTCACCTGGTGTACAGTCCGGAGCTCTTTGATTTATACAGGAAGTGCCTGAGCTCTGGGATGCCAACCTGCACCACGGAGTAACTGGGACATTTCACCGCCTCCTTCAGGGCCTGGTAGGCACTACGCTTGCTCAGCCTTTCCATAATCTTCTGCTTGCAGTCGGACATGTTAAAAAAGTCTTCTCTTTCAGTTGAGACCAGAATGAGACAGAGCTGGGACGCAGGCTCCAGGTAAGAAATGTGAGCGTGGAAAAATCCTGCAGTGTTGAACTTTGGCAGACAGATCGGCGTCCAGCCTTCACCTTCTCGGAAGGAAGAGGAGGAACCGACGAGGTTGAAGACCAGGTGCAAGTCTATGTGGTGCAGGAACTGGTCCTTCTTCCTGACCAGGGTGACCAGGCGATCGCCGGCCAGCAATATGGAGAACACCAGGTTTTTGGATTTAGCGGCCTGTAGGCTCGATGACACTACGTCCCTGGCAGAGCTGGGGAGGGGCAGGCAAGTGACGGCACTGAGCAGCAGGCCGGGGTCTCGTTCCAGCCGGATCAACAGGTTGTCAGTGAGATACTCCGAGCCGGCCAGCAAACGCCGCAAGTCGTAGTTCTGCTTGTGCTGGAAGATGTGGTTGAGCTGGGTGAGGGTGAGCAGGCTGACTATCTGGTAGTAGATGTATTGCAGCTCCCGCAGCATCTCCTTGTCTGATTGACAGGTGCGTGACACTCCCACCAGGACCAGAGGACTCTTGGTGAGGAAAACCACTTTACAGCCATCTGACACAAACATATTAACAGCACTTACATTAAGGTACGACATATTTGTTTAGAGAATTAAATGTTGCCGCCAAAGTATAATCTGACCTGCATGGATGGAGCGGATGATGTTCTTCTCAGCCTCGACAAACGACACGAGAGCCATCATCACCCCCATGGTGCTCGACAGCGCCTCTTCCGTGCCGTAGCGAGTGTAGATTGGTTTCCCCGCCTCACTCAGCACAAACACGTGTTTTTTGTGGCTCCGCCACGCCTCACTGGACACATCCTCCTCTTTAGTCCTGCTATCCGACAGGTCATTGCTGTGTTGTTCATCTATATTTTGTTCAGCAACAAGTGCCTTGAGCCCCTCTTCATGCTGCTCTTCTGATCTGCCTGAATCAGCTGTCCTCAGGGCTTCTTCTTCAGCCTCAGCAGTTAAATCCTCAAACGAGTGTGCATGGATGAACATGGCACTCTTCTGGCCAGCACCTGTATTAATATAAATGATGACAAACTTTGTCCGTAAAAGACTTTAAAAAAAGCTACAAAAGCTATATATAAATATGAGCGCAGTACATCACATGGCAGACATTTCCGGACAGTTCCTTTGGAATAAGAAAAAAACTTTCTACTTTCTAAAAGGACATGGGGCCAATGACCACATATACAACTGCCAAAGTAACCACCAAAAAATAGTGGACTGTTAGTATCAGGCTCATTTTCACTACTGAAAATCATGTGTTTGGTTAAGGGATGGGGTAAGGGTGGAGCATGAAGGAGACACAGACATGACCCCTATTCGCTCAACGTAAATTCTTCATACTCTTACCTGCCAAACAATCAAACACACAGATTTGTTTATGCTTGGAAGCAGGCCTCGTGTTTAATGTGCCCGTTTCATTTGCGTTCACACGTACAGCCAGGTAATGTAGAAATGTTGCTTAGCTCAAGGCAGATTCAACACAATGGAAAGTGGAGATGTATACATAATTTAAAAGGTTTTCAGTTTGTGTTTCTACAAGAGAAAAAAAAAAAAAAAGACTTCAACAGAAAAAAAAAATGTGGCTGGTTTGGAAAATGTGTTAAATTCCCCAACTTTGCTGGAGAACAAAACTGCTTTCCTGGGCATTCCTTTGGGAACCAACTAGCTGGAAAAGGCATCCAAGACAGATGACAGAGATGAATTATGTACAGTTACAGGACAAGACTTTATCCTTTTATTTGAAAAACTGATTAATTTTGAACATGGTATGCAACTCTAGAACAATCCACAAAAAACAGAAGTTCAATTTAGTCTATTATCGTATTAGTCACACGTGTTTTAACTTTAGGTTATCACACGTCAGAGCTGCTGCAGTGAATAAAATGAACAACCTCTGGCCAAAGCTTATCTAATTAGAAGAACAAGAATAAGGCAACTGTGATAGCGAAAGAGTATGCTAAGACTTCAAAATGTCCTGTTTAGCTCCAGTTTAGGAAAAGCAAATCCATACAGTGTTACATCATCTCTCCTGTCATTGATGGATTTATTCAAAGCAGGATGTGATGCAGCAGACGAAAGCAGCTGCAGCCAACTTTCATTGTGACAAACTGACATATTTTCCCCAGATTTTTTTTGCAGTCAACAGATGATCATATCATTAAATTCTCATGAGAAAACATGGCAGCACTTGAAGGGAATATTGTGCAACTGTAACACAAGCTCTAAAACAGCAGCAGACAACCTGTAAATATATTCACCATTTCTTACATAGACAGGATGTGCATATTCACGCTGTCTCTCACACACAGAGTACTCAGTATGCGTTCACTGGACACTGCACAGCTACAACAATGTGAAACAGAGAAGTCCAATTCATGGGAAAGTTTTCAGAAGTGTCAGTACTGAAAGAGTGTTAATGTCTTTTCTTTGTGGTACAATCATAAAAAGGACAATATTCCAGGCAAAGATACTGCAGGGATTTTGTACTTGAAATAGAAAACAGTTGATAATTACTTGGCCCTGCCCTGCCCTGATATTTGTCTAGCCCAACTGGAAGCTTTTATGGTCTACTGTAAACGTTGTGATCACTGATCATGTCTTGCAATATTTCGCAATACAATCCTATGAGGGATTGGCCACAAAGTAGCGTGGCACAATTCTATTCACCCACGACTTCTTTAAGACACCTAGACTTACCTGCAGTCTTTGAAATGAGAGCGCAGTCAGTGGTGTAATCCCACTGATAGTGGCTAAGTGAACTACCTGGAAAATATTTCTTGCGTTAACATTACCTTAGACTGGAACAAATGCAAGACGAAGTTCATACATACTACACCTTCATATTTGACGTTTTTTCACTATTATGCAGTGGTTCCAGTTTTGCAGATGTATATTAAATATGTTTAATACTTGTCTCTGTGTGTTTACAGACAAGGGGCACAACACTTACCTGGTTCAGTTCCCTCTACCAGACCAGGTATGGGGCTGTCCGCCCTGACTGAGCGAAGGCGGTCTACAGGAGCTAGAGTTCCACTTTCCCATGATGCAGTTGCCTTTTGGGCTTCACCTTCCATCACTGCTACTTAAGGCTAGGACATCCACCTGGAGAGATAGACAGACAAAGAGCTATAGGACCAAAGGGCAACAACTTCGTGACTGAGTCTTGGATTTATGGTGGTGTGCCATTACAGTGACATGACACGGTCACCACGAGTCGGTTCAACTGAAATCAAATAAAGCCCTACAGTTAGGTCGTGAAGATTTTAACTGTTTATTGGAAGCGGGGAAAAACAGAGCTAAACCGGAATGTCCTCCTTGCCCCTAGGCTGAAACCAAAAAAATGAGTCTCGAAAGAATAACATTCAGACGCAGTATATTTGCATTCACATCTTTTTTTTCTTGCTTAGCCTCCTGAATTATCACAGGCGTCACATATGTTTGACTTCAAAAGCTACTTTGATTGCAGACTTTAGCATGTAGTCAAACAAACGCTATCTCAGACACGTTTAATCGCCTTCGCTCTCAACCAGAGCACTCAAGACCCCTTCAAATACTTCAAAAAGATTACCTTTCATTTCCACAGCTGTCTGCATCTGAATGTTATGCTCCCCAACTCGTTTGCCACAGTTGCTGCTAGCTAACTAGCAGAAACCGCACAGAAGAACTTCTTGAATCATGCCCTGGTTGGTTGCGGAAGTGCGAATTGTGGGATATGAAGTTCCCTGCCAGAGGGTTTATACACTTTTTATCACTCGTTTCCCAGGAGTAATAAAAATGCCGAGTTCATCTGAATAAAATAAAATACGGAGAATTTTCTTTGAACTAGTTAAGAATTAATTTAACGGGTTAATTTTGAATATTACAGCATGCAAGTTACTTATAACACACTGCCATATTTGATCTTGCTGGTGCTTTCAGGTCACGCAGGACATGAAACAACTGTGCCTGATTATTAAATTACACGATTGTCACAAGACTCAGATACTTAATTTGTCAGACAGAAAACATTGTATATCAAACGTTAAATAATCTTTTTGTGTGAGAAAGGTTTGTGAATATATTTGCGAACTACTTCAATGTGTTTAAAATAACATTTTTGCTGTTTTCACTGTGACTCTGCATATGTGAGGGATAAAAGCAAAAAAACAAGGGAAAAAGTGTTGACACATTTGTTGAGTGACACTAAATTGTAACTTCTCCAGGGAAAACGTATTAATTGTTTTAAATATCAAACGTTTATAGCGACTGAGCTAAATCTTAATACAAAATACGTTCGCGTAGACTCTAACAGCTCATATATGTTCCGTGTGCATACGAACGCACCGTAAGGGGCGGAGCTTTGGTTTGAACGTGCAGCGGGGAACTGGGCAACGATGGAGTTACCATTGTGTTTGTGTTAGCTTGAAAGGATCTTGCCTAAATTACCTCACTTAATGTGTGTACAATGAAAATTTTCATGTACAATTGGTGATGTTTCCGTTTATAACGAAGGATTATGCAGTAACTTGATATCTTTGTTTGGTAAGTATGACAACTCACGATAAGGCTACGGCTAACATTGGTTATCTACACGTAGCTGCTTAACCAGGGTAGCGGAATAGTAAGGCCCACTGACATTAGCCAGTGCTAACTGTTTTAGCCTACAAATATTATTTAACACTACCGAAACGCGTATGATCAGGGAGTGAATATCACGATTTGTATTTCACTGTTTTTAACAATGTCGAACGCTGTTTCCAAAACAGGCTGATCGTTGTACCAGTAAGATGCCTATTCGAGCATATTGCACTATTTGCTCAGATTTCTTTGATCACTCCAGAGATGTTGCTGCCATTCACTGCGGACACACTTTCCATTATGAATGGTAACTATACACAAACTCATATCTGAACAAAACAACTTTTTTCAGTTCTTGGCATCTTTTAAGTTATTTTCTTTCCCCTCTTTTTCTTCTAGTCTTCTTCAGTGGTTTCAGACAGCCCCTACAAAAACCTGTCCACAGTGTAGGAAACAGGTACAGTAAAGCTACATTGTCAAACTACCAGCACAGACCGTGGCAAGTTGAGTTACAAAGGAAAGATTGAGCTTCAATGACATTTTGATGTTTGTGTGTAGGTCAGCACCAGGCACATTATCAGCAAGCTCTTCTTTGACATTGGTGGAGAGGAGGACAGCACGGCTGACCCGGAAAGCTTACAGGTACCAATCCTATAGCAATATAAAACTCTTCATGCCTTCTGGCATCTAAAACAAAACCTAAACGTGGTCTTTCCTATTGCTATTGTTTGGATTTGTTTTAGGGTGTTATCTTTTTTCTGACTGTATTTCTTCTCTTCTTTTGCAGAATGAGGTTGATAGAGTGAAGGCACTTCTGAGCTCTAAAGGTGAGAAATTAAACTCTTGAGTACAACTGTTACAAGGTGATGCTAGATTGTAAGGAAGCAGGCAGCACTAGATTGATCATCTGTCTGGTCAATTTGTAGAGCGAGACTTGCGGGACAAACAGAAGGTGGTGGAGAGTTTAAAGGACTCCACGGACAAGCAGAGGCGAGACCTAGACAGTTTGCGCAAGGAGATTAAAGAAAAGGAGATGCTTTGTTCTGCCCTCAAAGTATGAGCTCTCTGTTCTTCAGTGTTGAAAAGCCGCAATATCCACACTGATTCACAGTCGCCGCAACTAATATTATGTTCTAACGTCTCACAGACACAGATGTCATATATGGAGACGCAACAAAATGAAGTTCAGGCTGCCAAGGAAGAAGTCCGGAGCTTAAGGACCAAGTTGAGAACGTTTGAAAGGTATCTGCAGCCCATTGTATTATATTCAAGCTCCTGTGATCGTAGAGGAAAAGATAAAGATTGTTTAAGATGATCTTTGACAAGTGCGCAAACTTATACCAGTGCATTTGGGCAACTGCAACCTGACTCTTACACTACAGCTATAATGATATGAAATATGTGCATATGGTCTAGTGATTGTGTTCATTGTTAAAGAGCATCATATTCACTCTGTGCATTGTTTTCTCCTCAGCTTGGATGTGTTGTTACAGGGCCAGAGAGCAGAGGTTGAGTCCATGATCACAGATATGGGTATCAGCCAGGCAGCAGTGGAGCAGCTCTCAATCTACTGCATCTCTCTGAAAAAGTAAGTATGATTTTTATTTATTTATTTTTTGAGCGGGTGGTTTTTGTTGCTTATTCCGGGTTTTTTTGTTTGTTTGTTTTTTGGTATATGTCTGAACACCGATGATGTGACTCAGGCTTGAAGTTTTCCCAACTTTAAAAACTCAAAACTACAAATCAAGTTAAAAATCTCAGCGTAGTTATGGACGCTGATCTGGATTTTAATAGTCATATGGAGATTATTACTAAATCGGCCGAGTACCATCTTAAAAATATTGGAAAAATTGCGGCAAAGAAAGATTTTGAAAAGCTTATTTGTGCATTTATTTTCAGTAGACTAAAGTATCTTAATGGAGTCTTTACTGATTGCTGCCAGAGTCCTGACCAGCACCAGGAAAATGGATCATATTACAGCAGATTTGAAATCATTGCATGGCTTCGTGTGTGTAAAAGCATTTATTTAAAATTCTGCTATTGGTTTAGAAAGCATTGAATGATCTTGAACCTGAATATATTGCTGACCTACTTGAGGGCTATGATGCTTCTAGACCTCTTAGGTCCTCAGGAACAGGCTTACTTTAGTATTGCTAGGGCTAGAACCAAACAAGGTGAGGTAGCATTTAGTGTTGTGGAATAAACTCCCCTCACACCTCCAGTGTGCAGAATCCATTAGTTACTTCAAATCAGGATTAAAAACGGTTTTGTGTAGCTTTTACATAAAATATACATTTAATTGTAATTATTGTATTTTTCTTTTTGTTCGAAGGTTAAATTAAGTTGTTTCAGGTTTACCCTTGGTGTTGACTCTTGCCGTCGACGGCTTTTTAGTTAATACTGAAATAGTTTTGCAGAAAGGAAGGGTCGAATATTTCTCTTAAAGTCTCTTGTGTTGCATCAGAAAATGTCTGTTAGGTGTTGCTTCTATAAGTCATTAGATTCAAGGGTTCTCTCACATTTCTGCTGCGTGTACGTTGAATAATTACTCAGTGTGTTCTATAAAGATGTGAAATGTGGAGCTGTTTGTGGTGTTAGTTTAATCAGATTGTGTGCTTGTCTATATTTGTGACCCAGATGAAGATCATACCACCTTTCTTCTGTAAATCTGAGCTTTTGTGAAATATGTTCCAGTTAATAAGTTGACCAAGAAGGACAACATTTGTGTGTTTGAAAGTACTTCTTTTGGAGCTTTTTGTTCAGGTATTTAGTTCTAATGACCACAGCATCCGCTCAGTATTTACTGCTGATCTCCTTTCTTTCTTTCTCAGAGAGTATGATAACCTCAAAGGAACTTTGAAAGCTTCAAATGATATGTGTGAGAAACTGAAGAGAGAAGTGCTGTCCTCAAACAACAAGGTCATTTGACATAAGAAGATCGCCTCGCCAATAAGAAATGGGTCTTCGGTGCGGAATCTTTGGGTTAAAGTGCTCTTTGGTGTTTGTCATTTCAGTTACAAAAAACTACAATAGAGGTGAATCGGACCAAAGAGGATATGAAGTCTCTGCAGAGCGATCTGGCCTGTGCTGACAAAGAAATCTCTGTAAGGCAGATCAAACAAATCTGTTTATTTGTTATGTCGGATGTGCGTGGTTGTGATTTCTGTGTGCAACCTGTCCACAGAGCCTGAAGAAGAAAGTGGAGTTTCTTCAGAAATCTCTGAGCACACCAACGAGGACAAACGAAGCCGTCAGTCGGCTCATCTTTGAAAGGTGCGTCTCCAGCTGTGGGACTTCAGTCTCCTCGTGCTTTTGACGGGATGCTTAAGAATGCATTTACTTTATGCGCTCACGCACTTGTTGCTGCCTTCCCGTCAGCCCTGCCCCACTGGAGCTGAAGCAGCCTCGCCTCCACCATCCAGCAGATAGCGAGGACATTGACCTCAACGTGACCTACGACATCACTACGCCAGACGACGGGGCCAAGAGACCAATGCAGGTTCCATTGAAGAAAATGCGTCTCGATCCGCCCGTGTAAGAGTCATGTCACTCAGTGTGGAAATGTTTTCTTCTGTGTTTAGAGTAGTTTGAAATCCATCTGCTCTTTTTGTAACAAAGTATAAACGGGAAGTGTTGATTTTTCAGAACGTCTGTATCCAAACACAGGGAGAAAACGTCAGCTTTAAGCAAGGTAGCCTTCTTCTAATAAATGCATCATTAAATAACTGATCTCTATATATATAGATATCTATATAATTTCTTTTTAATTTTTCAATGAATTTATTTATTGTATTGTTTTATATTTATGTATTTTTTTCTCAGAATCGCGATGAAGAGCTGGACCCTTTTTTAAGAAACTCCCTCCTCTTCAGGAAGAAAACCTTTGGCAGCATGTTGGAGCCTCAGAGGAAGCCTGGAGCTGTAAGTGCAGCCGACTCTCGCAAACTGTTTCCATGTCCCATTTTGTCATCATCAGTGTTTTGTTGAACAAAAAAAATGTTTTTGTGTTTCAGGTCAGAACTGGTTATGATGGATTAGGAGGACGAACTAAATTCATCCAGCCTGTATCCTTTTTGTCATCAGTGATTCTGCATGTGTTACTTGTCTTCTAGCGTTTGAGGTTCACTGAAGAATGTTTGATGTGTGTGTTTGTATACATGTAAGAGCCAGGGAGCACCGTCTGGCTTCAGATAGATGTTATTTATAACCACGAGATAAATGTAGGTCGCATCGATCCTTAACCAAGCGCTCCACCTCCAGTCTCCTTTGTCACAGCTTCGTCCACTGATGAAAGCTAAAAGGAAAAAGGTAACACGGCCCCCATCCAAGACCGCCACTTGCATGACCCTGGATGACTTCCTCGAGTAAATTTTGGTGTCAGAGGTCAAGACACTGACTTCTGTAAAGAATGGCGCTGCTCTAAAACCGAGAACCTGGCTGTGGGTTTTTTGATTTGTTCGTTTTTGCCGCTCAACACCAAAAAAGCATTTGGGAATGAACTTTTATCTAAAAGAAATGACAAATGTTGGCATTTGGGTGAACTGCAAACCCTGCTCTACATTTCTTTTTTGTGCTGATAGGAATTTGTTTGTGTAGGCAGTGTCTTATGTTTTGAAGCCTCGTAGTTCTGTGGGAGTGTATTTGTTTGTGAGAGAGAAACAGCTACTTGAGAAATTTGACTGTGAGGGTTGCGATGATTATGAAATTCTGGGCCAGTGTCTAATGCGATACTTTTTTTGTTGTTATTTATTCCCCATTTGCTTTCCCAGTGTGGCAAACAAAAATCTTTATAATTTAAAAAAAAAAGTCGTTGAAATGCTTTGCTATTTTTCACCCTGTTTTCTACATGTGGAGTTACTGTAGGTATTTTTTCTTTTAGATTTAATTGTCATGCTGGATGTAAACCAACTCAAATAATAAACAATATTTTTTTATTAAGATTCTTTTGCAATCGACAATTTCCTCTCGACTTTTATTCACAAACATGTCAATGACCTGGACTTCCCTGCAGAGGGCAGTACAAACAAGATTTTCTCACATAAGGGTATGAACCTGGCAGCCAGCCTGCGTCGTGAGTGATACTGCCTGCATGTGAGGAATGCTGAATCCATTTATATTGAAGAAGCCAGAACAACAGTAGGCTCAAAAAAACGTCAGTCAAAACCTGAGTTATGCATCGTGGTCAAGTAACAAAAAAAAGAACAAAAAAACAACGCTGCAAATAATATACTTGCAAAAACTGAAATAACATAAAATTGGGGCTTTTTGCTCATTCTGCCCCGTTTTCAATGTCAAATGAATTTTAATGTTTGCAGAACTGGTGAAGACGGAGGACCTTTCATGGAACAACATCCAACGCAGCCAAAAGAGGTGACGCTTGCTTGTGATGTACCCATGCATTAACATAAATGTAGCCTGTCTACAGCTTTGGCATGCAGCCCTCACAAACTGACCTTTATACAAGTTTGCTTGATATTTGGACAAACAATATGGGGAAAATGCCAACCAGTGTTTTCCACCGTGGAAAACTGAAAAGTAACAAGTACAAGATAATGCATCCTGTTCACAATCACTCGTATCCTTTGTGCACTCATGAACTCAGTTTCCAGAATAAAAGCAATTCATTCTCTGCCACAATAATTGCAGTGATAAGACTAATTAAATGCTGTGTTTCCTTAGTGACTGGATATTGATTTAGCTGTGAGTGATTATAGTTTTGTGGTTCGTTGTATCTAGCCCGGGGGGTCGTCGTGACAGGACATGGTGGGGCATTTTAAAAGATACATCCTTCCAGTGCAAGCAGAAGAAAAGGTTACAACATCCCAAATAAATAACATTCATGTAAACGTAAAACACATGCAGCCTGTGAACAGCGATGTTTCATTGAGGTTTGACAGAAGCATACATCTTACTGCCAAGAAAAGGTTTCCATTTAAGCTTAACTTTTTTTTAATTGTCTTCCATTTTCATGTCAACACATCTATATGTAGATCATTCTGAAGTCCGTTCAAAGTGGCTCTGTATCTTTTCCATACCCCTGCTAAGCTGTCACATTTTTCCCATGATGTAGAGTGAGCCTTTCAGGTTTCTTTTGTGCTTTCACTTTCTGGATTATCTAAATAAGTGTGAAAAGAAACATCATCCACAAATGTTTTTGCTGGTATTTCAATCCAAAATAAAAAGGGGGGATTCAAAAAAGAAACACACACAATCCAGCCAAAAAGCTTAATCAAATGCTATTTTTTTCCCAACTCTCACTTTGCAAACCATTTCTTTGTTGGCTTCAGTTGTCATTTTGATTCCCGTCACTGTGACCTGTCAGGCTCGACCTTGGACTCTCCGTTCTGTTTGTCGTTGGACTTCAGGGACAGGTGCGTGGTCACGGTAGCCGCCTGAACCACGGCTTTAAAGCTGCGCTTTCTCTTTTGGACGTTCTGCTCCGGGTGGAAGATGATGACGTAGACTTTGGGGATATAGAGCATGCCCAAGGATACGGTGGCGCTCAGGCTCATGGACACGGTCAGAGTGGTGGTTTGGATGAACATCTGCAACAGAGACGGAGGAGTTCAGAAAATCCTTCCACACACACACTTGTTTTTAACAGTCTGTGTCACTAAGAAAATTATAGATTTGTTTGTTTTGTTTTGGTGCTTTTAGCCTTTATTTGACGGTTTGCAGGAAAGAGGGGGAGAGAGGGCATTTCAGCCATGAGGCTTATAAGAGCGCCTGCTCAACCAGTAAGTTAAAGTAGTGCCCATAATGATTCATTAATTATGGAAAAAGTATTGGGAAAATAATACATACTGAAATTAATACAGGTATATTAGTTAGCACAGAATCGCAAGTCTGTGCATTGCTGGCTAACCAAACTTGCTAGCTTTAGCCGATACTACGACACCTTCACGTTCAAATTCTAGCGCCAAAAAGCCCAACATGGTGTAGTCAAAACAACAGAGTCCAGAAATCCATAGGTGAGCTTGCCATGGCTATATCTGTTTGCTATATACAGTCTATGGTAATATATTTCCAATACCGCAATATAATTTATTTTAATAACCCAAAAAATATTGTTGGGCGCAATAATTTATACATAAACGCAAAACAACAAGATGTCTTATTGCATCTACTCGCATTTTCCAGTAGGTGAGCAAGCACATTTTTAAATTTTATTATATTTTGGTGTTCTGACCCACAAGAGGAAGCAAGGGGTCAAAGTTGAATGCCCAATGGAGGTGGTGTGTCCCAATTTCATGCATACTGGATGCAGCAGCAAGGATAGTTTGGAAAGCAGGGTACACGTAATCTCCGCCGTCACAATGCAGTCCTTACAATTTTCATCTCAAAGCAGGGAAGGCAGTGTTTTCCCCCTGATGAATGATTTATGATCCAGTATATGAAGTCAGGAAAAGAGCCTCTATTTATGGGCTTTGACCACATCTAGGTGCTCTTCCTCTTTTTTTCCTTTTTTCTTGTTTTGCATGCATCCGACAATAATCACAGTGAGCGACCTCTTCTGAGATCTGCCTTCAGTGAATTATATAAAAACCCCTCATTATTCAAGAAAACTAAACAGGTCATAAATAAATAAAACCACAAGTATCATAAATAAGAAATGTTTTGTGCCATAAATAGGTTGCAAGTTGCATAATATCCTCAGCAGCAACACATCCTGGCTCATGTCCATATAGTACAGTTACTTTTATCGTCTTTCACATGTTTTTGTCCCTGTAGTGGCGTCTCCCTTTATGAACGGAGCTGTTTACTGTTTAGAAGTGAAGTGGACTGTGGTTATGTGGCCCGAGCAGAAGGACTAGCTGGGAATCACTGTATGGTCCTTTCATAGGTAATTACAGTCATCACAGGTAGATCACCTCCTCCAACACGTGATGGGAGCATAACAGCCGCTACTTTCATAAGCCAGACAAAAGTTAAGGTCTATATTTAGCTCTTTTTCTAAGTGATGATTAATTGAATGGGATGGCTGAATTGGTCTTGGAGGGCTTCTTATCGTCCCTCTGCACATCTGACCTCCTTTCCTTTTCTTAATTCACTTCATTTCCATTTGGAAGAGGTGAAAAGACTTTGAAAGCACCTCAGGCAGTAATTGTTTCAGCCTGACTGGTTCATAATACAGCTCTCTATTAGCCAAAGCCCGTCTCTATTTTTCAAATATCCCCCCCAACTGTCTTGTACTTTGTGACGGCAGCAAATAGCCCACAAGCTAAATGAAACCCTCAGTACAGTGCGAGCAGGATGTCCTGCGAGTACAGCAGGAAGCAAATACGATATGACAGGCAACAAACTCAAATTTCACTTTCAGCATCTGGGGGATTCATTTACTTTCTTACAGTTCGTGTGTTACTGTGCATTACGTAACTCGATTCAGCATACGGTTTATCTTAACTGTAAGTGGAGCTCAGGGAGTGCTTATGTAATGTAACGAGATTTAATTATGTCCTTGAAAAAGATCGAATTTGACTATGCGGAAGAATTTATTGACCTATCATTTAGTGGGTCAAATTATTTCTTTTAATTTCTTTTTGTCCCAACCCAACACAAAGACCAGCCAGAAATAATTCAGTTATTCATTTGTCCTTTTAAAAAGTGACATTTTTACTAAACAGATTTATTTTCGAGCTGAAGCTATTATATCAGTCTCTGAAAATCATCATCTGAAAATTTCCTGCTAGTCTTTGTCTCATATAAAAGTTTTTGTTTTTTCTTGCCTCCAAAAACTGTTGGCCTACTCCAAAGAGGTTGTTAAAATTTCCTGAAAACACAATCATCAGAACTGTAAAATACTTTTCATTATTATTATTAATATTATACATAATAAATTGCCAGAAAAAAATCATTAAAGTGTATAGACTTAAGAACAGCAATACCTACTCTTATATATATATATATATATATATATATATATATATATATATATATATATATATATATATATATATACACATATATATACATATATACACATATATATACATATATACATATATATACATATATATACACATATATACATATATATACATATATATATATTTAGGACTACTTTCATCACTTGATTTTTGTGCTTGATTTTTGTGCTTACCTGTGAATCCATCATTTGCTTATTGATTGAACTACTATGAAAACAACTTGGATCTTCAACCAATTGAACACAGCAAGAGAAAATTCTCATAATTTATTTATTTATAATTTATAACTTTACTTTAAGTAGATGTACAAAGTGATAGCAGCGACACAAATAAAATTTCACATCTAAAAATACTCGCTGGCCCCAGAAATTATGATATTACCTGTGATGCAGTTATGTGCGAGTAGGTTGCTGTACTCAATTTCAGGAAAACCTAGTTGCGTCAAGTTCATTGTTTGTATTTTTCATATTTCAAAATAAATAAATAAAGGCAGACAAATAAAAGCACTGATGTTATAGGTACAATATTTTATCTAAATATCGTGGAGTTTTTAATCTCTTTTTTTATTCTCTAATAAATCACCAGATCATTTTCTCACCTAATTGATTTATATTGTCAGACCAAAATCCATATAAATTTGAAAGGATCTAAAGGGAGGAAAACAGGAAATGTTTCACATTACATGCTTTACATAAAGTAAGCCGGTAACAATTCATTAACCAGTGATGTCAACTGAATATTCAGGTAATCAAAACTTCACTCTCAGGATATAAAACTTGTTGGCCAGTGGTGGATGTTTTAAGGCTGTAGTTAACCCTCCTGCATAATTCACATGTATTTCACTTATCAGCATTCTTCACGTCATTGTCATTTGGAAGTAAAATTCTCCCCCTTCAAAGTTTATTTTTTCTCTGTGCCGGCCTGCTTTCCGTTGCCAGACTTTCTCTGACGTTTGGTGGTGTATGCTCTCCACATTCACAGTAGCCTCTTCCTGTTTATATGAACATTTTCAGAATTTCTGAAACCATGCACTGCCCTTGTCACATTTCTTACCTTCTCTGTAGACTGCGCTGTGCCAAAGAAGATGGGTACAAAGGCCAGCCAGATGATGCAGGTGGTGTACATGGTGAAGCCGATTGGTTTGGCCTCATTGAAGGTCTCAGGAACTCCTCTGCTTTTAATGGCATACACCGTGCAGGTGATCATCAGTACAATACTGTAGCTCAAACACAGTATGAGGGACAGGTCGGACATGTCGCACTTGAGAATTCCACGGGCAAACTCTGGATTTGGAGGCTTCTGCTCTTCATAGTCAATGATGGTGTGTGGGGGGATCACACCAAACCAGATGAACACCGCGAGTAACTGTAGAGGAAAGGAGCTTTAGACTGCTGCATGAGCTTTGACTTATCTATGGCGGAGGAGCATTGATAAGCTTACCTGCACTGAGATGAGTATAAAAGTGATGATGAGCTGAGAGGTGGGGCTGATAAACTTAGGAGGTGTGACCGACTTCTTGCCCTGCTCAAAGATGCGGTAGATCCGGTTGGTCTTCGTCAGCATGGCGGCGTAGCTGATGCACATCCCGAGCCCCAAAAACAGGCGGCGGAAGGCGCATATTGCCACACTGGGCTCTGCAATCATGAAGAAGGTGATGAGGTAGATGAGGAAGATTCCTGTCAGCAACACATAGCTGAGCTCTCTCCCAGAAGCCCGGACAATGGGTGTGTCATTGAAGCGGATGAAGGTGACAATGACTCCGGTGGTTGCTAAGATGCCCAGGATGGCCAAGAAGACGGGGATGATGGCCCAGGGAGAACTCCACTCCAGCTTGATGATTGGCGTGGGGCGGCATCCCGTGCGGTTCTCCAAGGGCCTCATGTCGAATGGGCACATGTCACAGGTGAATTCATCCAGCAGATACTGGTAGCCATCACAGAGCTCGCAGTGCCAGCAGCAGGGAACACCCTTGACCATCTTTTTCCTCTCGCCAGACTCGCAGGGAAAACTGCACACCGACTCTGGAATTTTACGGTCACCGCCCGACCACTGCATCTCCTCCGGCTGAAATGGACGCACACACACAGTGTGTTACTATATTACAGCTGGCTGTGACTTAACAAAAGGCTAATAACTGTGAAACAAAACTCCTCAAGAAATACTTCTTCCACGACCACTTAAAGGCTTTGAAAGCCAGGTAAACTGGCATAAAAAGAATAAAATTGTTAACTTATACATTACATATTTTGAGTTTTGGTTTATGAAGCGCCTTGAGTATGAAGCGCCTTGAGGCGACTTTTGTTGTGATTTGGCGCTATATAAATAAAATTGAATTGAATTGAATTCAAAGAAAATCAAATGCTATACTATGATAGGTAGGGAAACTTGGAAAAGATGCCTTTTTTCTGTCTGAAGCTATCTATTCTGTAGGTAGCTTTCAGCCATCTGGCAAAAAGCTTGCAGTAAAAGGAATCTTACAATGAAAGGATAGTTTGCAATTTTGAAAATTATGCTTTCTTGCCACTTTCATATCTGCTGAATGCAAGGTTTAGCATAGAAACTGGAAAAGGTAAGTATCTAAGTGTTGGGTCGTACTTTAGCAGAAACGTACAACTTTTGCAACGAATAACTTCATGGTCATGGGAACTGGATGCTTGGCACCATCAGGACTCAGAGAAGTCCAGATGAACAGAATCAACTTTCTGCAATTTTCTCTAGTTTTGCTTTGGACACAGCAATTCAATTTCAATTCAGTTTCACTTATATAGTGTCAGATCAAAACAATAGTTGCCTCAAGCTGCTTTATATTCTAAGGTGATGACCCTACAATAATAGAGCAAAAACTCTAACATTTAGATGCCCCCCAATGAGCAAGCATTTGGCAACAGTGCGAAGGAAAAACTTCCTTTCAGCACGAAGAACCAGACTCGCAGAGGTGTCAGATATCTGTGCCACAACCAGGGGGTGAGGGGAGGAAAACAGGACAACAAGACATAATGTTAAACTAGAGCTTTGTTTCCAGTTTTTATGCAAAACTAAGTTAATCTCTCATCTTCTCATGCAGCAGAAATGAACTTCTGAATATCACTCTGTACCACAACTGTAGTAAAAATAGACATTTACATTGAGGCGAAGATGGTTTGTCCACTGGCCGATATTCTTGTAGCCAGGATTGCTGACATTGGACATCTGGTACTGGAAGATGTCATATCGACCCGGAGCATCTCCATTCTCATTGAACATCACTCCAGTTCCTGCGCTACCTGTTAGATGGAGACAGTCTAAATGACCTATGCACTATCAAAAGAAAGCCAAAAGTCAGAAGGCATTCAAACTGCCTTAACCAGAGAAAAATACCCCCATCTTTAGCGGCAGAGAGAACACCCACACACTGTTGAATGCAGCTTATTGCTTACTTCACTCTTGTGCAATCATGTGAAAGCTGAGTGCAGGATGCTCTTTAGTGAAGGCTCTCCTCCACGAGTACAGTCTTTCAGTGCACTCTCCTCTGTTGCCCTAACGTGATTGAATGTTCCTCTCGGGTCCCTGCAGGCGCTCAATCATAAAATCTTCCATACAAGACAAGGTCATCCAGTAAGAGGAGCAGCAATAAATAGGATGCTTTCACAGGACACTTTTTTTTTTCCTTTTTCCAAACTGCAATATTTTTTATGAAAGATGAGGATGAAAAGCGGGTTCGTTGTGTATAGAGAAGAGCGAGGACGCAGCCCAAGGGAGGGGACGTGCTTTGAAGAAATGCGCCGTGTTCTGCAGCTAAGCACATTAGCAGAAACATCTCAAAGCTTCCGTTTTCAACACGACCTCCCTTCCGCTGCGTTCCCTTTTAAAATTGCTTCTTTTTAAAAACCTCTCCAGTGGCAGAGAGCGGTAGTTAGAAAAGCATGGCTTTTGCTAACAAAAAGATCTCCTTGCAGTAGGAGAAACCCAGCAGCAACGAAATGAAACTCTCCTTTTATCTAAATAGCTAGACGTATCATGAGGTAGGTGCGGAAAAACCGACTGAAAGTTGGAAGCTCACCGTTGAAGTTTACAGAGCGAATGTACTGGAGGAGCATGCGTCCATCTACGGGGTCCATCTTTTCGCACACGCCCATGGAGCCAGCACAGAGGTCCAGGTGCATGCTGTGCAAGGCGTGGGCCATGGCGTACACAGCATCAATCACAAACTGCACCTTGCCCTCCTGCTCGTACTGAGAGTCTCGGCTGATTCTTTCGTCACCTGCCGGACAACAAAAATGACCAATGCATAAGTCAGATAAGGTGACACTTTTTATTTTCGGTGCTGCTCCCTGCTTACCTGTACATTTTCTTCTACCAGGATCGTATTTTATCCCAGGGCGAGTTAGTTTACACTTGAAGTCATCCTCCCAGAATTCTGCAAACCAGATGTTTCTCCTGTTGTTCTCCAGCGACCTCGAAGTGAAGTACTGGTCGAACCCTGAATCGTTTTCGCATTTAATTTTAAAACAGTTAAAATAACAGGACTTGACATGTTGGAGCAGAGATAATGGTAAAAAAAAAAAAAAAAACCTTTGAAATATGGCTCTAAGTCACTTTTCAGAATTTATACATGCTGGAAATATCAGATCGGGATATATCAGACTTATCAATCGTTAATTTCCTTTATTTGGTGCATTGATATTAGACTCATCTGTCAATGTCACAGGCTTCTGTGGGTACGCTTATTGGATCCAGCTGTTCAGAGTTAGATTTAAGGCTCATTTAATACATTTTCCTACCGTCAATGGAGGCTCTTTTAGGCAGGATGGTGACAGCACCCTCAGCCACCTCCTCCTGGTCTTCAATCGCAGAGTTTTTGGATCCCCAACTATCCGATCCAACAAATAGGAAGTGGCCTGTCAGGTTGGCCTTTTTGGCAGCCTGCAACACCCGTCTAAAAGATACAGTTATATATCATGATGCAATTTCTTCTTCTTCTGTCATTCTTTGCTCAGAGTGGTTAGAACAGGAGACTACATAGTTAAATGTAAAACAGCATCCTTGTGAATATCTTGCAGACTTCATGTATCGAATACACCATGCAGCAGAGCAAGACTCACTTGATGTCGTCCTCATTGGCAAAGATGATAACCCCGCGAGCGTTGGAGGTCTCCATCAGTCTCTTGATGATCTTATCAAACTCCCCTGGTCTGGGCTCTCGTGGAATCCTTATGGACTGTGCAATACACAACCCTCCTGTGTCACAGACCAAAAAAATCATCTTTTATTGTTTGCAGTGTTAGCATGCCAACATTAGGTCAGTTGTAAAGGTAGCTAGGTTTTCCCAAAAGTGAGTTACTCTGCAAAAACAACACCCAGCTAAGGTGTTGGGGTTTTTTTTGTCTGCTAATTATGTAGATTAATGAGATTAGACCTATGTGTCAAAATAGCAATAATATCATAACGTGAAAATCCTTACTGTACACACAATATTATATGACCAGATCCTAGTAAATTCCAGAATGGGAAGAACACACTCAAACCTTTCTGCTGTACTGAGACTGAGCCCAACACCCACCACACAGTATCAGATCTTTGTTCTGGGTTAGAGTCGGGTGGACCAATCCAAATATCAATATTAATGCTATTATTGGTATCAGATCAATACCAGCACCAGTAGATCGACAGTTTGTTTTTGTTCTCCAAGTTCAGTATGCATCTCACCGAATTTTGTTAAATACTAAAAAAAGGTCTCCAAAAAAACCAGTTTCAAAATACATGAAACCTGAAAGGTGTGTTTTGTTGTATTCACTAATTCTTTCAAAAAGCAATGGTCATTAACATGTGTTCTGAATTTGCATATAAATTATGATTAATCTCTGAAATAATAATGCCCTGCTCTCACCCTGAGCTCCCTTGGGTCGATAATCCGATTTTTTTTATACCTGCACTTCTGTTTCACACACACTTTAGAACTTATTGTCCCATCCTGGTTAAATTCTGTTATATCACTGCAACCATGGGCAGAAAGGATGTGTAGAGGGAGGTCCTCACCTCCAGTGTTGCCTTCCTCATTGTAAACTGCATGTTGCTGAGATGCAAAATGATTCATTTTTGAGTATTGAAAGATGGATTACCTATCATTGCATGTCATTTCCTAACTCTTTTAAGGTGAATTTCAAACAAAGGGTGTGTAAGACATTCTATTAATTATTAATTATTATTTCACCGCCCAATAGAAAGAAATGGTTGTAACCAGCCTGCACTCTGGCAGCTCGCTTACCTTGTGATTTAATCTTGTTCTTCAGGGCAGTCATATCTCTAAATGCACGAGATGATCTGTCTCCAATTAAAATTATTATAAATGACTGAATTTGATCTAGATTCACCATTCAGATACATTGTATAAAATCCAGAAGTCGAGATAGAGATATTTCCATCTGGATAAAGTAATGGACAGCAGACAAAGCTGTTAGAGTCTGTCCCATACTGTCAATCACTCATGTATGTGAATTTGATCATATTAAATGTGATCACTAATACATTAGGACTAACAGGTCATCCCATCGTATAGCTTTAAAAGCACAAATGATTTTATTAAAGGATTGCTCCTTCCTGTCTTTTAATGAGTGGGAAAAACACAAATGACTAATCCCTTGTTGTCGTGACGGCAGATTCACGTCAGTGCAGTCAGACACACAACCTGCTTCTCTGGAGATCTGGAGGAAGGCATCCACTCCGCTTTCTCCGTAGTTGCCCTCAGATGCCAGCGTGGACACGTAGTTCCAGCCCATGTTCTTGACGATGTCCACCATGGCCTGAGCCTGGTAGGAGTCCGGAGGCACCACACGGGAGAAGAACTCGTAGCGGCTTTTGTCACTCAGCTCCGGGGCAGTCGATGCATAGCTGATCTGGGGGATCTGAGACACAGGGATGGGTCATTTGTGATGAAAGAGTCAGGTCAAATGGAAAACATGAGCAGTGCTGATTATTAGGCCAATATGTGAATCCAAAGGTAAAAGGGATGACAAGAGGCAGCGAACCATGTCAGGAGCATGATGCACCACTTACTCACAGGCAAGCCCTTAAATGGATGCCTCCCACAGTAATACTGGCAAGTCACAGTGCATTAAAATCCCAAAATTGGACTATCATAGAGCGTTCATCTCTTGAAAAGCCCAGAGCTGGTTTGCGCTAAGGATACAGCCAACGTCACAGTAGAGTACAGATGGTGGGAACCAGAGCAGTAAAGGGGGAAAATAAGGATGGAGAGCTTAATTTGTTGGTGTGCTACATCTTTAATGACACAGTTTATGTCGACAGTCTCAACCCTGAACCTGCTAATGCCAGTCCCCCCAAACGTGGCTAACATCCAGCCCTCTCTGGAGAGCATCGAGAGATAAAGGTATTCACAAGGGGCAGCGACGGGGAGAAGGAAAGAGGACCGAGAGAACCATTTCACAGATTATCTGCAAGGATTAGTGTGGTTTTAGTCAAATTACGTTAAGCACAGAGGGAGAGACAGAGATCAGGAGCCGAGAGAAAGGTTAGCATTTCTCAGCTGTAAGCCATACAATACATTTAATTCTAGTGGCCACATACAGCTTGCATTTGCTGCTCCGCGTTAACCCCGTCAGTCTCAGATGTACTGGTAAGCCTCTGTGGTCCAGACCACATCCTGAAATCAGGTTGGTGAACTTTCCTGCCCTCTCCTTCCCCCTTGTAAGAGTGACTGGCATGTGACATCATCAGTGTCCAGAGGAGTCTGTATCATTGTCTGAAAAGTCCCTCAGATGTTTGCATGCAAAATTATAATGCACAAGACAAACACATAATCCTCTCCCGAATTAATCCCACAGAAGCATCTGCACCAATTCACTTGTTAAAATCAATAAGCCTTATCACTAACATAAGCATCCTCTTTTGGTCCAGTCTTGCTGAAATCTGCTTACAGTCATAAAACAAGTGAAGCTGAGAAAGAATCATTGTAATTTGAACAAACTAGACTGACTCATCAAGACGCTGAGCTCGGGTATAGAATAAAGAGGCTGACAAACATGGATATAATTATGACCCTCTGGAATGAGTCAGTATAGAACATTCGCCTACAGGTGCATCTTAAAGGGGTTTGTGAAAGCTATATTAATGGGTTAGTTATTTTACACAACCTTGAATTATTAATGGTTTAGACCCTAAAATATTAACTGTCAATAAACATGTTACATTAATGAGTTAAAGAGTTAATTGCTTCAGAGGTCTTTGCAAAATTTATAAAAACTGCATTAAAGAAAACTCGATGAATGCATGCTGTATGTCTCATTTAAAAATAGTCTCATATAAGATACCTGACATAATTTATAGTTTATGCTCACCTATTGAAAAAGGAAAAAACTAAAATAAAGATGCATTTGGAGCAGGTTACAACAAAAAGTCTATTGGTTATGAGCAGATGTTGAATGTGTAAAGAACTTCAGACTAGAAGCATTTGCGGCCTGGAAAGCTGCACATATGGACGGTAGGAGGAAACGCACTATTTAGTTAAATCTACTTCACATTGGTCACAAATTGCTGCGATCCTAGAACCAATATCATCCTGTTACCCTGACACTATTTTGAGCCCAGGGTCCTGAGCTGTTGAGAGGGGCTTAGTGGAGTTGGTGAATTCTGTAGTTAATATGTGCCCTCTACCCAAGTTGTGGATTCTGAGCTGAAGGAGGAGCAACTTGGATAGAGGGCAGATATTAACTGCAGAATTCACCAAAACAGAAACATCCAAACACATCAGCCTGGTTGTTACAATTTTTCTGTATTACTTGCTTGCCCCAAATGTTAGATTTGCACAGACTCGGTGTTCCATCATTGCTATAAACAATGTGTAATCAGTGTAATCAGTGTTTAAAGGTCAATCACCTGTCAAAGAAAAAAAATTACCCGGATTAACCTGCAGATACCAACAATTACAATGGATTCACGACCCTGTAAAAGTGTCACTCTGACAGGCAGCAATACACAGGTTCATTCAGGTCACATAGCTGTTTCAGTTACACTGCTTTATAATATCATCAAGAGGTGGGATGTTTATCTCTGTAGAGCAGCAGTAAGTTCTTTAGGTAAAAACATAAAGTGTCTCAATAATATTTTGGTATCAGACGTCTTCATCTATCATTTGTCCAACCCTTTCCTTAACTGCTTATCTAATTCAGGGGTTCCAGAAGTACTGGGGTGGCTATGTCAAAGGCAGGGTGCACCCTGGGCAGACGTGCACACGTATCGCAGAACTAACACAGAAAAACAGACAAACATCCACACTCACATTAACACCTACGACGAATCAACCTTACATCCAATCAATTAATCTCACAATCATGTCTTTCTCTTTGAAGACCTGGAGCTCAGACTACCCAGAGTATGAATTCCATCAGATTGTAATGATGACCAAGGTCCACATTATCTTCTAAGGAGGGATTTAATCAATCTCAAATTTTAATAAAGAAGGCCTAAATCTGCAGTGACCTAATCACAAATACTGTAACTCTACTGAGGCAGGAAATGAAGGTGCAGCTATATAAATTAACTTCATAAGTGCGAGCTCTCGCACATAGGATGTCTGTTTATTGGCCACAGCTGGTCACTGATATCACTGCAAGCTGCTCAAATCTAAAATTAGGAATGTATTCCATATAGTTGCTCATTTTCTGGCACAGTGTCCTCAGACTTGATGTGTGTAAATCATTTTTTTTAACATAGTGCTTCTGGTCCTTTTGTTGCTTCTGACTGGATAAAATGTGGCGGTGCTGTTTGTGATCCTCACTCACTTTCTGAGTGAAGATTTTAGATGCTTTAATACTTTAGTAATACTTCATTCTTTCAAAGTGTTAAACTTTTACCTTTATTTTGCAAGCATGACTAAAACGGTAAATTTAAAAAAAAATGCCTTAAGATTCCAGTAGTTGTAAAATATTAAGCAAGAATGAAAGAAATGTTAGCTGATCACAGTTTGGTTAAACTTGTTTTCTAAAGAATAATTGTCATTGTCTCTCCTGACTTGAGAGTCCAAACCCAGTGAATGGGAACTACTGTGCTCTTTCTTTGTGAACAGATTCAGGAGATGTTGTGACATTCCCTGTCCCAAATATTTTGCCCTTTCACTGGTTAACAAAGCTAGGATGGTTAAAGAAATCTCACCGCAAACAGTCTGAGTACATTGGCCACCATGATGGACACCGAACTTCCAGATGCACCAATCACCCCAACCACCCTCTCCGGTTTTGGGAATATCGGAGGCTCTCCGTTTGAGCAGCGCACATCCGAGTTGTCCTTCTGGATGAGGGCCTGGACAAAGGTGAGCGACTGTTCCAGGGCATACGTGTCTCTGGAGCAGGTGTCGAGGATCCGAGCCCCAAGTGTGATGTTAGGCAGCAGCTCGGGATCGCTGTTGATCTGGTCCAAGGCATAGAGCATGGCCTCCAGTCGATGGATCCCTTTCTCTCTCTTGATCTCTCCGCAGGGTATCCCAGCCGGACCCCGAGAATGCATAGGGAAGAGGCCGCCCAGGGTGATGTCGCCTTCGATTTTGATGGACTGAGGCTGGGTGCCCTGCTGGGCACATGAGGCTGGACTGAAACCCACCAGTAGAACCCAAAGCAACCGAAGCCATGGTTTGTATCCATATGACGTACCAAACCAGGAGCACTGATGGGATGAGAGGACCTCTGATATCATGATGATGACCAGCAGAGGTACTGACAGCACTGGGCCACTCCCTCTACCTTTGAGACCTGAGGGAGTTAAGAAAAAGGGCGTTAACATCTGGTTATTATTGAAGTTAGAGCATGTAGAAGCTTCATACACTTTATTCTCTCCAGTTTACCTTATTAACTATTCTTTTTATGGATCCACCACATCCATGAAGCAGTCTGGGTTGAATTTTTAAATACAGCATCCAACTTGAAACGCATAAAAATGTAAGATTCGGTGTGTCCCGTGCATCATTTTATAAATATTTCTCTTTAATTCCTTATGGCAATTATGATATGTTTAAGGACGATAACTGCAGAGCTGCAGAGTCAATGCTAACAGTGATTCCCTTATTAGGTAGTGATGCAGAAAAAGCACCTACAGTCTAACATCGTTTCCTGTGCTTTGAATCAGAGCTGGGAAAACGTAGGAGAAAGAACAAAATATAAGCGATAGATGGAGGTGCACTTAAAAAAAAACCTGTGGCTGAAGAGTGGATTTTAGCCAAGATGCAGGATGACACAGAGTGGAAGCTTTTATCATGAAGAGCAAAGAGGCGATGATGGAAAACACTATAAATTTTGCAGAACAAAACATTGACTAAATCCTGACCGCATTTCATGCTTCAAAAGCCGGAGCAGGTTAATTATATCTGCACGAGGATCACTGCCAAAATCCACAATGATCAGTTGAGCCCTTTCCATTTAAAAAAAAAAAATCACAATTATAATTTCACAAGGCTCTAAATAATAATTACAGGATAATTTTCATTTCATTTTCTTAGAATGATAAAATCTCATATTTAAAATACCTCTGCTATACCGTGATTATAAAGTTAAAAAAAAAATACATGCAATCAATACAAGAATGATTTGAATTTCCACAAGCTGCATTAATCACATTTTTTTAAACTTCTTCATAGTGAAGAAGGAAGAAGGTAAGTCTTACCTGCCCATTCTTCATGGACCAGCCTTGATTTTGTCCATCACACAAACTCTTCCACGCAGGCCTCCATCCAGGGTCCAAAATGTGATTATTATATCTGGAAGCAAGGCTCTCCTCTCCTGACTGATCGTAAATCCTCTGTCATCTCAGTCAGCCTGTGTGCACTCTCAAAAATAAGCAAAGACTCTAAAAACAATGGTCCAACAACAAAAAAAAAAATTGTTGTGGTTTAGAAAACAAAATGAAAACACTGAGTTCTGCAGCTTTTTTGGAGGGAGGGGGGGTATAATATCATGTGAGAATCAGAGAAAAGTGCAACATTACAGCAGTGAGATTCTACAAATCACCGCCAAATCCCTTAAAAGCCCTCTTACACACACTCTCTCTCTCTCGTTCTTTTTCCCTTTGAGCGCGCCTCTGTCTGGGCACCCCCTCCCTCTCTCTCTCTCTCTCATGAACCCTCTCCTTGCTCGTTCTCTCTGCACTCTAATGGCCACAGATTGGGATTATCATGCAGGCGTCTGTGAAGAAAGCACTAGGTGGACTAGCCCTTTTTTTTTCATACAGCTGAACCAAATGCAGAACCCTCCCCCCTGCAACACACACACACCAGGATGATGGACCTCCGTCACTTTGAGAGATTAGATGAGCAGCGATTTGATTCGTACCCCCCCTATACGCGAGTGCACACACACGCGCACACACACGCGCACACACACACGCACTTCCCTTTACACACCTGTCAACACTGGCACAATGGTGGAGAATATGAGAGCACAAAATAGGTTTCTGCACCACAGAATGCAGCTGGATTAGATTTATTATTGATTTGAGTTGATGCTCTGGGAAAAAAAAATGCAGCCGCCAGATCAGTTTGCAACTCACCTGTAAATTAGAAGACTGAATGTATCATTACTACCATCTACTGTATCAGTATGGACATCTCAAAGAGTGCATCAAGTCTTCATACAGTGGAAATTAAAGCTCCCAACACAGCTTTTCTACACGTCACTTTTAATTTCAGTTTTTATGACATTTAGAAAAAGCAAAACAGATTCTCCTCCTCACTTGCAGAGTCTGCAAACCCAAGACTCTGTAGGTCTGAGGTCTACTAGTACCTGTGTAAATAGGGGTTATTTTCCCCCTTTAAAACTACCCTAAGAAGACAGATTTCTCCAAGCCATCCTCCGCTTTGGTGTACTCCAGATGAGATTTGAAGTACTGGCTTTTGTATCTCGGGCTGTTTCGAACATACTCAAGGTAATCAGGGGTTCCAGGGCAGATGACGTTGTCTGCCAGCAAGATACTGCCTTTCCTTAGGAGGCCACAGTCCTGATTCAAAAAAGAAGAAAGGCAAAACTGGAGTCACGGCAGAAAAAACAAAGACTTTAATGAGTATAGGATGAGTCAAACAGACTTGCCTCTAGCAGCTTTGTGTCGGGAAGGTAGCGATCTTTCCAGTGATCCAAGAAAACCAAATCAAATGTTTTCACCCCAAACTGCTCCTTCATTTTGGGGATCCACTCGCCAGATGGGCCTTCAACTACCTGGATCTATTAAAAAAATAAGTAAAGAGAAAATAAAAAATAAAAAAGGGATATTGCAATCTGACCCTATGCAAATCAGCTTCTTTTTAGAGCTCGTCATTACCTTATCCTCTAGTCCTGCCCAAGCAATAACCTGACGAGCAATTTTGGCGTAGTCTGGATTAAATTCAAGAGTGATGATCTTGGCGCGTGGAGGAAGAAGGCTGGCGATGCGCACCGTAGAGTAGCCACAGTAGGTTCCCAGCTCTAACACAGTGACTGGATTCACTTCAGACACCACTGAGTCAAGAATGCAGCCTATGACAAAACAAAAAGAAATATTAAAAAATATATAGTTATTAGAAATATATAGTTAGATCGAATAAGAAACTGATTTTACTCATTGAGCATATCATTAGGAAGTCAGTACCTTTCTCATCCCCGACATTCATGGCCCATTCCTTCTGTCTGCAGAAGTTGTCGATGGCTTTCACCACGCTGCGAGGGTCTCCTCTAGTGGCGTTCTTCTGTACTGCATGTAGGAGTCGCTGGAGTTAGATGCAGGGGGAGAAAAAGCACCACTTAATAAAACCTCAATAAGAGTTTACGAGCATCAATTAGTTATTAAATACTTATAACAGACAATACTTGGATTGGCACAGATATTTTGATCTGATGGTTGAATTTTTAAAGGGGATTTTAAACACATATGGATATAGTTTTGTTAATCTTATCACTTCTCGTGTTACGATTGTGGTTCCAGTGTTTCACACATTTCATAGATGTCCAACAAGAGAAAATTGTGGTCTGCACACTATAAATAAGAGCTAGATACTCATTTTTTCAACATGAGACAGAATCCAATGATATTTTCCCTCTTGTGAAAATATTGTTAAAGGGGAAATTGTGCTTGTGTTATTTCTTGTTATTACATTAAAACAGACCTCAGAAAGCCAGCTTAGGTTTTAGTCCAACCTCAGCAGGGTTCCTTCCCGCTGCACACCTGATCCCCATCAACCAATCACTCCCAGGAGCCGCTCCCAGCCAGCACAGCTGTCTCACATTAGCTCATTAAGCGGTGCCGTATAGGCTGCACCCTTTTCCCACACGTCTTTCTGAGTCGCCTTACACTTTTATTAGAGCAAACACACAATATACTGATCCGCCAGGGCCCTTAATACAGCTGTCTGCTAAAGAATGGAGCGTTACTTGCATATTTTTGTGCTTCAGCTCTAAAGCTCTGTAAAACTCTGGACACTATTTTAGATGCACCTGTTCAACTGCTTTTTAATGCAAATATCTAACCAGCAAATTCCATAGCAGCAATTCAATACATTTAGGCATTTAGTTCAAACTGACTGGGGAAGAAGGGTGATTTAAGTGACTTTACCGTGGCATAATTGTTGGTGACAGATGGGCTAGTCTGAGTATTTCAGAAACTGTAGATCGGCTGGGATTTTCCACACACAAGCGTATATAAAGTTTATAAAGAATGGTCAGAAAAAGAGAAAATATTTATTGAGTGGCAGCTTTGTGAGAGAAAATGCTTTGATGATACAGTACCAGTAGTAGGTCAGATCGCCAGACTGCTTTGAGCCAATAGGAAGACAACAGTGTGTCAACTTGCAGAGATTCATTCCCACAAGGTATGCGTGAGAGCACTTCTGAACCCAAACCTGAAGAGGATTGGCTACAATAACAGAAGACCATACCAGGCACCACTCCTGTTGGGAAACTGAGGCTACAATTCACACAGGTTCACCAAAACTGGACAATAGAAGATTCTAAAAATGGTGACTGATCTAGTGAGTCTCAATTTTTGCTGTGACATTCAGATAGTGGGGCCAGAATTTGTTGTAAATAATACAGAAGTGTAAGTCCATCCTTTCTTATATCAAGGGTTTAGGCAGCTGGTGGTGGTGGTGTAATCGTGTGGGCAATATTTTCTTGGCACACTTTTGCCCTTTCGTACCGAATAAGAATCTTTTAAACCCCACAGTCTACAGGAATATTCTCAGGGAGGCTGCAGTGCTCCAATCCTTTCAAACTGGTTTATTAAACTTGACAATGGATTTTCTATACTCAAACGGCCCCCACTATCACCCGTTCCAATAGGACATCTTTAAGATTTATTTCCAAGCTCCTTAGTTGAACAGGAGATTGCATCATGGATGTCCGGCCAACAAATCTGCAGCAACTGTATAATCCTATCATGTGATCCTATCACCAATGCTCTTAAGGATACCTTGTGAGAATGAGTCTCTGCATGTTGACACACTGTTGTCTTCCTATTGGCTCAACGCAGTCTGGCTGACTATTCTTTATAAACCTTGAATATGCTCATGTGTGGAAAATCCCAGCAAATCTACAGTTTCTGAAATACTCTGACTACCCCTCAAACATCAACAATTGAACAAAATCTCTGAGGAATTTTTCCAGCACCTTGTTGAATCTGTGTCACAAAGCATTAATGGTGTTCTCAAGGGGAAAAGGTATCCAATTTAGTACTATCAAGGTGTACTTAATAAAGTGTCATGTGAGTGTATTTCATACCCTAAGCCCCATACGCAACTAAAAAATGATATTAAAAGTAATAGTGTCTTTAGGCTCATTTGGTTTTCATTAAATTATTAATTAGTGTGTTTTCACACCTGTGGTGTTTAGTCCATTTAAATCGAATCGTTTCGTTATCCCTCTTTTCCGGTTTGTGTGGATGTATAGTTTACAGTACTGTACAGAATATCACACTCGGGTTTAGACCAAAACAACCACACCGAGACACATTGGTGTAGGTGGTCTCATCTGCAAATGTACTGGTGTTGTTCATTTAGGGTGTGAATGTGATCCAAGCCTTGATCCAAAACAAACCACCCACTTTACACTGCAAGTTTGAGCTAAAAGATTTACCGTAGTCATGTATACTTTGTATTCTGGGATGTGGCAGGGTATTGTTGCCTGGGATTACTCCTTATCCCCTACCCAACCCTGTTGCTGGTCACGTGCTCTATAATCTTGTACTGTGGACATTTATGTGCTTTTCTGTGCAGAGGAGTTTTTTTGTTTCCTGTTCTCATGCTGTCCTCCTGGAGCCCAGCATGAGTAGAGGTCTCTTTTTTCCTCTTGTACTTTTTCCCATTGTAATGTCCATTTCAGTGGTTTTTCTGTATCAACCGTTCTCTGACTTGTATCCCCATGTGATGTCTGTGCTGTGTGTGTAAGGTCGGGGGGCGGGTTCATTCCACTGCAGGGCAACCTACCTCTGCATGTGGCGAATAAAATTTGAACTTGAAATTTGAACTTGATGTGGCAGGGTATTATAGATGTGCAAAGGTCTGTACAGACTAGCAACTAGCCGTGAAATAAATGTAAATTCTCTGTGTTCTCCAATTTTTAAGTTCTCCAATAGTCCCCCCAAGGACACATCTGGCCGATAAGCGAACTGAACACTCTCATGTTGTTTGTAGTGAAACATTTAGTTCACTTACATTTTTGTTTGTGTGAAAACAAACCAAACCATGGTAAAAAAAAAAAAAAAACAACCTCAAATTCACCAGCTGATATGGACCAGCATAAACAAACTACGGGTGTGAAAATGCCCTTGATTTCATGACAACATATAAGCACATCTTTTTGTTCTTTGACATTATGGGGAATTGTGACGTGAATTTTGAGGTGAATTTAAATCCATTTTGGAATAACGCTCTAAAATGACAAAATGTGGAACAAATGAAGTGCTGTTAATACTTTCTGGATGCACAAGCTCAACTAAAACTATAAGTTTAACTTTTCTTTCCATTTTCTACTCATTTTATGTTTTAAGCATTTCAACTCTTTTTCCAGTCCTTTTTTTTGCTTTTACTTTTTTCTACTTTTTGCAGTGTGTTACTGACTCCACACTCAAAAAACCTGTAAAATTAAATTATTTAAAAATATTTAAATAAAAAAAAAACTTTAGGTTCATAATAGTTTTTGTTAATAGAACGTCTTTAGTATTTTTAGTAAATATATTTGCAAATCGCTGCATTTCCAACTTGTGTATGTGAAAGAGTTTTAGGTGCATGACACTCTTACATTAACATCTCTGTAATAGTTATGGTCGCCGTGACACCCCACCACCCCACCCAAAAAGAAAGGGAGGCTGAATGAAGAAAAACATGAGAAAAACATAAGAAACCAGACAAGTAAGTTTTGACAATTTCAGTGAAAAGTAGTTTTTACTGAGTGGAACAAATGGTAGACGACTCTGCAGATTGCCTCACATTACTGTTTGACTATTAGATTTATTGCCATGAATCTGGTATGCTATATTCTTTGTGGGTGCCACGGATGTTTTTACAGTTTATTGTTCACAATCATTTCTTCAGCTGTTTGCTTTCCAGTTTTGGTGAGCCCGTATCCACTAAGCTTCAGATTTCTGTCCTTACCTGACACGAATGGAGCCCAGTGTGAACCTTTGCTGTTGTAGCCTATCTGCGAGTGGTCACTATATTTTTCAAAATGTACAAGACATCAGACTTTAACATGCTTTGCTTTTTCTCTCCATCTTGGTTCTGCCATACCTTTTCTATACGCTTCATACACTGTTAAACGAAATCACATCGACATAGTATGTGATGGTTGACACTGTGAGAGGTGAGTGTTTGTGGACGGCGCACCTGAGGACGTGTGGACTGGGTCAGTGTGTCCAGCATTCGCTCCACAATCATGTCGTGCCACAATAGCGCCAGTCCTCCATGATACTGCACAGCAGTGGGAATCAGCCATCTGTACAGAGCATACAGAAGAGCTGCTCCACCTGTGCAGCTGTAGAGAAGAGTCAGCCACATGCTGCAACCAGATTGTAAAAATATCAGTTCAGTGCAGGTATGGTGTATAGTGCTATATTATGGAAAAGGACAATGATAAATGAACCCCAGACGCAGTGCAACAACGGCAAATCTGCATGAGATAAATGAAAGCTCCTCTCCTGTCTCCTCTCGCCCTACCTTTCCCTTTGTGTTGGGTTAATGAGATGGGTATTTATGCAGTGTACAGTTGCTGCCTCACTATCAGCTGCTGTTACCGCCGCTGCCATGTCCAAGATGAACACCCACATGAAACTCAATATGATGATATCTCTGAAGGATATCGTTTAATATCAACTCCAATAAACAGTTGAAAGCACACCACACAGTGCTTTGTGTGAACCTTCCTCCTCTCAGGAGCAATTAGTCTGTTTAGATTTCTCCAGCACAGATAAATGGGTAAGAAAAGGGTGTGTGTGGGGAGGGGGAGCACAGCCAGAATCCTAAACAAAAGCTGCTTCTGTGGGAAAGCAGTGAAAAGCATGGCTGGAAACAACTCTACCTTGCACTAATAATACAACTGTGGGAGACCATTGGCTGTTGAGGTAATTCCTTTTGATTTGGAGTTTTAGTTGCATGGCAACTGGCCGGGGGTTAAGAGCTGTGTCACAAAAGGCAGAGCTTTGGGACTTTAACCTTTACTTTGGCTTCTTCTGAACATGCAAGAACGGGCTCAGAAAATAAAATGGAATTTTAGAAAGGCTGCATAAACACACACACGCATGTTTATCGTTGTGCAGATGAACAGCTGCATAAAGTTGCATGCTTTTCCTACTGTCTACCTGAATTCAAACTCCACTGGAACAAAAACACAGAAGGCACAACAAAACTGGTAAAAAGGGAATTTGTGAAATGCTTTTTTGGTTTTGCATGGCTGAAATCCACGTCAGTTACAGGAATTACCATTGATGTCCCACAGTTTCACAACACTATTTCACAATACTATTTCGCAAACTCTTCAGTCCATAATATGAATTAAAACCAGACTGAGTGGTTTTTCTTTAGCAACTGCAGGACTAATTCTTCTTAGGGAAAAAAAAACAGTTGCATTCTTAAAATCTTACTTTTTATTACAATCCCAGGGAACAGAAGAATAGAAGACTTACGTGTGCAGGCAGGCTCGCTCTCAGCTCTCTTCTCGCTTCCCCTGCCGCTAGAGGAAAATCTGCTGGTTTCCTAACAGGCGGACATATGCCTACGTTTACATGAGGCTAACTCCTCCCTCCTCTCCCATCCACCCCCCTACTCAGAGCTGTGCTGTGAGCATGCAAGGAATGTACAGCAGACCTAATCTCAACAGTCAGCACACTCACACTTGCTCAGTCTTGACAAAAACAGGGCGCACTGTTTGTTGTGTATAGCATTTCATTGTTTATTAGGGTTAAATATGTGTGTTGATTAAATCACCTTTATCATTTGTAGATGTTTGCCCTGATATTCTTAGTGGGTAATTATCCTATTTACATTTCATAATTTTAATTTGATACATGAGCTGTGTGAAGACACCCCTTCTACACCTCAGACCTAAGTGGGATTTATAATCTAGCAGAGGAAGCATTTGTTGTCTACTCTGGTTCAGGGACTGCCCATATGCCTGCAGAGAGCTCTGTTGCCAGATGGAGGCAGTATACAAATATGTGGTACAACTGGTCTGTGGGTTCTCATGTTGTTGTTTTTCCATCAACCAGCCACAGAGAAAAGCAAAGTTACAACATAGAAAGAGGTGAAGTGAAACAGAGTAGTAAAAGCAATGAAACATGTCCACTGTAGCCACTCTCTGTGCTTTTCATTATGCATTTTTTTTTATCTTTGAAGTTTTTATCTCCTGTTCCTGGTGAACTCTGCTGTTGCTCCCTTCTCTTTTCCATCCCACTTGTCAACCAATCAGCATTCAGCAGATGCTTACATCATCTGCATCCAGCGACATGCAGTTAGGATCTTGGAGGACTGCACTGGAGCACATCTGGGGTGGGTGAAAACCCTTCTCCCCCCTCTGCCCAAATGGAAATGTGGACATATTTGCGGGATCATAAATTCTGATTTACACTGTTCCCATTTCAATACTTGGGTATAAAGAAGGGGAGGTCTTCATTTGCTTTTTTAGAAGGAAAAATAAAACAAATCTTCTGTTCTGATATCAAAACTTAAGGATATTGTACGCTTGGTTTGAGGCACTTTTCTTGTAGGACAAAATTGTACTTTGGTCATTGCCTAACTTAGACAGCTAACAAAAGACCAAACAACCCAAGTCAGGCTAATAAACATTATATCAAAAGCTGTGCTCGTGATGCTAGCACCAGGCTACACCCACCGCTGACCAAATCCCATCACAGAGATAGTTCACTGGGCTCTAAATGTCACAAAGCCAGTGTGTCTAGAAGGCAATCCAGGGGTGAGTTAGACACTGGGCAGCTGTGGCTCTTTTCTCTGGCAGCAGTTCCAACATTGTCAAGAGAAAGGAACTGAACTGTAAAGCTTCCTCCCGTGGCCACTCATATTTGTCCAGCAAGATCTCAAACAGGCCCCATGGTTTCAGCTTTGAGATGTGTCGCAGATGTCCTGGAGACAAGGAAAACAGACCAGAACACTTTTAGGAAGGAAAAGATGAACTGCGTAAGAGAATTAATAAGAGAGAGGTAAAACTTTTTGTGTCAAACTACAATAAAAAACAAACAAAGTGATCGCACAATGACACAAAATTACCCTTAGAGTTGAAATATCGTTTAGAATTTCTCCCTGAGAGGGCGAACTGTGATGGAAGAGGTCCTAGTAGCTCAATGATGTGGGCAATGTGATCTGAAAGGACATGAGTACACACCGTACTATAAGCACATAAATCAAGGACAAGAGACATGTTGTGTACACCACAAACCTTCCTCGCGGGAAAATGTGGCTCCTGACTGTGGGTCGAACAAATAGTCCCCTGTGGCCAATTCAAAAGCCTACACAGAGAGGGACAAAAATAAAAATGGTTGTAGTGAATCTATGAATGTCAATGAGATGTGTGACCTTCATTTCTTTCTTCTTTTTTTATTTTGTTTTTACACTTATATCCAGGTACTTAGCTCACCATGCAGGCAGTGCTCCAGATGTCAGCGGGTGTGCCATAGTCAGCACCAATCAGGACCTCCACAGAACGATACTGACACGTCTGGATGTCTTCGGTAAAGTGTTTGTGCTGGCAACAAGATAGATGAGCCGCATACAAGGCTGCACAAAATCTCTCTATATTCAATTAAAGACCTGTGACCCTTAATCTATATGCACATGGTTGTCTAAGCCCCAACCCCTGGGCCCGGTCCGTGAGTCGTTTGGCACCGGGCCGCAAGAGTTGAGGCTTGGGTGTGAAATGTATGGTTTTCAGGGTTTTTATCGGTTTTTAGCGTTATTTTGTTATCGTTTTTAATCGTTAACTCGGTTTCCTGGGTCTTTTCACGTGTGTTATGAATAAACTGATACTGGTTTTATTTTGTTGTATTTATCCGCAACACCTTAAAGGCGGTCCGTGAAAATATTGTTGGGCATAAACCGGTCCGTGGCGCAAAAAAGGTTGGGGACCGCTGGTCTAAGGTTATAAAGAGAGGCGTATGTAGCAATCTATAAGGTTATAAACATAATTTGATCAAATAATAGGAGTAAAAGTTCATGAATGACTCAAGTTATTAGAGTTCGTTCAAAGGGTAGTGAGGTTTTAGTACGTCCAGAGTTTGCGTACAGTGCCATACGTACAGCCAGGGTGGGATTTGCTTTGGAGATTTGGTGATTTACCCTCTGCTCTGGTCTATATGTTCGTCGCTCTAATATATTATTATTACCTCCCCACCACAACCTTCCTGTATAGGGTTATGATGGGGTGATAGAGAGAAACAGCCACATTCCTGAGTGATTAAATCAATCCTAACCTGATCGTTATCTGTTTTGTCACAAGTTAGAATCGGTGATCAACGATGCTGTACAGAATGTTAGCCATTTTCACACATTAATTAACTCACAGTCAATTGCCGATCTCAGTAAATGTAAGGGAGCTGCCCCCATCCGTGTACAAAGATTTGCAGATGTGCATAAAGGAGGGGTGACGCACTGCTGATAACACTCAGCAGAAAAGTAGGAAAAGCAGACTATTTTTTAAAGTCAGATTTTAATCTACTGTAGTGGACATTTTTTTTTATTTTTCAACAACATTTCGTGCTGTTGAATTTTGAGAACATTTCATCTTAAAGTCACAGCTACTAAAATAGTTCTAAGTTGCTGTGTCTGAAGACAAAAACCTGAAACTGAGAATATTGGACATGTTGATTTCTGTGTTCAGGGTGGGATTAATCCTGGTTCGTGCCCTTTGGATCCATGCACCTGCAAGTGATCAGCTCACCTGTTCCTGATTTTCTCTAACATTCACCCTAAACTTTGACATTTTTGTTTGTTTGTGCTGTAAATAAACTTGTTAAACTTTTAGTCAAGAGGTCTGCGATTGAATCCAATCCGCCTGAAGCCCTGACAAATATCATTTAAAAAAATAGTCTTGTGACACTGTGGCTATATGTTTATATTCAGAACCCTTAAAGATTATAATTATTCTATAGACATTTCATTGACAGCAGGGATAAATACCATAATAGGCTACAGAATAATTGTTATTTTTCTTGCATGCTTGTAAAATGTTACCATAGGAAATAGCATCTTGATCTGTTTTTGTGACTCGGACAAATAAAATGGAAACCATCAGTTGTAATGAACTGCACAGGATTGCTACATACGCCTCTCTTAAGCTACATGTCAGCCCACACAGTCTCACAAGCGACATATGGCAGCTGTGTTTTCACCACAGGGAACCGTAAATATGGCTATCATGCCGTGCACCTGCCGCATTGCATCATAATGATGATTTAGAAGCATTTTTAATGCACTCGTGTGGCCATTTATGAAACAGAGTGCAGTTTACTTCAAAGTTCTGAGTGTGTTTTGATTAAATGTGGGAATAATACTGTAATATCAAATACCTAAAGGTTTAATAAAGCCAGAATCCTGAAGCACAAAGCCCTGGGCAGTTGCAGCTGAATTTGTGTTATGACATAGACCAACTCAACTCTAAACTCCGAAAGGCAACAACCGTGTGATCTGGAATTCAGATATTCTCTAGAAATCAAAAACAGACAGAAACATATTCCATAATAAAAATAAATTCACTCACCACCCAGCAGGCATTGCCTAGATCAGCAATCTTGATGAGGATTTTGTCAGCATTGTGAGGCTTCAGTAGGTCCAGAATAACATCTGAGTCACTGGTGCCTTAAGTACATAAAACAACATGACAGCTAAGAAAGTACTTTTACTGCTTACGATCCATGTAGCCTTTCAGTTTATGTAAACACACAGCCCAAAGTACAGATTTGAGTTTCCACAGAAAGAGGAACAAACTGTTGGCTTTAGAGTTACATTCCCTCCAAGAAATCTTCTTAGACTCACCTTGTGGACATGATGGTGAAGGTAGCAGAGAATCTCTGTCTGCAGTCTGATGTAATAACAATGATCTGGATCCAGAGACAGCAGCATCTGTGCTGAGGTCTGGACACGAGCAGAAGGAGTCTCTGAGGCTGTGTGCGGCTAAATTCAATCTGTCTTCCAACAGCAGAGTCTGTCTTCTTACAGTGATGTTAGAACCTGTTAGCTTAGAGTGACAAGTGGAGCCATGGGTGCTAGAGGTAGCACCGACATCAGAAACGGACACGTCAGGCTTGCCTCGTCGGCTTCTGTCTTTCCTCGTCAGTCGCTTAATTGGACTTCTGGAAATCCTGCCAGACTGTAGGGCACAGTCATACGTGGGAAACAATCAGCAGAGAGCATGGACCGAAGAAATTAATAAGAAATGTGCTTAGTGATTTATCACAAATCCATGCCTGCTTTGTGAGTTCCAGCAAAAATGCAGAATAATGCAACTACAAGTGATGTTTCATATTCTATTAGTACTTTAGTGCGCAGACAACAGTGGACGTATTTAGCATTGTTTTTATATTTCATACCTCAGCAGTGAATCATAAAGTTTTCACATGATTTAGAGCCGGTTGCTGACAACAAGCTATGGTGAAACCACAACAGCGGCTATTGGAAGGACATCAAAATAACCAGTTGTGTCTGCTTACTGTTTCAGCATGGCTTAGTGCCCAGTCCTGATAGTCACAGTAAGTTGCCTACTGTAGAACATATACCATAAGTAATACACCATAGAAGCTGTACTCTCTAAATACACGATAACCTGCTCTTTACTTGTCTGTACTCCACTGCGTACAGGAGTTTACAAAGTTACTTTTTATAAATGCAGTGCATATATTGCAAACGCCTCTTTCCAGTGTCTCTTTAGGATGAGAAAGGAAGAAAAATACAGTAGAATGAACACATATAACGTGCTCTCCAATCTCTGCCCAAACTCTCTGTAAAAGTTACACACACCTGAGTGGGTAGTAAGAAAAAAATGCTGCAATATGAATGCCATAATTATTGATTATATGAATGTTACAAATGCAAAAATAGGCAGAGCATATTTTCTGACTGAGGTGAAGAGGCCACAACTGCTCAGCAACTAGGCAACTGCTGATAAAAATCAAGTATGAACAGTAACTTTCCCCATATTCAGAAGTCTCAGTGCAGTGTGCTTGTACAAAAGGCCGGTTGTTACACAGTTTGATAAAGATGTAGGAGCTTATAAGATGCATCAGTATAAAAGCAGAACACCAACTCCATCTTACCCACTCCCCAAGAGTGTGGAAAACCCCAGTCAGCTTTCCGAGTAACTTGGGCGCACTCTAAGTAAGTCAAAGTATAAAAGTAAAGGTCATAATACAATCAGAGCTGAATAAAAATGTATTAATAAGATAATAATATCAGAGGAATAGATTTCATATTGCACACCTGTTTTTCTCTGGAAACTGTGTTCACTGGCAAATGGAAAAACATCAGGAGGGGAAAAAGGCACAAATGTGAACAGCAGTTAAGGTACTTCCAGAGACACATATATAACTGAGTCATATGTAGGCTAATTATTAGCACAGCATCGCTAACCTGAGGTGCCGGTGAATACAGGAGACGTGGGCATCTGCCACAGCTTGGTGTCGGCCGCGAGCTTTCGAACATAAACCTCATCCACTCTCAGAAGGATGTTTTCTGGCTTGATGTCTGTGTGAATGATCTTGCATTTAGTGTGCAAGTAATCTAAACCCCGAAGAACCTGCGAGAAGGAACCGTAATCAAATCCCTGACATAGGCAAAGACAGAAGATCTTCTGTTTACAGAAAAACCTCAAATAGTGGTCATAGACAGGGGACCATTTCAAAGGTTGGAATAAAGGATTGCACAAAACCTGTCTGAGGATGCTCTTAACGCAGGGAAGAGGGAGGCCTGTGTAGTTAGATTTGATGATCCACCTCAGCAGCTGGTGCCCAAGAACCTCCAGAACCATGCACACATCTGTTGAGCAATTAAGGACCTGCTTTTATACCACAGAACCTGAATATTATACCCTGGGTATTTAGAAGAAGCCAGAATACACTTACAAGATCTGCACCACTCAATGAAATACTACAAGTTGCGGAGCAGATAATTGTGATCGACCATCTTTATAAAGGATACGCTCTCCATTCACTCCAGTCACCCTGAAGTCATCAATGAGCTGGACTATGCTGTCTCGTTTAGGATCTTTGGGGTCGCTGTCTCTTACCTGATGATTAAACAAGGACGTATTGAACAAAAAATAAATAAAAATGAAGAGGACACATGATTTCATAACATGGTGACATTATTGTGACGCCACAGTCATGGAAATAAAATAGCAGAATGATTGCAGAAAACCTTTGCAGTTCATTGCACCACTAAACACGCTGATTACTCAGACTTCCGCTCGTGGCCAGACTAAGCCTAACCCTAAGCCAGTTCTGTTACACGAGTGTTTTAAGAGCACTCCAAAATGACTTGAATCTGACAGCAATGTGACCACACTGACGCATTTCAGGAGTTTGATCTCATCCAGTGCCGTCTCTGTGAATGTTTGAGCACTCTTCACCACCTTCAGAGCCACAAATTGCCCTTTCCTGCATGCAAACAATTATGTCAGTGAGTTACTGGATCATATTGATAATTGTTGTGTAAAAAGTCAAGTGGGCCAAACCTGTACTTACACCATATCCCAGCAGAGCCACACAGTAGAGAAATGACCCCATCCCAACTTTTTAACAACTTGGTAACGGTCAACAAAAATGTCTCCAATCTCTACAGGGTAGTAACCACCTGCAATGAAATACGCAGCAGACGTGAAAATTGAAGATCTCAACCAGGGGAGCTGGATTTCAGGGTCGGTGTCTTACCTACCTATACAATAGTCAGCAGGATTCTCCTGTTGCTCATCGTAAAATCCCTGAGGCTCAGGTGAAACAGCCTTCCTCTGTACAGTTTGAGGGCAGCGGTGGTCCTGGCTAGGCTTACGAGTCCGTGCTGTGTTAGAAGTGGCGTGGGTCCTGGTTTTGACGGGTGGATTAAAAGAGTTTGTTGTAATCAGCGCTGCTATCGTTGCAGCATACGATGAAGACATGTTTATCTGGAGCCTGATGAACTCGAGCCGAGCTGGAGGAGGGTCAAGAAGACAGCAGCACTCAGGAAGCTTATGACAAAAATGTATCTGCATATGTTCAAGAAGGAAGGAGGTCCTAAATCATTTCCCGCATGTGTAAAGCAAGAGTTCACTGGCTTGGAGTCTGGCATCTGGTTTGTATTGTTAGCTACTGACTGCAGTAGGTTGCTGCAATGACATTTTAAAAGAGCCAGTGAATGTGTATGATTATTTTTAGCTGGATGAATGGCATGTCAACGTAAATAGCTCGTGACACTAGCCAGCTGCAACTGAAATCTTACTGATATTGCATGAACTGCTGCAGTGCAGGAGCCACTGCTGTAAACAAGCAATGGCAAACTAGTTCCTTTTACTTCACATTTGTATCACAGTTACAGCGCTTCAGTTTCAGCAAGACAGTAAAACAACTAGACACATGCATGCAGGCTAGACTGCTCTCATGGCATTCAACAAATAGCTGAACGTGGTGTGTGTGGTTATAAAAGTTTTAATTGGTAGGCTGACACAAGAGGAAATTTTTAAAAGTCACTTTAAAAAATTTTATTTTACTTTTTTTTAGCAACTGAATGAAAAAAATCATCGGCTCACTGACAGGAAAGGAGCTTTAAACAGAGGGGGGAACAGCCCTTTGGCTTACTTCCTCTTTATGCCGCCTAGCTAAAGATTCTTCTGCAGTGTGTGACATTCACATATGTCTTTTGTAAGGTATTTTGTATTGTACATATGATAAATTTGCCATTTCTTCCTCGAAAAGATTTATTCCGAAAGGGCTTTTTTCCCGTGGGAGACGTCGAGAGTACATCAACTCACAAACCGTTATCCCTCTCTAAATACCCAGCCACGTTCAAGGAAGAAGCAACTTACCGTTGTGTGCAATGTATCCACTTTTAGTATTTGTAACGCGGGAAATGAACGAGCCTGACACGAAGACATTCCCAGCCCGCTCTCCTCTGTGCGACTGGAAAAAACACACTCAGGTCCAGGAATAGCAGCCTGCCGCTCCTGCTACCAGGGGCGCATCCGGATTTTTTTCATAGGGGTGGCACACCAAAAACACAATTTCCATTTTTATTACGTTGTTGTCAAATATAGGTTACTTGAAAAATATGGCAAAAAGAGAGAAAGAAAATAATTATATGCCTAGTTAATCTGCTGATATTAAAGTTGATATTACTGAAAATAGATACAAATGAAAACCAAATAACATTTTGAAATCCATACAAATGTTTTACAACATATTGATTGAATGACTGGAAGTCCCAACCATTGCTTTAATGATTCATAAGCAGAGTCGAGCAGAAGCTTAAGATTCTGAGAGAGTGCTCCAGTCTGCATGTAGCAGACATGCATTTCTGACAATAGTATTGCTATCTAGCGACTAGCTCGATTTACAGAGGTGGTAAGGAGCTTGTTTTCTCATTTCTTTGTATTCAACTTTCTGACAAACAAATTTTCATTTTGAGAAGAATGCTACTCAGCATGTTCCCGTAAAAAAAAAAAAAAATTAACTGGTGATTACAATCATTGCATTGGCGCAACAAGAAATGTAAAAAAAAAAAAATAGATATTATGCTTGTGCTGTGCAACACTGCAAATTATATTATATATATATATATATATATATATATATATATATATATATATTTATTTTTTTTAATTTATTTTTTTTTTAAACAAATTAAATTTTTTTATTTATCTATTTATTTTTTTAAGTAAATACAGGACCAGTACTGCAGATAATTTAACCTTTAAAAGGCAGCTTTTGTAGGGGAGAGCAGTGCGCCATGATTTTGAACATATTTTAATGACCACTAAATCGTTGTGATTTTTTACTTTCTGCAATACTTCTTTAAAACAACAAAATACTCTTTTCAGCTTTATTTTAAACTAGGGTTTTGTTTTGTTTTTATACATTAAATGTAAATGTGCCTCCAAAGCATTTTGGGTCAGTTTTCATTTTTCACAGTGAATGTGCGTATATTTTTTCCATTTCCAAAAAGATAATTTAAGACATTTCAGTGTACTTGGAGAGTAGAAAATCCTATCACACTAGCACAGATCAATTACCAAGAACTGCACTGGTGATGACGTTATACCATTTTGATAAATCCACTTATACTCTGGTTAATAGTTTAGAAGTGGTAGGTTTAGCACAACCACAGGTCATTTTCAGCACAACTTTGCTGCATATAGTACAAAAGCATCTGGCGCATTTGAATTTTGATTTCAACATGACACTTTATTTAGATCTCATACATACAGAACAGAGCAGGCCTTGTTTAGCCTAACTTCATAGGCCTGGTTATAAAGAGAGAAGAAAAGAGAAAACAGCTGCACTTAAATATCTTTTCTTTTTTAAGAAATAAAGAAAATATAAAGTATAACCAAATATTAAACATATCACACAGCTTAATGACATTTTAAACATACATTACTAATTCCTGCACTGATGAGAAAGGGCTACAGTAGATGGCTACAAAACGTTATAGGTTCATAAATATAATATAGTTTGAATACATTTGCTTTAGAGCTAAATTTATATTATTTCTTTTGAACTTAGAGTACATTATATGAAAAATACCTTTATGACCCCCAGTGCACAGCAGTTTGGTCTTTGATTTCAGTCTTTAACAAGCTGGAAGGAGCTCTATGAAGCAGGAAACAGAGGATATGAACACATCAGACAGGCGTAGACACGAGGTTCATGTTCCACAGTGCGCTACAGTTTGTAACTGAGCAAAAACATCACAAGCACACACAAAAGAAAACTACATTCAGATGAGTCTGAAGATCAAATACAGAAAAAAAAAAAAGGTAAAATCATACTAAAACCATGAAAGAGACATGCTATGTTGTTACAACAATACAAATATTTTCAGTTTACTTCTTCTGGTTTCTGTAGTGTACATTGCAAAATGCTACCCAGGCTGATTGTGAAAACAATGTAATAATGCTACTGATATACAGAGATACATGACACGATGTTAAAAAAAATATTTAAAAGAAAGCAAACATGTCAAACAGATTCCTTACAAATACAAACAGCATGTATTCTCACAAAGACATTTACTGGTATGAGACCTGCTCACACCACCATTCAGTACTGCAGCGGCCCTATTCTGGTCACATGGTCATCCTCAATTTTTTATAACCAATTAAATAGTTCTCACTTGGGGGGGAAGTGGGGTTGAAGGAGTAGGGCAGGTTATTTTGATTATACTTATTATGTGGTTAGTTCGGAAAATTACATTGTTAGTATGGGAATAGAACATTAGCTTGAGACTCATCAGTACAAGCCACACTATGTACAGACCACCACCCAGACCTTCAACAGATGTTTGAAGACCAAAAAGAAAAGAAAAGAAAAACCTTCTTACTGACTGTTATCCATCTTGGTGACAATTTCATAGGGGTTAAGGCTTAAGATGTTCATAAAGTGCTCTGTATGACAATCAAATCCTCCGCAAGTGAATGCAGAAAAAAAACTGATTTGATACGAGTCATTTCTTGTCACACAGTCAAGTGCTACTGCCATACAGAAGGTCTCACTACAGCCCTAAGGTTGGTCCTAAACTGATCTAAGGTCAGCACAGAGAAGGCTACATTTATCAACCAGCACTGAGCTGAAACCCCCAAAACACCAAAATACATATGACATCATTCCAAATACCCAAACGGAGTCACACTGTGATACGCTTTAGTCTGATTTTTAAAAACTAAATCTCACAGTCTTAATACTAGCAACTTTAACCAAGGTTTAATTTTGATATTAAACATTTAGGCACTCCTGTCTGCTACACCATTACGCTACAGTTCATGGCCCACTTCACTTTTATCAAATATGAAAACTACAAATGGCTGTGACGTTAACGGCAGATGAGGACTGAAGCATGTTTCTGCGGTTTATATAATTTACAAACACACGTTCACTGGCATGTAATACGTCTCAAACGATGTGAGCTCATAACATCTTTGAATATAACATGGTTAATGAGCAATAAATTACCTCTTTAATATAACAGTTCTTTATATCTCAGAAGATACAAAATAGTACTTTACAGCTGTATATATTCTGTAAAAAAGTATATCTCGGCAGACTTTTCAGGATTAATGGAAAGGCTCTTGCCGTTCGCGTTGGACCAGAAATATTTATATGTGAAGTAGAGTATGATCATATTGGTATTAGATGCTCTGCAAGTCAGCACCCGTGTACAGCCACAAAACACTGGGGTTGACATTGATATTGGCAAAAATCAGGTATAACACAGGGAGCTTGCCCAGGCTTTTTCCAACTTTACAGCTACAGTTTGTCATTTACTTCAGTCTCTTTCTGCTGAGGTTGTCATGTTTTTCGATGCTGCTGAGGTCACATTATAATCAACTTGTGTGTGGAATTAAACTGATCAAAAGAAATAAAGGGAACACTTGAACAATTTATAACATTGACTTTTGTTGTCATTTTGAATCCAGCCTTCAGAAGGCTTTCCAACTATATTCTTCCATTATTTTGTTCTCAACAAATTACACAGTGTGTGTCATAAAGACTTTCAGTTTGAATATTTAATTCATTGAGATACAGCATGTGATTTAAGTGTTCCCTTAATTTTTGGAGTAGTATATAGGAGTCCATGTGAAGCTACACTGTTTTTGCGTATGTAGTGCATTGATGTGTGCATGAGTGCTGCTGCTGCTTCAGACCAAGGTGCCTGGGTCAGCACTGGGCTCCTTTGGAGTCACCTCTTGCATCTGTGGATCAGATGTCTCCTGATAGAGAGAGAACTCCATCGACCTGTGGGGGGGAGGTAAAACAAGTCAATATTGCACTTCCCGAAAAATTAAAAAAAATAAGAGAGGAAACAAATAAACACCACAAGAAGCATGCAGTAAAACCACTAAGAAATTAATTTTCTTAGGGTCCACAAAAAAAAGGAAAAAAAAGTGTGCAAGACTATAACAGAGCTTGGAGAGGCCCATCCTTGGAAGCAATCAGGAACAACAAAGAGTGTTGGCATGAGGATGCCAGCAGCAGGCGATAATGCTGACCAAGCCCAAAAAAATAAATAATAAAAAGAAAATAACACAGTGTCAGTTGTAAAAGAGAATGATAGATGGATTGGCTGGGGGCAGAGTGAGTGTAACAGCACCAGCATCTGTTGGAAGCATTGCTGCCAACATCTAAGAAGACAGACAAATCATCTGTAACACACAGATTTCAGTAATGCATCCATGCTGTACATGTATATGGCAACAGTAATGTTACATTTTTCTGGTGTTAATGTAAACCAACAGAAAAATTGACGTTTATTAGGCTTGTGTTTCTGCAGTGTGTATGAAGTCTAACTTGAAACATCAGCTAGTCAATCACGTTTAAAAATACTGACCTTCCATGGAGAGGGTGACCATGGAAGCTGGCTGACTGGGGTATCTGAGGCCTTTGGAGGTTAGTTGGTTCACCTTGAACAGACTGGGCCTGGTGCACCAGTGGGTGTGGGTGTGAAAGACGAGAGATCCCTGCCTCGTGACCCTTTGGGGCAGCAGTAGGATAGCCAAGAGCATTCCTCAGGTACCAGTCTCTAAGGCCCTCCAGAGCCAGGGCTTTATGCAGGCTTCTTGTTGAGTCTTCTGGAGTAGGAAGAGAAAACTGTGGGGGTCTGCGGTTGAAGGAGGGACCAGACAAATCAGTCTGGTAAGGGTGAAGGTTGGGAATGGACGATGTGGTGGTTCCAGAAACAGGAAGGGGGGACTCGTACGCTGATAGTAGAATTGCATCTTGGGGATGTTGCTGCAAAGGAATAAAAGGTCCACAAGATTTGGTTCTGGTGACCTTGACCCTGCGTAGTTCAGCTTGGGATCCTCTAAGGACCATGGGACTGTAGGGAGGTGCAGCACTGGGAAGGTGCACCTGGGAATGGGAAAATCCATTGGCATGGGGAGGCACTGCTGCAGTGGATGAGCGAGGGGAGGACATGTCTTGCCAGATCCTTCCTGTGGACTGGTACAGATGGTGCTGCACTTGCATCCTCTGCTGTTTTCCCCAGATGTAGTCCATCAAAAGTTCGTTGTAGCCACCGCTTGCTCCCCTGCCACCCATAGACAGACGCATTTTGACTTGCTCAACAGAGCTGTCCACATGCCCCTCGGGGCTGCCCAAGTGAATATGCCGCAGTTTTCCATCTGTCAGCGTCTCCGAACTCTTGTAGGGCCCTCCTCTCTGCGGCATGCCGTTTCTAGGGGCTGGGTCGTCTGGTAGGCTCGATCTGTCCAGCAGGGCCTCAGAGCTGTTGCTGCGCCTGGCTCGGGAGCTGTACGGACAGCTGCGGCGGTCAGAGGAAGAACCTTCTTGAGCCAGCGGAATCATGTATGGCACATCCAGGCTGCCAGACCACTGTTTCAGCCCGTTTCCACCAGATGCATCTGACCTAAGATATGAGCACAGCAAATGAGCACAGCAGCAGCGCAAAGTAATCAGAGAGGAAACTAAAGAACTTTAGATACAGCAGAGTGAGTGATAGCAGCGTTAAGCTAATTCATGTAACTGAATTTTACAGAAAAGTTACTTTTTATAAAAGGAACATTTTTTATGCCTAAAGTCCAAAAAATTAAAAACCTTTGCTGGTAGCTGAATTTGGCACTAATCGCTGTTACAACCTGAAGTCTCTGTCTTCATTTGGCTAAGTCATTAAGCCATTTCCAACCATACAGTTATGACAGGAGGAGGGAGGTGTGCAGCATCAGACAGAAGCAGCCCAGTTCACAGATTACCTGACATGAACGCTGATGGGAGCAGTTCGGGCCAACATAGGAGTTGCTGGAACGCTTCTGCCTTCAACGTTAGAAGCACTTCTAGGTAAAGAGTGAGTTGGGCTGTGGAAGAAAACCAAAAAACAAAGAATCACAAGATGCATATAGCATTTGTAACCCACACAATCCTGATCATTTACTTTTGTGTGCTTATGCTGTGAATGTAACAGAGCAGGCAGGCTGCACAGGGTCACCTTAAGACACACACCTAACAGAGCTAGTGACAGAGTTGCGCCGTGTCCTCATCTCGTAATAAATCTCCACTGGGGATAGCTTCCTGCTGATTCTGTGGTCAGGGCTGCCTGCAGTAAGTCGCGGCTGAGACAGAGATCGCTGGTCGGCAGCCACGCTCGGTGAAGACTCTGTAGGAGGAAGAACAACAAATCCTCTTTTGATGTAGTCAACTTTCAATAAAAGCCTTAAAAGTGAAAAATGTGTGCAACTTTTGGTGCAGAGCATTAATAACACTGCATATTCTCATGATTTAAGAATGATGTTGGGTCAGAGGTTCAGTTATTTCTTTGGTGAATGTGGATACACACGGAGACTGTTGACTCACCATTGTCATGGGATGTTGAATCTGACATGGAGCTGGTACTCTCTGACATGACAGTGTCCTCTGAAACACAAAGGATATAGGTCGTAGGCAAAGCAGCATGACACCTGGTGGCTTAGGTAAACAAAAATGCAAAAGTGCAAAGATGACGTTTTCAGCATCGTGCTATTATTATTGTGTAGCTTTTGGGGGGGGGGGGGTTAAGTGTGCAGGTGTGGGATTAGTTGCCATGGTACCGTACCTGTGTGACAGCCCCGATGGACCGTTCTTTTGCTATTTGGAACGTTTCGGTCTGATTCCGAGTGTCTGTACAGAGCACCCGTGAAGATGGCTTTCATCTGCTTTCTTTGGGCAGCCTCATCCTGCTGCCAGGGAAAGTCACCCATGTTAGACTGAGTATACACACACACACACACATACAAAACGGTACAGCTACTGCGTAAACACAATTGATATTCAAGGTGCTGACTTACCTCTGCCTTGGCAATGGGCGCTAGGCCAGCTCTCCGCTGCACCAGCGGGGGTTTCTCTCCTGTCTCCAATGGGAAAGCACGTGGCAATTTCCCAGTCAGCTCCTGCAGAGGACATCGATTAGCCCCCAGTTACTGAAATCCTTCTCACTGGCCACTGAGGTGCAAACTGTTTCATAAAGTGATAACCATTTAACGGATTACTTTAAGTCTCTTTAAAAAAATTCCTTAAATGGTCTAGATATGGCACGAGATATGCCAGCAATAATTTGGCTGCGTTTAGCATTTACCTCTAAAGCAGAACCATAACTCTGCAGTTGAGAAGTGCTTCAGATGTCTAAGTAAGCTACACTGACAACAGAGCAGACAACTTCTGAATCGATAAATAGGCACACAGATAGAATGAGTCACCATCCAGCTGAAAACAGGGACGTGTTGAACAGCTGTTAAAGAAAAGCTGAGGCAGCTGCGGATTCATTAACATGCACTGACAGGCTCTCAGAAGCAAGCAAGCAAAGATTTTGTCTGTGAAAAATATCCCATTTTCAACAAGTTGTTAGCTGCAGCTGAGCTCAGATGTTCACGTTTAGTCTCATTTTTACAGAAGACTTAAATTTGCCGTTAAACCACACTGCAGCTATCCTCTCATCGCTCGAGGTATACGGAGAGAGAATCTAAGCTGAGCTGCGTTTCGAAGATGAAGCGAGATCGACTCACAGCTTCCTGCAAACAGACTTGTTTGAGCTCTCCCACTCTGGCGTTGAGGAGAGCCTCCAAGGCCTGCTTCCTCTCTTGCAGAGTTGCGATCCTCTCAGCCTGCAGCTTGCCATCCTGGCAGCCTTGAACATCTAGGAGGCACAACGCATGAAAGTCACTTTTGGGCACGGTGAAATTCAGATGTGGACTCAAACTGGCAGTGATTTCATTAAAAACGCAATCTTGTGGGTTATGTTTATACTGTATCACAGTGTCGTGTTTGTGAAGGTGTCAGTTCTCAGAGTGCTCTGATAAGATTTTCTGGCAGCTGTAGTGGCAGCATGTGAACAAAGGGTCTTCACAAAGACAGATGTTTTTTCAGCTGGCAGTTCCCTAGAGAAAAAACTGTCAGGAAAACAAGCAAGCTGATGGTTTCTCAAGCCTTTTCAGACTTGCCCACAGATGGAAGTGTGAATCCTTACACTGTGAGAAGTCATCATTACTCACCAGGAGCCCCCAAACCCATGGATGTGATCAGATGTCCTTTGACCTCCATGTGATGTAATTCTGGGGACTTTACAATTCACGCTCTCAGCCACACCCTCACCTGAGAAAGAGATGAAGGTTTAAAATGTATCATTAGCCAGCTTTGTGTTATCTGGAGGTACAAGACACAAATATTTTAGAACTCTGCCAAAAACTTGTTTCAAATATACCCAAATGTGAGCCAGTACACTGGACTTATGTGAGTAGTCAAGTAAATCAAATGGGCTGATTCTTATATAGCGCTTTTCTACTCTCCTGGAGCGTTTATATGCCACATTCACCGAAGCTGTTTTCTATGCTTTTTAACTAACATTCATACTCCGGTGGATGCATCAGAGAGCAACTTGGGGTTAGTATCTTGCCCAAGGATATTTGGCATTCAGACTCAGGTAGCCAGGGATCAAACCACCAACCTTCCAATCAGTAGACTGACCTGCTCTACCTCCTGAGCTACATCCAAACACTAAAACTAATTTTTCGGTTCAAGTAACATGAAGTAACTGTAACTGAGCACTGGAAGTAGCAGCCACAGCACATACATACATACATACATACATACACATACACATATATGTATAATAACAAAAAAAAAGCATTCGATCAGATGGCACAAGGCTCCACCAGGGGGCGCTGCTGTCCCTCTGCTCAGGTACTTAAAAACTGTATCACTAAATACAAGTTAGTTTCTGTAACAACAGACTTGTGGGAGAATATTTGACTCAGAAAGATAAAAGACAAAAAAATGTCTTAGATCAAAAAAAAAAAAAAGGCACCAGGTGATAGCAACTATTTAAATGAAACCACAATAAACCCAGTTATGATGAGTATGCAAGATTATAAATTTAGGATTTAATGAGTTCTAGAGAACATTTTGCGAGTAAGTTCATCTACAGTCCAAACATATCTTGTAGACTAGGCCTTCTGAAAGTGAGTAATACTCTAAATACTCCAAAATTAGCCCTTGGATGCAATTAGTAGCCAATTAATTTGCAAAGAGAAGGAAAATGAGACGAGATAAGTAGCATTAATAATGTATGGACAGATACAGAGGGAGAAATCTAATCCCTGTGTGTTTCATGGCTCACAAGCTCAAAGCTACCATCACAAAAAAAAGCAAGAGAAACAGAGCCAGAAGCAAAGTGTTGGAATAAGTAACAAAGGCGGCGAAGAATGCAATCAGTGGCATTTCCTCCAAGCGACTGTCATAAATATCAAGGTTCACACAAAATTCACATCATTTTAAAACGTCTACATATAATCATCTATTTATCTGTTGAGAAGGAACAACAGATAATCTGGGGGGGGGAAGTAAGACATGTATTGTTTTTACTAAACTGTTGCAGGTGAGCCACGGTTCATACACTCTCTTCTACATAATGGAGGTTCATTACAAACAAAGCCTCTTCCCTAATGCCCAGTAGAGACTTGACATCCAAAAATAGCGATCGTGTTTTCTGCCAAAACCTCTCGCTCGGCGTTGCTCACAAATCGCTGCCGTAAATAAGCATCCTGCTGTCTTCTTGCCAGTCGAGTAAATCATAAAACGGCTCCATTCAGCCCACAAATCTAGATGGAAGGCCTCAAGGGCTGGATCAGAATTACCATTTCCAAAGATTGCTTCTGCCAGTGTCCCATCTTTCAAAAGGAAACATTTATCTATCAGTTAGTCTGAGCAGCTGTCTCAGAGCTCTGCTCAGATTTTTGGCCTTTTTTAGGCCAGAAACATTAGAGTTCTGTTTTCCTGCCTCAAACAACACGACGCTCACTTTCTGTGAAGACATACTTGAAATACTTCCAGAGTTTGCGTTGGCTCCTGTTCTGGAAGTGAACCAGTAAGTGCTGTTTGCTCCCGTACATGCGAAAACCCCCGCGTGCTTGACCTCCCATTGACAGACAAACAGGAGCCTTTCACACAAGCAAGTGGCAGACAAAAGCTCGTCACATGAATCTTGTTACACAAAAACGAGTTCACGATGATTAAATTTTCAGTTAATCTAATACACCAAGTGGGATTTTCACCTGGGAGTGTACAAGGCAGTGTCATGTTTGTTCTTTGTTGAACAGCCGAACAGTAAACCCACAGAGAGAAGCAGTCGAGAGGAGACTGAGACATTTGGTATTCATCTGGACTGTCGCTGGGCAGCTGGAGCCAAAAGGCTGCCATGCCCCTAAGAATGGCTTTGTCTAGCAACCAAAACATTTCCAAGGAAATTCAGTGCAATCCCCCCCTTTTTGTTTTTGTTAAACAAAACTAAATGTGCCCACTCTGTCATCATAAAAACACTAAAACCTCAGTCCTCAGTGCAGATATCACTGGTTCATCTTTGCTACTATAACAATACATCTCACACTTCCTTACAATGAGCATCCTAGCAAGAAATAACACATTCTTCCTCTTACTTAGATAAAGTTTAATTCCTAAGCAAGCTGCATTTAATTTATGTAGTGAAGAAGGAATTCAGTGCCACATAAATTGGTGACACCAAATCATGAAATAGTGTGTGAAATAATCCGTTCTGTTTCTGTTATGCAGTTGAATAGTAGCTGAAATATGGCAGACACGTGTTTTGGCAGCGCATTATGATGACAAATTGAAGACCTCAGTCAAAGTGACCGTAATGAAAATGGGTTTGAAACTTTCAGTATCATTTTTTTGTGTAATTATTTCACAAATGGATAATTTTCTCACTTATTTGTAATTGTTAATGTCAGGTTGTTTCTTCAGAGTAATGTCTTTGAGCAAAAATTCAAATCATTCTGCAATGGCCCCTTTCTGTGTTATGTGCTTATATTTTGTAACTGTACCATTAGTTTTGTCCACAGCAAGCCACAAACCAACAAGTACATTTGCTTTACTTTGAAATAATAGGAATAACTGTACATTCCAGCTTATTACATTCGGGTGAAACCCACCTGATAACCTCCAGTTATTTAGACTTGTGGGTAAAAGCAGCCTATTATGGGAGGGTTAGCAGACATGGCTAACAAATACCTTTTAAAGACCTTTATTCACCATCCCTTACCCACCTAAATGACATCTATGAAATGTTTGTTGGCTGGTTGTAGGCTACTCCTCCCTGAGGTAATCGTGTAGTCCAACCACAAGTTTTCAAATTTAAAAGTAGTTATCCATTTGTGAAGTATTCAAAAAAGAAAAAAGAAAAACAAGTTTCAAGCCCATTTTACATTTGATTAATTTTCCATCCACCAATCCAAATTACTACTGCTTTTCAAAGCTGCAGTCTTGAGTGAGAGGTGGGGGTCACCATCACATCCACACGTAGATGCAGTTTTGAATCGCTGAGCTAAGCGGAAGGTTTGAACTTGGCACCATCACATCTCAGAAAAAAGTTTCTAATAGCACCACTGTGTCTCCCTTGATTCATTCTACTGATGCACACTGAGCAAGGAAGTTCAAAGCATTACATTCTGCTCTTCATACCCCTCCCCCCCCACCCCCACCCCTTTAGGGCAAAATATACCATCAGCATCTAAAGACAAAGTCACAGCTATAAGTCGTAGCATTGCAGCAATTCTTCAACAAAGACATCCAGACTAATCTAACGCGATTACACCTCCTGTCGCTATGGGCCTCATGTGTACGAATAGCGTTTTACTGCTTTTTATCCCAAATTTTCCTGCTGTTCAGCAGTGGTTGAACCTACAGTGCATCTTATTATAAAAGTGTTTATAACTACAGAAAGAGAATGGAAAGACGCCACAATGGGGCTATGGTTAAAACACCATAGCAGTAATCACTGTGTAATAGCAGCTAGAGAAAAGGTGAAGACCAGTTGCAACAGATCCACCATGGCCACTCTTAACAGATAACACACCTGAGGGGATCAGCTGCATCACTACCTTAAGTTAAGTGCCAGCTTTGTAAACACCTGCTGTGCAGAGGCACAGGTGTGACAATACAGGACTGCAACACCCTTCAGGGGGAAGCATGAGTGAGATGGTAAATGCACTACTACATGAACCCTTTTCCCGACATGACATACGTCTGATGCTTTTTTCCAGCACTTTCTATCACCCACAAAGGACTAGAGCATCTTGCCCAAAGACACTTTAACATGCAGACTGGAGTAGCTCAGAATTGAACCACAGACCTTCTGATTAACAGACGACAACAACCTCCTGAACCACAGCCGCCCTCACAGAATCTGAGGAGATATAGATTTTAAACACCACAGCTTCAAACACGTGTTGGCCGAGCATGCGTATGGGCTGTGGATGGTGGTACAGATAGCACTGAAGGAACCGTGTAGATTAAAACATGAGCCGTGCGATGAGAGCGAGCTGCCCCTGCGCAGCTCGTATCACTCAAATGCAAATCGAGGAAGAGTTTAATATTCTAGACGGGCTAAACACTGAAGCCCGTACCGTAGCTCTGATCCTCCTGTGTCCACACAAGGAGCCATAATGCTCTCTCTTCAGCTTAGAAGCGATGCATATTAGCTTGAAATATTCACAGCAAAGCTACATTCCTACAGGCAACAGTTTTATGCGTCGTCTCCCTTGATAAACACGATGGCTCTCGGCTCTTAAACAGATTCACTCTCTCTCTACTGTCAGCTTTCATGTGGCCCAGGAGTCCTGGGAACAGGAAAAGTTATTATTGAGAATTTATAATACACATATTCAAGACTTAAAACTGCAAGTCTTAATACAGTGCGGCAGGAGCTTTTGCAGCACCACCATATGCTGCACAGCAGGTTTATTGGTCTCTTTCAACAGGCGGCTGTGGTATAAAGGAGCAGCTGAAACCCCACCTCCAGCTAACTATGGGCAGGTGAGGCCAGCAGCCCTCATGTTGACCGCTGGTGTTGACACAGCTGCTGCTGTTGTCAACTTACACATGTGAACCAGAGAAAGATTACAACTACACAGCTCCTGTTAGGCTAGCATGAGGATCCCCCGTTGGTTCCTGAGAAGTTAATAGGCAGCAGACAGTTAAAAACTACAGTTTGCACCACTGTCTGTGTCAGTTGTTACAAAGCAGTGCCTCACTGCTTCCACTGGTGCACCAGGACAGCATTTCTCCTGTCTAAAGCCATACTGATCTAATCTATAGGAGAACAGTAATGCAACTCCCAAACATTGACTATCAGACCCCAAGGACCCTGTAGAGCCATTGGTGAGATTTGCTGGTGAGGATGGGAGTAGAAATGTAAGGAGGAAGATGTAATTTATGATTCAACAAAGAAGAGATTGGACAAGGTCAGACATACGGCTGATTCAGAGCTGCCTCCACCTGAACAACCCCTACAACTGTGGATGGAGGGCTTATGCAGGGTTTAGGTGACCCTCCAACCAACCCCGCGCACCAATGTGATCTCTTCGTTTTGCTCTCTACATCCATGAAATACTGATTTATAATGCACTTATCAGCACAAGGCAGGGCAGCTTAGCCAAGGCTGACCAATCGTATAGCTCGTCCTCTCTCCCTCCCCGGGCCTTGATGCTCACCTTTGTACGTTTGACACAACTACCACAGGCAAAACAAAGCAAAGCCCAGTGATTGCTATCCACCTGGATTCCGCTAAGCTGAGGTTGGAGGAGAGGAGGGTGGAGTAATAAAGAAAGGAATGTGACTCTAATGTCCGAGGGGATTATTGCTATACATTTTTCCTTTGCTCTGTAACACCTGGAGGGATTTCTGTATGTCCAACGCTGTTTTTATGCTCTGTGCCTTGCTCTAATCCACTTTGCTGATTCTGGAAAAAGTTCAGTGCTTTTGTTTCGCTCAGACTTATGAAGTGCAGCCACAGCAGCCACGCCATTACATTCAATATTTACACACTAAAGGACCTTGATCTGATTCTTTTGTGTTTTGAAGAAAAGTAGGTGAATACGCTCCCCCATCTGTAGTACTACAGTCGCTTGATCAGACTTTATTCCTTGCTTCTAGCAACAAGATACTTTAGATGAAGCTAAATGTTTCTCATTTTGACTCTATGTGCTAGTAAGAAGTAGTGAAATAACTAGAACCAGATCAAGCAGCCAGTGTTTCTTTTCACACTCTGTACTTAACGTGCATGTTTTGTCAGTTACCTACTACAGAACTACACATTCAAATTTGTGTCAGCCCATGTCTTAAGGGGATTGTTTAAAAAAAAAAGAAAAAATATTGTAACCTTGATGCAATGGTATTAAATTGTATTAAAAAATGCAACTGTGACAAAGCTATCTGGGTCAAAGTCTACGTCCATGGAATGTGACTGAACTGTACTGAAACACAACAGCCAAAGGGAGTGCTTTGTACTGTACGGACGAACAGAAACACTAACATGACTGGTTTCATCCTAATCCCTGTGATCAAGAGGAAACTGAGCATGAGAATGGTCTCCCAGCACACCAACCCCTTCGCTTGTAAATGTCCTGTCCCTGCACTAACAACTGTAAATAAAAAAGGAGCAATGAGCATAAGGCTTCAAAGGAAAACCCTGTTGTAAAAAAACAGAGGTGTTTCCCAGAAACGCCAAAAGGTGGACTACAGTGACTCGCTGTAAAAGGCACCAACACATTTTTACGAGCCCACCCCACCAAAAGGGATCCTGACGGACAGGCTCGCTCAGGGATCTGTTAATAATAGGAGTTTAACGCTGCTGCATGTGACCGAGCAGTATTAATAAATGAGAGGAGTGAAGCAATAAGGCCCAGGAGACGGCAGTAACAAGATGTTCCGGTCTGGGTTTTTTTTTGCTCCATAACAATGCAGCAACAGGGGAGAAGTTATGCATTCCCGGGAAGCTTGGCACACATTTGCACTCCTTTAAAAATTGAATTTGAGACGTTCTTGCAGTTCTGCCACCCCCTGCCTCCTGACGAGCGTGCCACACAAACGACCCGTTGCACTGTTTTGTGGCACAACGCGTACACAAACGCAAGGCTCTCACTTGATGCGGTCCTTGCATTCATCGTACGGACATGTGATTTGGCTCAGCATAAAGCACGCGTTCGCACATCCAGTCTGCGCTGATCCCCGCATCTGCATAGCCGTTGCAGACGGCGGCGCACCGGCTGATAATGAAACGCACCGGACTCATTATGGAAGCGATAACACATCGCAGGTGTGTCACAGCCCGCCACGATGACAAACGTCTTTTCACACGAGCTAAATGCGTGAACAGATGCGAGGACGTCTTGCGGACTCGCGTTTAGGCCGATGCATTTCATTTTATAGAGAATATCTCATTTTTTTAAAAAGCCGTACTGGTAGCTATTAATTAATACGCCCATTTAGGATGGAAAGGGACATATTGGAGCAGAATCCCCTCTTACCAGAGAGCATGACTGATGCCTTGCGAGGTCTCCATGGTTCTCTGGAGCGAAAGCAGGGGGAGGAAAATCATTCCTGCTTGTTTTTATTGGCAAAATGTGCGGAGATCCACGGAAAAGAGCTGCCCGTTCATGATGCTTCACTATCCCAATTGTAATTCACCAGCAGCCTCGCGACCTCCGCTGCGTCGGAGCTCTGCGCATCTCAACAGACCTGCTTTCTGCACGGCATGAAAACGCTCTCTTTCACACAGCCAGCTGACTCCAACACGACCACAGCGACGATGCCCCTCCCCAGATGGTACATGCCTTCAATGTGCGCCACTCGATCCGCTAATAAGAATGTAACCCAGGTGTTGCACAGTAGCGTGGATTCATGTGCAGCATTCAAGGTAACCCTCTCCAAACCCCCAAGAGACTTTTCCAGATTTAAAAATTGATAAGTTCAACTCGAAAAATTAAAATAGTCGCTTTAGTTTTACTGCTTTCTATGTCAGAGATAAATTGGACAGCACCATACCAAATTATAGCAGCCCAACATGGCTTTTTAATGGGAAGTTTATTGCGTTCTTCCATCCTTAATTCCATAACTTCAGTAGTAATAAACGTCAATGATTTGATTTCTTTTATACAAAGAGATCCAGATTTTCTGGAACTCTGACAGTTATTGGTATTAAACGCTTTCAATATCATTTGAAGTGCTAACTTTTTAATGTTTGGATGAATATTGGACTAATTTCAGGGCTTCAAATGTTGTAAGAAAATTCACTGTAAGTATTAAGAAGTATATCCGATCCAGAAACAGCTTAATACTAATTAAAATAGTTTTTTTCAGCACATCACCAAATAACGGGCGAAAAAAGTGGCTCAAAACCAAAAAGGACCTGTTAAACACCTGTTACCAGCCAAGTGAAGCACACATTTCACTCTCTGAAGACAAAGTTAAGGGTGAGAGATCCACAAACAACAGCTGCGCTAAAGTCCTGGCAACAGATCATAAAGGAGAAACTGAAATTTGCGGTTAAATGGTCAGTTTTGCCCGAGAAAGTTCCTAAGTACAGCACTTGGTTCTTCCTTGATTATCTTCATCAGTACAGGACAACCTGGAGCATCTTTTTTGAAAGAGTGAGTTCCCAGAATTCATAGCAAAGCTTTTGACCGCTCATGAAGAACGATCAACAAAACCGACAAAGTGATAACCTCTTGTTAAAGGCACAGCTGAACTCTGAACATCACACTGTTGCTTCTTGTCAAATTTACACGAACACTCTCTAGAATCTGATTTATATTAACTGATCAAAGTATGTTTAAGGCTTGCTTAGCTTTATAGGCTATATGTTCTCTTTAGGTTATGTGTTCCACTGACTCAACCATAAAATCAATAATTAGCGGACAGCAACCACAAATTGATTTTACTGCATATAAAGTTTAAGTCAATTAATTCTACTCAGTTGATGATTTAGACACATTTGACAAATTGTAAAATAATACAAAATATTATAAAATTATCGCCAAACATTACATCCACAAAGACAAAAATGACCAGAAATGAGGAAAACCTGCGTCAGTTCTTCAAATATGTTTTAATTCAAAGACTAAATAATATTTTTTCAAAGAATAACCCACTGTTCCCAAATATTTCAACATATGCACAATTACTTGAGGAAAACATAATTAAAAAAAAAAAAAATCACATCAAGAATGTATAAAATTTCACATTGTTAAAACTTACAAGAGGTTTGTAATGGGGGGGTGAATTATTATACACTTATAAAACAAAAACAAAACACATTATATAGCTGAATTAAAGGCCAAGTGTTATACTACTCGAGAACGGAGACGGAAGGACACTCGTTAAGTGCTTCATAAAGAGTCATAATCTGTATGACGATTGTTGCTACATCATCAGTTTAACAAGAGCATGTTGTTCCAAAAACAACAAAAACCTCGGAAAACCAAAACTAAACCTTTAAGGAAAGTGTACTCTGCTCTCAGCTAACATGCTGCCAGTCACAACTGTAATCCCGTTGCTGGGTTTTAGTTTAAGATTTGTGAATGTTTAACTACATTCATCTTCAACTGGTTTTTGTGTTTTGAGATCTTAAAGGTGTTTTTAGTGTCAAGTCTAAGTACGGGGTCAGTGAATAAAGTTTTCAGTAGATATATTGTGAAATATTCTCACTCGACATGACATTGGGCTGAAATCGAGAGAAATTACAAGTACCTTTTTTTTTTTTTTTTAAAGTGTTACTTATGCATACTTTTCATAACCATCCACACTGTCTCTTTATTTGGGGAACATTCAATTACATATTTGACCAGTAATGTCACTGTATGTTCTGGATAATCACTACTATCTCAGATGTCTTGGGTCTTTTTAAAACAGCGGCTTGCTCCTACTTATAGCTTGTGGGTCGTGTCTGAACGTTTGCTTCTGCTCTAATGACTTTAGACTGTCATAGTAATAGGGTGAATACAAATTTAGCATAATAAGTCCACACTAGGTCAGTTTGTGATGATATATTTCCCACTTTTCAGATATTTCTGTTGCAATATAAACACAAAAACTCACCCTGTGAAAGCAAAAAAGGAGGGTAGGTTAGATTTACAAGAAAAAACCTGACCTACCCATCAGCTGTTTAAAAAAACAAGTTATGAGATTAAAGTTATTTATTTATGAGAACAAACCTCAGAAGGTAATTGTACTTTTTTTCCTGTCATGGGACAACGTCAATGCATTTTAAAGGTTGTATGAAACTCATCACACCACAAATGCTGCTGCTAGGAGCACATTCTGCCTTCAGCGGAAGAGCTAAACAAACAATCGTCTAATTTGCAATCAGATTAAGACATTTAAAAATGCTTGTAATTTCAGCCCAGAATCAACATGTCATTATTATAATCCAGTATGAATGGTCATGAATTTGAAATAATCACATAATTCAATTTAAATAACTATTTCTAATAGAAGGGTACCTTTGGCAGCTCCCTTATTTCCCAAGTGGTCACCACATCAGATGGATCCACACATCTGATTTGCCACCCGATACCCTTTCTAACTCACATTTATCTGGCCTTAGTATTGTCACTGGAAGCAAATGCAAAAATGGAACACATCAAACAAGTGCTAATGGAGTGCTAGTGACAACAGTGATGACACTAGTGAATATATTATTAAATTAAAAAAGAAAGCAGTTGAGGTGCACACTTGTTTTTACCAAAACAAATCTTCTATTAACTTTGTTGTATTTAGTATGAATGAACCCGGTAGCATGACAACAGTGTTAATGCTGGGAATCAAACCTGTGGGCTAATTCCTAGGAGTACAGTTGTCTGAAAGGGCTACTAAAATGTGGAATAATGGTAAGGACGGTGAGGGATATTCCTCAAGTAAGAGTGTGAATCAACCAACAGCACAGTAACCACACAGAGGGCTGACTTCAGCCTTATCCAACACACTGCCAAAGCCAAGACACGTAACAGTCGAGTAGAAAAGCCCTACACCTACATAATAAAACGTCTGAGAAGAAACACGCCTGGATTATAACGTCACAACTCCTGAAATGCCTTTGGTGATTCTTAAAATAAACCATTTACAGTCCAGAGGTAAGTCTGTAAAGTTTTGATATACATCATCACCAAAAATTACAATAAAACGGGACAAAGTGTCACCAGAAAACCAGTGGTCTCCACTCTGCTCACATTTTTCCCCATTTCTGTCTGTGATGATGTTGAAGTCAGTGAAGTGCTCTGCAGTTATTACAAATGCCCACATTCTTCTTCACCAAGAAATCACATGTTGATGACCGTTCCAGTATGATGGGGTCTTTATAATGTAATGGTTCTTTAGGAGGCATCCCCTGGCACACAGAGTACTTCTCCAGACCCAAAAGCAGGTTGACCACCTCAGTCACCGAGGTTAGACGTGCTGGGTAGCAGTCGTACAGCGGGTGGGTGGGGAGCAGCGGTTGCTTTTGGACCGTGACCTGATAGAAGAAGCCCGGGTCGATCAGCACCATGGTGTCAGTCATGCTGGACTGCTTAGAACACTGGATGAGCTGCAGCTGCGGGCCCTCCACCATTATAGCATACCACAATATGGGCAGTACAGAGGAGCGTAAAGAGTCTAGTAGTTTCATGAGGTGGTTTTCTGCATCTGTACCAGTCCCAGCCGAGTTATCAGCCAAGCTGAAGATCTGTGTAATCTGCAGACAACAAACGGATAACAATACATACACATATGATTGTTTTTGGGGGGGATATGGGCAGCCTCAGCAGGACACTTACCATGGGCAACTCATCTTCGTCTTCTTCAACAACTTGCTTTGTAGCTTCTCTGGCACTTTGTGCTCTCTCTGCATCCCATCTGTTTTGCTGCTCCTGTATTGACAAAGTTGGTCTCATGAGAGTGACGCCTTAGTCTTTAACTTAATGCAAAATTATAAATATTAAACTACACCCAGCCCACACCTGCACATCAAATTGAGTCCAACAACGCAGTTTATTATTAATACACTAAAACCGTTTGAGGACAGAAATGAATCCTTTGTGGAAGTCTGCAGCTACAGGAAACCTCTGGTGCTGCTGATGGAGATTATGTAAAGTATCGGGTAGCAGCCTCTGGGGAGCCCACAAAGAAACTTCACACATTGTAGTTCCTCAAGTTGCTATTTGAGGCTGGCTCATAAAACAAGTCAGATCCCACAGAATCTCATGTTAAAACACCCAAATCTTAAAGTCTGGTTAAATAATTAAATAAATAAAACAACAACACCCATTAAACTGTTACTTTGTACTACTTAGCAGCTAGCTGTGTCTGTTGCATACATCCATACAGTCAGTGTTGGGGAGTAACGGAATACATGTACCGCCGTTACGTATTTAAAATACAAAATATGAGTAACTGTATTCCGTTACAGTTACCGTTTAAAAAGGTGGTATTTAGAATACAGTTACTTTGTTGAAATAAATGGATTACACGGCGGTACTTTCCTGTTTCATATTGTCGCGGGTCAGGACTGTTTTGGTTTTGTTTGACAGCTACGTTCTGTTATTCCGGGTGGCAGCGTTACGGTTGCCATGGTTACAGGGAAACGCTCTCTCTCTGCGTGTTTCCTGGGTGAGAGAGCGCAGTTGTTGTTGTTGTGCTAAGCTAATAGGCAGAATGCTACAGGTATAGCTCTAAAGAATGTAGCCTCATGGGCAGTGTAGTCCGTGCTGCAGGGAGAATGGACTGCCATACACGTTATGTGTCTGTGAGCGCGAGGAGGGAGAAAAAGGAGAGTGGAAAAGTACGAGTTATCCTCGGGCAAAAATGGGAGCTGGAAGCATGTAAATATAATAATAACCACTGCAGCCAAGAAGAGTGCCTGATGAGCCCAGTTGTAAGTAAGCTATTGAGACTCGACTGTACACTTTGTTCGTGTTTTCCTCCGAAACAATAAGTTCCGTTGGAGCAGCCTTTCAACGCCTCTCTCTGTCTCACACAAGCAAAGTTGACCCAGACAACAAAGTAAAGCTATTTTTAGGCTACGAGCCCAACACGGAACCGTATTAGCCAGAGGTCCCTTTACTACGGTTCGGACTTTCAGTAACAGTAATAAATCACTGCAATAGTACATTCACGTAGTTGTGAAAAGCACGATAATATATTAAGTAATCCAAAGTATTCAGAATACGTTACTCTCATTGAGTAACGTAACGGAATACGTTACAGAATACATTTTGGGGCATGTATTCTGTAATCTGTAATGGAATACATTTTAAGAGTAACCTTCCCAACACTGCATACAGTTCATACACCATGCCAACACATCTTGCGAGGGCTAACTACAATTCAGCACTCTAACTTTTTATCCAAATATGCTCACTTGTGGCTAGATAAAATTTAAAAAAAGAACAAAATTGTGAAGCTAAATTTAAGAATTCAATTTGCTAAAAACTATTTGGTGCCATCTTTTATTTACAGTCTATTGTTTTAGGGGGGGGGGGGGTTAGCCTGTGTATTGAATTATTAAACACTGTGGTATATAAAGATGTGCACAACTATGCCGTTACTTTAGCAAAATTGTGTTCATCTATAATTATGAGATCAGATCAGCTATGACAAATGCAGAAATTCTTTTATCTCTGTGTAGACACCAACACCACCTCTGGAAAACATCAAATAGCTTCAATGAAAACCATGAACAAAATGATACATGTATGAAAAGGGCCACATTTTTAACAATTGGTGAAGTGTCAAAAAAGGAAATCTACACTCCTCCCTACACATAGTTTAGATAAGGAGGGCCAAACAAACTTTGACTGTTATCATATTTGAAATAAATCGTGGAAAATCAGATATGTTCGTCCATAAACTGACTGGCAAAACAAGTGACCGCAAGGACAAACTGAAGGACAGCCAAGGAGAGGGTGGTGACAAGTAGAGAGCACAAACAGCTTGGCAGCAAAATGCAGCCATTACATTACAACAGATCACATTAACTTTTGTGGGTGGCCTCGTGCCAAATGAGACACAAACCGAATCACTGCAACATCTCTGGTTTATCCATCCAGGTTGAAGGCATTGTTACATTTTGTAACCATTCTGTCTTTCATGCTTCTATTCTGTAAACTGCAATAAAGGCAAACTGCTCAAAAGCTTCATTTAAATGATGCTGTCAAATATTGAAACAACAGCAAAGGACCATGAGAACTGTAACAAGAAGCAACAACCCTGACATTATACACTTTACTTGTTCAGACTTCATTACCAAACAAAGGTTAAAAAGACCACAGATTTAAGAAAACGGGGTTCCAGTAAGTGTTCATGATACGAAAGTGTAAATAGGAGGCTGATGGCTCGTGATGAGTCAGGATCGTGCCGTCGTTCGGCATTGGTCAGCAATAGCTTTTTACACAATCAGCCAGAAAAGCGCAACAGTTTACAACAGAGCTGCGAGACATTTGAAGCAAACCTCTTGGTGAGGATCAGAAAGAGCAACGCTTTTGTTCAAGTTAAACTTACCTGGTGGGGGTTGCTGTGGTTGCTGATGTGAGGGACGCCGTCTGACAGCCCATTCTGCACTCCAAACTCGGAATTATTCAACTGCTGAAAGACAGCGTTACGTTGAAATCGTGTTTCTGTTTGAGATGAGGGGCATTTGTCAAAATATGTGTAGACTGAGATCTGATTTCAAACCTGCATAGATGATTGGTGGTTTCTCACATTCATGTCAAAAAAGCTTTTGCTAGACCTCACAGGTGACGAGCTCCAACTAATCTACAACGGCAGAGCAAAGCCAGGTCAGGTTCACAATTAATGGGGGGATCGAGTCGTAGCTGCCAAATGACCTCAAAAATAATCTTTATGAGCAAAGAGGAAACAAAATAAATGACCAGAGGCATTAGGTACTCACTGGTTGTAAATTACTGTCATCATCTTCATTGTCGCTTAAATCATAGCCCATTTGAGACCCTTTGGTTTTCTTTAAACCTAACTTGCGACTGTATGTGTAGTGAGGTCTAGGCCGGCCTGGCGGAAGTGGGCCATCTGGTCCGTAGTCACCTTGTCCCATCTGGAAGGGCAGCAAATGCCTCTGCCAGGTAGAAGCAGAGGAATTTACTTAAATAAATACTGGAAGAATCAGTGTCATTGAAAAACTATTTAACAAAATTGCATCTGTCAGAGTCTTACCATTGCCTGCCTCTGACACTGCCGTAAGCGACATTTCTGCCTTTTCTTGTTACTGCCCCCAAACTTGGGCTTGTCTATACAGAAATCACACGTGCCACAGTCTTTCCTGCAGAGACAGGCTTTGCATTCTCCACAGGAACGTCGCTTCCGCTTTTTGTGCCACTGAAAACAAGAAAATTCACACAATTGGGTCAAAATAACAAGACAACAGTGAAGAAATTACTAATAGAGACACACTTTTATCAAAGATATGCGACAAGTAAGGGCTACCATGGGCAAAAGGTGTCTTAGGAATTACACAACTTCTATTTCCACGATAAATTTCCAAAATGTAAAACTGTGTCATCCTGGTTAAATCATTCTGGTTAATTAACTGGTTGAATAAAGAGAAAGTTAAAGACAAAAAAAATGTGCAGTCGACTCCAACAGTCTTTAACGGACTAGTGCTGAGGTGTCTAAAGGGTACAGGGGAGATTGTCTATATGGGAGAAAAGTTATTGTTTGCAATCAGCCTGAATGAAACAGCAATCCCACTGATGTGAAACAATGTGGAGGCTGTAACTTTCCTATAATTAATAAACAGCACAAAAATGTCATTGTGTTTTCCCATATTGGCTTTCCATTCTTTGGGGTTCGGCTGGTGCTTCTTCTTCTGCAGTAGTTTAATGACACCAGTCTGCAGAATTGGTGCCCCCAACTGTTGATCACAATCTACCTAAAGCCTAATATTTTTATAGCAGTTGTAAATAATGTTTGCATTTATTTACACATTCTGGAAATATTGCTAAAAGTTGTACTAAACGTGGATGGAAACTTGGCCAATGAGTACAAAAGTTTTCTCTTTTTTGAAATGGAACTGAAGGCAAAGGAAGGAGGGCGGGAAAAAGAAAAGGCTTCAAGGACAAGAGGGAAGGAGTGGGGGCAGAATGAGACAAGTTAGTTAAGGAAACTATGGTTGGTTTATGGTTCATGTTGTGAATAATAATAATAATAGTAAAGGTGAATACATTTTAGGAATAAAATGTATTCACCTCTCTCCCACCCATCACAGCCTGAGAGGAGTCCTCACATGAGCTGGAAGTTGTTGCATGTATTGTTAAGAAGTGTCCCTTTTTTAACATGAAACGTTGTTACATTGCAGTTCATATAAAACCAGCATGAACAGAACTGTAACACTAACGAACTTTCACTCAACTCAACTCGAAGTTGCTGTTGTGAAATGCTGCAAAAATTCAAGGTGCTGGAAACATTCCTCAGAGATTTTGGTCCACATCGACATGATCAGACACACAGTTGCTGCATCTCACCACATCTCACAGGAGCCCTATCTGGATGTCATTTGGGTAAAGTAAACTCAAGAAACCAGTTTCAGATGAGCTTTGTGACATTATCCAGTCAGCAACAACACTTACAATGATGTTTAAATGGTGTTCAGTTGGTACTAAGAGGCCTAGAGTGTGCTCTGAAAATATTCCCCATAACACTATAACACCACCACCAACCTGAACCGTTGATACAAGGCAGGATGGATCCATGCTTTCATGCTGTTTAAGGCAAATTCTGACCCTACTGTGTGAATGTTGTAGCAGGTATCATGACTCACTGGGGAGCCTCAGTTCCATGTTCATGTTCTGAGAGGAGAGGCATGCAGTGCGGTCTTATGTTGCTGTAGGCCATCGGCTTCAAGGATTGATGTGCTGTGGGATCCTTTTCTGAATACCTTGGTTGTCACAAGTGGTCATCTGAGTTACTGTTCCCACTGTGCAGACTAGGGCTGCCATAAATGATTATTTTAATAGTCGACTAGTCACCGATTATTTTTGCGATTAGTCGACTAATCAGATCATCATCCATTGGACGTAAAACGTACAGCTTATTGCACCAGCATGCATCTGAACTTATATAACTATCATTAGCTTAAAGCTTGAAGTGTTTAAGGTATGTGCTAACCAAAAATAAAGATAAGATGATAGTTTATTAAACTTTTAATGAAATTTGCAGATTTTCTTGGTGGAGTTTAATAAACTCGGCCGTCTGCTCCTTGCTATCTAAAATATATCAGGACACCGGAGTAAATTCGCAACCATCTCACACTTGTGTTTAATCAGTTTTCTGTTTGACGTTTATTCAGCTGTGTAAAAACTATAACTTTAATCTCAGCCAAACCGATTTACTCAGGAACAAACAAAATACTAAAAAAAAGCCAAACAATAACATTTTTAAGTTATCTAAGTGACTTATATATCATGTTTAACCTGAGTAGCGAAAGACGGCGGTGGGTTTGAAAACGATGTGCCGGGAGTTGAACCTTGACCTCCCAGCCAGCTCGTCTCCAAAAATGAAATTATACACCCGACCCATCCTTCAAATCTGGGGAAATTAAGGACGCATTTGTCGGCCACATTTGGAGAAGTCTTTGAGTTTGGACAGCCTTTGTTGCGTCGCTGTACAGTAATCGGCCTACAAATGCGGCGCCTGAATTTGGACACAGCTACAATACCGGACACAGCTTCTTCTTCTTCGGTGTTTAACGGCAGCTGGCATCCTTGTAGATGCATTGCTGGCATGTTCTGTTTCAGTCCATTACTACACTCTTAAATCGTACTACTAACTCCTAAGTCTTTCAGGATCTTAAAAAGCTTCAATGAAATGTGTCACTACCGTGTGTCTGTGTGTGGTAAAGGTATATGCCTTTATGCAAACGTTAAAAAAAGAAAAAGACCTAAAACACTCACATCATCATCGTCATCAGTTGACAACTCATCCTCATCATCAACATCCACATTGACTGAGAAGTTCTCCGTGTCACTGCTTTTGAGACTGGGGTGCTGTGTGAAGACAACATCAGCACGAGTAAGGAAAGTGATTGTTCAGCACGATGCTATAAATAACACATTTGATAAGATCAGAAAAGTGTTACCTGTGAATCTGTAACTTCACCCTGTCAAATCAAATGAACATTTTAGAAAAGGAAACAGGAAACAAAGCCAATCAAAGTGTTAACAATTCAGACTATACAGACTTTATACCTGGAAACTCATGCTGTCGTCAAATGTCTCTGAAACGTCACTGTAAGGCCTCTGCTGCATGAAGCCTCCACTTCCAGGGCCCTGGAAGAACATACCAAATGCATAAGAAAGCAATATTGCAAGTAATTTAAAAGTATATAAATAAATAAAAATCAGTGTGTAGCTGTTTACCTTGCGAATAGGACATATACATTTGCGTTTTCGGCATATGCGTCTCCGGGATTCTGGGCTCTGCAGCCCATGTTTGCAATTGGCACACTGCCCACAATTGTCGGTGTTATGACATCCCACGCACTGACCACAAGGAATCCACTACATGTGGCATGGACACAAGGAGAAAGACAGTTTGCTTATTTAATAACATTCATGAGAAATGTGGATTGTAAGACACATGGCAACAGTTTTTATCAGAATTTTAAAGGAAAATGAAATGAATTTAAGAGCATTTCAATATTAGCATGCACCCTTTGAGCATTAGTTACAATGTGTCCCTGCACGCAGCACATTACCTTTCTGAAGCGAATCATTGGGTGTTCTTTTGTCTTTGATGCTGCTGAAAGTGGGGAAAAAAATGTAGGTAATGTTACAAGGAGAATCCATATTTCACCCCATCTTCAGCCAACTGTTTCCCAGATATATATCTGATGCAGTTTTGCCTCTCACTTATAATTCTACACACTTATGCGCCAACGTACCCCAACAGGAGGGACAGCAGGGCCTCTTTCTTTGTTTGTCATACCACGTGCCTGTGAAGGAAATGCCACATCTGGCACAGATCCTGCAGACACACATGATGACCCCCCCCCCCCAACCTCAAGTTATCACGAGAAGCTGACACTTGTAATGATGGTGTTATCTTGCACGTAGTAACAGACTCACAGTATGCTGTCCTCTGACCCGATCTCTCCATTTATGGAAGGGAGCGGACGTGGCTGAGATGACGATGGACCAGGGAGTTTAATTTTATCCTCTGCAGGTGGATCCTCACTGTGAGACCCTTGATTCGGCGATCCCACTGTACTGTTCAAGGGGGCATTTGAATAACTGGAGTTGACGTTTTTAGACCCGAGGCTTGGGGTTAGTCTGTGGTGGGAGTCAGGAGTGTCTGCCCCCTCTCCCCTCTCCATCCAGCTGGACTCTGAGGAGGATCGCTCGCGGACCTTTCTCTAAAGGATGAGAGGGTGAGGATAGCAGACTCCAAGTCATGCAGTGCAAATCTTCAGTGCTTTCATGCTTAAAATACAAAGAAAAACACCAAGCGACACCTTTCTGCTTCGAATTCTTGGGAGCGGTGTTTCGCCGTGGTAGAATTTGCCCGTCTTGTACTCAAAGTTAGACAAGTCCTGTCCTTCCAGCACTGAAATCAGCTCTACTCTGCTTCTCACTCGATCACCACGAGGACTGCAAAGGAGAAAAAATAATTACAACCACAAAAAAAACCAAAATGTTCCTTTGATATTCAGTGCACGCTTCAGGAGGAGTGTAAAAGGTAGCACCATTAATATGTCAACAACTGTACAGGTGGATTCTTTATTCCTACAAGGCCGTATTTACCTTAAGTAATATACATCCTTTTGGCCAATACTAGATCCTGAGCGCCGAACGACCTCTTTGCGCTTCCAGCCCTCCCCCAGTGCAGGGCATTCAACCCATCCCTCATCAGGGTGCGATCGTTTACGGCGCGGTGCATGAAGCCTGAATTTAAAAGAAGACACACACTCAAACATTTTAGAAATGTTTAGATCACATTGAGGGAAAAGAGACTGCAAATACATCACCCTGAGAAACATGATGAGTAATAATAATAATAAATAAAAGTTCTTTTCACAGATACAGGTAAAGTTGCATTGAAGTTTGAAATGAGCTCAAATAAGACATTTAAAGCTCTGTTTTCATCGGTAGCTCCTCTGAATATTTGAAAATACACTTGATGCTTAAAATGGTCATAAAGCTTGTGTAGCATCTTTGCACGCATGCATCCCCACTGCCCGCCCTGTAGTAACAATGGTAAAAATGGGGATCCTGTGCTTGCTCACCAGCATAGCATCTAAATTTAGTCCACAAATATTTAAGATAATGCTGCTCATTATCAGATTACAGCAAAAGACCTAAACCTATTCCCAAATTGCTGGCTTCGTCAATCAGTTACACAGTGACACAGATATGTCCATCCTCTGAACCTCACAGTAGGAAAGTAATCAATCAAGTAAAATAAAATGCAAGTTAGAGTTTTCTATAACATGGCAGGTATATTCTGGTAGTTATTTTAACAATTAGAGTTTGCAACCTATTTAAGGGCACAGGAATCCATGCACACTCTAGTAACACCAAAAGAGCTTGTAACATACACGGTACTGTGCAAAAGTCATAAGCCATCTCTAATTTCTTTATACTTTGCTTTCATGAAACCAGACGTTCTTGGCATTTCTTTATAAAGTGGTCCTGAGGGTTACTTCTTCAGGCTTTTTGAAGGTTACTTTTAACTCAAGAGATGAACTAGTGTTGCCTAAACATAACAGAAAAATTACAAAAAAATTGTTTCAAATTGTACCTTTTGGTACTTTGTTACTAGTAGTTTGAGGAAACTGGACAAGCAGAAGACACAAGATGTCTCAGCCTAAAAAAAAAAAATCATAAAGAGAATCTGAAAATCATGTTCTTAAGGAACAGGAAAAATTTCAGCAAAGACCTGAAACAGAACCTGAGTGACGCTGAAGTCTCGTCAAACACACATAGGTGGGCTGTCAAGACGCCAGTCTTAAGGAAGGGAACGGTGGACGCCAATTTACACAAGAAGTGGACCTCGAGTCTTATGGAGTGATGAATCCAAATTTGACACTTTCGGTCAAACCAAATTGTAACTTTAAAGCTTGTTAGAATTTTACAAACTCTGTTTTAAAACACTGTATGGATATTTGCACATTTCATTAAATTCACTGCACCTAATTTATTTTTTTTTCTGTAAAATATTTAAAAAATTAGCGTGGCTCAAGAATTTTGCACAGTACTGTACATCTGTTAGGCAGTAATGTGACAGTCTGATCAGCTGGACCTTTCTGTGTTGCAGGGGCTTATATGATCTATAGCATTTTGGAGAAAAAGCAACTTTATAAGTAAATATTGCTACAGCATCACATGACCACAAAGGATAGTAAGAACAACATTATTCAACCTACTGATATATCTTTTTGATGGTGCTCTCACTGCCACCCACACTCTCGCTCCTTTCACTTTCTCCTGCCAGACTCTCTTCCTCTGGATCATTTCTATCATTGCTTTCGGCATCATCATCATCATCTTCAAGTGGCTCAAACCAGTCAACAGGAGGCTCACCACCAGGAGATTTTGCCTCCTCTTTCTCCTCTGTTGCTTTTTCTTTCATGGGACCAGAGCTGGGGCTTCCTATTGCATTTACACCATCTGAGGATTCTGGGGCTGCTTCATTTGTCTCATCTATTTCACTGCTCTTCTTCTCTGACCTTTGTCCTACATCCTCTTCTACAGTGTCTCCTTGACAGCTGTTCTTCTCTGCGTTTTGTCCTGCATCTTCTTCCACAGTCTCTGTGCCCTGGAGTGGGCTTTCAAGCGTTTCCTCATCCATTGATTCACAAGTTTAATTTAAGTTTCCTCTATAGTCCGTCTTGCATCCCATTTAAAGATGTTTAAGTCCACAGTGCCTCTTGATGTCCTGGCCTCTGAGGTTAAATGTGTGCGGCTGCTGGTTGGAAGCTGGTCAATTTATCATGGCAAAGCCTGTAGTGAAAAAAGAAAAATAGAGGCTGATTATAAAAATGATCTATACAGCATGTACAGTTAACACAGCTAAATGGCTGAGAAATTGTAAAGTTAGTTTCGAAATAAATCTATTCACAGTTCATTAGCTGGGACTATAATATAGCAATGTTAGCCAGCAAACAAAACGTTAGCATTAGCTAGCATAAACTGCTAAGTTTTGTTACTGTTTCAAGTTGTGTTGTTGTTTGACATGCAGCACGGATATTTTGGTGACACTGAGATTAGCGAGACACTAAACAGTAGTGTAACATCAACGCTAGATTAGATGAAGTAAAAGCAGTATAAGCGAGAGCAACGTTAGCCTCCGTTAGCTATCGCATATCTCCATGGATGATTTCTAATCCGATAAACTGAAATAAATGATGTTTATAGAAGCTGTTTATCGCTACCGGACTACAAAGGTTTGTGGCCACTTGGGTTTTCTAAAAAACACGCACCCACACACACCTTTAGGTAATATTCCTCAGATGTTTGGGATAGTGATTTCAACACGTAGCTCCCCCCATTCACTTAGAGCTAACGTTGATAGCTACCCTGCACCTAGCACTACGGAAACGGTAGCATTGGACACAACCAAAGACGTCGGAACACTCAAGATGCAACTCCCCCTAGCTTGTGGAGGGTAGCACGGAACTGTTCGTTGGATGTGGTGAAGGTGTTCTGTGGTGTCTCCCCTTTGTGTGTATGTGTGTGTAAATAAGGTGCGGGACAAAACGCGCTAATGAGTACATCATTATTTCACGCGCGTGTGTGTGTTCACTGCCAACAGCAAGACAAAAGCAACTAACTGGCACCGCCCCGTCTTCTCCTAAGTGAACATAGTTTTTATGCTTATATTTGTTTTTTTATATACAACTTTTTTTTAAAATGCTCCTAAAAATACCTTCGTATTTAAGAAACACTGGTTTAATTTTTTTTTTAATTCAATTTGTAGCACCTAAGTGAAAAATGTACCCCATATCAGTGCCAAATCACCGCAGAGCAGTTTAAGCTAGCTCTGCTGTAGACTGCATCATTCTGTAATACTACCTACCACTTTTTAACATTTGTTCACCGTTATTAAACTGTACCTTAGTTCAACGACTTGTTCAAGCGCGGACGGGCGGGGTGGTGGGAGGGGGCGGGATTAAATAGAGAACTGAACAAAAGACGGAAGGGAGGGATGCCTCTCATCCCGAAAGTGTCATCTTCGTAGCCATCGTCTTATCCCTTTAACAGTGCTGCGTTAGAGACCGATCTGAAATCAGATTTTAAAAAAATATTAAATATTAGATTACATTGTGACGTCTTTTTGAGGCACTACATAATCTCGGTGTTTTCAGGGAATTTACAAGAGCACATCTTAAAAATCATTAGTTAATTATTGTATGACAATATTGTATTTCTTTCTGTCCTTAACTTTATTTATGGGATATTTTATTGTCTGTTTTATTCATGCTTTACTATTAATTTATTCATTTTTAACTTTTATCATTGTTCTTTTATAAAGTACTTTGGTCAATCATGTATTTTTTAAAGTGCTCTGTAAATAAAGTTGGATTGGATTTCAACATCTTCTGGCCTGAAGTAGGATTTCAGAAGGAAAACCTAAATGCAAAAACTTTGTAAAAGGAATTGTGCTATACACACAATCACAAAAAATAGTAAAAAACATAAAATGTGTACAATTACAAAAATGGTGCTTGTTTTTGTCCAGTGTGAAAAAGTTGGCACATGTAAAAAACTGAGGTGAGTCATTAGTGTTTAAGTGTGAGTACTCTTCTTAAAGGACACAATCTGCATTGCAGTACCCTGAGTTTCAGTTCCCAATGCAGTCTTTCTGCAGCTTTTATTTTCCTCTCATTATATCCATTTATTTATGTATGTATGTGTTACTTCACACTACATAAACATTCTCAGTGAAGCTACATTAATATAATTATATCATTCTTATAAACCTTGATAGTCACATTCATAAAGTATGGAAATGAAGGAACAAGTAACACTCTTACACACACACCTCATACACAACAGGTTTCAGGTGTTTATTCAGGGTAAACATAAAAAGAAAAGAAAAAAAGAGCAGTTTTCAATCAGCAGTACTTCATCTACTACTATCAGGAAAATATATATTATCATACGCACATTTTTAAAATAATTATCTAGTTAGAAAATCAGCCTCCATAAAATTGGTTGTTAATGTTTATACCCATTATTTCTCAAAACACATGTTATGCAAAGTATGGGTGCACCAACATGTTAATTCCAGCTGTTCTGCCTGGCAAATGACACATTTACTGATTGTGGTGGATGATGTTTCTGTTTAAAATTTAAAGAAATAGAAATTGTGAAGATTTCTTTGTTTCCCTGAAACACATTATGGAATCAAATGTAAAAAAAAAAAAAACAAGATGTCATAAATTTCACAATCGGTGCATCCCAAACGTACAGCGATCCACAGATCCAACAGTAGCAGAGCTGACTACCTATCCTTGTTGCTACGGAGATCGGTCGTCAACGGGTCGTGCTGAATAGTTTGGTGCAACATCAGAGCGAGGAGACCAGCTCTGTTGGTCATAGCAGTCCTGACATTACGTTCCTGTTCAAAGAGCTCGTCCAGCTTGTACCACTGTGTGGGGGGAAGGAAAAGAAACAGACCAGTGTGGAAGAGCCAGTGTTAGTTATTTAAAATGACAAAGTCACAAAGAGATTTCCGTCTCATCCCGGGATTGAGCTGTGGATCTTCCACTTTTTACTGCTCTGCCTACTTTAACTCCTTTAATTTGCACAGGTGAATGTAAAGGCGACCCCCCCACCCCCACCCATTTCTACTACTCAGCCGAAACAAATCTGCTGTAACCAGACCGTTTTGGGTCCATTACCTGCATTCCCCAGAAAGCTGCCCAACATCTCACCTGATCTGACACATCACTTTCTTCGACTTTGTTTGAACTGTGCAAGCTTTCCTAACTACCACATCAATCGTGAAGTTGAACTCACCACCCTGACACGCTCCAAGTCCACCTCGGCTCTCCTGAGCTTTTCCCAGTTGTAATGTTTGTTGCACTTTCTTTTGGAGACTCTGCAATATTCTCCTGTCGGCTCAAACACATTCTTCACTAGAGGGCACCCACACACCTCATCCACAGGCACCTGTGAACCGATCAAAAGAAAGACAGATTAAAGTCTCCACATTGACTTCACTTTATACTTAGCGGCTTCCCGCTGCCACTTCTTTGCTTTTACACCATGAAAGCTGTTTTTCTGACCTTTGGATCTCTGGAATGCTCTGGACACAAAACCTGAAGCCTCTTGCAATATGTCTTGCTTTGTGGATTGTACACGTCACAGAAGAGCCTGGTTGCACTGCAAGAAAAACATCATCTTAGTAAATCATCCAACTACAGAAACATTCAAAAAACTTAAAGGCAGCAATGAACTTCACTAACCCTTCTATCCTTGTAGGGTACATTGACCCGAAGGAGGTCTGGCTCTCATACTGTTAAATAATCAGAAAAATAAGTGTTTAGGAAAAGAATGAGCTTGCAGCAGTATCAAGAGAAATGAAAGAAATGATCACCTTTGCATAGCATCTCTCCATATGTCTGAGTGCCACTTTTGGATTGATCGGGTGACTGCAAGACACGCAGAAGATCTGCAGATCTGTGTCCTCGCTGTCGCCTTCATTTACCTGCAAACAGGAACCAAACCAAATCTAGGTGTTCCCTGTTCTTCATCTCCAGTTTCAAATTAACAATCAATGCCTGAGACGTGCGCTCACCTCCTCGTCCTGCTGAACAGCCTGCTGCTTCGCTTTGGCGATGATGCCCTCCAGTTCGTGGAAGCGTCGCTCCATCTCGGTGAGGCGGAGCCGGGCGTTCTGCTGGTCCCGGCGTATCCGCTCCAGCTGCTTCTTACCGTGTTCCTCGGCAATGCAGGGGCTCTGCTGCCACTGCTGGATGCGCTGAGGGAGGATCTCATAGATCCGGCTGACAAGAACAAAGATTTTAAAACTTAAAAAAAAAGTGAAGTAAAAATGTCAAAGAAAATTCCAAACGCTTTCCAGTAAGTTGAGAGAAAACAACAAAAGCAAAAAGAAAGTCTTACTTGGCGGCCAACTTCATGCCGCAGTCCTCAGAGCAGTATTTAGAGTTGGGTCTTGCTCCCTCCACACAGTTCGGTCCCAGGCACTGACGCTGACCTCCGCTATCTCGCAAATCCCCCCTCTCACTGTGCCTGCTTCGGTCTTTGTGCTTCTGCTTCTGCTTGTGGCGACGTGACTCCTTCTGAATGTTTTTTTTTTTCCAAAAACAGATGTTACCATTTTAACACGCGGCAGCTCTTAAAATATCAACATTTTCTATGAGAAAACCAGCCTTACTTTCTTCTCAAACTTCTTTTCTCGTCTCTTGACATGCTTCACCTTTATAGCTTTCTTACGCATGACAGGACTGAAGGGCACCTCGTCTTCGTCCTCACTGGCCCACGCCTGCATAAGAGGAGTGATTGAGTGAGTGCATGTAAAAGTGAGTTTTTCCTTCCCACTGTTGCCAAGTGCTCGCTCATATGGGGCTATCTAACTGTTGGAGTTTTCTCTTTAATATTTACCTTACAGTATGAAGCGCCTTCAGGCAACTATTGTTGTAATTTGGCACTATATAAATACAATGGAGTTGAACTGAATTGAATATGCAACAGCGTAATGTGAATCGTTCTCCTACCATGCTGTCGTCCAGTCCTGCCGTCTTGTACTGCTGGTAGAGTTCTGCCTCGCTGTCGTAGTCCTCGGAGTACCGCCTCCGTCTGTGGTGGGAATTGTCCCTCCTTTCTCTCAGAGAGAATTCCTCATCCTTCACACGCAGCATTTTCTGAACACAAGATTTATAGGAATTTAGACAAACAAACAAACAAAAAAACAACCTTTTGATTTACACTCTACTTTTGATGTCCCTTGCACGTTAATGTGTAATTACTATACTATTACACTATATGAGGCACTGTTAACACATTATGGAGCTAAAGGGACTTACCCTGGCTCGCACTTCACATTGCCTGAACCTGCACTTCTGTCTGATTTTGTTGGGGCCTCCAAACTTCTTCATGTCCTTGCAGAAATCACACTGAGCACAGTCTTCAGTCCTCCTGCAAGGCTCACATTCCCCGCACATCCTCACTGAACGCTTTACCTGGGGGAAATTAACAAGAGGCAATAAGAGCCAGGACATCCTGGAAAACAAACAATGAAATTCAAAGCAAAAAAATGTACAGACTTTACTAAATTACATATCACTCCATAAGACTATGAGGAAGATCAGCCAACCCCAGCCATTCATGTAGCGAATCCATCTCTGCTTATAATGACCACAATAATACAACTTACTTTGGATCCACGCCGCCTTTCACTTCTATAGTCTGGAGTACTTGGAGTGCTGTACTGTCTTTCACCTCTGTCAGAGTCGGGTTCCTTGTCACGATTTTTCTTTGATCTGTATTTTACTTCCAACAAGGGGTTTTCTTCTGGTGATCACAAATACAAGGAAGAGGAATCTTGTTAATTTCCAGGCAAATAAAGAACCAGAGTGAATTTTTTTTTTTTTAAAGTAAAAACAAAATTTTTATCATCACCTCTGCATCTCATGCAGTACCATTCCTGGATTGCCTTCGCCATTTTCTCAGTGATGTTAATGCAGTGGCCATGGAACCACTCATTACAGTTGTCACAGCCACTGTCGCCGAGAAACAAATGCATTTAATGAACAAGCATTTAATGTATGAAATACTTCTGTGCCATATTAAACATGACAATACGGGTATAAATTTTGAGGTGACATAAAAATGTCATATCATGTATGAGACCAAGACAAATTTAGATCTAAAAAGACAATGTTCAAGATAGCAACACACACAAAAAAAAACCATAAGAACACTTTTTCCAATAAAAGTGAAAACAACAAACATGTTTTCACCGCATAAGAGCGAAAAGAACCCACATCACGTACAACAAGGCTATGGAGGAGGAGATACTAGCAGCTGGTGGTGCGTGGCCCAGATGTAAACAAATGACTCCCCCAGGCCTCACTCGCACACTCACTAGTTTTATACCGTCTGTCGGGAACAGGAAACAGTGGTTGGAAATTACCGTTGGTGTTACATGAGGGAAAAGAAGGGCTTTAAGCATCTGGGTAAAAACTAGAGATGGATCGATCCGATATTACATATCGGTCCGATACTGACCTAAATTATTGGATTGGATATCGGAGAGAAATAAAAAATGTAACCCGATCCATTAAACATCACAAAAGCATCTAACAAAACTTGCGACATGGCGTGACCCAGCTCTTGACCTTAGCACGTCGGAGGATTATGCATCATGTGATAGAGCGGCTGTGGTGTGTGAGACCTGTCGGTGGTCTGGTTGAGCATTTGGAGCCGCTATGTGCTTCCAAAGCGGCATTTCATCTCCGAGAAAGTTATCCCAGAGAAGTAAAGCAAGTGTGTAAGTTTGTAAAGAATTCCCACGCTAAGCTTCACAACCGATATATGGAGCGACCGCCTCTTCTTCTCTCCTCCTCCCTCTCCTGTTGTTACTTGAAATCATAAAACTGATCAATGATAGGCTGATCGGCTTTTCTGTTGCAAACTGCTGCAAACATCCCAGCCCTGACATCACTTCAGGGTTTCCGTAGTGTAGTGGTTGTCACATTCACCTCACAGGCGAAAGGTCCCCGGTCCGTAACCGGGCGGAAACATGGGTCTTTGGGACAGGGATAGCTCAGTAGGTAAAGTGTTGGCCCTGTGATCGGAAGGTCAGGGGTTCAATTCCCCTAAACGGCTATGGTACCGTCCCTACACACTGCTCAATAGCACCCCATTGCTTCACTGAGTGAATGTGTTAAATGCAGAGAGGAATTTCCCCACGGGGGAACAACTAAAGTTTGTTTGTCATAAGTTTGTCCCTATGTTTTTTGCTGCGAGTTGGCAACCCTGTTAGTTAGGGGAAATATTAAACAACCCAAGTACTCTTTAAAATCTCAGAATAGGGAGGATGGTGTAGGTGATGAGTTACACGGTTACATTTCATTAATCATTGTTAAACTAAAGTGGTAAGCAGTTACTTTATCCTTTCACTTAAAATTTCCAGGAAAAACACTACCTTGGCTACTTTTGTGCTTACATTTGATCTATGCTGGGTCACTACTTTTGCACTATAATGCTGTTGCTGACACCTTGGTTCACACTGACAATTACAAAAAAGCTGATAGGAAAAGAAGGATGGAAAATGCCTGGAATTTAGTTACACTTGCAAATACTGCTGCCTCCAAACTGCAAGCATCAATAAAATGTTACAGTATTGTTTTCTATATCTGTGGATATATCATTATTGGTAGTTTTCTCGAAATAGATCTTCATTTTAAAAAAAAATTTCTGATAACATTGCTGAAGCTAGCGCCCACCCCTACTGCACGTACTGCAAATATAAAACTGATATATACTTACATCATGAAGCAGTTGATGTCTGGTTTCCGACAAATACAGTAAAGAGGTGCGTTCTCCCCCTCCATACCAGTGTTCTCAGGCACTGGTACATGGTCAGTGTCAGACACTTCACTGTCCTACAACATACCACATAGGACCACATTAGAAATTACATATATGTAGACATGCTAATTATACCTGGCTGAATGGATGCAGTAACAAAATGTTACTTAACTACTCTAGTTATTAGTTTCCAGTTGTGTGCAGTTGCTCCAGTCTTACTGACAGTATACTGTTTCAAACACCAGTGAATGGTAAATGGTAAATGGTAAATGGCCTGTATTTGTATAGCGCTTTTACTAGTCCCGCCTAGGGACCCCAAAGCGCTTTACACGTCCAGTCGTCCACCCATTCACTCTCACATTCACACACTGGTGTACAGTTGTAGCCACAGCTGCCCTGGGGCAAACTGACAGAAGCGAGGCTGCCATATTGCGCCATCGGCCCTTCTGGCCAACACCAGTAGGCGGTAGGTGAAGTGTCTTGCCCAAGGACACAACGACCGAGACTGTCCGAGCCGGGGCTCGAACCGGCAACCTTCCGATTACAAGGCGAACTCCCAACTCTTGAGCCAACATTTTATTTTTTAAATCTTAGTATGATTCTGCACCAAGACTTGTGGCCTGTTGCTCGGTAACTTATTGTCTGACTACATTAACTACAGTTCATAAACATCATTCATTTTCTCCTACTTATTTTATTCAGGTTGTATTCCAGCTGTCATAGGGCAAAAGTACACCCTGGACAGGTCGCCAGGCTGTTGGAGGGTTATTAGAGAGACTCAGACAACCACTCACACCAACAGCCAACTAACCTAACCCCGCGCATGTCTTTGGAGTTCGCCATTATCAATATGCTGTTGCGCTCTTGTTCGTATTATTGCAACCATATCTCTATTCTAGCTTACCCTAAAAGTTTGGAGAGTATTGGTCTGTTAATAAACGCGATCGATTGTTTGGGACTGCTCTAGCAATCACGTCGCATAAACAACTCTACTTCCGGTGGGAAAACTAATTAAGGGTAAAGTCGCACTAATAACACCTACCACTCACGTTCATAAGCATACACTATGATCACTTCCACGCAGTAACATTGTAATAAATATAATCCCCGGTAAAGTCAACTAGCGAACACTACTGGCATGTAATGCCAATGACGATCATTTCACAAACTGTAGAAAATGCTCAAAATGTTGTCGGCACCAAAAGTGAAGGGCTGACAGTTGTGTTTATATACGAACCGTAAGCGCAAATGTTGGTTAGCATCAGCTAAAGCGAGGGAGTTTGACACTTGCAGAGGCAGTGAACGCAGAAAGAGCTTAAAAAGCATTGTGGGGGGGGGGTTTTGTTTTGTTTTTGTTTAGTCTTTGCTTCGTTGCTTTGATTTGGGATTGTTTAGCATTAAGACGTTGCACACAAAATTACAGATATAACGGTGACTTAGCTGCTCGTTGGATAAACCCATGGACCTTAGAAAAGATCAACACTACTCGGATGTAAGCACCCGTGTATAACACAATAGGCAAAATTACGCTTGCTAACCTTTCCACATCACAGGCTTCACATTAAATAAACATTTTTTTCAAATACTCACCATGATGTGAGACCGTTTAAATATTTTGTTACTCTGAAAATATGGCAGTATGAAGCTAAACCTTTAGCTTGACGGCTAACGCAATGCTAAGATTTACACGGAAACGATCAACGGACATCGTTAAAGTACTATTGGTCTACATTCTTCTTCTATGGTAGCAGCCTGGGCAGAGTAAAAACACACTTTAAACTGCCGCCATCTGTTGGCACCAATTATAGTAGAAAACATTATTACGACAACACGTTTTTTGGGGAAAATAACAGAAATTGAAACTTTATTGATAATTTGTCCAAGTTGAAAAATGCCCTCCTCCAAAAATATCATGTGACAACCCTACAGAATCATGACGTCACACACATGTAGAATCTTACCACCATTCTGATCCTTTGATCCTTTGATCCTTAAAACCCATAAATAGGGGTGAAGAGCAACGACTTTTAGTCCGTTTCTCGCAGCATTGATGTTCGCAGCATTGAACCGTTCGCCAGAAAAGCCTTTTGAAATATTTGGATCCTTTACAATTGTAACTGTATCCAGACCCAACATGTCTCAAACAAATCCAAAGGGACAAGAAGCTGACCCCTACGCTCTTCCCTGGGATGAGCCACTAGACTCTTCCCTTTCCTCTCTTCCTTGGTGTGACCAAGTAGAACTAGAGGAAAAGCGTTTGGAAGAAATGGAGGATGAAGCGCTCACAAACACAGAGAAGATTAAGTTCTTGATGGAGGAAAATGAGCGAAAGAGCGCTGAACTAAAAAAGTTGTCATACCAGCTTCAAGAAAAGGAAGCTATTATTGAGGAGAAACAACAGGATCTCCGTGACATGGACAAAAAGAACCAGGAGCTCCAAGGAAAGCTTGATCAAGCTCTGCAACAAAATAAAAAACTCGTCCAAGAGAAGAAACAAGACGGCATGAAGAAGAGAGGGCTGCACAGCAATCTCCGAGACATGGAGCTAATGTACAGTGTTGACAAAAAAAGGTTTGATCACACACTGCAAGCAAATGAGAAGCTTCTCCAAGAGAAAAGGCAACAGGAGTTAAAACAAAAAGAATTGGATCGCAAGCTTCAGAGCATCAAGCAACACAATGAAAGCTTGCAAGGAAAGCTTGATGAAGCTCTGCAAGAAAATGAAAAACTTGTCCAAGAGAAGAAGAAAGACGGCATGAAGAAGAGAGGGCTGCACTCCAATCTCCGAGACATGGAGCTGATGTACAGTGTAGACAAAAAAAGGCTTGATCGCACACTGCAAGCAAATGAGAAGCTTCTCCAAGAGAAAAAGGAACAAGAAATCAAACAAAAAGAAATGGATTCCAAGCTTCAGAGCATCAAGCAACAAAATGAAAGCTTGCAAGGAAAACTTGATGAAGCTCTGCGACAAAATAAAGAAATCCTTCAAGAGAAAGAGCAGCTGGGCAGAAAGCAGGGAGACATGGAGTGCCAACTCCAGCTCCTGGAGGAAAACGACAGGATGCTGCAGGTAAAGTTCGATGAGACACTGCACAAATATCAAGACCTGCTTCAAGAGAGAGAACAGCTGGTCATTAAGCAGAGAGGAGAAAAACTTCTTCTCCAGGAGTTTGAGAAGAAAAACCAAAATCTGCAAGAACTTTACAACAAAATGAAGTTCAAAGCATCTGAGCTGGAAGGAGAAAATGAAAAACTGCAAAAACAGGAGGCAACATCTAAAGTGCTGAAAGAAAGGTTGGAAGAAAAGCAAGCCGAAATAGAAGAAGTGGAGAAAAAATGCAACAAGCTGCAGAAGCAAAACACAGAAACAATCGAGGAGCTGAAAATCCTCATCCTCGAGAAAAAGGTGCTCGTGGAAAAGCAGCTGGAGAAAAAGAAAAAACGCTTCTGCTTCTTCTGGAGGAAGAACACTCCTTCTTTCACTACTGCCAATGTCACCTCGTCTTCCCCCACCTCTGTTCCAGCTTAATCCCCCCCTCCCTTTACCTACTAACACCTCTCAACACCTCTTTCTACCCTCTCCAATCTTAGAAGAGGTTTACAAGTTTGTGGACAAGGCTCAGCGGGCCCAACACTCTAAAGGAAAAGAAAGACAACGCAGGAAATTTCACACCTTGCTTTCAAAAACACACACTCCTCATTCTGAACCTACACAACCCAGAGAAGAAAACACACCTGAAGACAGTCAGGAGAAATGGGTTAAGAACTTTTCAGACAGGAATCTCACTGAACCTGAAAAGAGAGTATTAGCCAAAGGACTCAATTTTGCCATTTCTCCACAACAGTTGCCCATAGTGGACCTCATCACAGCCACAGAATCTGCCATACGGATTAATAAATTATCACAGACAGAAGCAGAGCAAATCAGGATGAAAGTCTCAGCCACCCTCTCCAGTGCCAAAGTCCCTCCGTCCAACCTCACAATACAGGAAAAGAAGGCCGTCGCTTCCCTGAGCAAAGACCACAACATCACTGTTTTACCAGCTGATAAGGGAAGATGCACCGTGGTCCTAAACACTACAGATTACCATACAAAGATCACTACTCTCCTCAGTGACAACAATACCTACGAAGCCTTAAAGCGAGATCCCACAAGCAGCTACAAAAAGAAAGTTATAGCTTGCCTTCAAGACTTTGAAAAGGACAAAACCATTGACCGCCTTACATATCACCACCTTTACCCAGGGGATGCCATACCCTGCATTTACAGACTTCCTAAAATCCACAAGGAAGCTGTCCCACTCAGACCCATAGTCAGTAGCATAAACTCAGCCACTTATAACATTGCAAAACACCTTGCTACCATCCTTGCTCCTCTCGTGGGGAACACCCCACACCACATCAAGAACTCCACCGACTTCACTGACAAGGTCCAGAAACTTACCCTGGATCCAGATGAAACCATGGTGTCCTTTGATGTAGTCCCTCTCTTCACTTGCATACCCACCACGGAGGCAGTGGAGACTGTCAGAAAACGACTACAAGAAGACAACTCCTTGGAGGACAGGACCAACTTCACACCCGATCAGATTTGCACACTGTTAATTCAATTCAATTCAATTCAATTTTATTTATATAGCGCCAAATCACAACAAAAGTCGCCTCAAGGCGCTTCATAGATACAGAGAAAAACCCAACAATCATATGACCCCCTATGAGCAAGCACTTTGGCGACAGTGGGAAGGAAAAACTCCCTTTTAACAGGAAGAAACCTCCGGCAGAACCAGGCTCAGGGAGGGGCGGCCATCTGCTGCGACCGGTTGGGGTGAGAGAAGGAAGGATAAAAGACATGCTGTGGAAGAGAGACAGAGGTTAATAACAGATATGATTCAATGCAGAGAGGTCTATTAATACATAGTGAATGAGAAAGGTGACTGGAAAGGAAAAACTCAATGCATCATGGGAATCCCCCGGCAGCCTACGTCTATTGCAGCATAACTAAGGGAGGATTCAGGGTCACCTGGTCCAGCCCTAACTATATGCTTTAGCAAAAAGGAAAGTTTTAAGCCTAATCTTAAAAGTAGAGATAGTGTCTGTCTCCCGAATCCAAACTGGAAGCTGGTTCCACAGAAGAGGAGCCTGAAAACTGAAGGCTCTCCCTCCCATTCTACTTTTAAATACTCTAGGAACAACAAGTAGGCCTGCAGAGCGGGAGCGAAGTGCTCTAATAGGGTGATATGGTACTACAAGGTCATTAAGATAAGATGGGGCCTGATTATTTAAGACCTTGTATGTGAGGAGCAGGATTTTGAATTCAATTCTGGATTTAACAGGAAGCCAATGAAGGGAAGCCAAAACAGGAGAAATATGCTCTCTCTTTCTAGTCCCTGTCAGTACTCTTGCTGCAGCATTTTGGATTAGCTGAAGGCTTTTCAGTGAGTTTTTTGGACATCCTGATAATAATGAATTGCAGTAGTCCAGCCTGGAAGTAATAAATGCATGAACTAGTTTTTCAGCGTCACTCTGAGACAGGATATTTCTAATTTTAGAGATGTTGCGCAAATGGAAGAACGCAGTCTTACATATTTGTTTAATATATGCGTTGAAGGACATATCCTGGTCAAAAATGACTCCAAGGTTCCTCACAGTGTTACTGGAGGCCAAGGTAATGCCATCCAGAGTAAGAATCTGGTTAGATACCATATTTCTAAGCTTTTCAGCGCCGAGTACAATAACCTCAGTTTTATCTGAATTAAAAAGCAGAAAGTTAGCGGCCATCCAGGTCTTTATGTCTTTAAGACATTCCTGCAGTTTAACTAATTGGTGTGTGTTATCTGGCTTCATGGACAGATAGAGCTGGGTGTCATCTGCATAGCAGTGAAAATGTATGCTATGTCTTCTAATGATGCTGCCTAGGGGAAGCATGTATAATGTAAACAGAATTGGTCCTAGCACTGAACCCTGTGGAACTCCATAATTAACCTCAGTGTGTGAAGAGGACTCTCCATTTACATGCACAAATTGGAGTCTATTAGATAGATATGATACAAACCACTGCAGTGCAGTACCTGTAATACCTACAGCATGTTCTAATCGCTCTAATAGGATATTATGGTCAACAGTATCGAATGCTGCACTAAGGTCTAGCAGGACAAGCACAGAGACGAGGTCTAACACAGAGATGTTAGACCTCTGTCTCACCACTACATATTTCAAATACAACGAAGGCTATCACAGACAAAAACATGGCTGTGCCATGGGCTCCCCCGTGTCACCTATTGTAGCCAACCTTTACATGGAGGAAGTGGAAAGGAAGGCTCTTGGCTCTTTCAAAGGAAGAGTACCCAGCCACTGGTACAGATATGTAGACGACACCTGGGTCAAAATCAAGACACAAGAAGTGGAATCCTTCACTGCGCACATTAACGCTGTGGATAAAAAACATCAAGTTCACCAGGGAAGACACAAAGGACGACTGTTTGCCCTTCCTGGACTGCGCTGTGCACATTGAAGAGAATGGCAACCTCAACATCGAAGTTTACCGGAAGCCCACACACACGGACCAGTACCTCCTGTTTGACTCCCATCACCCTCTGGAACACAAACTTGGAGTAATTAGGACCCTACACCACCGGGCAGAACATGTTCCCTCTAAGCCTGAAGGAAAAAAGAAGGAACACACACATGTAAAGGAAGCACTCAAAACGTGCGGCTATCCTAAATGGGCGTTCTTAAAGTCAGCAAAGAGGCACAGAAAAGAAGATCAGACACCAGCGAGGGAGGATAAGAAGGACAGACGCAACAACATTGTCATCCCCTATGTAGCCGGTGTATCAGAAAAACTCAGGAGGGTTTTCTCCAAGCATGACATCCCGGTGCATTTCAGACCCAGCAACACGCTCAGACAAAAACTGGTTCACCCGAAAGACAAAACGCCAAAACACAGACTTAACAATGTGGTGTATGCTGTACAGTGCAGCGAGGAATGCCCAGACCTCTACATTGGAGAGACCAAACAGCCACTTCACAAGCGCATGGCACAACACAGAAGAGCCACCTCCACAGGACAAGACTCAGCAGTCCATCTGCATCTTAAGGATAAAGGACACTCTTTCAAGGATGCCAATGTTCACATTTTGGACAGAGAGGACAAATGGTTTGAAAGAGGAGTGAAAGAAGCCATCTATGTCCACTGTGAGCGACCATCTTTGAACAGAGGCGGTGGTTTACGACACCAACTCTTTGCCATCTATAATCCAGTTTTGAGTTCCCTTCCCAGACGCCTTAACGCCCACTCACATCCTGGGCCATCTGACCTCAGGAATTCGCATGATAAGGTGGGGCCAGGTTTCACAATGAACTCACCCGAAACTCTGGCTGATTGGGACCCACACCCAGTTTCACACCTTGGCTCAGGCGATTAGAGGATCATCAGGGGGTCCTTTTGTCCCTCTGTGGGGGGATACTCCCACTAGGTTTATATCTGGGACTCTCCACCATTTGACCTTAAAACTGAAGAAGCTTCTCGGATGAGAGGTGAAACGTCTTCAAGTAACTTAAAGAAGTCCAGACGCTTTTCTTTGCAAGCTCCTTTGACTAACACCTCTCCCATCTCCCTCCCCTCTTTTCACAGTCACCCCCCAACCAGTCCCGACAGTTGACTGCCCCCTCTAGAGCCTGGTTCTGTCATAGGTTTCTTCCTTTAAAGGGAGTTTTTCCTATCCACTGTCGCCTAGTGCTTGCTCAGAGGGGATTGTTGGGGTTTTTCTCCTCTCTCCCTTTACTTTACGCTCTTCTTTACATCCCCCCACCCCCACCTTTTCTTTTTTCTTAATAATTGAACAATAAAAACAATTGGCTGCTAATAAATTGTGACAAATCAATGTCTTTATTCAAGAATACAAGAAATGGGTAATAGCTGCATGTGTGTTTGTGTGTGTGCATAATATGCATACTTTACGTGTTGGATCCAAATCCCACAAGGAATGAAATAAAACAAGAAGACAAACAAAAACAAATATTTCTCTCCCTTCCCAGGTCAGGAATCAGGATGAGGAAGAAATGAGGTCAGATCAGTGCAGGTTTTTGCACTACTGACATAAAGTTTCTGCTGATTAAAAAAAGTATGTCGATATTTCTGAAATACATTTGCAAACAAATGACTTTGACAACTTGTGTTTTTTCATAAAAGAAAAAAGAAAAATCAGAGAGCAGAGCTGGTAAAACAGCTTAGCTCCGCAGGTTACAGGAGATCAGATGCCAAATACTTTTCATGACAGTCTTTGTTATTGCATAAATCTCCCCTTTTATCATTGATCAGTAAATCACTGCATATAAATTCATCTAACCGTTATAATTTCATGAGTAAAGATTCTCAGATGATTGAATGGCGGTTTTAGTAAATGTTGAACTTTATTGTGATTTCTATTTTTAGAATCAATAGCACACATTTTGATTTAGTTTTGCAAGCTGCTGATTTGACACAGATCCACTGCCCAAACGTGCCTTTGAGTTTTTCATCATTTAACAAGAATAGGCTCGGGCAATCATTGTGGAATTAGGCTTAGCATATGTGACAGTACATGGCACAAAATAAAGAAGAGGTTTCAATGTATCTAAATCCAGATTTTAGTCCCAATTTTTGTTGACTATAATGAAAATATATGCTCTTTAGTATATGTTAACCACTGGATGCAAAGTAATATATACAAAGGAAAACTTTCTGAATCACATTTAGTTTTACATTTCCGATCACCACAATAGGATATCCACAATTTAGGATTCAGGCGTTTGTTTTAGTTCAATATCGCAAACATTCTATGTTTGAGTAGTTTACAGAACCAGCAACTAGCAGCCGCAACTCTGCTGCTTCAATTCAAGCGTTGCAAGCATTCCTTTATACACAGCATTTCAGTCAGGTTGAGGTCTGGGCTTCCATGCTGTACATTTGCTTCTGTACCTGGGGTCATTATCCTGTTGCATGGCCTAATTTAGGAGAAGCTTTAGCTGTCGGACAAACGGCCTCACATTTGACTCTAGAAAACATTGTCATACAGTGGAGTTTGTCAGCTGAAAGGTGACTATCTCTTGTTACTGCAGAACAAGCTCAAATCATCACCCTTAAACCAGCATGCTTGACAGCTGGTTTGAGCCTCCGCTCTGTTTTACATACGTCTGTAGACGGCTCTCCTGACCTCCTCTGCATATGAGGATGATGATTTAGACTAAATTTGGAGTCATCACTCCATCAAACCTTTTGCCCCTGACTTTCAGTCCAGTACCTGATTAACTTGGCATACTTCAGCTTCTTTTCCTTGTTTGCATTCCCTGCTAATGATACCACGTTCCAGCAGTCTGTCTTTTCCTATCAAGTGTTAAACTTTGAGTTTTTGTTCTTTCTTTTGAGATATATATGTATTCAGTCATTGGTTGACACACCATTTAGTCACTGATAGGCTGATACAATAATACAGCTTCACGGTTTCTTGTTAAGATTTACTTATTAATAGTAAATGTAGGCACTACAGTAGTATAAAAGTACCACTAATATTAGGTAGGACGTAAAAGGTTATTTACATAAGCAATATACATTTTCGGTGTGTCTCCCCCACTCACCTAACACAAACACACTCACAGAGAGGGAAAGAGAGAGAGAGACAGAGAGAGCTTGTGCACGACGATGGCAGCAGTTACACCTCCACCACTGAGAGATGTGATTAAGGCTGCGTGTTGGATTGTCCTCTACAAAATGCTGTGAAATGTAAGTATGCCTTGTTTCCTATGAAGCTAATAAGGAGACTTTGTAGATGCTGACAGATTTCCAAAGCACAGTGTTCAAGTATTTATGGCTTGTGACTAATAATCTTCAAATGTATTAAATATACCAATCTAAATATGTTACTTTTGACACATTGTTTTTTACTTATTCTCGCGCGCCCTTACCTCACCTTGTAGATTGTCTCTCTCATAAATTTCATCAAAAAGCAGAAATGTGGATAAAATGTTCTGTGTGAAAAATGTCAAAGAAGGTAAGCACTACTTCAAGAAATTAATTTTTAATGAGTGCAAACTCAAGATCTCACTTCCTCATATTGCTGTCAGGATATGAGTGTACTAGCTTTCATCTACATTATGAATGTATCTAAAATGGAGATAAATAATAGATTAACTTCCCAAGATGTCCACTCATTACTGACAGCTACGAAACCTCAGCTAGAGACTCGGGCTCTCTGGTAGTGGCACAGGCTTTTCATTACAGCATTACAAAGTCATCTATTCCAGTTTAAGAGGAGAAATGATCTAAACATAATAATCACCGCTATAATCTTTAATTAAATATGTAATTTAAACATCGTTTTCCATATTTTACAAAGACACATTCAAGTGATTGCAACGATGGATGACATGCTCAAATCTGCAGATACGACTGAAAAAACGTACGATAGAAATGCTGACAAAGCAGAGCTCCACGATCCACTGCCTGCTACCTCAAAGTTGCCCGTTACACGTGACTCCACTGCAGACCTTACAGGTATGCTCACATGAAACAGATAATAATGAAAACACACATGCTTAGTAACCTGATTCCTCCTTGTTTCTGTGCCTCCAGAATCTTTGATTGAAGTCAATAGTTTTTCAGAGCAGATCTCCACTGAGAACACTGAATTATCTTCAGTGGACCTCTCTGCGAATGTCTTCCCCCATAGAACAGTAGGTACGGTGACCTGCGAGTTCTTTATGTGTAATTTTCTCCTCTGAAAAATGTTTTCACAAGACTTTCTTCTGTCTCACACAGAAGCTCCCAAAAAATGCAACATGCAAAATATACCAAAGTCAGGAGTGACCAGAGCAGTATCTATCTGCAGTCCACAATCTGTGGAAAAGGAGCAGCCAAAACCTCGCAGCGCCTTGCTGCCGTCCTCTCTGGAGGCCAGCACAGTCCATGAATTGAACCATCCACCCAAAGCAAAGTGCAAGAGCCAAGAAAGCCTTAAAACCACTTCTGCTCACACTGACCCAGGAGCAGAGGGTAAGGACAATAAACTTTAGTGAAATCCTATTTCATCTTATTGTTCCCATATATCTGTTTTCTCTCTGCATCTTTCCTCACTAACCCTTCTCTTCTATGCGAGACCTTTGTGCTGCAATCCTCATGGCCTGTCTCTTCTGCCACCCCCTGGACTGCATCCTGTCTACGCTGAGGGGAGTTAACGGGTGCGCCTGGTGGCTGTGCTCGTCCTTCTACGACTGCGAGCCTCTCCTGGGGGTGATGCACCACTGCAACCTCTGCGGGTGTCTGGGTGTTTCTCGCTGCTTCCAGAGCGACTGTTCGCTGTGCGACTTGTGCCTCCAAGCTACAGAATGCCTGGACCTCGCTATGGAAATCTCTCAGATGCTTTACCACTGACGCCCGCTGCCAGAAAATAAAGCACATCCACACACGAACCGATGGCAATCATTTATTTGTTAAAAATCTCAAAGCCAAATTGCAGGGACAAGACATGTTAGTTTGTAGTTAACAGTCGGTGTGAGTATGAGTCACTGTGTATATGCCTGGTTAAGACAGGGTTAATATTGTGGAGAAGAGTAAAAGCTGAATAAGTAAAGAAGTTCTACTCTGTGATTTACGGGAACACGACGAGCAACGCTGAGTGATGGAGTGGAGCTGCTTTAAGCTGAAAGGTACCTCCAACGCTCTGAACGATCAGTGGAGAGCTTAAAAAATTATTGTAACCACCAATCAATGCCACTCAAAGCTATGATCTAAATATATTTTTGGCTGTTTTAACTAAAAACTTTACATCAGTGTTAGAAAAAACAAAAATACTCAAACACACATTCATTAACTGTACACAAGGTTCGGTAAGCATGTGATGAAAAAAAACCCCTTTCTAACGTTTGTGACTATTTAATGGAATAATAATTGCATTGAGGTTTCATTCAACAAAACATCATACATTGTTATAACAGAAGTGAGACTAGTGGTTGGTTTAAAAAAGGAGGTCTGAGCCAGCTGAATTCAGACTACAATGAGCAGGAATCCATTATTAGATTATATCACTTTTCATCATCCAAAAAAAACAAACAAACAAAAAAAAAACACACCCCACATATTTATTAGAACATGCTAACTGGTTAAAAAAATTACTCAGTGATTACCAAAGTTAATGGAGACAAACTGACAACACGCATTAGTCTGCAGAAACTACTTATCAAATTATCAGGTATAAAAAAAATGTAATGAACTACAGTACTTTTGTAAAAGGAGAAAATTGTTCTGCATTCCCACTGACTGAGTGAATGTATTAAAGAAAATTATATATATATATATAAATGCTGATTTGTAATTTGTAGCTACTCTGGAAGAAATCCTGCTTTGGCTAACTAGCTGCAGCAGCATGTGAATTTTTTTCACCGCCTTTAAGGTTTTATTACAAATACATGCGACCTGGGCCTTAGCTGTCCGCTGTATGTAGTAGTAATAAAAACAGACACGAGCTTTCTTAAAATGCATAGACTGCCATAAAATAAGGTGCAAAGAACTTGCTCAAAATAAAAGACTCTTATTTACAATGTGCTGTAACTACTACACAATGTGCCAATTCACTTTTTTTACAGAGATCCCTTCTGTAGTTGCTGGTGATACAACCCAACACGCATGAGTATGCAACTGCTTTTAACAAACCCTGATTCCAGTCAGTCTGAAGAAAAACAAAAAACACACACGCATGAAATATATACTATATATTGGCATTTCTTGACAAGTTAGTTGTGCCAAACATGTCCTGTCACGAAAAAGAAACCTCACAGCTTTCTTCCCTACAAATATGCATATAATAAATTCAAGCAAACCTTATATCCCTCTTAAAATCTCTGAAGAAATCTTAACAACTATTTAAGAATGTATCATTTCTTAATGCTAGGTCCATGCCCCTATTGTACAATATTGCATTTTATACTAAGATTGCATTCAGAAACTCAGACATAATCATCTGATGTCTGACTGGCTCCAAACAGGAACAATTATAATGAATTTGTGTAGCAAAAAACAAACAAACAAACAAAAATTAAAATTTGCTGTCTTCTGGTGTTAGTTTTGTTCATAATTATAGTTAAATTTGACTTTTTAAAGTTCAGTTGTGCAGTTGTATAAATAGGCTATAGTTGTTTAAGGATAAACTGCACTTCCTGACATTCTTGTCCCTACGGAGTCTCTGACCACACGCAAATCATCACAAATCCTCGTCCATCTCAAGGCTGCTCCTGCGACTGCTGGTTTTAGAGGCACCCGGTGACAAAGGAGAAAACAGCGGCTCGCCAATCCTCTCTGGAGACAGAGTGCACCCGTCATCCATTAGTATGTCTCCCAAACCCATATCGGAGTAGAGGACGGAGGCCGGGGGGTCATCAAGCTCAGCGAAGCTCAGGCTGCCCAGGTCCAGCGGACTACTTATGGTGAGTCCGGCGGGAGAGTCTGAGGAGGGTGGGGACAGGAAGGAGGCAGGCAAAGGTTGCCCAATGGCTGCCGGACCAAGGAGGTTCTGGTTGGAGGCTCCTCCCGTGTTGGGAGCCAGAGACTGGCTGCTCTGTGGAACTGTGGACTGCTGCTGGAGCAGAGAGGGGTCGGAGCTCAGAGCAGAGATGCTGTTGGAGTTTGAGAGGCCGTGAAGCCGTGCCTGCATTTCCAGTTCCTGAAAACAAGAACAGCATATTTTCTAATCAGATGCCCAGAAATCACTCATGTCATTATTGCATAATCTATTGCACTCCTATATTGGATAGCTCCTTTTATGTTTTTCCATTGAAAAATTCATTCCACGTGTTAAACTTTACACCCAAAAAACTGTCTAAATAAGATGAAACACAGATGGAACAAAGCAAGTCTGAATTTTTGGTTGATCCAAATTTGCAATAAGGAAGAAAAATAAATAGTTGAGAACTAGATGACAACTAAATAAAGCAAACATAACATTTTGTGGATTTCACCTACTTTGTGCAAACTTTATGTCTGAGTAAACCAACAGGATGAGTGCAGACACTTCACAGACTTACTGTGTGTATTACAGTAGTGACGACAGTTACACAGACATTTCTTCAGCAAGACAAAGACCTTCTTTGTTTAGAAAAAATATGAGTGAAAAGACAACAACAGAGCAGGGCCAAGGACGTGGAAGTCACTACATTTATGAAGACAAACAGTTCACGCCCCGCTTACATTTCTGTCTACACTTAAACAGCAAAGGTGGACAAACGGCTTTTGATTTTCTTTGACTTTCAAGGAATTATGCACCATTGTTCCCCAGGCACATCCATTCAGATCCATTCCTATTTAGACGCATTCTTAGTCTGGATGGCACTACCTTGGCCTCCTGTAACACTCTGAAGAATCGATTATTTTTGACCAAGAATGTTGAAAAATTAAAGCAAATTGTTAAAGGCTTGCTGTGCAAATTAAGAAAGCCATCTTTTCTCTGCCGAGTAAATCGGAGGCATCCTTTTTCGGAGTGATGCTGAAATACTTGTTCATACATAAGCTTCTAAGATGCACTATTCTATTACTTATTATAAGGCTGTTCTGAAAGCTCCCTGAAAAGCCTTCAGAAGATGGAACTCAAGAGATGTCCATAGTAGATATTTGTTTTTAATGGCTGTAAAATCCACAGTTAGCAAGCCCTCGAAGATCAAGTCATATCATGACCTCACTGCAAACCCACCACATCGACCCAACAAAGCCATGACTGCAATCTGGTCATGGCAGACGGCTGCCCATTGTCAAGTCTGGTTCTGTTAGAGATCTCTTCCTGTTAAAATGGAGCTTTCTCATACAGCCTCATCCGATTGTCAGGATTCTCTCACTAACGTCTTCATCTTACAACAAAACACACTTTGAGATAACCATTCCTGTAAAACAGCGCTACATAAATAAAACTGAACTGAACACTGACCTGGATGCGTAACATTAAGGAGTGGTTGGCTTGCTCCAGCTTCTTCTGCCTCATCTCAACATCCTTGGCTCTCTGCTGCTCCTTCTGCAGTTTCCTAATGTAGTCTACGGAAGCCTTGAGAATGGTACCTTTATTCCAGCGCATCTCTCTGCCATTGTTGCGATGTCAGTAAAGACAGGAAAGACAACAGAAGCAGAGGACATGATTACGATTTATACGCCGCATGTGTGGCCCCCAAGGCATTAAAATTCAAACAGTGTAACTTCATGTGTGCAGTGGAAAATGAATATCCCACTTACGGGTCTGATGACTTGGGTATCAAAGCGCCCAACTCCTTTATGCGGTCATTGATGTTGAATCGACGCCTCCTCTCAACTGCAACCAACAAAGAGAGGAAGCAAAGGCACACAAGGTTACCTCTAACAATCAGCTGGTATTAAGCAGAAGTGCACGAATAAGTAAATAGGATGTTGTGATTCTGAATCTGCATTGCGGTCTATATTTTTATTGTAATCATATTCAAACAAGAAGTTAAAAAAAATGATCTCAAACAAAGGTTTGACTTACTGAGGTTATGATTGTCTTTCTTCTGCCTTTCTTTCATTATTGCTTTGGCATCTGCATCTGACAGACAAAATGTTAGCGTTCATGTTACGAAAAGCTAAACTGTTTATTAATAAATAAATAAATAAATGAAACAAGACACGTGTTTATAAAAGGAAGTTACTATACCAGTAATTTCCCTTTTAATTTTTGGAAGATCAGCAGGGCAGGAGTTGCTGACAGTAAGAGTAGGCGCTGCCATTCCCGGGCTATGGTACACATCCAAAAGGTTTCCTGGGAGCTGCACAACAAACAACATGTTCCAATATAGGTCTTAAATAGTACCTGACTACTCTGAAGCAAATGCTGCTGCTTTAATTTAGAGCAATCGGTTATGTGAGTTCAAAATAGACTCAAAGCAGGTTTCTGTGGATCAGACAGATGCTATCAAAAAGAAATGGCTGCTACATAATGACAGCAAAGAAAAAACCCACCATTTATGTTCTATTGCATATCAAAGATGAAGACTACCCAGTGCCAATTCAAAAAATCAGAAAAAGCCTTTTTACCTCAGTCAGCTTCTTTTTCTTGCCCTCCAAAATCATCACCATAATCCTCATTTTTTGCTTTGCGGTGAAATTTTGGAAACCTGTTTCTTCCCTGCAGATTACTTCTTGACCTGGCCGTGTACTTTTTATGACTTTTTATGACTTTGTCTCACTTCTCTTTGTCTTGTATCCACTGATCGCTTTACCCTGCCCACGAAACACTTCTGTGACGAATGGTAACCGAGTGCTAGAAGTGTATATTTGCTCTTACAACTTTCAGAATTCCACACATGAAAGAGACCGCCCATTCACAGAGGGTACTCACTTGGAGCTGTCTGCGTTATTCTGTTACTGCACTATTAAAGAAGAAGCTCTAAACTGGAGAGGAACCTTCAAAAAGGAAGTTCAGGAGAGAACAATAAATGCATAGTTCTTCATACCGTGCTAGGCAGCTGAAGACCTGAGTCTATCAAGGTGATGATGTCGTCATTAAAACTGGATTCAAGGCTAATAATGTCATCGATCACATCGTCAATCTAGAAAAACAGACAAAGAGACAAACGTGGCAGAAGGTAAATGGTGTGATAGTCATGAATATGTATTTACACTGTATAAAAACAATCCAGGTGGCAACACTAAACATCTGAGCCCAATGTGAGAGCTTTAAAGAGGCCTAATTTGGAAGACAGTGATGTGTGCATGAGATGTGCTGGCACGGTTATTCTGCCGGTGCAGTATTTAACATCTTATTGTGACGAAAGGCCAACGAGAGTATGACAGCAAAGGGCATGCAATCCTCACAGTGGGACCTTTGGGCACATTGTTACAGAGCAAACACAAGCTAATCGAGCAAGAAGAGAGCAACAGATATTCAACTTCCCCACAAAAATGCGCTGGAAGTTTCCAAAAAGGAAACTACTGAAAAGGTTATGTAATCTGCTGTATCATCAAATGAAACTCGCACACAGGAAATTTAACTACTGGTATCAATGTTGGAATTCCCCTTACTTCTTCCTTGTTGGAGCCAATGTTGAGCAGCGCCATAGGACTATTAGGGGCGCTGCAGGCAGTAGGGGCCACTTCTGGGGCAGAACTGGACTGGGGGGCGGGGGACAGAGACAAGGTCTGAGGAATCGCCTTGTTTCCCAGAGTGGTGGAGAGGTACTGCTTCACCTGCTGCCTCTGTGCCTGCTGGATGTGGTACTTGGTGGGGTTCTCCAAGTGGGTCTGCACCTGATCATTCAAACAGCTGTTAGGGGCTGGTGGACTGACATATACACACACACACACAGTGCTAAAAATTTAAAACAAAACAGGTCGCTCTTACTTTCAGCACCTCCACGGGCACCTGTGCTGGAGGGGGCCGGGCAGCATTAGGTGGCAGAGTGACAGAGATAGCTGGAGTTGAGTTGGTGGCCCGAAGCTGAGAGGCAGATGCCTGTTGTTGCTGAGCAAGAGCCTCGCGTCTCTCCTGCTCCTGGGCTTGTTCCCGCATCAGCTGCTGCCGCAGCAACACACGTGACGACATGGCTGAGACGGATCCGGGGATCTAGGGATGGACCTGTAGGACAGCATGGATTGTTATTACACCACTCAATCCACAAATCAGAATCCTACACTTTAATATTCTGATGAGAATTCCAGATGTCACTGCCAGGTCTAAAATACATTTACATAGAAAATGCTTAGTTTGGTTTGAAATAATCTGAGTAATTAAATTCCAAAGCCATCAGAAGTTTGTGATATGACCTGTAGAATTCAACACATAATTGTACAACTTAACAAAACTGTTTTTATTAAAAATGTTAACAAATTACTTTAAAATGCCAAACAAATCAACACCATTAGTAAGACTGCAACACCCCCGAAAGCTGTTGGTTTTCAATCAGTCATTTAAATACGTTAAGATCTTGAATTAGTAGTGGGACTGTTACTTAGTTACAATGGTACTTATACAAAATCTAGTTTCTCTAATCTGCTGCCTTTAAAGCTTCTTCAAGCCCCGACTTCTTTATTCTCATTTTCACTTCCCCCTTTTTTTTTTAATATGTACCCTCTGTTATGTCCGCTACAGTTCTATCTGTTACTCAGAGACACAGGAGACTCAAATAGATCTTGTTTCAACCATGCTCAGCAGTCCCAATGAGCATTACAAGGTTACTATTGCAACAGAATTATTTACGAATGTGAAGAATTGTGTAACTGTATCTCAGCCTGTTTTTGCACAAAGATTTGTACATTTGTTAAGGGCTCTCCAAGTGCATGCTTAAAAGTGTACAGAAAACTGTTGAAGTGCATTTAAAGTATGTGTGTGCATATAAGTGCATATATAAATATTAATGGCTGAAAAGACAAAGTAGTTTGGCCCAAGAACTGGAGACAACTTAAAAAGGCCAACTGGTCTGCTGCTTACATTTCTTTGTTGCACTTCAGCCACAGCAGATCTGCAAATATGTGTATCTGTTTACATCTCCAGCACCTTGTATTAGACCAAGTTGGCACTTTATATATATATATATATATATATATATATATATATATATATATATATATATATATATATATATTTACATAGATTAGTACACCATTTTTTGCACATCTGAATACTTCAGAATTATTATATTTTAAACAAATGTAATTAAACATACATGGATTGATATTCTATTACACCACACTCACACAGATATTTTGCAGAAAATTCTGAAACCTTAGTAATTCCATACAAGAGAAGTGATTTCTCAAAAAAGGAAAAACATCAGATGGGCGTTATGCCAAAAAGTGACCATCTGCCAAAACGTTTTTGATGTTTCCATGCATTTTTTTATGTGTAATTTCTTTGTAAGGAGCTTGGAAAGAAAAGTGACTGGACTTCTTTAAATTTCTTGATGTTTCACCTCTCATCCAACAAGCTTCTTCAGTTCCAAGAGCAACTGGTGGAAAGTCCCAGATTTTTAAACCCTATTGGGAGTGTCCCAAGAGTGTTGTTAACCCAAAATTGATCATGATGTCTATGCTTATATTAGTGAAATTACTGTAAACAACATGAGTTATGGAGTGGGTGTATATATAATAAAGAAATTACCTCTTTTGCAATTACTTTATGAATTTGGCCACTTAAAATATGTTTGCAGAAACAGACACTTATTCTGATGAAAATTAGCAGAAATATTAAGCAAGTAAAGTTTTATTTATATAGCACCTTTCTAGATAAAAGACCACAAAGTGCTTCACACGGGAATGACAAAGTATAAAACAAAAACAGACAAAAGTTAACAAAATGTCATACTAAAAAAAAAAAAAAAAAAAATGTTATGTTATATTGTTCCTTTTTGATACCCTCTGGCCCAGATCACTCTTTAAAAAGATATTTTTTAATGGCAGTGAGAGTGTTTAGCTAGATAGATAAATTATATATAAAAGTCACTTTGTCAAAAACGGATTGGATTGCAGCTTCTACCTGGTGATGGGGATATTGTTTGTGGCTCAAAGTTAAGAATATATCTCATATATATTAAGATAAATATATATAACATATGTTTCATAGATTATAGGCCAACATGTCATTTACAGCAGTTTAAATATGGGCATTTTTTGGCAAATACCGGAAATCACTTTTAGGCAGAACACCAAAGGGAGTTGGTGTCACTTTAAGGCATTGAACTGTCACAGATCAACAGTTTTTATCTTGTCAGCGTGTCATTACTCACTGACAAGATAAAAACACCACAGATGGGGAAAAAAATACCCGTGATCATCCTTTGTCTATTTTCTGCGAGCGTAGTGATAAGTTTAAGATTGCATTGTTGCTTGAAGTGTGTACATCGACAATTTGGTCGAGGCCGACTGAGTACAGACCCCGCCTACTCGCCGCACGGCAGGCGTACGCGTACTTTTGTACTGTTTAGTTTGTACTGCTGCTCCTTCCTGTGCAATATCCCATTATTTTATTTTTTTCTACTGTACCATTCTGCTGAGTGACTGTCTTCTGCTCGTCAAATACATTTCATTGCGATGTTGACCTGTGCTAACTTGCATATGACAAATAAAACTGAAAACTGAAACTGAAATAGTGGTCGCCTACCTTCTTAACAGATATTCCCCCATTACAACATAAAAGATCCAATTCATTTTTAACAACATCATTTAAATGGGTTAACTCTGGAACCATTTAGACAGACAGTTGGGAGGCTGCTATTTACTTTACACATTTTTCGTAATTTCTATTTTTGGCGAGCTAGGTTCTATCGTCATGAATTGGCGGCGTTCATTTGACAGCTCAGTGGTGCTAACGGGCCCAGATCAACGTTATGTGAGGACAAGCAATACAAGCTAGAATTTCCATCGTATACTATTTACTTTGAAGCTATCCAGTGATAGTCCACTTGTTAGAAGGTTGCTATTTTAGCTGAAGGCAGTGCTATTTCAGTACTCGTACGACCCCTCGACGGCCAAGTAAAAATAGGAAGTTGAATCTGAGCTAGCTAGCCCTCATTAATTGCGACAAGCTAACGCTACACAGCTACATACCTTATTTCAGATTAAAGATACGTACTATCTGATTAGTGTAGGAGGAGTTACAGCCACACATCCACTGAGTCCTTCGCTTTCTTTGCCATTTCTTCAGATCCGTGAAAACTAACTTGATAGTCACTAGCCTCCGCTCTACCGTTGTTTACCTCAGACCGACGGCCCTACGTCATCTTACGCAACTTACCCGGAACTTGTTAATTTTAAAGTTGTATTTTCAAAACGATATCTTGAACAAAGTGTCCTCTTATTATAGTATTGAAGTGCTGCTATAATTCATAAATGTGACACATTTTAATCTACGTTAGTCTGCCAATAGTTCCGCAGAGGTTAGCTATTAAAAAAAGTAAAGACGTAATTCTTAGTATAAGTATTACATCAATAATATTACAACTATTCAAATCGTAATATTTATAATACCCAGTGTCTGAACAGGAATATAATCTACCAGGGACGACGTAAAAAAAACAAACAAACAAAGAAAGAAACACAAAAAAAACCTTAAAGTTCTAAAGAAAGTATTAAGGGACTCAGAAACAATTTTTCTCAGGTTCACTGTGGCACATGTTTAACCCAACAACAATAATAGCCATGTCAAAGAAAGACAAACCACCAAAATGGATTCATTAAATTCATCATTTTATTTTGGTAATATTTTACTCTGAAAATGAGAAGTCCATTGCAGATGTCAATGTGTCCGAGAGTTTGGTGGCAAGTTTGTCTGCAGAGCAAATAAAAAGAAACCAGAAAGCATTAGGGCAAAATCTAGATCATTTCTATAATAAATTTTAAAAACAAAAATGCTAAAAGTGTCACAAATCACATACAAGCAACCTTTTGGACAAAAACTGAGGAGCTGGTTGGTACCACGACTTTCTGTGCTGACCAAACTGCTAGCAGCAGAGGTTTCTTTTCCAAACACATCAATAATTTTATCTCTGTATAGCGACATTTTTGTGACGAAACCCAACTCGCTTGATAGATTTGTTCTGATCTTAGCTCAGGATGTCTTTCTACTTTTTACTTACAATGGTTTATGAAAGAAAGTTGCTAATATCAAAACAAACACAATAATTAAATGAAATGAAATGCATACTTCTTTGAATTGTGATCATGACTGACTTGGCTAATGAAGAAAAGCTGTGAGCTGGTTTCTTATCATATTTTTGATCACTGTTTAGCTGTCCTGTGAGGCACGGTCCAATCAATTTTACTGCTTTTATCTGAGTCTGTGCAGAGCATTGCGGTGCACTCGATAAGTTATCAGTTAAAATCATCAATAAACAATGCTGAAACAGTGCCAGAGGACACAACACAGACCCATGAATCATTACTTCCACAGTGTTTTAAAAAGGATGTGAATTATATTAGTGAATTGAATGTAGTCAACGGGATTTATGGAGCAGTTCTAAAATATCTAAAATGTGAGTATTAGTATTACACTGAGATGAATAATTGCACAAACCAGCTCTTTTCTGTAGCTTCTTCCTCTTCTTGCCTGCAGCCAGGAGTGCCTGACCCTGAAGCAGAGGGTCCACGTTCAAGATATTCTTTAAATCCGGAGCCTTGGATGCAGCATCCTTTGCGGGTACCTCTGTCTTTTTCTGTGATTTTATTTCCACTGTCATTGGTCCAAACTGTTTTGAGATGAACAAAATAGCAGAAATAAAAAGTGAGATGAATAACAGCATTCAGAGTCATCATATTCTATAATTCACCCACAATTTAAGGCTACTGCTGCTTCTCACCTCTGGATCCTGATCATCCTCCATAGATTCAGTTTCCTCTTTCGAGGATGATGCTTCCACTGATCCTCCTTCCAAGCCCAGATCACAGTGCAACTCGCCCTGGCCTCCCTGTGTCATCCCAGTGGTTTCCATGCAGAATCCCATTTGAATGTCAGGACAAGACGACTCTGGACACAGTGGAAAGCACAAACCATTTAGTCTAAAGTTATCTGAACAGGTTTACATGATCAAAGCACGTGGTTTTATATTATCATCATGTTCCATTTAATTTGCCTGCCTGTGATACTGTTAATTATAACTTGCTTACCTGCAAGAACCTCCTGATTTCCCTTTTCCAGCTCGTCCCAGTCAAAGGCTTTTCCCATTTCTGTAACGATCTCAGCACTGACGTGTGTAGGAAGAGTGTGTGTCTCTGGAGGGTGTGTGAAGTAGCTAATCCTTCCCCTAAGAAACATAACTTCATGAATTTAACAGTGCTTAAACTGAGGCGTTGCTTCAATATCATTTCTAGAACTTTAAAAAGCTATACCAACCCGGTCCAGTCCATTAGTACACTCTTGGCTGCCTTGTCAGTGTCCGGCAGCCCCCCCTTCCTCAGTTTGCCTTGCCTACGGGCGAGCATTGCCAAGAACTCCAGAGCTGTATGAAAGTCTGGGACACCGTAGTGCTCCATGATCTGTGTTTCCAAAACCCCCCCCAAAGCCATTGTTTGAACTACTTATTATTCAGTGCTCAGTACAGTTGCAGTGTTGTCATTCAGTACAGTTGCTGAAGAGGTAGCATGACCTACTTGTGCCTTGTTGCACCTTCTGAGGATGGCTTCCACGGGTGGAAGGGGATCAACAAGCTGTTCGATTTTAACACAGTTGCGAAGAATCATTGCGGCGTCTGTCGTTGATGTTGCCATGACAATACCGGGACAGTCCAGAAGCTTTATGTGTTTGTCCAAATGTACCTCTTGAAGACACCTGAAATCCAGAAAACCCATCAAGAACACCATGGCAGGATTAATATGCACATCATAATTGTGTCTTGTTAGACGAACATATAAAGTTGGCACAGTTGCCAAGTATGCCTTCACTACACTGAGGTTGCGTGTGTGTGTGTGTGTGTGTGTAAAAACTGAAATATTTTTTTATTTTTATAGCTGAGATGATGAAGTTGAATGATGGAACATTAATTAATTACCATAATGCAACTTGTTTTTTTAGCTTTCCTAAGCTGTAATAATAAAAACTCTAAATCTGGGCAGAGGCTGTGACTCATGTTCACTCACTTTTCAGGAAACAAAGAATGAAATAATCAATTACATCAAAAAAGTCAGACTTAAAGCAAGTTGTCAAATTTGTGCAAGTGTTTTGATCCCCACCCCCCAAAAAAGTAAAAAAAAAAAAAAAAATGCACAAAAATGCAGGATGTACCAAAAATTACATGAAACTCACAATAATAGATGTATTAACTTAATATTTTAAAAAAATGTCAGAAGGTTCAATAAACATTCCAGTATCAAAAAGTTTTAAAAATTCTAATTTTCTGGAAATCCTTTCACGCTTCAGCGTCAAAGAGTAAATCTAGAAAACAAGTGTGGGCATGCAGGTTGAGCATGTTAATGTGTACTTACTTGGTGACACCTGGTGTGGCTCCAACATTACATGCTCGTGCTCGTTTCAGACTGTTGATCAAACTACTCTTTCCAACATTAGGAAAACCTGCAAAACATTAATGGAACGAAAAAAAATCCTATTTACTCGACCTTTCTTTAAAAGAAGAAAACCTGGTACTAAAACAGCAGTGTGTAACCTTTGATTCAATCTGGCCCCGAAGACATTTTGTGTAGATAGATTGAAGTCTGTAGCCAACTTATTGGTGCTCTCAGAATTTCAGGGCACGGCACTTACCTACAATACCTACAGTGATGGCTGTCTTTATATCCAGGTTGCGGCAATAGTTGCCTAGTAGCTTCATCAAGCAGTCTGCTCCAATACAAGCACTGGTGCTGAGAAGCTCTGTGGTGGCCTGTGTCACTGGAACGTTGCTGCGTTTCTTCCCATTGCAGGAGACATAATGTGCAGAGTTCATGCCGGAGTCACATTTAAAAACAAAGTACAGCCTGGATTTAATCTTTATTTCTAGATAATTAGAGCATAACTGCTTCACTACTCACCAAGTTCTTAGTCTGCTGCTGAGTAGATGCTTTAAAAGCCACAGTGGGGAACTCATTTCTAAGATACTTTATCCACTTTTCCACTATTTCTTTTGACACCAAATCTGGAACCAAAGTAAAACCATTTACTATTTTAATAAACAAATGAGATGTGCACAATGTTAGTGGCCTTCTTACCAATTTTATTGAGGACTAAAACTATCTTCTTGTTCGTTCCACTCTGAATGACCGCCTGTTCCACCTGAGGACATCTGCAGCCAAGAGGGTCACGCGCGTCCAGTACCTCCAGAATCACATCAGAGGCCTCCACAACCTTAAAAAACAGCATGTCAAATAACGCTCATGTCAACTCCTCTCTCATCCATCATGTTTCTAATAGCCCTTTTTGACTAGTACCTACTTGGCTTGACTCAAGTTCAGTCATTTTCCATAACAACCAGGTGCCAGCTAATGTGCACGTGGTCATTTTAGCAACATGGAGTGAAAGTCCCATGACATCATTTGTATGTGATACAAACACCGCAACAAAGGAGGACGTGAAGCCGATGGTAAAACTCCTGCTTGGTGTATGTCGTTTTGCCAGTCCCTGGGATCACAGTGTTGTTTTTTGCGTAACCAATTCCCTCATTTTCGAGTTTCAAAACTGACAGCTTTGATTTTTGTGAAAGAGACTATTTCATGACTCTTCGAGTGATGTCTCTGACTAGCCAATTAGTGGCATGCAGTCTGTTGATGTCACATTTTCGAATCACCTCAGATTGCTTGGAAGCCAGGCCGAGAACCCAGCTACTACTGCTGAAGTACCTAGTATTACCACCTAACGGAAAACCCTAAAAACCGAGCTGAGTCGAGCCAAGCCGACCAGAGTATGTACTAGAGGAAACAGGCTATAAGATACTGAATGATACAGAGTGATTTTAAAGAATGTCAAAATTTCATTTAGTCTAAAATAAGAAGATTAATTCTTGTTGTGGTCCATATACAGGCCAGTGTGCAGTGCAATTACATACCTTTTTAAATTCTCTGTAATACGCTTTCCTTGAATTCTCATTTTCAAAGTTGACATGCTTTTCTAAACTCTGCATCTCTGTCTCCTGTGAGGACAAAGGAGAATATGGTAATGACCACAGCAGCAAACTGTAAAGTATGCAGTTAGAGTCCTAAGTATCGTGCTTACCCTCTGCTCAAACTCCCTTTGTCGCTGAAGGATGTCATTCTGGAAGGTTTGCAAATTTCTCCTCTTCATAAGCTCTCGTTCTCGAGACAATTTCTGCTTCTCCTGAAGGTCCTGAAGCTAATGTAGTAAGATGTGACATAAGAGAGAGATTCACCAATGTGCCATCAAATCTGGTACAGCCAAGACTTTCAAAGGACGTACCCTTTGTTTCCTGATTTCTTCCGGTTTTCTGCTGTCCTTGACAGTCTGAGCAGGGGACTGTTCTGTATTTCTCCGCACCGAAGCATCCCCCTTTCTTCCATCTTTAGCCTGTAGGATAAACACACAGGGAGTTGTAATATATTTTAGCTCATCAGCACAGCACGTGAAAGCAAAAGCATTCATTTTACTGGCTTGTTTACACTGAATAATAAATGCAGCCAACCATGGTAAAGATACAAATCACTACCACTGATAAGCTCAAATACAATATACTCTATGCACAGTGTACATTTGATTTTTATTACTTTTATGACTTTTAGTCCAGTTGTTTTTGGCTATCCTGCATCTATTTATTCCTGCTCTATTCATTTTCCCGCTGTAAACCTGCTACTGTGACTTTCCCAACCGAGGGACTAATGAAAGCTATACAGTGTCATAGATCTCCCAGTAGTGCCTACAATGTTTTTGGTTGTCTTGGCGTCACAATGAAATGTTTCCTAAATGTTTGGTGAAAACACGAAAAACGTTTAAAGTGTGACACCGACTACATACGGGTGCTGAGAAGCTCGGTTCTCAGCGCCAGTTCAGTACCAACCGAACTATTACTGACTGCTCCAGCAGCACTAAAAGTTAGCGACAGATACCATTAGCCTTGTAGCACTCACCTTAAACTTCGCACTGAACCCGAGTCGTTTGGCTCGTTTCTGTTCTGTTAAATGCAAAAAAATACAAAACGAAGACGTTTAAATGTCATTTCACGCATTCAGTGAGTCAATACTTTCAGCTATAAACTGATGGATACCTACTAGCTTTAGACATAACTTCACCCTAGCCTTGCTCTTCTCAGACTTCACGTGTACTGCGTCCCAAGGAGGTGGACATGCGCACACGATGACGTCAACAACAACATCCGGTTAAATGTCGAAATAAAAGCTTAGAAAAATAAACGTATTTAAGTAATAACTGACAGCGTAGACAGAGAATTTAAGTGCTTGAGTTATAATATTATTATTGTAATATGTTCTAATTACCATTATAATGCACAAATTATAACAGAAACTGTTTTGGGCTAACCAAGAAATAACAAAAAGGCACTTTTGAGACAGGGGCTAGTTTTAAGCATTTTAACTCATGAATATGTTTTGGACAGCATAGTTTTTCTCATTCGGTTTTTTGATTCTAACTTAATTCCAAAGTCATTACAATGCATAGATCAGGAACCAGGAGACAGCTCAAACAGTGGCCTACAGAATGCATAACTTTGAGGTCCGTTATACAACATTTCACGCAAATGCATCTGGTAAAGAGTCTTCACTGAAATTGCTTTGGCACCAATGTAATGAATTTATGCATAAGTTTAGTGCAGAAGATTTGTAGTCACATATCTGTCTGCTTTCCAGGTGTTTGGTGGCTAATCTAAGCTTTACATCACTTCCACTTTTCCACGCTGTCAAGCTCATTGTGCTGCTGCCTGCTTTAAGCCAACCAGCCTCCACTCTGCGTACTTTAAATATCACTGCTCATCAGTCAGTCTGCCTTGCAGACGCCTTCGTGCACCCCACCTCCTCCCCATCTCCACCTTCCCCTTGATTCTCAGGCTCAATTCAAGCCTCCATCTTCATCTCTATTCTCTACCAACAGTGTCTAGACTCCGGGGCTCTTGCCCTAATCCCTGTCATTCCATTTGTGCTTTTTTGGGCCATCAGAGTCTAATCGGCAGATACCTTTATTGAATTCTGTATATCAATAAGTCATGTTTAGTTCCTTCTAACGATCTCTCCTTATTGAGATGCAATGTGGCTTTATTTTGAACATGTTAAAATAATACAACAACAAAAACAAGAAGCCCAAACAAACAAACAAAACATAAGAAAAAATGTTTAATAAAAAGTCGTTATAATAAATGAACACTGTAATTCTTAAACCATGTGGCGAAAACAGAGAAATGTAAAAGATTATGATTTCTTTCTGTTTATGAACAACAAACACTACCAGAGTGTTATTATAGCTGATAAAGACATTATTTTACTTCTATTATAGCTAATAATGATATTTTCAAGTTATCAAAACAAACTCTTGCAATCTTAACCCCAGAAACGGCCTGAGTTCAAAGAGGACGACTATTGAAGCTGAGAAAGGTTGAGCATGCAAAGAACTCTGAGTTCGCAATCTGCCTTAAAATAAAATAAAATAAAATAAATAAAAGCATTATCAGTGGCAGTCCATTCATAATCATATTTAATAAAAAGACTTGCATGATTAAATGCATGTTATCATTGCAGCCTACACGGCGTGCACCCTGCCTCTCACCCTATAACACCTGGGACAGTCTCCAGCCTCAGCATGACCCTGAATTGAATCAGTGAAGTAGAGAGTAGTGGTACGTGAAACATGTTAATATTAACCTTGTTTTATATGCAAAGTATAAGTGAAAATTACCATTAAATTCTGAATATGGTTTTGTTAAAGAAAGGAAGAGTAATTTTAATTAGCATGTTAAATGAAAGCAGTTAAGATTTCTTTTTATGTAAGTTCACTCGCAATTTCTTGATTTAAAGTAGCAGTTTGGGAGCATCAACAATATTTTTAAAAGAAAAGAAAAAAAAACGTAGTCTACTGTGTCATGTTTTTTAAGCTCTCGGGAACATTGTAGTCTTATTCTCCTGACAGCAGAATGTGAGGGTTTAAGGTGTACACCTGAAGATTAACAATGTTATAAGCCATTTTTAAACCTGAACTAATCACAGTCAGACATTGTATTACTTTAGTAATACTTTATTACTTCTTTTCCAATGCAGAATATTTGCTAATGCCTTTCTTTGTGAAGTTGCTCTACTTTTTAGTGAGGTTGGCTGTTGCAATTTAAACTGTTCAGTAAGTAGTTCCTATTTTCCTTCACTCTCATTTCTGGTTATAAATCAGTTATTTACTTTTTTTTTTACTCAGTTAGTGTTGCCTGTACTGCTGAGTCATGCTTTAAAGGGACTAAAAATGTACCAACTGTATCAACTCCTGGCAATACTGTCCTATGTTGGCAATTATTTTAATAAACATGAGCACAAGAGAGAGGAAGACACCCTACAATGAGTTGAAACACAAAATTGTTATTTATTCCTGCATATATGATTTTTGTCATCCATGCTGTGTCACTTTGTATGACCCTCATCACCCACTGCTGGTGGCAGTCCCATTCTCCCAACATCTGTAGCATTAAAGGGTACAGTCCTGTGCCAGACTTTGGATCAGGTGTTTAATATAGTATAACATGTTAAATGCCACATTTGTATTTGTTTTAGCATGTTCAGATTTTACCCAAGGCATCAGAGGACACTGTTGCTCTTGCAGCTGTTTCTTGATGTTCTGGTAGTGTGAGTGCCCGTGATAATGAAGGTGACAATTTCTCACATCCTCACAAATCAGATTAGCAGGAACGCCTCACGTTGGCCTCTGATGTCTGACTCTGTTTACTCCGTAAACCTTCACGTCTGGCAAGTTTGCTCTGGAACCTTTTAATCTCTCCGGATTGACAGTTCGCTTGAGGGAAGGGGTGAGATTTACCAAAGCTGGCATAATGGTTTAATCTGGTGTATCAGTGCACTCCTCAAGTCCACTTGCCTCACAGGCCAACATTAGTTAAGAACTCCATGTAGGAGAGGAGGAGGTGAAAGGCTCCTGGAATGACTCTAAGGATGTTAACTTTTTCACTTTTTGTTTTTAATGTGAATGTAGACAAGCTGTTTGTGTGAACTTCCTTAACTAGGTGAGCAAAATGTGATTTTGTTCTGCATCTGTGTACCAAATATTACTCTCTTGTGAATAGCTTCATCTTAATGTCACATCTAGTATTTATTTTTATCAGATTTGTGTGCACGTGTGATTGACAGATATTGAAAAACCTTCTTTTTTCTTGGTATAAACTTTTTCAGGTATAGTCACGCAAATGTTTATCTTTACGTGGGCGTGTAAGAAGGAAATCTGACACTAGCTCACTGCTATAAATTTTGAATTATTTGATCCTCGGTTATTTATTTAGCTTCATTTTCTAACAGTTCTAACATATGATGAATAAAACTTTGATTCCAGTAAATCTCTTACAAATTTAAGAATTAGCCTTGCTGTTGTTTCATTAACATTTTTTAAGAACCATTAATTTGGAGCTGAAATATATAGTATGTGATTAAGTTTTGTTTGGTTCTTCTTCTTCCAGCGACAGTTGAAGAAAACCAACAACCAATCCTCAAAAAGTTGGCCATTCTGCTAAAGATAAGAGGAGTGGTTTCCCGTTTTTGAGTGAAGTTATATCCCAGGTGGAAAATAAAGATGAGGAAATCTTTGACTCCCTGATTCAGTCAAGTGCTTTTGGCAGTGTATAGTAAATGTGAAGGTTTGTGCTACAGCATTTCAAGACACAAATGTTTGTAAGGTCTCCTGCTTAATACCAAATCACACCAGTGAAAATAGCAATAGTGGTCAAACAATTGCTACACTAGTAGTTATAAAATACACCAGCAGTACAGCTTGAAATATGCTTGATATTTTTATTTACATTTGAAAAAAGACAAGTAATATAATGATTCATTTGCTTTATGTGTATTTTTTTTTTTGCTTTTTCATTTGCCAGAGAAAGCTATATTTACCTAAAAAAAAAGAAAGAAAAAAGGAAACAATAAATATTTACTGTACAAATCAAAACATTTATCTTTTTTTCCCCAAAATGGAGAACATGGATATTTATGCGGGAGCCACAGAGGAGACCTCTGTCTTTGATGTGGAGACTTCAGAGCCATCGTCCACTTGTTTGCCAAAGAGCTGCATGATGCATGTGCGGAACTGATTGGGAAGGAATAAAATAAAAGCATGTTAAAAACGAAAACAGATTTGACAGGGTAAATTTACCTTTGTGTTAATATTGAGCCCACCTGTCTGTTCATGAAGACATAGATGATTGGGTTGTAGATAGTAGCGCTCTTGGCAAAGTATGCCGGCATAGCAGCAGCCAGAGGGTGGAAGGCATATCCAGGGTTGGCTGCGGCAAAGCAGGCAAAGAAGGTGTAAGGTCCCCAGCAGACACAATAAGCCACGATCATGACAACGACCATCCTGGAGACTTCCCTCTCAGCCTTCTGGGTTGACTCTGACTCCTTCTGCTGCATGGCAACCTGTGGTTGAAAAATCAAGAATGTGAGATCAAATCTTCTATTCTCACATCTCTGAACTGAAGATTATAAAAATCTAATTAAAGTAGCATACAGCACGGATGGCCATCCACACAGCAAGGTAGCACAGGATGATGATAGCCAGGGGGAGGATACAGCAAGTAAGCATGAGAACAATCATGTAGGACTGTACTCTAGGGTCCTCACTTCCACTGAACACATCAGGTCCACAGGAAGTCTTCAGTCCATGAGGCCAGTACCTAAAGCAAGAAAATGCTTAGTCTGTAGTTTATGTTTAAAAGACTCTGTCTTTGTATGCATTTGTGACATTAAAAGAAGCAGCAGAGTAGTTTACCTGCTCCATCCAAACATGGGAGGAGCACACCAAACTGCAGCCCATGTTTATTTTTTGAAAAAAAAAAACCCAGCCCAGATCTTTGTTACCAAACTGAATGCATAAAAAGGATTGTTACCAATAAGATAACAATACTATAATAAGAATGCCACCATACACTGGTCAAAACAGTTTTAAGTTACTCCTAAAAATGCACACCCAACTGTATATAGCATCATTAGTAGACATTATTGTTTCAAGACTAAAAGACTGATTTTGAATCCAGCTCTAGCAAGTCAAATAGCAATCGTTTCTTTTGTTATTTTGTTACAAGCTCCTATGCCGGTCAATTCATGAGAGAATAATACTATGATACCGTACCTCTGGTGTTGTTGCTGTTTGTGTAAGCGAAGGCTGATCCCCTGGTTGAATCTTCATGATACCGCCTTGCAGCAAAACTCTGTTTTCCCCACTCTTCTGCCATTCTGTTCTTAGAAGGAGGTCCTGAGCTGTTAGCCTTTCTTGTCACTTGCTACCTCCTTGGCTGCTTGGTGCTACAGATCTGACTTTTGCTTTTATACCTATGCTTCACAAACCCATGATTGGATTAGGTCACAATCAAATTATAGCTGTGATGTGCCTACTGGCAGTGCAGCACAGTGGCAAAGCAATAACCCTGAACTGTAATTAAAACAATCAACTAATGAGGTTAAGACAAAATGCTAGAATAATCTTGTTTGAAAGTGGATTTCCGTCCACTGACTTCAGATAAGGATTAGTTTCGAGATCTTTGACCAACAAATAAATGCCAGTTTTGTGTCCTAATTTGTCCACACTGAGTTCTCTAGTGGCTCATTTGGTTTATAACCATGTAGAAATGAAAAGTACAAACATAAAAGTGCATATATCTCTCAAATGACCATTTAACCTATAAAAAAAATGTTTACTTTCTTATAATTTTGAATACAGAGAGGTGTCAAATCCAGACACTTTGCAATATTTAATATTTATGCTACTGGGAACCTAACAGGTATATGTGTCAGCCCTGATTTGCATAGCACTCTCAAAGCAGCTTTAGTGGAGAAGTGGAGATCCGCGGTCCTATAATAGTGCAGGTTTCAGTTGTTGACCTGTGAGGGAAGTAAGATACTTTTAATCCCTCCGGATAGAGGGTTCATCGGATTCTTTGACAGTCCTTTGACCCTGCAACACACGTCATAGCCCTTATGGCAAGTGGCAAGCAAAGGGAGGAACACTTTTTGTACTTATGAGCATTATGAGCAAGCCTCATGAAACTGGTTGTTTGAATGATTGTCTTTAGGCTAATAAGTAACTTAAATGATAAAATTTAGAACTAGCTCATTCAAGATGAGTCACTTCACGATGGATCTGTGAGGGTGGCTATTGAAGACTTCATTTGGTTATGGGAAAGCCTGATAATTGAAAAGCTGGCAGTAATTTTATGGTACAAGACTGCGTGAGAGTGTTTTTAAATCTTTTCATGAGTTGCAAATTCAATTGTGTTTTCACATTTTTGACAAAGAGCATTGAACACAATCTGTCTAAAGTCCCTCTGTCCTCAGTCTGATGCACTATCCTGCAGGATAGTGTGTATCTGGGAGATCTGTTCCAAGTCGCTGTTTATGAAATCCAACTTCACACGTTAACAATAACTCATGCAATTATGTGACAACTGGATGATAATTGCTGTAGCTACTTAATTATGTGATTAAATTGATATAGGAAAAAGCACTGGAGGATCTGTGTAAGCCTTCGGAGAACCTAATGCATCTGTGGCCATTGATCTAATGTTCAAAGTGTTACAAGTGAAAACCAGTACCAGAGATTTCTTAACAGAAACTGTTACGTACCATAGTTATGATTTTTTTTAATGACTTAATGAATGTAAAAACAGGGGTTTTTCCTCAAGATGAAAATTTCAAGTTAACAGAAAAAAACACGCATAGCTACAAAACAAGATTCTTTGAACTGATTAAAACCAAGATGAACAATGAGCAGAACTATGGGACGTGGGAAGAAAAGCGTTTCCCATTATTTTTCAACCATTTTGAAAGCAGTGCTGTGAAATTAGCATGCAGGGGAACTGGGAAACTGCTGTTTATTGATGATTTAGCTGCTGAGTCAAATGGCGATGTGGCAATGTCTCAGTGTAAACATGGATAATAACAAGCAATATACACAGCAAAACAAACATGAGCTCCTTCAGACCGATAGTCTTAAATGACTGAGTCAGTCCCCTAAGCTCAACCCAACAGCTACAGCTAAAGCCTAGCAAAGTAAATACTATGTTTTCCTCTGGGGAGCCAACACAGTATTAGGTTCCTTGGGTTAGACAGACAATGACTGCAACAATTAATTAAATATAGATTTACTTTTATTTTTTGGAGTTTGAGTCAAAGATATTAACATCTTAGCTAATGTTAGCTAAAACAAGTATAAAGGTTCCAGATAACACAGCTACAAAAACACTGTGTGATGCTAGCAAAGCACTAGATTAATATTTAGGATTACAGATGAGGTCTCAGTCCTGAATCATATTTAAAGTTGCTATTTCCTAAGTATTATTCATCAAGCTGACCATCATGCACATTTAAAGCTGAATAAAATGTAATTTTCAGTGGCAGCAACAATGTTACGAGGCTGCAACAATTATTCCTTAAAACAAATGCTGCTCTGTGGTCTTTCTTGACTATAACACGGAGCATAATTAACAACATTTAAATCACACTGCATTCACTCGCAACAGAGATCATAAACTCGGGTAGCAGACGACAGTTTTAATCATTAGAGCAGGTTTAAGGAATCATGAACTGCTTTCAACTTTCAGAGTTGTACACTATGTTAATCTTTTTTATACAGTCTATGACCTAAAAAGACTAAAGCTGAGCTGCTTCGGCCAAACTAAGTATAACGATTTGGGTGGAGGGAATTCCCTGTCTGATCTAGTGCCACCCAGAGGTCACAGCCACAGAAAGTTGAACATGTGGCCTACTTTTAGGACAGGTTAACTAATGTGATCATTGTTAAATTTGATAAGAATGTTTTGTTTACGACTGCAAAACCAATGCGATGCTTTAAGTGTCCCACCGGGTATGCTCCCGAAAGTCCGGATTTGCCACTGACTGAGGAGGATGTGTCAGTATTAACTGTTCAAAAAAACACAATTGAGGTAACAGGTCAGCGCAGTAGGTTAATAGTTCATTTCTGTTGTTAACGGGCTGTTTAACTTATTTTCCAAACCCTGTTGTCTCCAAGGGGACTCATTGTAATGCACTAAATATAAGTGTGACTCAGCTCCTTGGCTGTAAATCACAAAGTAGCTGTCAGCTTTCAAATATCTGATTCTGAAAGAAATTCCTCATCTGCAAAGTTTCATTGTGGATCTTTCACTGGCTACAAACATTACCATAACTGTAACATTATATGATAGCAGCACTGCACCAGTGTTCCTAGCTGAAGACGTTGCAAGGACAGCAGCTGTGTTGCACCACCTTCTCCTGTCTTAGCCGTGAATGTCTAACCTATTTGACACAGTGAAAAGTGAGCGAAGATTTCTCATCTCCAAGCAGGCCAAAGCAGATTATACGGACAACTCATGTTGCTCCACAAAACAGATTAACACAGAGTAATTACTTTTGGCATGCTCGCTCCGTAACACTTTAATCTCTCCGGAACAGCAGTTCATTTCAGGGGAAAGCTAAGGGTCCTCAAAGCTGCTGTAGTGGTTTACCTTAATCCCTAACTCTGCAGTTTTGTTGAGTCCACTTCTTGCACGGATAGCAGACATGCAGATTTGATAAGAACCCTTCCTCGGACAAGGACTTTACACCAGGAAAAGGATGGACCTCAAAACTAGAGGGAGTTGTAAATTTTCTTTATATTTTTCCACTTTTGTATTTCCAACTGTGTCTCTCTTCATGCTAGCACTTGCTAACAGTTTCCACCTTAGATTAGGAAGCAACAGTGGGTTAAACAAAGACATTTCTAAAATGTGAAGTTAACTAGGGATCTATCTCTTAATGTAAATTTACATATCACCTGAGAGGTAGGGATGATGCTAGGTAAAGGGCTTTTTGGTTTTGTTTTACTCTGGCTGCTTTTTCCACATGACAGCGTGATGTTTCGAGGGTAGGTCTGGAATTCCGCTAGTTCTGAACTATTCGTGTTTGTCAAAAGTTCACTACTAGCAGAACTCAGATCTGCTCCCGACTATCGACTGGTATCTCCATGACCATAGTCACTAAGAGGTCTGGTTTATTCATTCGCTGTCTTAGGTAATTTCCAGTCATTAACTTGCAGTGACAGGAAATGACTGCAAATTGCTCCACTGGTGTGACGTGAACCAGCTCCATCTTTGCCAATCTTTACTTTCTTGTGTTTACTTCACACCAGATAATTCTGATTAATTTCAAATCTGTGTTTGAGGAGGATTTGATGATCAAAGTTTTTACTCCTTCTCTCCTGCTGTACAGATGTGCAAAAAAAGAGATCAATTCCAGAAATATTAGTATGATGTGTGATTGTGTGACTTTCACTTCTTAGCAACAATGTTTCTTAGTAATCTTAGTTTTTGGTATTTTGTCAAGGACTGTTTTTTTGCAAAGGGTTAACAGAGTTATAGATCCAAAATGTAACTTGCAATTTTCATTTAGGTTTTTGATTTTTTTTTTTTTTTTTTTTAAAAAGCACCGAAGGAGTAGTTATAGTTCCATTTTTAGATTTGTTTGTGCTTTCAGTTGCAAAAAAACCCCAATATCAGTCACTGTGAGGTCAACAAACCCCCTTACATCAATTAATATTTTGATTTCAAGCAAGCAAAAACAGAGAATATTTGGCTGCAGCTGCCTGAAAGATGTGACCTTCAACCATCACAATCATCTGGAATATAGAGTTTCTTATATGCATGTGTAGGTACATATAAGAAACTGCATATGCACGTTTTGATCTAATCGAACATTTGTTATGATTATGGTATGGGGGTGGATGCCTTAGAGGCACAGTGTCCTCTGATTGCTTCCCCATCAGCATGAATTTGAAGAAATCTACCATTTTATGAGGAAAAGGGCTTTCTCTGTCGTCTAGTATTTTTATTTTACAAAGATAAAAGTTGATCTTTTGTGTCTCATCCCCATTCGTTCATAATCAATAAAGACCATCGTACAAGTACACTCTAGGTGAATTGTAAACCAATAGTGCTGCAATGGGATTAACGGGTTCTCTGTTAATCTCTATTGGAACTGCTGTGAAAGGTCATTAATTATGACACTATCTGTAGGCCAAATGCTGCAGACCCTCACCTTTTGCAGCACAGTAGCAAATTAACAATTATATTTCAATTTAACACACAAAGTGGGTGTTTGCTCAGCAGACTCAATAACATTAAACACTTACTGAAAACTGTAATGTGGCTTTTGCATTATGTTGGATTTGCATACAAATGTCCTGCAAATAAATGTAACCATTTTCTTTACCATATTTAGCTGTGATTGATGCAGGGTTTCAAATAAGGACTCGGAGATAAATGCTGCTTTCTGAGCATCTATAAATAGAAGCTATGAAACAAATCCATGAGCTGTGAATAAATCAGAAGAGTGAGGTTGGTTTGCATCATTGTTAAAGCTTTTTTCTTTTCTTTTCACCGTTCTATTTCAATGTGAATGTTTACAGGAGTGTGTTTCTGCTGTACTTGTCTTCACTCAATAACTTTTACTGGCTTGCTAGGTGTGTGCATGTGTTTGTGTTTCTGCATGAAGAGTACACCACGAAAGACTAAACTAAAGTGCGAAACTAGAACCATTTCCTTCACTTCAATAACATTGATGTGCATTTGTGGATTTTCCTTTTACCTCAAGTATATCCCGCTGATCCTATGAGCCCATCTATGTGATGAGCTGATCCAGGAGCAGTAAATGTTGTAAATATAAGCAGCAACATTGTGTCCAGTTTATTGGTTTTCTCTTGCACTACACCACTACACATTAAAAAGATAAACAAATATATTATTTCGGGCTTCCTATAATAACTGCAGCACAACTTATCAAACATATTTACACATATTTCTATCATACTGTAAGTATTTCTGAAACCTAATATGGGTTTTGATGACCTGAATGTTATACTGAAAAAAAAAACAAACAAACTAAAAACTAAACAAAACAAGATTGTTAAAATAAAATATAATGCTAAAAAGGTATGCTTTAGTATCATGTCCATCATTATGTGCAGTGATGAGCCTTTTAGAGACACAAATAGTTGCTTCATCAATGAAATTTATTGCATTTTTTTAAAACATTTTTACTGCATAAAACTAACTAACAATAGCAAAAATACGTTTGTCACATTATTAGCATTTCTGTGCTATGTTCAGTATGCGAGCTGTCCAAATGGGGCACGAGTAACCTATGAAGGTGCAACTTTAGAGACTTCAGTGGTAGATTGACTTGATGACTCTTCATCGTCACCTCCGCTCATTCCCAGCATCTGCCTTAGACACGAGCGGAACTAAAAGAGAATAAAGAGGAAGGTTTTGGTCACTTCTTATTAATCTGTTTAGTAGTCCTTGTAAAAAGCCATCTTAGTCACATTAAAGTGTCTCAGGGGAGATGGAGGGGACTGACAGACCAGCACTCAGTGCAGCATTAGCATGTTACCAGCAGTGATGGATAAAAGCAAAAGCTGGCACAACAAAAGTCAGTGTGATTGGAGGGCAGTAACTTATTATTTACTCCCTCTTGATGTTTTTTTTTTTTTTTACATTTTCATGAAAATTGACAATAAATGAGTGTCTTCTTTTTGTTCCATGTTTATTTAGGCTCAACTGCCCATCAGATTTTGTCTTGGAGGATGGGTCAACCCTTTTGTATTTTCTAACAGCCACCATTAGAGGGCGTCTGTGGCTGACTCAGTCACAAGCTCAAATAAAAACAAAACACAAAGCTGATGTTCCATGTTTGTTACTCTGCTTAGACTAAGCAAAGCTTCAGTTTAGTGAAATGGATGCAAATATAGGCCAAGTTAAATTTATTTCACTCCGAGCTGCCAAAGATTTTTCACCTGCTTATTGAGGAGGATGTAAATCATTGGGTTGTAGACTGTGGAGGCCTTTGAGAAACAGGAAGGAATGGTGGCCAGTCTCAGGTCGAATGGCTGCCCACGGTTATTCACAACCCAGACGGCAAAGGAGGCATATGGCATATAGCACACCAGAAAGCCCAGCACCATGATCACCACCATCCTGGTCACTTCCTTCTCTGCCTTCTGGGTGGAGGCAGACTCTGCTTGGGCCTTTACTGCCTTTTGAGACAGATCATTTGTCAGAATCAGCATCAGACTGGAAAATTGTAAGTATAAAAATATATTTTTTCCTTCATTCCCACCCCTTCCCTGGTTTGTTTTGCCTTCTAGTATTTCTCTTTAATAAACAAAACTACACACAACACAATCGCCCTAAACATAGGATTCGACAATTGCTAACCAATCTCATATTGCCTACCGCTTTCAGCATGAACAGCAGCTGTGAGTAGCAGAAGACGATGGTGGAGAAAGGGACAGCAAAGCAGAAGCAGAAGAGGAACATCACGTAGGTTTCATTGTTAAACTTGTTGCCTGTTGTGTACCAGTCTGGGCCACAGGAACACTGCATGCCCTCTGGGATATACCTAGAAAGAGAAACAATTATTATATGTATACATATGTTATTAACCCTAAGAGAACCATTTACATCAAGGTTAGAGCAAATGAATTATAAAGTGCTTAATCTATATGTACTCACCTGCTCCATCCAAACAGAGGTGGAAGTGCAGCGCTCAGACCGCAGACCCAAGTCAATCCACAGCATGCTATAGCGTGGCTGGACCTGAAGGCAAAGTTCCCAAGTGGCTTGCACACAACCAACCATCTTTCAAATGCTACCACAGCAAGAGACCACAGGCTAACCATACCTGCAACAGGACAAAGATAATGATAACTACGTTAATATTTAGAAACAGCAGCTGCTTTTTATATATTGGCTCTCATAAGCACATAACCAACAACTTCTTTAACAACAACAGTGCCTTATGTGGTATTCTTTGAAAAAAAAGAACATTTTGGTGCTCAAAATAAAGTTAGCTTTATATAGTACCATACGGTATGCAATGATATTGGCACCAGTACATTGATAGCTCTATTTCTCCTACAAATAAGGACACAATATGTATTTTATGTGTCATGGGAAAAACAAATAGCTTATTATTATTATCATTATTATTATTGCAGTTTAGATAAAAAAAAAAAATCCCTATTGAGAGCGCTTTGGTTAACAAAAACTGGCATAGGTCAAATCTCTCACATGCATCATTTTAATTCAAGTGTAATAATATGATGCATGATGTAACCCTTTTTTCTTACTTAACAAAGTCTATAATTATGCTCCTTACCACCAAGAGTTGCTGTAAATCCTTCAATCTTGCATGCAATTGGACCAGGGAACATGTATTTAAAAGCAAAACAGATGAAGCAGGTGAAAGAGCCCGTAGAAGAGACGAGGAGGTTCGCAACAGCCAAGTTCACCAGGATGTAGTTTAGATGAGACCGGAGCTTCTTGTATTGGACAGTACATGCGATAGTGAGGACATTGATGATTGTGCCGGCCACCCACAAGAAGAACATAAATGCTGACATGGAATAAAAGATCATCGGGCTTCCTAAATGGTCCTGGGGAACCAGGTATGGGCTGAAGGCTGTGATATTGTTGGTGTCCAGAGGGATGGGGATCCAGAAGTCATCCTGGAACTCGGTGGGACGATTTCCTCTCATTTTCTTAGATGGAGTTTGCGATCAAAATCTATATCTAACGATATTAAATAAAAAAAAACTTTAAAAGGCTTCAAATAAACTGCATCTAATTTCAAATAGTACTCAGAGATTTCATTTTTCCTTCCGTCTTATATCTGAGATGCTCGTCTGTCTGAAGCGGAGTTAACGGCGGCATTTATAGGAACTTTGATGATTGCTAAGGCTCAACATAATTGGCTAAAGGACAGGATTTAAAGCTTTCCTTGCATTCCGATAACAACATATCCTACCCTTAGCTAATACACAGATTACTATCGCATTACCAGACTTGGCAAGGATCATCTCATTACATCCTAGTGTAAGGGCAGTGTGTTTGTGAACCATATAATCTGATCCACGGGGACTTCCAAGAGGTCAGTGCGTGCATCTCCCCCTCAGTACTCCAGGTTGTGTTGATTTATCCTTTTTTCTGGCACAATTATTTTTCACCAAGAAGGAGTAGTCAGACTTATGGAAAAAGTTTTTCTGTCTCTTCATCCCTTATCTTGCTAACTACTCATCAGATCTACTTTATAGTTGGTGGTTACAGGTCCTTTGAATGAGTCATTGGTCTCTTTTTGGGGGTCTTCCCTCTATTGATTGGCAACATTATCAAACCTTTAAGATCAAATTTCTTCCCCTGCCGAGGATATCACATTCCTCTGTGACCTGTTAATTATGTCACCACTTCAGACAGCATAGTTTATATAAACTTCCACTGCAGTGAACACCGCTCTAGGCAAAATGTTAAACCACTGACAGGTGAAGTTTGTAACACTGATAATCTTGCCAGAAACTTTTTTGAACCATTGGATTTTGGTATTTATGTGGATGTTACTTTTGTTTGTTCCAGAACATGCAGACCCCCCCTCCCCCCAGCACTGGAAGCAGTCTGACCCAGCAGGACAATGTCCAGGAGTAGGTACTGTCACAAAAACATCTTAGGGTTGGCTTGAGTTACAAAACAAAAAGTTCAAGCCGTTGACCTGGCACCCAAATTCCACAGATCTTAATCAGATGAAGCATCTGCCTATACTTAACCTATGAGTCAGGACTGTCTTGGTATCCATCCATCCATCCATTGATTTTCCTCCACTTATCCAATTCTAGATTAGGAAGGTGGTGACTGGAGTCTGTCCCAGCTACAATAGGGACAGATCACCAGTCTGTGTATTGTATATATTTTATTTTCTGCCTGTAAACTCCATTTTGGCAGTTTGCATTGAGTGACAAACTTGCAGACTCACTTTTAGAAGCCATGCAACAAAAACACTTGCTCATCCTACTCTCAAACCTTTACTTTTACTACATAGTAAATGTTTTATATAGCGTGTCAGAAAAAAAGCCCTTTGCAAGCAGGAAAGAGAACAGAATCTCCAGCTTGAGAGCGGTCCGGTTCTTTGAAATCACAAAAAGCAGCACTGTCTGTTCATCACTGTCATGCAAGTGGCTTACATTTTGCTGCACACTTCTTTTCTGTAGTTTTCATCTACATGTAAATATTTACGGTTAGCCGGAAAAGACGAGGGCTGGTGGAGTGTTTTAGAACTATTGCTTTAGGAAAAGTAGAAATAAAACACATCTCACTTCACATCAAAATATATTTAGCTTTAGTTTGTGTTTTTTTTACTTGATCTATAGTCATGCATTTTCAGAAGCTGTCTTGTGAGTAGGGATGGGTACCGGTATCCGGTGCCATAATGGCACCGGTTCTGACATAAACGGTAGTAACCAGAGCGAAGAGCAGCGCACATTTCGGTGCTTTTTTTTCCTGAAATGTCATACACTTTGGATTCTAGCCAATCATTTTACCTTTGCAAGCGTAGTAGGCGCGTCCAGGTACGTACGTTCTTTTAGAGCAGAGCTACAGATTAAAAATGCCCAAGGCGAAGCGGTCAAAGTCTGGCTGTACATCACAACAAAAGACACAAACTCAGCAGCCTGCAACAAGTGCTTTAAGGTGATACTGTGCAAAGGAGGTAACTCTTCGAATCTGATAAAACACCTGGCGACGTATAGCATTTTGTTAAAAGCCGAGAAATGCGCCGTATTTGATAGCTTGCTGCGAGACCTCACACCGTGCACATCTACTGCGGGTGGGTTGCCTATTATCGGACCCGGAGTTAGCAACAACCCCCAAGAACCCGAAGAGGAGAGTCCTGGCCCCTAGCCCTGCCAGTGTAGCAGAAATGATGACGGATGTTCTTCTCTGCGTGAGTAGCTTAATGTTGTTTGTGTGTAATTTACGTTGAGTAGGCTAACCACGTAAGGTGAACTATCAAAAACACCGTCGTAGTTACATGCGGCTGTCTTCTTGTTTGATGGCAGATACTCCCGTCACCTAACCAACTAAACAGCTAAACATGAGAGGTTTTTGGACCAATTTTGTGTTCTCCATTCTTTAAGCACCAGTTCGAGCACTGTTTAAGCACCGGGACCGTTTCAAAAGTACCGGTTTGGTACTGGTATCAGATAAAACCTAAGCGATACCCATCCCTAGTTTTTAGATTTCACTATACAAGCACTGCTAGCCCTGCTTGCCCCAACTGAAAGACGCTGGTTGTGTCTTTCAGTTTTAGTTCAGTGGTTGTGTGTGATGACACTAGATGACTAGGGAATATTAACTAAGCAGGATGGCCCATCAAAAAAAATCTTCCTCTCGCCCCTGGGGGCGGTCTATCCTATCGGGTCCTCTACCAGAGGCCTGGGAGCTTGAGGGTCCTGCGCAGTATCTTAGCTGTTCCTAGGACTGCGATCTTCTGGACAGAGATCTCCGATGTTGTTCCTGGGATCTGCTGGAGCCACCTAGCGCTCCGATTACCACTGGGACCACTCATACCTTCACCCTCCACATCTTCTCGAGCTCTTCTCTGAGCTCTTGGTATTTCTCAAGTTTCTCGTGTTCCTTCTTCCTGATGTTGCTGTCATTCAGAACCACTACATCCATCACTATGGCCATCTTCTTCTATTTGTCTACAACCACTATGTTCGGTTGGAGCCACCATTTTGTCTGTCTGTATCTGGAAGTCCCACTGCTCTGTCATTCTCCACCACCCTCCTGGGCATCTTCCATTTTGACCTTGGGACTTCCAGGCCATATTCTATGTTTGTTTTGTTTTTTTGTTTTTTTAATTTCCAAACCTATAAGGTGACAATTGATACAGGTGGACAGCTAGTTTTTACTGCTGGTGACAGAGACCTGGCAGACCCTGTGACCCTGTCTTTGTTTGGATAAGTTGACCAAACATAGCAATTTCACTGACTTCTGGTTGAAAAGTCCTTTTGCATAAAAGTCTTTTGGGAAAAATCCCACAGCTCCCGTGATTGATGCTAGCACTTTTCTGAAGAATTCATGGTCACAGTTGTTTTTCTAGTCTTATGAAAGACGATGATGTTATGATGTTAGTTAAACTGTGGTCTGAGAGTCAGAGAGGATGACAAACAAGGGTAAGGTTAAGAACAGATCTACCTTTTTTTTTCTTTTTTTTTTTTTTTTTTTTGCCTGTCCCATTTGGTTCTTTAGCCGTCAGAATTGTTGTCTGAAGACCAACAAGGATACCCAATGGATTTATTTTGCCAAATGGATCATCATGGCATTGCCGTATTGGTCCATTTGATCAACCTTTGTTTTTATTATTTATTTTATTTTATTTTCAGTTGTTACAGACGGGACAGACATGAGTGAGGGATAGGAAAGGGAGAAAGAAAGAGGAAGGAAAAGAAAAACAGAAGGGGAGAGGGACAGTGAGAAAGGGGGGAAAAAAAATATCTCCGGGATCACCTGTTGAGAGAAAAAGAGTAGAAAACAAGCAAAAAAACAAAACAAAACAAAGCAACATACTATACACAACACCATCGCATTAATCTAGCTAAGTGTAAACAGCAGCAAATACCAAATATTGAACGTTGTTGTGCAGCACGCAGGACAGACAGCGCACAATGTGCTTTGAAGTAGCAGCCAAGAAAGGTGTGATTCAAGTCTACGAACAGCGAACACCTGTGTGCACACCTGTGTGGATCGGCGCGCTTGTATTCAAATGGTTTCCCCATGTAATGGTCTGCAAGAGGATGTAGAGAGCCATAGCCCTGTCCCCCAGGGCATGAAGCAGGCATGGGGGAGATCCAGGCCCCAGACATCCAGAGGCCCCAGAGTGCAAGAGCCCAAGGAGGACCACCGGAGGGGCATCCGTGCCACCTTCATGGGAAGGGCTGAGGATCCCCAGACGAGGGGTCACCCAGTAGCCACCAGGCAGAAACTAGAGGGGGCTGCACCGGCGTGCCCGCCGGCTCCGCCGGCAGCCAGCTGTGCCAGAGTGAACCGAGCCGCAGGCACAGAGGCCGGAGGCCCGAGGGCCCTCCGCGCCCCGGAAGAGGCCTGACCGAGCAGCAGGCGCCAGGCCCCGCCAAGTAGCCACCGGGAGTGAGCTGGCACATGACCTGAGCGCCCAGCCCCGGACACCAAGAACCAACAATGCACCGACCCCTGAGGGCATCAGTCACCGGCAGGGAGTGTGGTGAGGGGAGATAGGCCTCCACACTTGGAGGGCCTGGGAGTTCCCAGAGAGGTGGAGTCTAAGACCCGACCTGACATATAGACACAGACAAACAGGCACACACAGACACAGACATGCATTCCCACCCTCATGCACACATATACAAACACTCAGCACTCACCCAACGTAGGAATAAACGTAAATGGACATGTACACACAATCACACTCCCCAAACATACTCTATACCCCGGGTCCAGGTATCCTCGAACAGATCTACCTAACTGAACAGTCACGTTGCAGTTACATGTGTATCCGATGTCCACCAGTGTCTCAGCCATGCCCACTCCTTCACTGATCATGTCCACTTTCAAAATACCAAGATGGCTGAAGGATATGACTATGGCTCATGGTGCTTATGTGAAATACAGATTGTTATGTTATAAAACACCTTTCTGAACGATATAATATTTTGTATTTTGGTTGCATGAGAGTGACCTGAACGAAATAAGTTTAAGACAATAAGACAAAAACATTTTGCTAATAAAAGTGCAAATACATATTAATCACACACTAAATAGCATAAATAATAAATATAACATTTGAAATGATAACAAAAATACTTTTATATAGCACACTATAATATACTCTCATAGTGCACTTTTTAACAACTTCTAAGTGTTGGAGAAAAACACAGAGCAAGTGAAAACGTGTTTTCAGTCAAGCACAGAGATTCAGTAAAGATTTTGTGTCTGTTTTTTATTTGTATTTTCATTTTGCAGATTATTCCTACTTAAATCGTAACATTTTTACATATGATAAAATACATGTACATTCTTTGTAATTTACAGTTCAGAAATCAGCAAGCATTGACGTGTTGCCTAAGCAGGCCCGACTTTGGAAACTTCAGTCACCGATTGTGTTGTTGAGCTCTCCTCCTCACCTCCTCCCATCCCCATCATCGCTAACATACATGTACGGAACTGCAAGGGAAAAACATATTTGTAGATTAAATCTCCTGTGCAAAGTTATAAAGTATCATAGCTTTTATGCATAAAAAACACCTCAATTATTTATAGCTTTAGGACCACAGCTAAGATATGGTACAGCCTATATAAAGTTAAGAAAATAGGTTGGTTAGTAGACTTTTGCACCAAAAACATCTTCAAAGCACGAACATCTTGCCCAAGGACACGTGTATGGACTGGAGTCGCCAGGGATCCAACCACTGACTTGTTGCTCTACCTTCTAACAGAGTCACAGCAAGGGAACTGAGCCATTGACCCTTAGATTACCCCTACCTACAACCCCTTTTATTTACATTCCTTCTAAATGGGACAAACAATTAACCAAACATGTTGTTTAAGTTGGATATAAAAGAGTCACAGTAGTGAGATACACACAAATAAAGTAGAGCATCGATTCAAAGCTCCTGCACATCAGATAACTTTAAAACATGTTGTTTGGTGTATTAAAAACCAGGAGAAGACAACCCATTTGCTTCTAAATAAGTTAGTACTTACTCGGCACAGCATGTAACTGACCTGTTTATTAAAGACCACATAGATAACAGGGTTGTAGACTGCTGAAGCCTTTGAGAAACAGGACGGTATAGTCGCCAATCTCAGATCGAATGACTGCCCACGGTTGTTCACAACCCAAAGAGCAAAGGAGGCATATGGCAACCAGCACACCAAGAAGCCGAGCACCATGATCACCACCTCCTGGTCACTTCCCTCTCTGCCTTCTGGGTGGAGGCAGACTCAGCTTGGGCCTTGGCTGCCTGTTAATGTGGGATTGATCAGGGTCATGTTGGAAAGGTTATTTTGAAAAAAAAATCACAAGTCATGTGAATAAATAGAAGAGTTTACGTTGTACTTTGATCTTGCATATATTAATAATACTAAGCGTGTCAGTTTGAATGGTAAGTAGATCTGGCCTGTTAGATTTAGGCTTTAATAGGATATAAGACAGCATTTATTTAAGTATACATGCTTCTCAGTCATCAAGAGAATAATTTCAGTAGACCAAAACCATCTCATTTTGTCTCACCATTTTCAGTGTGATGAGCAGCTGGGAGTAGCAGAAGATAATCGTGGTCAAAGGAACAGCAAAGCAGAAGCAGAACAGGAACATCACATAGGACTCATTGTTGTATTTGTTGTTTGTGGTGTACCAGTCTGGCCCACAGGAGCACTGTAGGCCTTCTGGAATATACCTGCAAGGAAAAGTAGAAGCACGTTGATTGTACAGTTCTACTTAAATGCATTGTGTTGCCAGCTGATTTTCTGAAGTATGTTGTGTCTGTTGCTTACCTGCTCCATCCGAACAGTGGAGGAGCTGAGGCAATCATTGCAAAAAACCAAGTGAATGCACAGCAGGCTATAGCGTGGTCGGGCTTGAAAACAAAGTTACCGAGCGGCTTGCAAATCACAAGCCATCGCTCGAAAGCTATCACAGCAAGGGACCACAGGCTTACCATACCTGCAATGACAGGAAAACCCTTTAACTCCCTCTAGAAATCAGCATAAATAAGTCTGCAGCCAATGACTTACCACCGAGTGTTGCCATGAAACCTTCGATCTTGCATGCTAGCGCACCAAAGATGAAATATTTGAATGAAAAACTGCAGCAGGCAGTGAAGGAGCCCACAGTGGACACAAGAAGGTTTGCTGCTGCCAAGTTCAACAGGATGTAGTTGAGGTGGGATCGAAGTTTCTTGTATTGGATGGTGCATGCAATGGTAAGGGCGTTGATAAAAGTGCCAAAAATAAATATGAATAACATGAAAACTGCCATGGCGTAAAAGGTGGCAGTATCCCCCAAGTGGTCCTGTGGAACCAGAAAAGGGCTAAGTGACGTGATGTTGTTTGTGTCCAGGCTGACAGGTATCCAGAAGTCTTCTGGCAGCTCCATATCACGTTTACCCCTCATTTTGCTTATTTCGAACAACGTTCTCCTGCTGATGTTACGGCTCAAATTAGGTATCGCGCACGCTCTGCCAAATAATAAATTTAAGGAGCAGACATGAACGCTGTGCGGTTAGGAATTCTACCGTCTCTTGTCTTTATTGGCTGTGTGCGTCGTATTGACGTTTATAAAGGGTTTCATGACACTGATCGCTATAAAGTGGTTAATTGATTATTTAATTGACTAAGTAATTAATTGACAAATTTAATTGCCTTCATAGCTTTTCATTTTATTAACTGGTGTTAATGCTTCTGTGGTTTCCAGTTCTGTGTTGCGTGCTGTGATGCTAAATTCCGAGATTTGGTTACTTGACAGATATCTGAATTAACAAGTATTTGAATCTGGGAACAAACACAAGCATATTTGGACTTCCAAAAATCTGTGCAAACCTAGATATGTTTTTGGCATCCAAACTTGGTTAAAGAGGTTAATCCCTCTTTCCTAAGGAAGTTCCCTGCCGGTCTTCACCTGCTAATCTGGTTTCCAATCACATTATATTTGATAATCTCTTGTTAAGTGGATTACACCCTATTTTGCATGGGGATTTAACTCAAGCTTTGTGTTACCTTCTTGGCATTTTGCTGCCTTTACTGAGCTTAAGGGAGCGTCTTTGTAGTACTAGCATGCAAGATTGAAGGTTTTATGGTAACACTCTCAGGTACGATTTAAGCTGGCGGGTTAATCGCAGAATTTGCTCATTGTTGTCCCAACGATCCGATACAGAGGAGGATGTGCATAAGCTTACTTAAGAGGAAGAAAGTTAGTGGAGGAAAATAGAATTATTAAACTAGCTTGCTCAACACTTTCTTATTTCTAACTTTATTTCATTTTAATGGGCAAAAAAGTTATAGACTATTTCATACAGGAAAAACAAAATTGCATAACCTCAGCAATTTGGTGTGGATGTGAATATTAACAAAATACAGCTATGATATGCACAGCCAGTCAGCAGCAGTTTATAAAAAATGACATGCATTTCCACTCGAAGCAGGTCCAACTTATGTTGAGGAGTCTTCATCCTTATTTCTGCTCATCCTCAGCATCTTTATTCAGTTTTTTTTAACATTGAAAAAAAGATGTTGATAAAAATTTCTGTTTCTATAGTTTATTTATATAAGCTGCTGTTTCCTGATGCATTGCAGCTGCTTTAATAAGACATTGTAATTTAAACCTGTTTGTTAGTTTATATTATTTTTGGGATCTTTTAATTATGGAAAGGAACACTAGGGACTTCTACAGACTGCAAGTTTCCAGAATGTGGAGACACGTGATGTCCATGCTGTTCTTTTGTGTTTGCCAAAAATTGGCAGGAGATCCTAAAGATCTGTTTATCAAGGACAACACAGACAACTAGGTTAAAGACTGCAGGGGATCTTGGAAAAGACAGACACTATAGAAGCAAATCTCAAATCAAAAGACTTATGGTGGTTGTTCACAAGTACAAAAGCAAAGCTGGGATGTATCATTTCAGGGTGGATGCAGATCCAGCTTGGGTCTTTGCTGCCTGTCAAGTAAGAAAACAAGATGACTTACATGGCTTCTGCATGTTCAGCAAGTCACCCATCTGCTTGTTTCATTACAGAAAAATGACCTTTGCATAGTATGTACCTGAGTTTGAGAGGTGGCCCTAAGGGACTAGAAAGACACTGAAGTGTGTGATTTTGTCCACATCCACAGGAATAGGGCAGTTTTTGTGTGATGTTTAGTGCAGCATCTATTGTAGGTGTGCTGGAGTAAAGCAGCAGAGGGAGTCTGAATACATTTACAGGCCTGTCAAACATTTAAATACTTAATTAATTCAATGATTAAACAATTATTTATTCATTAAGTAAGCGACAGCATTAAGAGGGTTGTGGGTTTGAAACTGCATGGGGCCTTCCTCTGTGGAATTGTTCTTACTGTGCATGTGAGGCTTTTCTCAGGAAGTTCACCCCATATAACAAAAACCTATATGACAAGTTAATTAGTAGGTCTTAATTGGAATTTTATGTAACTTTGATCTTGTCACTCTCTGAAGTTGGCAGTCACCCTGTCCAGGCTGTACTCTGCCTCTCACAGTATCAGCTGACTTGACCCCTATGACTGTAACTGGATGTATTGATGGATTTATCCAGAAAAGGAAAAAGCAACTCCTCCAGGAATATCACCAGAAGCAAGAAATATAAAAATGAAAAATTAGAAGCCAATATATGTTTTTAGGGTATGCTCAACATAATGAGCATGAAGTTATGCCTATCTACTGACAAACATGTTTCCACAGATAAGCAAACACGTTAGCGTGTACCAATGCACAAGATGGTTCAATTAGCTCCACTATAGAGTTGAAGGACACTGTTTTGGGATCTGCTAATCCAGGTACCAACGCTATTACGACAGCAAATCACATTCAGTCTGATCTTGATTAACCTGCTTGCTGTTAGTATTAGGATGGATGATCTTGACCTTCATTATCGTATCAGGCTCAAGAAAGGATTATCCGATGTAGAGGATGGATCTCTGCAGACGGCAGAGTATGGGCATTTTTTTCCACTTCAGAACAAAATACAGCAGGACAGACATAATGTTGATAGTCTCTTCATGACAAGTAGGTGAAGAAAGTGGGGAATATTGTCTTTGTGAGTTCTACTGTGGAAATGCACACTCACTGTAAAAAAACAACAACAACAAAGAAACTGTTTAATTTAACAGTGTTTTCCTATTAATTCTCCAGGAATTTAAATGTATTAAATATCAACAAAATTACAAATATAGACTGTGGACTTACAGGTCAAACCTGTAACTGTGAATGACAATTTTTTTTCCACATAGAAACACTATAAAAGAAAGACTATTCACAAATTCAGCTCGATTTCAGAAATATATAATGTTTTAATACTGTAAATACTGTACATATAGGACATTTGATGCAATGAGTGCAAATTAATAGCAAAGGAAGTTAAAGTATAGGTTCTGAAATTTTGCATACATTTGTTTATTATTTAGCAGATATCTTGTGTAATTATAAAGCTTTTACAGTAAAATAATGCTTTAGCTGTTAAAGCTGTACAGTTCCTAAACAGTAACAAGTAAACCCGCAATCTCATTATTGTAAAAGGACATTTGGGCCAACCTTAAATCAGACAACTAATGCCAGAGTTTCACAAAGACTTGACCCAGACTGCTTTCTTTATTTGACAGATGTTGTTGTGAATGTGAATGACACATACAGTACAAGTACATATGAGAATTCTAAGGACTGTCTGCTGTACATGTGTTTATTATAAAGTAGTATATGTATATTTTTTTTAAATAAAATTTATCAAAAATAGGTCATAAACACATTTAGTGTACATGTTGGTGGTTAGCACCCTGCCATCATCTCTGCGCATCCTCCACCTGTGCCTTCAACACAAACACCTCTTATGCCCACCCAGCTCAGCCTGCTCTGGCCTGTGACGGTTCAGTTTTGGACCTTAAATAATAAAAGCATTGAGAACATTAAAAAAAAAGTATCCTACTTTGCTCCCTAGACTGCTGTCATTTCCTTATGAGTCATTTTATTTGGGGCAATGCCATTGTAATGAGCTTCTGCCAGCATTAAAGAAATAATATCAGTCTCCACCAGGTGGCATGCCATCCAGCTTCAGACTACCATACAAACCCACCAATCCATCCTCTCGAAATTTAGCGTATGAGAGGTCCAGAATTATTTACCGTAGATGTCTTCTACCCCTAGATTCTTTACTTGGGACAATAACATGAAGTGAGGTAAATGGTTGTCTGTCTCTCTGTGTTTGCCCTGCAACACATTAGTGATCTGTCCAGAGGGTATCCTACCTTTTGCTCAGTGTGAGCTGGATAGGCTTTAGCCCCTGCAACCTTAAATTCAAACCAAAGAAGATGGATGGACTATGGGTGGGTGGATGATGGATGGATATTATTGGCAGGTGATAGACGTACATTTAGGCAGTTACCATTCCAAACAGAAGGCACAAAAGTAGCTTGTTAAGAAATAGAATGGATAATTCCTTTGTCCAGACTCTTTCATCTGCAACAAGGTAAACCTAAAAGATGTGTTTTGACTCAAAAGTGATCCTCAGTCCATTGCATTCCAGTCTGAGATTAACTGATTTTGTATTTTCCCATAAATAATAATAATAATAATAATAAATCTCACCACCTACTGATGCAGAAAAGGTGCAAATGGTGCATACAAACTCACCAGACTGCAAGAAATGTAGTGGCTGTAATAAAAGTAACTGGGTTTATTCCACCCCAATACCTAAATGAAACCAGCGCCCATGTTTGCATTTTCTTTGTCACTGTTGTAATTTTCCATCAGGTTAACATGGCTTTGTGTGTGATTAAGAAAGCTAACATCCATTTAGAACAGAGGGTAAATGTAAGACCATCAAGGACGTGACACTGTTCTTGTCACTGTGTTACTGTACACTGGTGTGACCCTCCGTGCAAGTCCCTAAAATGAAGCATTTGGTAGAAAAAAAAGAAAACATTTAGGAACATGTTCTGAAGATGCTCAGTGAAGATCTGTGGACGATCCCAGGATGTGTGAACAAAAAACTAAATGATGTGCAATCTGGTGCATGATGTTTTCTTTTTAAACAACAAAATGCATAGAACTCCTACTTTACAACCTTGCTCATCATTCGTGACAACTCTGTGCTGTGACAAATCAACCCTTTACAAGATTATTTACCTTTAGAACTCCTGAATATAAGTTTATAAAGCCAAACAACCTCACAGATGTGGGTAAATATGAATATGAATGAGTCAGACAGCCTGCTGTAGTGGTGGGAGGAAAAAAAATCCCTTCTCAAAATCCCGCTGTTATAATCCTTGATCCATGTCACTTGATTGACATCATGATCTCTTTAGGGTTTGAAAGCTCAGCTCTCCTGCCATTATCTAAGACTCTTAATGAGTGTAAACAATTACTGGCATCTGAGCACCACTGACCTTGCCCAGTCTGCTGTACTCATCCAGGTGAGCACATGTATGAGAAACATGGACAGTATGTCAGCATGTACTACAAAAAATATATATGTGCTGTGTTTTCATGACCCAATCTGGTTAAAATCTAAACATGACAATAATAATGATAATAAAATAACAGTGACACTGATCAAGATTTTTCACAGTACAGCATCTATAGACATCACTCAGTAAGACGTGAACAAGAGTATTTTTCCAAGCGTTCCATGATCTCTGCTATTTCCTTTGTTTTCATTCTTTAGGCAGAGGTCGTGCTTGGCTTTCTAGGAAGCTTTCATCCTTTTATCTCATCATTATCGTCATGACGGCCCTAACGAGTTTCCAATCTGTCTGTTGAGACTTCCGAGACATAATCCCTTTTCTGCAGCACGCATGAAATGTCCACTGAAATGGCTTTACCATTGTAGTTTCTTTCTTTCTAGTTCTTTCTAAATAGAAACAATCTTGACCAAACACAATATGAGGAATAGTTATTCTTTAGTTTTTCTGCGTCAATGGCAATTTTCTTCATTTTAGGTTTGATCAGAAAAACAAAGAGACCTATTTGAGTGTGCAGCTGTAGTTGGACCTTATAGCCTATTTGATGGTCATTTCCAGCGTGGTGCAAAAGTTGTGAATCATCCTTCATTTCTTTATATTCTGATGGGCTTGAAAGTCAATGGTATGACTTTATTTATTCTTCAAAACACTGTGAACTTTCCTAGGCAGGTTTTCTTGTGATTTCTTTAAGAAGTCTTCAGGAATAGTTCTCCAGGCTTCTTAAAGGACATTCAAAGCTTTTCTTTGGATGTTGGCGTCCTTTTGTTCTGTTCAATAATGTTGAGCTCCACACTCGGGGGAGGCCAATCCATGACTCGTGGTGCTTCACTGTGTTTTTTCTATCCAGGTATGGTTTTGCTAGGCTGGCAGTGCGTTTGGGATCATCATTCTGAAAAATGAAGCCGTTGCAAATCAAATTCTTTCCAGAGGGTATTGCATAATGGATCAAAATCTGATGGAACATTTCTTTGTTCATAATTAGATCAGTCTTGACAAATCCCCAACACCACTGGCTGAAATACAGCCCCAAACTGTGATAGAGCTTTTTTCGTTATGTGTAGACACAACATTGTTTAGTTTTTTGAGTTAGGTGCAATTTGTATGCTTGAATAATTGATAGGTTCGTGTTAAGCGAGTTAACAAACAATCAACTGGCTCTTTGGAAATAAAATACAAGTAAATGGAGGCTGGCTCAAGACAGTCATGTATATATAAGTGGCTTGGTTTTTAATTTGTTTGTTGTTCCTTTCTTTTTAAAAAATGTTCTTTATATGATAGCAGTGAGTTAAACGCGTATATAAATCACAAGCACGCTAACCTCCGTCTTTCTGCCTGTTACAAATAAACATGTACACAGTTTGTATGTGTATATGTTTATCTGTACATGTACATGTGTACAGTTTTGTTTAATGTTGTACACAGACAGACAAAAGCACTGAAAAGTCACCTCACCTCATCTTGATGGAGGAAGAAAATCAGTAGTGTAAGTCTGCCATCTAATGGACTAACATAGTGCTGCAACAAAGGGCAGCAACTTTTCATATCATGAAATATGTTTGTTTTTTTTTAGTCTGGCAATAATAATTTTAAAAAATATTTGCGCAGACTTTTTGAAGAAGAAGAAAAAGAAGAAGAAGTCCTGGCCTACTGCTGAGGATAGCTTTGCAGTCCATCAGAACATGCAATGACTGTTTAAGCCACATTAACTTATCATCTTCGCAGCAACAAATTCAACCTGCAAAAAGTCAGAATTATGCTAATACTCTCTCACCTTTTTCTCTTGCTGGTTACCCGGATATCTGGCACTAGTCTGCCAAACTAAAATGCTTGAACCACACTTATTTCTTTCTATTTTGCTTCCAAGTAGCCAGACTTTCTACACCTGGCAGTGACTTTTTTGTCACACTGCCAGGACAGTAAAAGCACACCTGGATAGATAAACACAGAATACAACACTATCAGTTATTGAAGCAGTGTGTGATCATTAAAAGAGAAGGAAAGGGCAGCCATGGTCCAAAAAAGGAGCTTTGAATGTTCTTCAAGTAGCCTGAAAGTACTATTCCTGAAGGCTACGTAATGAAATGACACGAAAGCTTGCCTAAGAGAGTTAAGGCTGTGTTAAATAATAAAGCTTGTCATGTGAAATATTGACTTTTAAGCTTTGTAGAATTGAAAAAAACTTTTTTTGCCTTAAAAAAAAAGTATTTCCAAAAATACATCTTTCTGTATGGATTTACCATTTTCTTAACAAGATATAAATAAATGAATAGTATCTCAAGACTTTGACAAAGTACTGTGTATATATGTTATGTTTTAAATCTGAGTTGCTCTAAATATGATGTGATCTGTTTTGCAGTATTGGTCATAATGTACAATCATTTCTTTATTTGTTGTCTCGGTCATAGACCGAAATACTTTTTAACTATATGTTTTATTTCGCTACCTGGAGCGTACATTTTACACTTTAGAGCATTTACTTGTCTTTTAGGTTGACATCAAAGAATATGGCACCCATCCGCCCATCATCCATCCATTGTCTTCCGCTTATCCTACGGCTGAACATATTGATGTCAAAACCAGGGACGGTTTTTTTTTAATGTTGAAGCCATTGTAGTAGAGTATCTGTATCAGTGGAGGGCGCGCTAAAGGGGGACGTGGGCGTGTCAACATTAATATGTGCGAGCGCAAAGTCTGTAAATTGTTGCTCGTGCGCTGTTGTCAAGAATTTGTGGGCATATACAAGTAGGTTTAGAGGGGAATAAAATCAGAATTGCATACAAAATTAAAATAAAAGGAGATTCGGTACGGGTGTCGCCATCTTTAGTAAGGGACAATAACCCAACTCCTATAACACAACTTGTTGTAATTCGCACAAAGTCGTAACGTGTTTACTTTAAATCGATTTGCAGTGTTCCTAAGAGTACACTGGTACTTACTGCACGATTCGCACATACAGATTGACAAAAATAAAAAAAATGTATATACCTTTGCCTCCGAAACGGTTTGCAAGTGGGTCCTTGTCGCCATGTTTACTTTGGGTGACGCCAACTCTCTTCCATTTTCCTCCGCCTCTGGTTGTCAAGAAGATGGCAGCTTCCAGGCAGGCATGAGAGGAAATACTTCTTCACAAATCGAATGAATTTGGATTATTGCCGCAAGATTAGAGCACATATCTGTGTTTTTGCAATAACTGCATCGAAATAAGTGAGTAAAATTCTGAAGCGTCTGTGCCCTTTTCGCTCTGTTGTGTTTTGTTGTAGCAAACCGCCCGGCCATTTTTCTTGTGGGAGCTGTAGACTTAGGCCGATTGTTGAAAAGATGGCTGCTTCCAGAGACGGCATGAAACATAATAACATTGTGTTTATGCTGTTTAACTCAATTTAGCTCAGTTTTAAGACCGTTGCCGAGCTTGCCTTTGTATCAGGTAAATTATGCACGACAGCGAAACTTTAAATTGCGTTGAATTTAATTGAGAAATTTGGCAGCGCTTTGACAGATGCCAGCTAACGCCGTTAGCTCGAGCAAATTAGGTTGAGCAACTAGCCGCTAGAGCTAACGGGGTACGGCTAACATGAGAATTTGAATTTGCGCGATTGCAACTTTAATCTTTTTGTAAATCTGAGTAAAAGGTCCCATAGGTGTTTAGCCCTTTAGTGCCATAATATTTGCAACTGTTAACACAAACTTTCGATTTTTCATAACGTTGATAATTGCGGTAAAGCGGTTGCAAAGAATGCTAAAGTTGTTAGCTACAATATGGCGACTCCCAGAGAGGCATGAAAATAGCCGACTGTTGCTAACGATTGCAGTAGTGGATAAATTAGTGGTACGACTGTGTATCGTTTTGTGAACACGGGCTTATAATCACCTGTTGGATTTGTATTCATCCTGCCTTGTTTTTTGTTGATGTAGTGGGTTAGTTGTCATGTATTTTTATTTTTCGTTTGCTTCCGCCATTTTTCCGACGGGCAGTAGCGTTAGCGGGTGTTTGTTTGGTTGCAAGATGGCGGCTTCCATGGATTGAATTCAATGGTTAGAAACAACTAATAATAAACTTGGATAATGGCAAGATTTACTATGATTCTTAACAGAACTACGACGTCATAACTGCCTAAGAGACTATAAAGCAGAAGTTGCTCGAAAGGTTTTGCACAAATATAGTTTATTGCTGTTGTTGTTTTTTCTTGTCTTTTTTTGACAGTGTTCATTAACCAAAGCTAACCGCTAACTGTAAAGCCTGCTTTAAAGTTAGCTATATTGCACGGTTAGATGTTATTTTTGTATTGCATAGGTTTTATGTAAAGATAACAGAACTATTCAAGCACACATGACTAATGCGTCTTTATTATTTATTTCGGTAGAAGTCATGTCTGCCCCTGGCTCCGCGGTATCTGGGACCACGGCGTCGGTTCTGCAGCCGCGATGGAAACGGGTCCTCGGGTGGTCTGGTCCTGTTCCCCGGCCCAGACATGGACACAGAGCTGTGGCTATAAAGGAGCTTATGGTTGTTTTCGGCGGTGGAAACGAAGGGATTGTGGATGAGCTGCATGTATACAACACCGGTAAGCGCAACTTTGCATAAGGAACTTTATCATTTGTTTCTGCAGAAAGCATCATTTCTTTACAAATAAAATTAAAATATTTAGAAGGCTAACGCAAAGTACTTCTACGTCTAAAACAGTACAGTTCATTTCAGTATATGTTTATAATGCGCAAAACTAAATAGCATTGCAGGCCCCAGTAGGCCAAACAGAAGTTAGCCCCCCCTGTCGGAGAAGGATTTTAATACACGTTAAAAAAGGCGGGCTAAAATAAAATGGATGATGCTGGTTGGTTTAAGCGTATCCTCTGCCCCAGTTTCCTGCTTATAAACCAATAAGGGCAGGCAGACTCAGCATTTGTTTGTGTTCCCATTCTTTAATATAGATTTTAAGTTTATGTTTCCAAAAATAAATAGAGGGTTATTTTTTGCTTCTACTTTTAAGCATTTTAAAGCCTTAGTGGGTGTGATAGCATGTCTTTACTTATTAATTACAATTTGCCACAGGAAAGCCTCCAGAAATAACCCCTTTGCTGTTATTGTGTTTTAATTTTTAGCAACAAACCAGTGGTTTATCCCAGCAGTCCGTGGTGATATCCCTCCTGGTTGTGCTGCATATGGTTTTGTCTGTGATGGCACACGGTTGCTGGTATTTGGTGGAATGGTGGAGTATGGAAAGTACAGCAACGATCTTTATGAACTACAGGTAAACCTTTATTGAAAAATAACCCCAGTTTTTGTACTAAGTTTGCTTGTCAGTATAATGAAGGCTTGTAAAGTATTTATAGCAACAAAATATAGCTGGTGTCTAAGTCAGATATTTACAAAGCAATGTTCATATGTACTCGTACTGCAAAGTCTCTTTATCAGCTGCAGGCGAAATTTTCTCTTGTCTGCATCAGAGATGACTGATACAGGAAAAAAATTGAGAAAGTTGATTGCAAAGTTATGTTTCACCCCTGTTACAGTTAAAATATTCACTAGAACGGGCAAATTATTACAATTAAATTCAAGGCCACTTGTAAGTTTCATCACTATACGTGTTACTGAGTGTTTAATGCTCAGCTGTACAGCATTTTAGTAAGGTTGTGTCATTGAAACTATGAGGACTTGTGAAATGCACACAAGTGTGTTGCAAAGGTTATGGTTTTGTTGGTTGTGCTAGTCTTGAGAAAATACATTAAAGGAGTAATGTGTCTTTATTCTTAAAACTGTAGTAGAAAGGTTGCAATTTAGGTTGTTCTGCTCTTCTAGTATGTTTGGGTTTGCCAAATTTTATTAACCGATCCTGAGAAGTTCTCAAATGTTACATGTTTCTGATTAAAGGATGTAAGGAAGCAGTGTGCCAAAGGTTTTTGTCACCAGATCCCAGGTGGATTTTTAATCATTGGGAAATGGAGTAGATCTGTAAACAAACACTAAATAAATGTGGACTTGATGAGGGGGGAGTGTATGTAAGGGTTCAGTCACAATTGTGATGCTAAATCTGTCCTTATTTTTATGTTGTCAGAACAAGGAATGTGGTCAGCTTAAGACATGTTAGTTACAGCTTCTGCTGCCATCCATCGACTGATCGTTTTTTTCACTGTGGTTTCTGCTACAGGCCAGCAGATGGGAATGGAAAAAATTGAAAGCAAAAAACCCGAAGAATGGCCCCCCTCCTTGCCCTCGTCTTGGCCACAGCTTTTCACTGGTTGGCAACAAATGCTACCTGTTTGGTGGACTCGCCAATGACAGCGAAGACCCAAAAAACAACATTCCCAGGTACAGAGGTTTTTTGAACAGTCGTCAGTGGAGCACTGTTTTGCAGGACTGCAAATATTTTTCTGTTTCAGCCACCGACGTGAGTGTCACTGTGTTTTTATTCATCAGATACCTGAATGATCTGTACACACTCGAGCTTCGTGCAGGTTCCAGTGTGGTTGGATGGGATATTCCGATCACATACGGAGTCCTGCCTCCTCCTCGTGAGAGCCACACTGCTGTGGTATACACAGAGAAGGCAACCAGAAAGTCGCGCTTAATAATCTATGGAGGAATGAGCGGTTGTCGTCTTGGAGATCTATGGACACTTGACATTGGTATGTTTTATAAAGTGTAAATGGAGAAATAACAACACTAAAATTGAAATGCCCTGCCGTCAGCCCTCTGAGACACGATGCTATTCACAGAGTATCAGAACAAATGGAACTGAGCATTTCACTGTTAGAGAAGCAATATAGGAAATTGTGAGTTTTCTGTACACAAGCTGCCTTATCTATTTGCATTTAAGAATAGATAATTTTTTATTCATTTTTTTTTTTTTAATCTCCAGATACCCTGACATGGAACAAACCATCAGTAAGCGGCACAGCGCCACTTCCTCGAAGTCTTCACTCTGCTACCACCATCACAAACAAGTGAGATGACTGCTGCACATTTCCAACAGCAAACTTAATTTTCATTTTAGAAATTCCCTGTGCTTGTTAAATGGTCTAAGTGCGAATTCATTTCTCTGTGCAGGATGTATGTTTTTGGAGGATGGGTACCTTTGGTGATGGATGATGTCAAAGTGGCCACACACGAAAAAGAGTGGAAATGCACAAACACTCTTGCGTGCTTGAACCTCGGTTTGTCTATCTCTGTTTTTATTGGAATCATATTTTTTTGTTTGTTTGTTTGTTTTTTAATAGCAAATGTGCAGTGCCACTCTTAACTTTTGTTTAATTCTTCGTTAGACACCATGTGTTGGGAAACAGTGTTGATGGATACTCTTGAAGACAACATCCCCAGGGCCCGTGCTGGTCACTGTGCTGTGGCTATCAATTCCAGGCTTTATGTATGGAGTGGCCGTGATGGTTATCGTAAAGCTTGGAACAACCAAGTCTGTTGTAAAGATCTGTGGTACCTGGAAACAGGTAGGTCTGTTGTAACATGAGTGCTGTTGGAGACAACAGCTCGTTATTAGATAGTATTGAAAATTCTGCTTCCCCTCCCCCCCAGAGCGACCGCACGCCCCTGCCAGGGTGCAGTTAGTCCGTGCCAACACAAACTCTCTGGAGGTGAGTTGGGGTGCAGTCTCCACAGCTGACACATACTTGCTGCAGCTGCAGAAGTATGACATTCCTGCAACTCCAGCTGCAGCCTCTCCAGCTATGAGCGCAACCCCATCGCAGCCCCTTAACTCTCCAAAGAGCCCAGTGCCAGCTGCTGCAGCACCGTCGGCTCAGAGCTTACCACAGACAGGTATTACAATTTTGCATTGTTGTTACCACACCAGGAAGCTCAGCAACTGCAACAACCCAAATTCTACAAGGTGTGAATAATTTGGTTTATTTGTTTTACAGCAGTTTTAAAGGTTGCAGCTCAGCAGTCTGCAACAGGCGCATCTGTTGTCACAGTTCGTCCCAGCCAGCCGGGGAAATCCCCCGTCACTGTGACATCCCTTCCTCCAGGTGTTCGAATGGTAGTTCCAGCCCAGACCACCCAGGGATCGGTATGAGCAGTTTCATACAATTGTGTTCTTTCGCTGTGAACTGCACTGCCAGATCAGCAAATAATGTCAACATTTATTTCTTTTTAACTTTTAGCCAATTGGAAGTAGCCCTCAGATGAGTGGCATGGCAGCTTTAGCTGCTGCAGCAGCAGCAACCCAGAAGATCCCGCCCTCTTCGGCAGGAACTGTCCTCAATGTTCCTGCAGGTGCTACCATTCTCAAAACAGTGGCAGTTTCTCCCAGCACAACCACAGTGAAAGTGGCTTCTCCAGTCATGGTACACGTTGCAGTAAACACTCTCATTTCCAACATTATGCTCGTCCTATCACAAGCCATTTGTGATAATAAATTTGTGCTTGTAGGTCAGTAACCCGGCCACCCGGATGTTGAAAACTGCCGCTGCCCAAGTGGGCACAGCAACTGCATCCTCTCCCACCACTACCACCAGACCCATCATCACTGTGCACAAGTCTGGTGCAGTCACAGTGGCCCAGCAGGCCCAGGTGGTGACCACTGTGGTGGGAGGAGTCACCAAGACCATCACCCTGGTCAAGAGCCCCCTGACCATGGGCAGCAGTGGCACTCTGGTAAGAAAACATGGATTCTTTAGCATAATGTAATACTGCAACTCTACTTGAGAGCACCCTTTGGTGCTTTCACAGGCATGCTTTAAACCATGGATTCTGTAAAATGCTTCCTCGCACTCTGCATCTTTGTATCGATTGGTCACTCAATGGTGGTGTCTTTTGAACCAGTAGGGAGGGTGTAAAAGTTGGCCTACAGTGACTGTTGGAAAAAACAGGGAGCATGATGTCAGTGATCTGCATGACTGTCGGTCAGTTAGGGCTAGAATGATTCTAGAGCCACAAGTTTAGTGGTCGAGCATCCGGCTGACCTCCCCGTAATATCCGATGTTTTCTGGTGACTCATGAATTTGAGTCTCTCTCCTATGTCGGCAGATCTCCAACCTTGGCAAGATGATGTCTGTGGTACAAACCAAGCCAGTGCAGACATCAGCTGTCACAGGCCAGGCTTCCACTAACCCTCTCACACAGATCATACAGGTCAGCTATCTGCATGAGTGCAGGAAAAAACAGGAGGTAGCTTAAAACTCCTGAGACAGGCACCACGTGTCTTTCCCTGAATAGTTTGCATAACATGCACCTTTCTTTCCAGACGAAGGGTCCACTCCCAGCTGGCACAATCCTGAAGCTGGTGACCTCTGCAGATGGCAAACCCACAACCATCATCACCACCTCCCAGGCTGGAGGCACAGGAAACAAGCCCACTATCCTCAACATCAGCGGAGTCTCTCCTACTACCACTAAGCAGGGTACCACCATCATTAAGACTATCCCCATGTCAGCCATCATGACCCAGCCTGGAGCTACAGGTCTGTTCTCATTCAAGTTTGCACACTTTTTGGCATTTGCTGTGTAAATTAACCTTTAGGTTAAGGATTAGTGATTGATCAGTGATTATATTCATGCTTGTGTTTGTCCTTGCAGGTGTAACAAGCAGTGCAGGTATGAAAACGCCCATTACAATCCTTACCACAAAGGTGATGACCACAGGAACTCCTGGGAAAATCATCACTGCGGTGCCCAAACTTGCCACGGCAGCTGGCCAGCAGGGACTGACACAGGTAAATTGTCTCTTTTTGCTCAGCAGTGTTTGGTACATATTGTGTTTGTTGTGCTGCCTGTTTATCCTAAATCTTCTGTTTCTAGGTGGTTTTGAAGGGTGCTCCCGGGCAACCTGGCACTATTTTACGCACTGTTCCCATGAGCACAGTGGGTGGCGTTCGTCTGGTTACACCAGTGACTGTGTCTGCTGTTAAGCCGACTGTCACAACTCTGGTTGTCAAGGGGACTACAGGTACGAAAAAATTACTAAGTAATGATTATGTAAATTAACAGTTTTGTTTCTCTGGTTTCATTTTTCAAACCACATTTCTTCCAGGTGTCACCACTCTCGGCACAGTCACTGGTACCGTTTCTACTAGCTTGGCGGGAGGCACAGTTGATAGTTCAACTGCCTCTCTCGTTACTCCCATCACCACACTGGGAACCATTGCTACCCTGTCCAGCCAGGTCATCAACCCAACTGCCATTACAGTTTCAGCTGCTCAGACTAGCCTGACTTCTTCCTCCGCACTGCCCTCTTCTACTATGACAGTGCAGGTAATACCCAGCAGCTCCACTTTGTAAAATTTGTATTTTAGTCATTTGGTTTTGAAGCTCTTGCAGTAGCATGTGTCATAAGCTTTAAGTAGTATATCACAACATGCTGAAAAAGACCATATGTGAAGATGTTGCCACCTCTTCTTGTAAACACAGACTAATGGAGAGCTGCTCCTCAGAAATTTTTAGACAGTCAATGAAGTTCTTCTGTTTTAGACCATGTATAACATACTATTTGCCTTAGAGCTGACATCTCTTTCCTCTCAGCAGAATCAGCCCACCCAGGTGACTCTGATCACAACTCCCAGTGGTGTTGAGGCTCAGCCAGTACAAGATCTACCAGTATCCATCCTGGCTTCACCAACCTCTGAGCAACCCACTTCCACTGAGGCTGGAGCTGCTGGAGAGAGCTCTGGGACTGTCACTCTGGTCTGCTCTAATCCGCCCTGTGAGACCCACGAAACGGGAACCACCAACACAGCCACCACTTCTTCCGCAACAATTGGTGCAGGACAGGTCTGCTCTAACCCACCGTGTGAGACCCACGAAACCGGAACCACCAACACAGCCACCACTTCGTCTGCAACAATTGGAGCAGGGCAGGTCTGCTCTAACCCACCATGTGAAACCCATGAAACAGGAACCACCAACACGGCCACCACTTCCTCAGCTACAATCGGCGCAGGACAGGTCTGCTCGAATCCGCCCTGCGAGACCCATGAGACCGGAACTACCAACACAGCCACAACTGCTTCTTCAAACATGTCTGCGCTACGCATGTGCTCCAACCCACCATGTGAGACCCATGAAACCGGAACAACAAACACGGCTACCACAGCAACGTCGAACATGGGAGGAGTGCAGCAGGCGTGCTCCAACCCGCCCTGTGAGACCCATGTGACAGGCACCACCAACTCCACCACACAAGCTTCATCTAGCATGAATGCAAACCAGACAGACACGGTGCAGAGCGTGTGCTCTAATCCACCCTGCGAAACCCATGAGACGGGGACCACCAATTCTCCCTCCACAGCCACCTCCAGCATGGGAGGAGACCAGACCAGCACAACAACAGCCCTGGTCCAGAGGGTTTGCTCCAACCCTCCCTGTGAAACACACGAGACAGGGACCACCAACACAGCCACAACTGCCACTTGTAGCATGGAGACAGGTGAAGGCACTGGTATGTAAACATACTGTGTACATTTTACCTGAATAATCTTATTTCTTCTTTTTTTTTATAATTAACAGCAAGTTAGGTTTCCATACACTGTGTGGCGACTCAATCTTTTTTTCTTTTTTTAATTACACTTGTCTTAATATTTCTTAAAATAACATCTAGATCTCATATGACGGATGATTGATTTTCTCTAAGCAGTAAAAGTAGTTTGTTTAGAAATCAGCTATGTTACTGTGTCTCATTAGCAACCCAGCAGACAGAAGAAGGAGCAGAAGGTACCAGCAGCACAGAAGAGGCATCCACCACAGCAACAACGGGCACCACCCAGGGCAGGGCTATCACTACTGTCACTCAGTCTACACCAGCCCCTGGACCCTCTGTGCCTGTAAGAATACCACATCATTCCTGTCAAAATAAGATCCTTTTCTAAAAACCATCCAGTATGACTAGGTGATGGTGGTAAAACTAATCCTAGTAGATGTCCACGTTGGGGCTGCATTTCTGAAGTTGATATGCTGTACAGACAAAAGTACCAGGCCACCTACACATTACACTTAAAGGATCTGCTTGACCATGGAAACTGAAGTTGTGAAACTCCCGGAGCACAGTACTTGTGCTGACGAGAAAGCCAGAGCAAGTTTATAATCCTGTAGGTATTGAGTCAGCAGAGTGTTGATAGAGTGTTGGCGTCCTATCACATTACTGTGCTGAATATCTACGAGCTCTTTAGAACAAAACATTCAGAAATGTTTGTAAAGGCAGACTGTATTGGTAGGTACCAGAATTTAAACACCGGTGGCCATGGGACTGAAAACACGTGGCTTTGCAGATTGAGAAGTGTGGTCTGATACTTTTGTCAATATGTGTGTACGAATATGTAAGAAGAATGTCATTTCCAGAGTTTCTTTCTCATTGTGGGGTATGATTTCTTTGTTTCCCTCTAGTCGATCTCATCCATCACAGAGGGAGTAAGCACTGCAGCTAGCTCCACAGAGGAACCCATGCAGACTGATGAGCCAGCATCAGCAGAAGCTGCACCTGTTGAGGAAGGAACCGCAGCAATGGAGACACAAGCAGAGGTGAATAAAGTATGAAGGCAAAAAAATCTGTTTGGCCTTTGATTTTGAAACTCTTTGCAGTCATGCATTTTCCATGTTTTTTTGATGGAACTGCTTTAATGTGTTCCCCAGGGAGAAGCAGCAGCAGCGACAGCCTTGAACCTTCCTTCAGAGCTGATGTCTGAGGGCCAGGGAGCCACACTAATGGTGACGGGGCTGTCGGACGAGGAACTGGCTGTCACTGCAGCAGCAGAGGCGGCTGCACAAGCAGCAGCCACAGAGGAAGCCCAGGCCCTCGCTATCCAGGCTGTCCTCCAGGCAGCTCAGCAAGCCGTAATGAGTGAGTAGAATCAAAGCTTTTTGTTCAGACTTTCGAATTTTGAACCATAGCAAAGCCTAAGATCAAGGACTGGCTGTAGTTAACAGGACACTTGTCAGTAAAACTATTCCTCTAGATGTGAAACTCCTGAATTCTCTGTGATCTTGCTATTCATAAAAAATGTATAACTTACAGATGAAGGCGATGCTGCTGGAGAGAACCAGCAACCCACCAACATCCCCATCATGCTGACCCAGCAAGATCTTGCAGCACTGGTCCAACAGCAGCAACAATTGCAGGAGGCTCAGGCCGCAGCTCAGCAGGCCACGGTGGACACAAGCTTGCCCACCGAGGGTCTTGCTCCTGCCGACAGCCTCAATGATCCGTCTGTTGAGAGCAATGGGCACAACGAAATGGCCGCTGCAGTCACAAGTGCTGTGGCTTCTCTCCTGCCACGCACCACAGCTGAGAGTATGTTTGTGTATTTTTTTTTTTTTTTTATAGTTACTTTGGATGCTACTGTTTGTTACAGCAGACTGATTATTTTTGTATTGCTCTTGACATTGCACAGCGCTTGCGCCATCAAGTACGTTTGCACCCTCTGTATCTGTGGCAAGTCCAGCTAAACTTCAAGCAGCAGCCACTCTAGCAGAGGTCGCCAATGGCATTGAGGGAGAGGTGAGTCATTTTGGTGCTGCTGCACTTCTGATTATGTCAGTTGAGGTGAAGAGAGGAAAGGAGGAATTTGTTGACCGTTTTTGTTCCCATGCAGAAGCAAGCCCCTCAGCCAGCTCCAGTGAAGCCTGTTGTGAAAAAGGAGAACCAGTGGTTTGATGTTGGGATTGTTAAAGTGACAAATATGGTTGTCACTCACTACTATGTGCCAGGAGATGATTCTCAAGGAGATGTAAGTTGTCTCAGGGAGCCTTTTCTTGTTCAGAATGAAATCGATGTGCGTTACAAGAGTCCATCTTTATCTAATCAACTACTTGTATTTGTGTGTTTGGTAGGATGACTCTGGCATTATACCAGACTACAGCCAGATGAAGAAAATGGAGCTGCAGCCTGGAACAGCTTACAAGTTCCGTGTTGCTGGAATCAACGCCTGCGGTCGTGGAGCTTTCTCTGAGATTTCGGCTTTCAAGACTTGCCTACCAGGCTTCCCGGGGGCACCTTGTGCCATCAAAATCAGCAAGGTAAACAAACCCTGTTGCATTGTAGATTTTACTCACAGGTGTGCCATACGTGATCACATGAGCCATGGTTTTGGCACCAAGTAGCATCTTTTCACTGTACCCCCCCAGAGCCCAGATGGTGCCCACCTAACCTGGGAGCCACCCTCGGTGACGTCAGGAAAGATCATTGAGTACTCTGTGTACCTGGCCATCCAGAGCAACCAAACAGCTGAAGCCAAGGCTTCCACCCCAGCCCAGCTAGCCTTCATGCGTGTTTATTGTGGACCCAACCCATCTTGCTTGGTTCAGTCGTCCAGCCTCTCTAACGCACACATCGACTACACCACCAAGCCAGCGATCATCTTCCGCATTGCCGCCCGTAACGAGAAGGGCTATGGTCCTGCCACACAAGTTCGATGGCTGCAGGGTGAGTTCACAAATAAGTTCTTTAAAATATTAAAAATACTTAATTACTGAGGCTGCTATTGATGGATTGAATCTCTCCACTTTAATGCCCTGTAGAATCTGGCAAAGATGCCTCCTCTGCAAAACCGGCCCCCAAAAGACCAGGCACCTCTCCTGATACGTAAGTACAGTATTCATGTTTCATATCGTGCACACAGGAACATTTCATCGATGAATAAAACATCCAGCACTTATTCTGGTTTTGTGTGTTCTCCTGCAGTAAGTCTACTGGTCCAAAGAAAGCAAGGACGGACCAGTGAGGTTGCCTGGAGATCCCTCCCAGTCTTTTCTTTTGGTCTTTTTTTTACCCCACTCGCTGTCTTTTTATCAGGAAGACTGACCTTCACCCTTTCTCCTCTTCATCCTCATCCTAACCTCATCCTCCATCCACTTCCCCAATGTCTCAGACCAAGACGGCAATGGAGGCAGAACAACCATATGAAGCCGAGACGAAAGTTGATCTGAGAGATGTTTCTGTAGATAAAATCCTCCTTCCTCCTCGTTCTGTTGGTCGTACTATTTTTAGAGCAACACAAACCTAGAAGCACATTATCTTTTTCAGTCACATCCCCTTCCATCCTTTTAACACCTATTTTTGACTTATTTCAATAGTTGGAACAGTATAGAGAAGCATTTACATCTTTCACAAACTGGGAGCCAGCCTGAGCGCAATGTTACCCTTTTTCTTTTTTTTTTCTCCTGTGTTTTTGGGGAATTCTGGGGGGGATGTAGAGAGAGACTACATGGAATGATGTACAGTGTTGAAAAAGGCTGTGGAAGCGTTAGTATAGATGAGAGGAAAAAAAATCGGTATGGAATCAAATAAAGCACTTGTCCTCTGTGAAGGAGGACTTTTTTTTTTTTTTTAATTATTATTATTATTTTGCTCAAAACTAATTTGCTTCATTGAGAACCAAGTCTGTACAGTCATCGTACTGGACTCCAGTCTCCTGGTAATGTCATCACTGTGCGCTTTTTACCCCAAGATGAGGACTGGTGGCCAACATGTTGGAAGAATGGCAAAAGGAAGAGATTTGTAGAGAACGAATGACTTTGCTAGGACTGAGACTTGCAGCACACATGGAAAAAAAAAAATCTTCCCAAAAAATTAGCAAGCAATGACGCAGAAGATCTTTTGTGTAGTTTATTTTTGTATTTTTTAAGCTTTTTTTTCCTTCTGTGTGTATGTGTATGTTGTGTGCATTTTTAAGAGGAAAAAAAAATACATCAGTTTTTTTAACTGTTGTTCATCCCAATAATTTGTGTTCATGGGAAGATGTTGTGGCTAATGTTGAAGTTGCCACTCTATTTTAAAAAAAAGAAATCTTCAGTTGGTTGTATGTTCTTGTTAACAGATGGCAATGAAAGTGAGAAAGACTTTTTGTATTTGTTCCAAGTAGAAACCGCAGAGGTTATAGGACTGAAGGGAACTTTTGATGTGGACCCAGGGAGAGGAGTTTTTACTTTGTTTACTACTCAATACTTGTGTTGCTTCATTTGCCAAACATGGAAACACAAGGGGGAGGAGTGGCTTAGAAAAGACCAACATCAGATCTTTTCCATCCTTTCCCCTCCCCCTCCATGATATCCCGATCAGTTGTCCTATGCTTTTTACGCTTATGAATGTGCTGTCCTCACGTCTAAGTTTTAGAATGGCAAATTATCAGTAGAATTATTTTCCCTTCCCCTATTTGATGTATGTAAATCCATTTAATAAATCTTTTGTTCCTTTCCACGGCTCTGTATTCCAGACTACAGATGGTGTGCGAGCTAACTGTGACATGTAAAACCCATATGTCTTTTGAATGGCGATGTCTTGGGAAGAAAGCTTACATAGCTGGAGTGTACTCACTTGTAAATTAGTTCATTCATAGAGCAAGAATGAAAAAAAAAAAAAGACAAAACAAAAAAAAAGGAAACATCTTGGCCTTTTATATAATTACCTGTAACAAACTGTTTTTACATGTTGGTCATCTCTTGATTGCCTTTTGTGTCTTTGCTTATAAAAGAAACGTATATATATATATATAAATATATATAGTCTCCCTAATTTGCTTCTGTCAAGCTGATTCACTGTAGGAGTCCGAATCACTGCTAGGTTCATTACAATACAAAACTTGTACAGGGAGGAGGTTTCTGACTGGACATGAGTGTATATCTACTTTGTAAGAGTGGATTCAGTTGTGATGGTAACGACGGCCATGAAGATGAGAGCCCGGGTTTGCCGCTTTTTCTCTGGCCCGTACCTCGGGTTCTGTTTGTGATTTCTCCCGATTACTTTCTAGAAATGAAAACTTTCTCTTCATATGCATTCATAATTTTGTGCGTGTCGGTGTGTCTGTTGAACAAAACTAGACATGCATGCAAAAAAGCAGTGTATTTTAGTAGTGATGCCTTAAGTTAGACCATAAGCTGAAGGTTCTCAGAAAAAAAAAAAAAAGAAGAAAAAACATTTAATGAGTTTGTTCCTCTCTCCATGTGGTATACAATTGTGTCCTTTCCTTCCACAGTACCTTTGCTGGGTCACTATTTTTGCACCCTCGTTAGATAGGTCCTCATCAGCAGTGCCGAGGTCTCTGAACTTTCCCCTTCCACACTGGGACGAGTGCGCCTCTCAGCACTCACAGGTGTTGCGAGTTTCTCTCGGCTGTTTGCAGGTTATCTGGAAATGTCCTGTATTTTCCAATGTGTGTTTTTTGTACTGTAGGGAGTAATGTATCTTTTATCATCAAAAAATAAACATGTTAAACATAAAAAAAATTGGGCTTTTGTGCGTGTGTGTATATTAAGAGTAAACACAAGACGAGTTGAATCACCTGCTGTAAGCCACGCTGAGCCACTCTCAAAAACGGCTTCTCTACATCCAGATCTTCTTTGGCACTTCCTTCAAAGTATTCAGCTCCAATTTCCTCGCACCACTGCCGGGCCAGCTTGTCAGACACCTGAGAGGAAACAAAATGTTACTCACATGACGGATCAGAGTAATGTGTGGAATAAAACGCACAAATCTAAAGGATGGGCCTCTTGGCAGACTGAGTTTCACGAGCAGCGGGCTTGGAAAGCCTGTGGTGACCAGAACACGTCAAACTAAATAATGGTCACTTTTGTCATGCAGAGAGCCATCCTGAGAGGTTGACATCTGATTTGTAAGAGTTAATAAACATGGATTATGCAGATTAGAGGCTTAGCATTAAGAATATAAAGGACAAACACAGCCCTGATTTCTTTATATTTGCTCCTAATGAGCCAGTGATCCTGACCAATAGTTCTTCAGGCTTTCTGAAGGTCTTTCAAAGTTTTTCTTTCTACACTGACTGCATTTCCCTCTGTTCAATCCAGTCATAGACACTAATCTACGAATCATTCAAGCATTAAATAAATCCACCTAACTCAACGCATGAAGTCTTCACATAACAGAAAACATAGCAAACCCATTTCAGATTTGTTGGGTGCTCCATTACTAGCAGCCTGTCATTAAAAACATTTGTTCACATTTCTTGACCAGAATCTAAAAATCCCAAAGACAACACTTTGACAGGCATAAAATGATTTCCATTCGCATCTCTACAAAGTGTGCAGCGACTACTATACGTAATATAGTAGTCACTGTTAACTGTTATTCTGTAAGACTTCAGGTTGTGTTTTTGTATTTTATTTTAATTCAAATGTTCCAACTCTGTCTAACCAAATAACATAAGCACAAAAGAAAGCTAAAGATTGTTTAGACAGTTTCTCTTTCTATCCCAATAACACTTAAATGGGTTCACTGTTATTTCAGCTGCTGGCTTCTTCATCAATCATTTTTAGGTCTGAGTCGGGATGTGGCTATAGATAGTCACAGCTGATTTTGAGCTGCCACTTCCTTGTGAGAGTCACATGCAGTGTGTCACTTTGCATCAGCTTTCTTCATTCTGCAAAACTGAATAATAATCAAAATAACATCAACTGACAATTTTCTTCCACCGACTTCAAGTAGTTTTCAGGCTTTCTTGTAGATTCATTGCATTTTCTCTTTGAGGTAGTTTCCATCCAATTCCAGTAAAATCTGCACTGATTGTGATTTACAGTTTTCCTCCTTGGGTAGGCAGTAGAACAGTGAGGTTAACCTGCACTTGACCGATGCTTTCTTCCCGTATCTCTCCTGCAGTGTTGACTTTTGAATACCAGAGCCAATCAAAATGTGAGACTGAGGGACAAGAGATAAATAATGCTGTGCAGCCTCCACATAAAGTAGGACACCTGGTTACCCTGGACGCAGCTTACTTTACTGTGCGCTCACACCAAAAATAGAACAGAAGAATACAAAATGTTAATAGAGACTTCACTTTTGATCTAACACTCACTGTGACTTGCATTTCCTTTGCAAGAGTGTAATTTATAAGTGTATTTCAGAAAGAAAAGAGAAATCTCAACAGGCGTGAAAGCATGGCTCCATTCTACCAACAGTTCAGGCTGATGGTCGTGGTGTTGGTGGTGTAATGGTGAGAGGGCACATTTTCTTGGCACACTGGGCATCTTAGTACCAACTGAGAATGGTTTAAATACCAAAGCCTACCCGAGAACTGTTGCTGACCACGTCTATACCTTAATGACCATCTTCAGATGGCTGCTTCCAGCAGGATAACGCCACAGAGCTCAAAAATCTCAAAGTGGCTTCTTGAGCTTAACAATGAGTTTGCTTTACTCAAGTGGTCTCCGCAGTCACCAGATTGGAATCCTACAGAGCACCTCGGGATGTGGTCAAACGGGAGATTCACATCATGGATCTGGAGAAGCTGTGTGAGGCTGTGGATCAAAATCTCAGAGGAATCTTTTCCCACCACCTGGGGAGTCTACACCATGAAGAATTGAGGCAGTTCTAAAGGCAAAAGTAAGCTAAGCTACATTTAAAAACGCCCAGTGACTGCATACACACAGAATGGAAAAATTGAAGCAATTAGATAACAAACCCTATAACAAGGTAGCTCAATATAGACTAAAGGTCCTAAACCTAAGTGATCACACAGGTTCCCACTACAGCACCAGGCCGAAAAGCAGGTAAGACAAAAATGATGTTAGAGTTCAGTGGTGGTTCCAACAAATCTGCATTTAATAAAACTGTACTGAGCCACGTGTGTGGCAAACCTGGAGATGCCTCACTGACTGAAAGAAGAGGACTTTGACTAACCTCTCGGTCGCTCAGATCCGTTTTGTTGCCCAGTACAATAAAAGGGAAATCAGAAGGATCCTTAGGTTCCCCTTGGATCAAAAACTCCTTCCTCCACCCATCCAGAGCAGAGAAGCTGGCCTTGGATGTGACATCAAACACCAGCACGCAGCAGTGAGCTCCCCTGTACAGAGGTGTACCCAGAGACTGGAACCTCTCTGTGCCTGCTGTGTCCCAGATCTGACATACACACAGTGGGAAACATGAGATTAATCATCCTATATGACATGAATGTCTTGTTCCTGGGTGTGTGGGGGCTTGTTTCACTGCCAAATGCACAGGTCCACAGGTGAATTACCTGCAGCGTGACTGTGTCCCCATCTGTGTTGATTGTTTTAGAGAGGAAGTCGGTCCCCACAGTGGCCCGGTACATGTTGGTGAAGCGGTGATTCACGTATCTGTTCATGACGGAGGATTTTCCCACCCTAAGTAAACACTCACATGTTTAGTGGAAATCGACAAAATGAAGACCTCTCGCTCTTTTACCGGAGACAGCCACAGTATTCTTCTTGCATCGCACTGCGCCGTTAAATACAAGCCCACACTTTCACACTTTTGAGAATTTGGAATTATGTCTTAAACTATGAACAGAAAAAGAGCCGGAGTAAATGAAAGCGAAACAAGTATCGGTGGAACTGTGGAATTAATAAGAACCTTTAAATGCCCCTTTAACTCACCCAGAGTTTCCTATGAGGATTATTTTCAGTGTAATAGGACCCTTTTTGTCACTCATATCCATGTCTGATTGTTTGGCCCAGCCGGTATGAACCCACAAGAGCTCACGCTGCCGATGCCTTCACGGGTCCCTAGAAATATTCGGCTTCAATGACTGGACGTGTCACACGCCTATAGCCAGATTTAGAAATTAAAATAAAATAACTAAAATACTAATATTATTATTGTTTTAAATTTTCAAGTGATTTCCTCCGTGTGTTAAATATATTCTTTCTTTCTTTCTTTCTTTCTTACCACACTGCTGGCAAGTTGCAACTAAATGTCCAAATATATTATGTGTTGCTTTTTTAAATCCCCAGTAGATGGCTACAAGTTCCAAATTACGAATAAATACTTCTCATGCCCCCTGTGTGTCATTGTTGTATCTAAAATTCCAATTAAGTGGCTGTGCTTTGAAGGCACCGCATCATGACAGGTGATTGGCACACAGCCGTGTTCTCCTCATTCCTGTATGAAAGGTCCACAGACTCAGCAGCAGGGCTCTACTCCAGGAACAACTCTGAGTTTGTTAACCCTGAGCTGAGGAAACTCCGGATCTTCTTGTTCCAGAAAAACAGTCAACTTCAACTCTGAGTCAGTAACTGGGGTCAGATAACCTGCTCGCTGGCAGGTTTTAATTAGCGAACTGAGTTTCTCTCTGACTCCTCCCCTCTTGCTGCACCTGAACCACCTGGCTGACACCTCGAATCATTTCCTCATTTATAAAATCGCTGTCATTGTGTAGGGGAGTGAACTAATCTGCAGAAGTTGACGTTTTTACAAGCACTAAAATCCCAGTTAGACGCTAATTTGTTCTATTTTTGTACTTAACATTATACAGGCATTTACTCCTCGATATACAGGTATATACAGCCATGACGTTGCATATTTCTAATCAACCCAGTATAAAATCCACAGTCTCTATCTCCGTGGCTCTGTGGAGAGTAGCTGTCAGACTGTCATGCAGCTCTTCTGAAACATTTACTGTAGCAATGACTGTTTCAGTCAAACTCATCTGTGTAAAACTTTAGACGCACCACATACTGATGGTGATGGAAAAATGTCTGTCACAGCTGGATCTTGGATATGATGTGAATATTTGAGTGAAGGTGAGACTGATCTTCACAGATTGTTCACAGATTCAGCCACTGAATGATCTGAAACATTTTAAAGCAACTGAACCTCAACATATTTTGCACTGAAGATCACCTAAGTGACTCTATCAGTGACTCCAAGGTAGCCTATAGGCTCTGTAATGGATCAGTGTTTTTGATCACTGTTCGGCTTTACTAATAAAACTTTATATTCTACATTTGGAAAGCGGCCCTTTAACATTATTATTATTATTATTATTATTATTATTATTATTATTATTATTATTATTATTATTTATTTATTTATTTATTTTTTTTTATTTTTTTATTTTTTTTTTTAGATCAAACTATAATGGTTACACTGGTGAACAGTAAAGATTTATTTTTCTGTAAATCTCAAAAATGGGATTGTTACAGCCCATCAGTACATCAAATGTTCACTAAACAAATTAAAATACATAAAAATAAAAATGAAATGCTCAAAACTGTAAAAAAAAACAAACAACCCTTCCTTTATTCCCCACTAGAGGGCAGTATAGACCTCAGGTGGTTTATTTTTCTTCTCATACAGATATGCTAAGAGCCATGAGGTAGGGTTGCTTGCTTTGAATAATCATTAAATGACCAGTTTAGTGTTTTTAACTGATTGTGAGGTTACAGTTATTAATGAAAGTTAAAATATCATCAATATTTTAATTAAATGTAAAAAAAAAAAAAAAAGGCTAAAAGAAGAAGGAGACATATCAGAAAAGCTAAAATGCTGACATTTACTCACACTTTGTACTTTGATGTTTCAGAGTTTCCTTTTATTGGAGTAATCAAATTCTGACATCTTTTATTACGTTTCACTTTTGAGTGTTCAGGTTAGCCTGAGGACAGGTTCATATATATATATCTATATATATATACATCAATCATACAATCATCATAAGAATATGTTGAATTCACTGCCAAAAGCCAAGGGAAAATCTCATGATTCATGAGGTTAATGAGGTGAAATAATTACCATAACTCAGTATACAGTTAGTGTCATTGTTGGGTCTTACAGAATGACAAATAACACTTTAAAAATAAGGGTTCTTGAAATAAAATGGCCAAGAATGTGGGAATTTCGTCATCTAAACAGCATCATTAAACGATTCAGTAAATCTCTGCGTAAAGAAGAACAAAAAACAATACTGATCTTAAAAAAACGCACATGATGCTGAAGTGGAAATCCCATCTTAGTAATATTCAGAAAATCACAGTCAGTAAACTTTTTTTGCTGCATCCACAAATGTGAGGTGAAATTCCACCATACAGAGACATAGAGGCATGCATAAACATGATCCAGAAACTCTGAGCTCTTCTCTGGACTGACCTCATATGAGATGGACTGAGGCAAAGTGTAAACTCTTTGGTCTCTCTTTGCTGATATTGTGTTTGAAAATCATGGACTTTGTGTTCTTGCTGCTGGAGAGTAGAGGAATCATTTGGCTTGTTATCAGAGCACGGTTAAAGGCAGCACCCGTGATAGTATGGGGCACATCAGCGCACACTGGATGTATAAACTGCCTCTGTGAAGGCCTTGATTGTTTTCAGTGAGGCCATGCAGTCAGTCACAATCCCTCATCTACCCACTGAAAACATCTGGTGCACTATGAAGCAAAAATATGACAGAAGGAGTCAAGCAGCTGAAACCCTCAAAATCCTTTATCAGGCACGAATGAGCAACATTTGCTTTATGTCACTTGTCTCCTCAGCTCTTCCACCTGCTGCCTTTAGGGGTCACCATAGCAGATCATCTGCTTCCACCTCACCCTATCCCCAGCAACCTGCCTGTCGGCTCCATCTGCTACATACCGCACGCCCTGACCATTTTGAGCTTTCCTTTGAACTTTATCTCCAGCTGAGCCGTCCTGATGTACTCATTTCTAATCCCAATCTTCCCGGTCATTTTTAGAACTCAATACAATTGATCAGTTTCAACATCTAACATGTTGTCTATTGTGTTTTCAAACCAATACTATCACGCTTTTGTTTACTTGATGCCTGCTTTTAGAAATGCGATTCTAGATTAATGACAGATGAGGTAGAGTTCAATTTTTCTTTGTCCAGTATCAAAGTTACTTATTTATCCTAATGTATGAGTTAAATTGGAAGGTGGTTATCAAGAGGTTAACATAAAAGCATATATAAAATATAAACAATAATAACTAGGAAGTAGTACTTACTACTGAAACACACAGACACAGAAAACAGAAACAATGCAGAATTTATATTTGTGATCATAAGAGGGGTGAAAAAATTGTGCAATCTTCAGCGACGGATAAAAGTTAAAAACAGAACATAAAACCTATAAGAAAAGAAAAACTCAACTACTTGACACAATGCTGAGATTCCTTCATATCTATGTCCTGTAGTGACTGTCAGAGGTGCAGCAGAACACTGAGATTGCAAAAAACAGCAACAGAAAAACTAGCGTATCTCTGTGAGTGGCACTCGTGAGTGCCCGCCTAACTTTATTAGACAATGGATGGAGACACACTCATAACGCTGTGCTGCTGCACAAAGTCCACGCTTGTTTGGGTGCCAAGAAAGCACCTAAACATTTATTTCAATCACAGTGAAAGTAATGGAGACGTGTACAATAATGGAGTGGAGACTTTTTGAAAAAGTGAGGACCTTCTGGATGTGACCCCCGTCCGCCCCTCCTTTCTTTCACACCTTTTAGAAAGAAGAAAGAAACGGAAGCTGTGTGAGTGTCAATATTCAGTTTTATGGGTTTTGGTCAGAAACAGCTTTAGGCTATTCACTTAGTTAAGTCTGTAGTGAGGACCTAGAGAAACCACTGTGTCAATAAATGTCCTCAGAAACAGACTGTATGAACATTTGTGTGTGTGTGAGAGAGAGAGGGGGGGGGGGGGGGGGGGGTGAGAAAGAGAGAGCGCTATCCTCCTGGGTATAGCAGTGGTGCTGCAGCCCTGCATTGCAGAGATAAGACCACCGCCTTCACAGAAGCCTGTTTCTTGGGAATTTGAAAGTTGTCCTCATACTCCACTGTTGACACACACTGTCATCTGTCATCCAGCTACAAAGGCCCTGAGCAACCTCCTAACTGTCCGACAAGACACTCCAGCGTTGGTTCAAACTGTCTCTGTCGAGATACTGTCAACAGAAGAAGAAAACTGTGTCCGCGTGCGTGTGTTTGCCTTGTGTGATTTATGTAGTACAGCCACTTACACGCTGTAGGGCCTTGTAGCCCTGACAGTATGCCTGTACCGCTTTATGACAGTAAGCGGCGGGCCTGTAATTCCTGGCCTCCTCCTTTCATCTTGATAACCTCTTATCAGAGCAGAGCAGCACACTCGCAGTGTGGCGGCAGCCACATCCCTGCCCGGCTGTCCACGCTGCCACAGAGACCTCATCTCACTCTGATACTACTGCTCTCATTCACCCAGGCTGCAGTGTTTCACATCCAGCACATTCACATTTAGCTGTGCCATAACTGCCATTAAAAAGGAAAACCTAGAGGGGACAAACCTAAGTTGTCAACACAATAAATTGATAGCACAAGCTGGAGCCTATCCAGCTTTGCCTGAAGTGGGCTTACACTGCACAAATTAGCATCCACAGTTTAAATTCCCTGCATACCCTGATTACACGATGATGTCAGACAAACTTTAAGCTTTGTATAACAGAATCCTGAATCTAATTTTAAAGTTTTACCTGGTACTCTATTGCATTGCAGAACAATAAGTAGTATTTGCAAATAGTACTACCATCAGCCTTAGTGTAAATGTTCCTGGAAGAATCTGAATTGGTCTTATATGGTAGATGAAGAGCAGATAATAACTCAGACAGTATTCACCGCTTGTGTGTGTGTGTGTGTATTGCTTGGTTATTTATTTAGTATAATCACTTGCTCTTAGTCTTATTATTGAACCAACAGCAAATCTCGTAAAAGGACAAAAACAAACACTGACAGGTGCGAACAGAGCAGGTTTCTTCTTCACTTATCTACGTGACAACAAAGAAAACATGACACAGGCGTCATCAGAAGTTATACGGAGGTGATGAGGAGGACATTTTATTACAGCTCTGCTTTTCCTGATATCCAACTGTTTATGGGTCCCTGGGACATTGACTTCACTGACTTTTACTACTTTAACAGTTTATTTCTGTTGTTCCAGGATACTAATTTCACAGCAACCGGTGATACTGTGTGTGGAACGTTTAGGGAAATGAAAGGCTTAGTTAGAATTTTTGTGTAACAGTTGCCATGACCTATATATTGATTTGCATCTGGCCTAACTGATACCACTTGTTAGCCATCGCTGCCTTGTCGGACGCATTTCAACGTATCTGCCTCATTCCTAAAAAAACCCCCCAGTGTTTAATTTTTTTTTTTCAAAAAAGAAAAAAAAGAAAGGCATCAATTCTTCCCAACTGTTTTTCTCCCCTGATTTCCCTGAAAACTGTAAATGAACAAAGAGAGAGGAAAGTTGGGGAGCTGCTTTGACTATCAAATGACTTTGACAGTGTCGGGTTTGTGCGCAGCCAGGCCGTGCTCAGACCATATCTCTCCCTATGATTGCAGCGTCTTCGCCGATTTGCATTACTGTGTTCCATTCTAAGCTTTGCTGGACCACAAAGAAATTGTGTCTTTGCATTTTATATTTGCTTTGTTCAAATGTCTGTCAAACTCTTTTCCATGTGGGCTTGGTCTTATCAGGGGCTGTATGCACATTTCATCAACAGACAAAAAAAGTGTCCATCCTGCATGCACACCGCAGGAAGCGGAGTTTATTTTATATTGCATTAGTATATGCGTTTCAGTATAAGATCTAGAAAAAGACAATATAACACACAAAATATGATGTGCAATGGATCTGATGATTCCTATCGACTACGTGTAGTTGTTTCATACCGGCCTTGGTTTTGGTCCTGATATGCTTTTTATGTACGGCGCTTCCTCTGTGGAAATCATCAGAGATACAAACACGTTATCAATACTACACAAGCAGCACACACAGCCATAAAGGAAGAGCAGAGGAACTAAGATTTAAAGCGCCTTCACCTTTCGCACACGCTCCAGATGCCACAAATATTCATTACATTATTTATATCTGTAGATGACACGCTTAAATGGGATTTTAAACTCATGCCTGTACATATGTAACATCTAAGCCCCACACAAGCTCGTTCTCTCTGGACCAAAGAGGTGTGTCTTTTAAAAAAATGTTTGTCCCCCAACCCCTCCCACGGACTGTCTCGTAGCCCTAAACTTTGCTGGTAGTTAGAGAACTTTTTTAGTTGTAGCCATCAGCCTACAGTGAGGTCCAGCTGTGCACCACCTCCCACCTGGCTGCATACATTTTTCGGCTCTATAAGCTCACTGCACCCATCAGTCGTCGGTGGCGTCCACTCAGGTAGGTGACCGGTCGGCACTTTGCCTTCTGTTCTCATATTTTCACCCCAAACACCTGGTGTTAACCAGCTTGATTCGTTAAATACAGCCGGCTAGTTTTGTTGGTTAAGAATAATTGTGCATGTGAAACTTTCACTGGCGAGAATTACGATCATCTGAGGCAATTTATTGCTTGGCAGACTGTGAATTGTGGAGATACGAGAGGCGAGAACTTTGCATGAGGGCAACAGAGAATCTGTTTCCTTCTCTGTGAAAGTGACACTTTTTGTTTTCCGTTCATTATTTTCAATTGAATTTTCAATAATTACCACGAGTATATGTAACGGTAGAGATGAATTATAATATTAATTTAATTCGCCCACTGCACGAGCTCAGCTTGAAGTCGTTTATATCCAGATCAAAAACAAGTCGACTGCTTTACACGGTAGATATATGTTCAGTGTGTTTTAATGCAAGTAGCATAATGTCAATCTATTAACATTGGAGTTTAGGGGCATAACACTCAAGGTAATTAAGTGTGTTGTGATATGAGCAGCTGGGTGTGATTTTCAAATTATTTCATCTATCCCTCTGGGGTTGTTTCTTTTTTAGTTTTGTCTCTTTTGATCAGTCCTCCACAACGTGCCGCCTCACCCTGCTGTGTCGCTGCGCTTGTTGCGTTTCTCATCAAACAGATTTCTATTAATCAGATGAGATTAGTTTCATGTAGTATCAGTGGGGCTGGATATATTTAGCATTATAATAATGCTGTCTATCAGATTTTCTCAGAGTTTATCAGCCAGTATCAGTCTCTTCTCTTTCCTCTTCTCTTCCCTCTAAAGATACAGCGCTGGGAGAGGCCTCGTCCGCTGTTGTTATAATGCACGTTATGATGCCGTGGGATGTCGTCGCTGGTATTTTGGAGAAGAATTTGTCATTGATTCGACTTTTAAAGCAGTTTTCAGAAAGGGGCCTTCATCTCGAGCTCTAAAAATCTGCTCGAAATTTGCGTTTTTCTTTGATAAAAATTGAATCGCTCCCAAAAAATCAAAAACAAAAAGGGTTATTAATCACACAAATAAGTGAGAGTGTGACAGAGACTGCTGTTAACACTCTGACTTGAAAAGAAAAAAAATCTGCCAGCAAACACCAGTACACTTTGTGTGTGCTGCTGTGTTGTTTGTCCACACGGCCAGTCATCCCTAAGGGCACGTCTTTTGCATTCATCTAACTGGCACACCTATTGTAGTAGGGCCACTTGGTTAACCGTTTGGTCACTGGCTGTGTCGCTACATTTATAGACTCGTTTATTTTTAGTTTTTACTTTCAGCCGCAGTCAAATGAGGATCCTAGAAAAGGAAGTTTGAAAAAGCATGCTGTCGAGAGATCTTGTCCCTGATAACTTCAAGTTGCACTGGTTGTTGTGAAGAGAGAAGCTCGGTGATAATGCATCGGCTTCAATCAAAGTCGCGGCCTCTCTCGTTCTCATCTGAATTAAGAGAGCCGCAAACCTCCAGCGTGCGAGGAGTTTGGTGGCGTCTCTGTCAAGACATTTTGACGACATGTCTCCATAAAGACTGAGAGCCACACACCTAAAAACAAAGCCAATCGATGCTCGTGTCTTTATATTTATTTCAAACTGTGCTAACTGTAAAGACAAATGCATTAGTGTAAGGGTGTAGAGTGCAAAGAGTACATGAATGAATAATAAATGACTCGTGTAAAATGAGGCTTGTGCACAGCTTTGATCTTTTCATCCTGGGTTGGTGCATTTGACAGCAAAAACAATTTAGATTTCTCACTATACTCGCCACAGGCTGTTTTACCTGCCAACATGGAAGATTCATCAGAGCAGTCCCACTGGGTGTCTCCATCCCTGCTCAGCTCAGACCCCCTGGCCGCTTTCTCCTCTGATTCTGGCCTGTTGCCTCCGGGAGAAGAGGGTGAGACGTTCTTCACCGGCCAGGACACTGACTACACCAGCCTGCCCTCTTTCTTCTCCACCCCAAGCCTCAGCCGAGCGCCAGCTCCTTACCGACACGGCTCTGGTCAGTGCTTCAAAGCCACCGTCACCCAACAAATCCATCCTCTAGTTCGCCTTCTAAATTGTGATCTGACTCTTATTTCTTCTTTCCCTCTTTCCACAGTTCGACCAATGTTCAACTCACCGAGCCTGCTCAGCAACCTTCAGCTGCTGGATGGGCTGCCCAGCCACTCTCTGAGCTCGCCCTACAACCCCCCAGTCTCCACCTGGAGCAGCAGCCCTCTCACTAAGACGCCATTGCATTCGCACACCCCGACCTCCCTCTACACCCCTGGAGTGACCTCCTCTTTCACCACTCCCAGAGATGGATACTCGTCTCCGGGCAGAGAGGGCAGGGAGAGTCCCCGTCTTCAGGAGGCCCTCAAGGCAGAGCGCCTGAGCCCGCTTGGGGGGTCTGGGGCCAGCAGCAGCTTTCTCAACCTGACTCCTGCAGCTGGCAGCGTGTACACTCCATCATCCCACCCACACATGCTAAGCCCCTACAGCTCATACATGAGTGGCCCACAGGACTACAGCTCCGCTTCCCTCTACTCCAGCCCCGGGGCCTGGATCAACCCCTCGTACTCCCCTAAACTCCGTAACAAGATGAGGATATCCACTCCAGGTGAGGACATATTGACAGGTGCCTCTTTTTCTTTTCCCTGGGTGGACCATTTTGGCACAATATTCTATAAAATGAAAATGCTCTGAAAGTTCAGCCTTGACAGTTGGTGGCTGTTTTGGAAATTATCAGATTTTTCTCAGCAGATGCAGATTTCATGGAACTGTAGATGGTTACATTTACAAGAAATTTGAATAAACTTTCAACCCTTGTAGCTCTCCCAAAATAGAAATTCGAACATCTGTACTTCAACAACAACCGAGCATCTGCAAGTTCCAAAAACAAGAGAGAGAGAGAGTGTTGTGAAACTAAAACATTTTGTTCTATATTGAGTATAACAGTCTGCCCATTATATAATGTGTCACTGAGATCTTTGCACATGAAATAATATATTAAGAAACATTCATCGGTCATATGTTACACTCTGTAAGCTGTCATTATTTCTCTGAACAGAGGCCAGAGAGTGTGTCAACTGTGGAGCCACAGCTACCCCTCTGTGGCGCCGGGATGGTACAGGCCACTACCTGTGCAACGCCTGTGGACTGTACCACAAGATGAACGGCCAAAATAGACCTCTAATCCGACCCAAGAAGAGACTGGTATGACAGGCTGATACGGGCCTCTGTTGCCTCCTTTGTAAACCATCGAACAAATAATCCGTCGTTACCAGGGTCGTTTGAAAAGCTTGACTATATCCTTTTCTGTGTCTCAGATTGTCAGCAAGCGCGCAGGTACCCTCTGTGCCAACTGTCACACAAGCACAACAACGCTGTGGAGGCGCAACGCCAACGGGGAGCCTGTGTGTAATGCCTGCGGACTCTACTTTAAACTGCATAACGTGAGTCAGTCATTTCAGATAAATCCACAAACACCTGGCTAAATATTAAAAAAAATTAATTAATTTTTTTTTAAAATTTTCTTTCATTCCTCACTACAGGTTAACCGGCCTCTCACCATGAAGAAGGACGGAATTCAAACACGTAACAGAAAAGTCTCCAGCAAGAACAAGAAGAGCAAGAAGGCCGCCTTGTTGGAGCCGTACATGGAGGTGACTCAGCCGCCCTCCCTGGACGACAACGGTGGGCCCTTCTCCCTCGGCCCCGGGACTCTCCTCACCTACAGTCACTCGCCTCACCTCATGCCTACACCGTCCCCGCTCCATCCCTCTGCCAGCTTACCCTACACACACCACCTCAACTCTGGCATGGTGCCCACACTAGTGTGACATAACAGGACGGGCACCTGTGAATACTCAGACACGAGCCCGCTTCTTTGTATTGCCAGTTATTTGTACATATGTGTTGTTGGCTGTCATGCGAATGGAGTTTCCTGTGTATTTTACCTGCGTTTCATCCACATGTTGTGTTACTGTGCTGACTGGGCACTTGTGTGAAGTCCGATAAAATCACTCAGGTTTTGGCATATGTAAACACCCTAATAAGGGAATTCTCCCAGCTGTAAATACAAACACAAATCTGATTTACGGTATCTGTGTGACAATTTTTCTTTTATTATTCTTAAAGTAAAGCTATACCTTAGTTTTGTGCTTCAGGGGTCTGTTTTGTATTTGCATAATTCATATTACCATATTAAAACTCTAAAGAAAAAAAATGCGTGACTTATTCTGTTTGACTTATGAAGGCTTTTGTTTTAAGTAATTTGAATCCTCAGCTCTCTGAGCTAACCACAGCAAGGCCTGCTGTGGGAGGTTATTGTACTCCCCTGCCCTGGTATAATGGTGTCTTTGTGCTGGCAGTTCTCCACTTTGACAGTGTAATAGTACATAGCGGGTATGCAAATCGTCTTTTCCGCATAAGTGACAAACATTCAACTAAAGTGCACCACTTATGACTGCTTTTATATTTAGACGAGCTACAGAACAACTGGACGCACGAGGTCACGTTTGTACTTTTCATTACTCATCTCTGTTTGAATGTGCAGAAGGGGATTTTTGTTTCAATTTTACAGTTTTCCACTTTCATGTCAAAGGTCTCAAACTACAGAGAACGTGTTTAGAAATCAGAAGACAACAATACGTTTCATGACGTCGCTGCCGTTTGCGTGTTTTATTTTCGCCCATGTAGGCCAAAGAAAGCTGAGCACATGTAGATTGTGAGGTGAATTCTGCCTTTGTTCAGATAATTTAATGAAGTAGAAGAAAAAAAATTTTCTCACCAACATTGAAACTCTTACTTCAGTAAATGGATCAGGCTATTACCAGTCAAATTTACTTTAACAAAGTAAAGGCGAGATCACGGCTAGATTGACAAAATTGTAAAATATATTACAAAGGAATTAAAAGTGACTTGTGAACATTTAAGAAACAAGGGCTAGTTTGACTTTTACTTTTTCACTTTAAACTCTAACAGTGCGTGACATATTAAGGTGCCATTACGTTTTATTTTGAAAAACCCTAGAGGGACAGCATTCAAAGATGTGCTGTGTAAGAACATCTGTGATTGTGTTAACCAGCTGAATGCATTGTTATCTGAACAAACACAAAGCACTTAACACTCTAGGTGCACTGACTCCTCAGCCTCGTTTTTGGCTGACCTCTCTGTAGTTTCTGACCTTTGTGCTACAGCAAGTGAAGAAGCAGGAAATAAAAAAAAAAGAAATCCAGATAAACTAAAATGTAAATGCCTAAAATTATTTATAAGTACAAGGGTACATGCATTTACTTAAAACAGGCTTAAAGAATGATTTTTTTTATGTTGATATAATATTAATATTTTAATATTCAGACATTTGGAGCTGATTTGATTGTTTTTCTAGAGGAATATGGCTTAAAAAAACAAACAGGGCAGGCTGTTTGATAATGGACACATTGCCCAGCAGTATTGCCCTATTAGGGTTAAATTAGTACAAAAAGGCAAAGCTCTCTGGCACAATTTTACGACAAAACGCAAGATGCATATTGTTCTGTGCAAAGAAACACCTTGAATTCAGGGTCTTAACAGACTCTTGCCTCAACAGCTTATGTAAGAAACGCCTAATACTAGTGTATACATGTCTGTGTACTTTTTAGGCCGAGCAGCAGGGCTGGGGTTGCTCGCTCAGTACTGGGGGGTGGCTGATAAGTTATCACTGAGGCCACAGACCCCAAACCATCCACCTGCTGCTGGCACAGCCACTCCAACACTCCCTGTCAGTTAGTCATTGAGGGCCACAGTGTCTCTTTAGGTGTCAAAGACAAACACACATATCACTGTAATCATCTGAAGGTCCGGTAACTGGGTGTTGTAGGTGAATAGGTGCTGGGGTGTAGAAGAACAGTTTGGTTACAAAACCAGTGTGTCATGTTTGGGCCAAGTGAATCCTGTCATGTTTCATAATCTGCGAGTACGCTCGCAGAATGCTTCCCTCGAGACAAATCTATAAATTATCACCCACGTCGCCCACTGATTCGTGCACGCTTCACTGCAGACCTCGAGGAGAAATAAGATTTTCTTTTATGCATTCGGTTTCATGTCAGCGAGTACGGCCCTGTGAACATCTGGGCAAGTCACCTACTCATAACGCTGCATGACACGCACCACTGGGTGTATTGGTGATAAACCAAGTCTTTGACAGAATTTATCGATAGAAGCGTTTTTTGCTTGTTTTTTGTTCAACTCGATTAACAAATCCACAGTAGAAAAAATAATATGAAAAATGTTTCCTCCTAGTGCAGCTTCATTCATTAGCAGCCAACCGTTACAATACATAACCCAACTGAGTCCCCAAAGACCTTGATTATGGGAATACTTTGTGATAGTGCCCTGTGAAATTACGGAGCGAGATAAGGGTGGCTTTCTATTTGAATCCGTTTACAGCATCTACTCAAAGTTGACTCTAAACCACACTAAAGTGGAGACCAATCCGCAGTGCTCACCTCTGCAGGAGTTATCGTGAGCAAAACAAACACGAGACAAGTGTGGGGGGGGGAGGGGGAGACATGATCTTTTTCTTTTTAAAGGAATAAGATGATTTGGCAAGCACATCCATAATTTATACTCTTTTCCTCAACTGTCTGTATCTGCTGTTTATCTGCTGCAGCTGTCAGCTCTGCTCTGGGGAAATGGCAACAAATGACGGGGATAGATTAGCAACCACAGGCCTTCTCCAGTTCACTCACAAGGCCATCCGTTAGAGCCTTCTCTCTCCCGCTGCCTCACTGCTTGTCTCCTTTCCCATTCGTACTATCATTATATCATCCAGAGCTCGCAGAATAATCTTGTGAAAAGCTGTTCTAGCGTGGCAAGTGGGTGATTTAACTACTTGTTGTGGTGTGTGATCAGACAGATTAAACCCATTACTGGGAGAATTCACGTGTTCTCTGTGTCTAATTTGACTTTCTTGTGAGAAAACTGTGATGGAACAGCTTGCAAACACAACAGCTGTCATGTCTGAAATTACTTGTAACTGAAAGCAAAGTAGCACAGCTTAGTTTTAAGCATGCTCCTTTTGGAATATGTGGTACATTAGCACCCCCATGTGGAGAAAGTGCAACACTGCTGTTAAGCGAGGCTGTGCATGATGTAAAACTGTACACATCTTTACACTTCAAACTAGGACACAAAGACCTCCTCCCCCTGGGCCATTCAGACTGTAAAGCAATTCCACCCAACACCCCACCCACCCATCCACGCCACTGAGTAACCCTCATCATTCATGACACTCACACATGGATTCTATACTCATTTCATTGCACTACTTCCAAGCACTTTGCAACCCGTCCTCTAATGTGTATTTTTATTGTGTGCCTTCCTCCTGTTTTGTATATACTCCTCTTGTCTGTTATTTATTCTTGTTGCCCTACTATTTTTATTTCATGCATAGTTGGTGTGGAGCACCCACTGACTCAATAACTGCCCAGAAGCATTAGCAGAATATCTCCCTTGCATGTAGATCAGACCTTGGTATATAGCTTTGTGTACATGTTGATATGGTGACAAAGACATGTGGATTTTATATTTTCAAGAAGATTTTAATGCACATTGTGTAAAAGAATACATCTCATTTAATTCCAGCTTTTAAGATACTTCATATGGAGTCACGTCATTTGATTTGTGGCAGAACAATAGCAGCATAAGTGAAAGGGGAGGTTTACAAGACAGTAGCGAGCACTGCTACGATGTATGGTTTATAGACTGTGGCACTGACAAGAGAATGGAGAACAAGAACAAGGTGGAACTGGCAGAGCTGAAGAAGTTAATGTCACAGTGACAGCTCAGTTTGAAGGCAAAGTTGGAGAAACGAGGCTGAGAGGGTTTGGACGTGTGCGGGGGGGGGGGGGGGGGGGGGGGAATAGTGGACTTGGTGAACAAAGTATGGTTAATATGGAGCTGCCAGACAGAGGAAAAGAGGCAGACCACAGATGTAGTGAAGGGGACTTGCATGGGGTTGATGTGACAAGACTGTGCTAGGAGTAGGGCAAAATGGTAGCAGATAATCCAATCTGATCCCGTAGAGGAACAGCCAAAAAACACTGAATACAATCATGGATATGTAGCCTGTTGCACATGGATAATTTGGTATGGTTTAATTTTAGATACTAGTAAGAGATGGAAAAAGTTAATTTCACATGCATGTCTCTGGACTGTTGGAGGAAGTTGGTGTGTCCTAGAGAACTCAACACAGGCCTCTGCTAGAGCATGGATTTGATTTTTTTGGATAGCCTCTGCACTCCATACAGTTTACTCAGCAAAACTTTTCAAAACAGACTTAAAAACTCAAGAACAGTCAAAAGAAGCTGAGAATTACACATTAAAGGAGGGGGATACAACATAGAGTCTCAGTCATACATGTTGTTCCCTGAATAATACAGGAAAAAGAGAGCTTAGACTAGCTGAATCACTTTCACCGCCTTTTTATTAGGTTCATTTAAAGCATTTGCCCTCTGAACGGGCACATCAGCCACTAAACTGTTGTGCGTTTAAAAATAAAATAAAAACACATTGGTCAAAGCAAGGCGAGCAGGTAGTCTGTAACAGCTCACCAAGTTACACATTATGAATCCCACTACGGTCACTGCACATGTGGACTGGGCTTCCATGTAAACATTAACCGCTTCCCTCCCTCGGTTTAGCATTCCACAGGGTGTTCAGTGACAGCAGAGACGTAGCACCTTCACTGTTAATCTGTCATGAGCATGCCAACCAGCAGCCCTGTTACTAATGCCACTCCAACAAATAGCCATCTCTTCAGAGACTCCCCAGAGCTCCTTGTAGACATCCCTTTCCCAAATATCTCTGTAAAGCGGTCCTGGAAAAAAAGATTAGACAGTGTTTTAAATGACTTTTCCCACCCTTTAAAAGCCCAAAAGTTGCACACCTCATGTCAACTTCATCCCCTGCTGACTTACCCATCCTCCATTTCGTTGGATCCACAGACTAATGTGATCATCTAGATACGCAGTCATCCAGTCTGCAATGTCGGGTACCAGCTCACTCATATTGCTGTCAATACAGTCCAGACACATTGCAGAACCAAAGACAAACAGACCAATTATACGCCCCCAATTAATTCCATCCCTGAACAACTCCTCCATCACACTCTTGAAGCATTGCTGGGCTGTGTCTGGTGTGATGCAGAGGTGCGAAGCAACGTCCCTAAAAGACTGTGTGAACAGAAAACCAAACTGCTCCCCTGAGTCTAGAAGAGCTGATTTTAAAACCTCTATGCCATTGTACGCAGGCAGGGATTTGGCCAGGTCTCTCTCAGTCCTTTGGCCCCCATTGGTTGGCCTCAGAAGGGAAGTTGGGTGATTCTTCTGAGACAGTTTATAGCTTATAAAGAACTCCACCAGCTCTCGGTTACTGCACTGCATCTTCACTCTGGACCTCCTCTGCAGGGCCAGGCTAATCAAATGCCACGATCTCTCCTGCCAGTCATACCGGTGTATCATCTGGCACATTAGGCTTCACTTGGAGTGGCCACCTGGAAGCACAGACGGATATTGCAGTTAGCTTCATTCTTTTAAAAATTGAGCAACTCCTGCAACTGTGTTTTAGCATCCATCTCTATTGATTATAGTCTTTACTCTTCACCAATTGTAAAAAAAAAAAAAAAAGTAAACTTATGTATGAGGAAACAACTGCAACTGTGGCAGAAATTTGGAAAATAACGTTTCATGCGAGATAACCGCAGCTAACTAGTAGTTTTTCAAGCTTAGCCCTGAGCTGTTCACCAGCATCACTTCTATACCAGAGCCTCTGAATGCCAGCTAACCATCGCTGACAGCTCCAGCTAGGAAGTCGCACGCTTGGATTCTACCAGTTTTAGCTTCACGTGCTAACCAGCTGCCACACACTCCGCATGAAACGCAGCAAAATTAGAAAAAAAAAACGAAATCAATAAACAACCAAAAATTCTATTTAAGCCGTGAACATGTGGCGCCTCCACTCACCATTATACCTAGAGCTGCTAAAACCTTGTTCTCCGTTTGAGAAAGCAGCTATGAAGTTTTAAAAACTACTGCTGCGAATACTCCAGACAAACGCACCTTTCTGAAGCGTCACACTTTGTGGCCTGGGTAGGCGGTTGGACAGTTGTACGGTAGCAGCAGCCAGAAGTCCCACCCACTCATACAAAGCGACCAATCAAATAAGGAGACATTCCGGAAATTAGGAAGTCGCTGAAATTTCATTTAAAAACATGCAGCTGCATCTGTTGTGACACTGACACTCTGAATTATACGGAGTAGCACTTTACCTGGTAAGTTAAATGTTCGTGTTTAATGAATAGGGGCCTCTTATTGTAAAGTCTTCTCATTTTGGAGCACTGGGCAACTTATAAACAAATGTGTCATATTAGAAAAAACAGTATGCCCTAACGCTATCATGGAAGAGAAAGTGCGACTTCTGGTTGC